>NW_028246228.1:0-712337 GCF_964263255.1 Lissotriton vulgaris
CGGGCTTGCCTTAGGCGCGCCTTCGGCGCTCAGGCGGCGGTCCCGCTGCGCTCGTTCGCTACGCTTCCGGTGGTTACACATATTTATGAGCAAAAAAAGGGGGGAGGGAAGAGGGGCGTGACCGAAAAAGGGGGCGTGGCCTCACTCGTGGCCGGGGATGTCGTGTGTGTTTGGCGGCGCGGCAGCGCTAGGGTCCGCTGTGCGTGCCTGGCACACAAGAAATTTCCTCACAAGCTGGTGAGTAAGTTTAAAAGCACAAATAGTTAGTGACAATCAATGATCTTTTTTTAAAAGCAAAGCGTCAGTGCGCCTCCCGGCTTCCGCCTCAGGAGGGTGTATCAGTCTGTCAGGGCAAGACGCTTGTATTCAGCGTCTATTTAAGGCGGCGGGGGCGTGGCCGAAAAAAGGGGGCGTGGCCTCACTCTTGGCCGGGGATGTCATGTGTGTTTGGCGGCGCGGCAGCGCTAGGGTCCGCTGTGCGTGCCTGGGCACAGAAGCACCATTAGGTGCAAGAAAAACATCAGTAAATTAACCAACCTCTTCATCACCCACGGCCATACCCCCAATGACTTCACATGGACAGTCATCGAACAAATCCCATGACCGGGCATTAGACAATGAGAGAAGACTGATGAGCATAGAACAGCGTTGGATCTATAGCCTTTCCTCACATACTAATGGCCTGAACAATGCGATCCCTTGGAACTCTGTCACATGCTGACATAAACCTCTATACAGAGGCCTTTACAAATACCCATTTAACCCAGTTGACCTATGAACTCCCACTCAACTGAGGCTACTTCCCCTAACCGTACCCAACCCAAATCGGGTTGTGACAAGTTGCCATACCCAGCTATAGTCTCCCGCTCCTGTGCTGATTCATTACACTATGCCCGGGTTCATGCACCTAACTAATCACTGACTACTATCTCCTTGAAATTCCAAGCGCGCCCTGTTGATAGTGACAGATTGCATACGACTACAAGGGTTCACCCCGTTCAACTCGGCACATGCTCTACCGTGTTAGACCCACAGTCGTGCATGCGCCAATAACTAGTGTCTCACCACCGCTCATGCGCAATAGACACAAACAGGCTCGCGCATGAGCTAGAAATTAGTCTCTTTCCACCGCCCATGAGCAGACAGCTAGGGACACACCCGGGCAAGTCTTTCTACTCTTACTCCCTGCTACAGGTGCCGATGGTTAACTAGCATATAAAAACGAGCAAAAAACACCAGCTCATTCTACTGGAGTACGAGGACGGTGCAACAGGTACAAGGCAGGTTCTGACCAGAAAAGCTGTGAGTATGACAACCTCCAAGCAACAAACTTTGGGTAAGCGCTTTTCCCTCCTTACATGTCTCTTAACTCCCAGTGGCCAACATTATCTCCCTACAGGGTCAACCCTTTACCGCTTCACTCCTGGAAGCATTGGCTGCAAAATCTAAGCGCCCCATCACACTTAGTACCTCATGCATATGTGTGATACTCGTGTTTTAGCGACACCACCCCCAACTATTTGCGATTATCACAATAATAGTACCACTAGTGTCATTACACCTTTGCCGACTATAGTCTACCCACTGAGCACTGTAGATTCGGCATTCTATGTATATGACTATGTGGCGAAGACCCCAATTTGACTCTCCTTTTCTTACATGTTTTGTCTATGTCTTCAATGTTGTCCGGACAGGCATATATGAGAAGGGAATCCCCTCTCACACTTGGAGAAACACCTTAGTGAGTGTAACACATAGCCTGGATTACACTCCTTTTTAACCTGCACTACACTCTATTTTAAAAAGGTCCTGAGGAAAGCCAGATATAATTTAAGGCACTGGCTGAAACATGTCGACCAACTGATTTATTTATTTATTTATTTATTTTATGTATTTGTATGGCGCTCAGCTACCCAACAAGGGTTTCCCGGCGCCTATGACATATGGATGGTCAAGGAAAATACTGTATTAATAGTTTAACACAGTTGTTTCTGAAACAACCAGGTTTTTACGTGTTTCCGGAATTTTGTGTAGCTGTCCTCTTTCCGGATATGAAGGGGGAGTGAGTTCCATAATACCGGTCCTCTAACAGAAAAGGATTTTCCACCGGATCTTTGTAGTTTGAAACGGGGGACGACAAAATTCGAGGCCGTTTGAGAGCGAAGACTTCTTTGTGGCAGGTAGGGAGAGGCTAAGGCTTGTAGGTAGGAGGGTGCTGTTTTGTTTTTTATTTTAAACATGTAACTCAATGTTTTGAAGTTTATCCGATGTTCAACCCTGAGCCAGTGCAATTCGTTCAGATGTTTTGAAACGCTTTCGGACTTTTTAATCCTACACAGGAGTCTTGCAGCAGCGTTTTGAATTAGTTGGAGTCGCTTGATTACAGCTAAGTTGGAGCCAAGGTAGAGGACATTTCCGTAGTCAATACGTGAAGTTATTAAAGCGTTGACCACGGTTTTTTGCGTGTCTAGGGGCAGCATCCAGATGATTTTTTTTAGCCACTTGATTATGGTGAAACAGAGTCCAGTGACTTTGTTTGCCTGCTGTTTCATAGACAGGGTATTGTCCAAGATGACCCCTAGGTTTCTTACCTGGGAGGCTGGCGGGGGAATGTTGCCCAGCTCATGCGGCCAGTGGAGAGGGGTCCAGAGCTCCTTATTTCTTCCCAGTAGAAGAACCTCCGTTTTGTCTCCATTTAGTTTCAACTGGTTGGTGGTCATCCAGTTGAAAATCTCTTGGAGGCCATATTTCAGCAGGGAAGGGGTTAACGTGTTTGCTTCAGAAAGAGAAAAAATAATTTGTGAGTCGTCAGCGTAGGTCATCAAGGTCAGGCCTTGATGATGGATGTAGGGGGTAGTAACTCGCCTCCCTTAAACATCCCCAATCCTTATTTTAACCGCTGACGGGGTCCCAGTCAGTACAGTTTAATTTACCCTCGGGTACTGGGACCCTCGACAAGCCGTTTTAATTCACACTTCACTTTACACCTCACACTGCACTCTCAGTAAATAATACCAGCTCCGCTGTAATCAGGTGTCGCAGCACTCCCGGGACACATTAGGTGTACTGGGTGGGCCCGATGATGAAGCATGCCACTAACTAGGTCGGTGTGTGAGGGCTTCATGAACTCACCAACGAGGTGCATATGACAAATCTGAGTCCTAAAAATATTGGTCATATTTAAGCAAGTCTCTTTTGATAACACATATAAACCAGGGGACTCGGACTAGCTTTCAAGTCCACCCTCTCCCTCTTGATACGCGCATATAATTATGTGACACTGAGTGGTATTTGGAGTGTATGTTGCATTGAGTGCAGTGTAATTATGTGGCATGTAATTATGTGGCACAGAGTGGTATTTAGAGTGTTGGTGGTGATTGTGGGCGTGGCGGTGGGTGTGGTGGTGGGTGTGCACGCGGTGGTGGTAGATGCGGTGATGGTGGTTGCAGTGGTGGTGGACACAGTGGTGGGCGTGGTGGATGCGGTGGTGGTGGATGCAGTGGTGGTGGACGCAGTGGTGGTGGACGTGGTGGACATGGTGGTGGTGGAGGTGGCTGTGGTGGTGGACATGGTGTTGGTGTACGTAGTGGTGGTGGATGTGGTCATTGTGGTGGTCATGGTGATGGTGGTGGTGGACGTGGTAGTGGCCTTGTGGTGGACGTGGTGGTGGCTGTCTGGTGGACATGGTGGTGGTGGTGAACGTGGTGGTGGACACGGTGGTGGTGGAGGTGGGTGTGGTGGTGGTGGTGGACATGGTGTTAGTGGACGTAGTGGTGGTGGACGTACTGGTGGTGGTTGTGGACGTTGTGGACGTGGTCGTTGTGGACGTGGTAGTTGTGGACGTGGTGGTTGTGGACTTGGTGGTTGTGGAAGTTGTGGACATGGTGGTTGTGGACGTGGTGGTTGTGGACGTGGTGGTTGTGGACGTGGTGGTTGTGGACGTGGTGGTTGTGGACGTGGTGGTTGTGGACGTGGTGGACGTGGTGGGTGAGGGCTTCTTGAACTCACCAACGAGGTGCATATGACAAATCTGAGTCCTAACAATATTGGTCATATTTAAGCAAGTCTCTTTTGAAAACACATATAAACCAGGGGACTCGGACTAGCTTTCAAGTCTACCCTCTCCCTCTTGATACGCGCATGGTTGTTGTGGACGTGGTGGTTGTGGACGTGGTGGTTGTGGACGTGGTGGTTGTGGACGTGGTGGTTGTGGACGTGGTGGTGGTGGACGTGGTGGTTGTGGACGTGGTGGTGGTGGACGTGGTGGTGGTGGACGTGGTGGTGGTGGTGGTGGACGTGGTCGTGGTGGTGGTCGTGGTGATGGAGGACGTGGTGGTGGTGGACGTGATGGTCGGTGTGGTGTTGGTCGTGGATGTGGTGGACGTAGTGGTGGTGGACGTAGTGGTGGTGGACGTAGTGGTGGTGGACGTAGTGGTGGTGGACGTAGTGGTGGTGGATGTAGTGGTGGTGGATGTAGTGGTGGTGGACGTAGTGGTGGTGGACGTAGTGGTGGTGGACGTAGTGGTGGTGGACGTAGTGGTGGTGGACGTGGTAGTGGTGGACGTGGTAGTGGTGGACGTGGTAGTGGTGGACGTGGTAGTGGTGGTGGATGTGGTGGTGGTGGACGTAGTGATGGACGTGGTAGTGGTGGGTGACGTGGTGGTGGTGGGCGTGTTGGTGGTGGTGGGCGTGTTGGTGGTGGTTGTGGGCGTGGTGGTGGTTGTGGGCGTGGTGGTGGTTGTGGGCGTGGGGTGGGTGTGGACGTGGTGGTTGTGGACGTGGTGGTGGTTGTGGACGTGTTGGTGGTTGTGGACGTGGTGGTGGTTGTGGACGTGGTGGTGGTTGTGGACGTGGTGGTGGTGGACGTGGTGGTGGTGGTGGACATGGTGGTGGTGGTGGATGTGGTGGACATGGTGGTGGTGGTGGATGTGGTGGACATGGTGGTGGTGGTGGATGTGGTGGACATGGTGGTGGTGACGTGGTGGATGTGGTGGTGGTGACGTGGTGGTGGATGTGGTGGTGGTGACGTGGTGGTGGATGTGGTGGTGGTGACGTGGTGGTGGATGTGGTGGTGGTGACGTGGTGGTGGATGTGGTGGTAGTGGACGTGGTGGTGGGTGTGTTGGTGGAGGTGGACATGGTGGTGGAAGTGGTGGTGCTGGACATGGTGGTAGTGGACGTAGTGGTGGTGGACATGGTGGTGGTGGACGTAGTGGTGGTAGATGTTGTGATGATGGACGTGGTGGTGATGGACGTGGTGGTGGTGGATGTGGTGGTGCTGGTGGTGGTGGGGGTGGTGGACGTTGTGGTGGTGGAGGTGGACGTTGTGGTGGTGGAGGTGGACGTTGTGGAGGTGGACGTTGTGGTGGTGGTGGACGTGGTGGTGGTGGAGGTGGACGTGGTGGTGGTGGAGGTTGTGATGGATGTGGTGATTGTTGACATGGTGGTGGTGGACGTAGTGGTGGTGAACCTAGTGGTGGTGAACCTAGTGGTGGTGAACCTAGTGGTGGTGGACGTAGTGGTGGTGGGCGTAGTGGGCGTAGTGGTGGTGGGCGTAGTGGTGGTGGATTTAGTGGTGGTGGATTTAGTGGTCGTGGATGTGGTGAAGGTGGTGATTGTGTACATGGTGGGGGTGGACATGGTGGTGGTGGACGTGGTGGTGGTGGTGGTGGAGGTGGGTGTGGTGGTAATTATACAGGAGTCTGCCAGTAGGCTGTGCAAAATTCAGCAGCGCCTCTACGCGTTTGTTGCAATGCAGGACTTCACACAGAATTTGACATCACTGTTTAGTACACAATAAAACCTTTCTTAGCACATAATTAAATAAAAAGTTGAAAAGAGCTCTTTCGGCATCTCTGGCAAGTGTGAATGAACAGCACCATAACCTCTAAGAAACGAGAGCAGAAGGGGTAGGAATGCATACAGTGTAGTTTTTGTAAGACTTTCCGAAAGTGACCCTAATCAGGACATACCTAAACCTTTCATGTCTATTTTACAACATCTAGATAGCAAAAGACTGGGATGCAATGATGAAAGCTGAGGTAACACCAAAGTAGCTAGAAGCAACAATATAATTTATGGACACATTACCTCAGCTGTTTAATCGGGTGTGATCTTGGGCATGACAGCCTTCAGCGAGCAAAGCCAGAAACGGCAGGGGGCGGGGAGCAGATTCCTTTGAAGTCTGATGCCGGCTGCAAGCAAACCAGGATGAGTGTGGAGAGAGGCAAAAGGTGTGCGATGTGCACGCGCCCCCACTCATGCACCGTAGGCAAATCATATTGCAGGAGCGAGCGACGGCTATTCTAGAGGTGGCCAAAGAAACGGCAACTTCTGAGTAATTCTGATGGGGGGTACCTCTTCGCACGTTTGTATTTGCAGGGGGGGTGGGCGGGCGGGGGACCACGGAGGCCACCATGACAGTGCTCCTATTAGTGATAACACCACAGCCCTGGGGGGACCTGAACCTGGTGTTTGATACCCAATTAGACAGGTCGGAGCAGCGCTCTACGCAGGCAGGTGCCCTCTCACAGGAGGGGTTGGCTAGATTGTAGGAGGTGGGGTTGGTAGACCTCTGGCGCAGCTTTCATCAAGGAACCCTAGACTTTTTCTACTATTCCCATGCCCATAAAACTTATGCGAGATTAGACTATTTTCTATGCTCTACATCACTAAAAGCGCTAGCGACTGAGATAGATTTTGGAGCCGCAGCACTTTCTGACCATGCACCGCTATCAGTGGTGTTCTCCTTTAATCCGGTGCCTAGAGCCGCGCGCTGCCGGAAATTGCGTGACACCTTACTACATCGTAAAGACAACGTGGAGAGAATCACTGGGGCCATTAAAGATTTTTTATCACACAATAACACCGCAGACACATCTCTGGCCACACATTGGGCTGCACTTAATGCGGTCCTTCGCGGGGAATTTATAGCAATCTCGGCGGCGGAAAACTCTGAGAGGGCGCACAAACACGAGGAATTGACGGTGCAGACGAGGGAACTGGAGCAGATGACCCAGAGGACGGGAGCACCCTGGGTGTGGAGGCAACTCCGTCAAGTTCGACAACAATTAGCTGCCTAAGACCAAGACAGGGCTGAGTTTGTGGCACTAGGGACACAGCACCAGTTTTACACTGGGTGTGATAGGTGTGGGCGTCTGTTGGGCCGCGCACTTCGGGAGACTCAGCAGCAGCGTATAGTACAGGAGATAGCCACGCAGGATGCGGGGTGCGTCACTAGCGACGGAGACATAGCGAAGGCTTTCAGTGCTTTCTATACCTCCCTTTACTTGGGCGTGAGGCTCAACCCCGCAACTAGTGAGACCTTTCTGAAGTCTGATCCCCTCCCGACCCTATCGAAGGATCAAGCGGAGCAGCTAGACAGGAGCATTCGCCCCGAAGAAATGATTTTGGTGATCTCTCGTCTTTAGCTTGCCAAGGCGCCGGGTCCTGATGGCTTCACAGCTATCAAAAACCTTTTGTCCCTGGTCGCACCGTTGTTGACGGCTTTATTCAATTCCTTTTCGGAACCCGGAGCGATTCCGCGGGACTTGCTGGAAGCCACCATCTCGGTCATCCCTAAACCAGGAAAAGACCGCACACAATGTGGGGCGTATCGCCCCATATCTCCCCTTAATGTCGACCTTAAAATCTACACTGGCATCCTGGCTGCACGGCTGGCTCCTTTCATGCAGGGGCTGATAGACCCATACCAAGCGGGTTTTATCCCAGAGCGACAAATGGTTGATCATACGAAAAGAGCCTTACACCTGATAGAAAAGGTAACACGCACTAGTGGGGAATATATGTTGCTCGGCATTGACGCTGAAAAAGCCTTTGACCGGGTCCACTGGCCATATCTAGAGAGCGTCTTGATCAAACCAGGGCTGGGAGAGACTTTCGGGACCTGGGTCCTCAATTGCTACACCTTCCCCACAGCAACGGTGAGGGTAAACGGATATTCATCTCCGCGCTTTCCTGTTGAGCGGGGGACGCGGCAGGGGTGTCCTCTGTCACCCCTGCTGTTCGCTCTGTATAAGGAGCCTTTGGCGTAGGCTCTGAGACTACATTCGAGAATACAGGGGATTAAGTTTGTCGCATTCGTTCACACGGCAAGTCTTTACGCGGACGATGTCGTCCTTTCACTTGGCTGCCCCAGAACCTCCTTGCCGGCATGTTTGGAGATCATGGACTCCTTTACGAGAGCGGCAGGGTTTAAGGTCAATATGTCAAAATCTGAAGCGCTGGACCTCTCCCTGGAGGAACAGACGCAAGCCTACCTGCAAAGCCGTTTCCCCTTTCGGTGGGCTTCGGAGGGTATCCCGTATTTGGGGATCCAGCTGGCAGACACTCTGTCTGGCACGGTTCGTATTAATTATGCTAAGTTGCCCCAGACGCTGCGGACGGAACTCGGCCGGTGAAGGCATCTCCCCTATCATTGCTTGGCCGCATCGCCGCTGTTTAAATTACCATCTTGCCGCATATTTTATATGTCTTCCGGGCGGTCCCCCTGCGTCTCCCGGAAGGGTGGATTAAGCAGACACAAGTGTCCGAGGATGAAGCTAAGGTTAACCATGCTACCACCGGAACAGGGGGGCCTGGGCCTCCCGGACCTACGACTCTACTATCAGGCGGTGCAGCTAAGGACCTTGGTGGAATGGAGCAGGGGGAGTCAGAAAAGCACTGGCTCTTCCAGGATCAGGCTGTAGCGGGCAGACCCTTACAGGAAGTTCCCTACCTCCGCAAGACGCATCGCCCTCCTAATCTGTACTCTTCCTTCATCACGCGGGTGCCCATGGAGGTATGGGACCAGACAAATCTGCGACATGAGCTGACCACATTTCCCTCTCCGTTTACGCCGCTAGTGGACAACCCGGAGTTCGCTCCGGGATGCGATGCTCAGGCCTTCGCCAGGTGGCGGCCGGCGGGATGCAGAGTGCTGTATCACTTATACACGACAGAAGGGATAGCCTCCTTCGAGCATTTGCGACGGGAACATGGCCTACCGGAGACAGAGAGGCTCCGCTATTTACAGGTGCGACATTGGGCACTTAATGCTCAGGTGCGAACGGAGCCGGAAAGGAAGCTTCGCACCTACGAATACTGACCACTCTCACGGACGTCGGACAAACGACTCATTTCGGACCTATATCGCATGCTGTTGCTACGGTATGCACGGGTCTACAATCCAAACAGGGTCCACTGGGAACGGGAGCTGGGTCGGGAGCTTTCCAACAAAGAATGGGCTACTACAGCGCACGTAAGTTTATCAAAAGGAGACTAGCTCAAGAGCAGGGGTTAATCTGACATTATTATTATTGTTTTCCTAGCGACTCAGTATGGTTTTGCCGATTGGCAGTGGCACCTGTTGGGTGTCTTTGGAAAGCCCTCACCCACCAACCTAGTTGGTGGCATGCTTCATCATCGGGCCCACCCAGTGACACCTAGCGTGTCCCGGGTGTGCTTCGACGCCTGATTACAGCGGAGCAGGTATGTCACTGTGTGTGCGGTGTGGGGTGTTCAGGTATGTGAAGTTAAAACGGCTTGGCGGATGGTCCCTGAGGTGAGGATACTTTATTAAAAGGGCCTCCGTCAGCGGTTAAAAATAAGGCTATGGGACGTTAGAGGCGGGTTACGACCTCCTACGTCCTTAGAGTGTCAACATGTTTCAGCCAGTGCCTTGTTACTAATCTGGCTTTCATCAGGACTGTAAAATATGTGTGAGTTAAAATAGGGTTGTGTAGTGTAGTCTATGTGTCTACACGCCCTAAAGTGTATCTAACTGTGAGAGGGGGGATTCCCTTCTCAAGATCACCTGTACATTTAACATTGAGGACAGGTACAAGACAAACATGGGGGAGAAAGAGTCACTAGACAGTATTGATCAAAAAATGTGACAGCCGACTTAATAGCGAATAGGTGCAGGCTATGAGCGGCTCAAGTGTAATGATACTGGTGGTATCATTATTGTGGAATCGCACTAGAACTTCGAGGGTGTAGTGATTTAAACAGCGGTAAAAATACTGCAGTGAATGGTGAAGAATTTTGGCGCAAGGACATTGTCTTACGCTTTCAAGGCTTGTTTTTTGCTCCAAGGTTATTGAAGTGGCAAGGTGTGGCCCTAGTTGGGAGAGAGAGGTAGGACCACTAGGGTTAGGAGACCTGTGGGAGAAAATTTGGGAAGCGCTTACCTATTGTAGAGATGTACAGCATACTCACAGGATTTCTGGCCAGCAGCAGCGTGGGACCTGTTGTGCCTCCTTCGCAGAACCGGTAATGAATGGCTGTAGTTGCCGGTTTTTATACTGTCATTGATTGCATAATTGACGGCACCTGGGGGAAAGCAATGGTAGAGAGACTCGCGAAGCGGGTCTAAATAGCGCTCAGGTGTGGGCAGAGGCTGATCTAGAGAGCCTGCGTGGGCGTGTGATGCTGCCGGGTGCTGGAGCGGTCAGAATCGCGCATGCGCGACCGGGAAGTGGTCCGCGCATGCGCCGGAGTCAGTGTTGCAGCGAAGAGCGCATGCGCGGCCGAGATGTGGTCCGCGCATGCGCCGTAGCGAGTGTTTTGTAGCGCGATTCGGCTGGTGGCACAGCCTGCGCTAGTACTAATTCGCCTGGTGCCCTGGCTACTATAATATGACGGGGCAGTTTGCAAAACTAAATAGAACTAAAAGATTAGCGCTTGAGACACATGGTTGTACTCAAGTGCTAGTGTGGGTGAGGTGGCACTAAATATGTTACATAAGGCCCTGATAGGTAACCAGGGGGTTTACATGGCAGGATGGACGGCTCTTGGGACCCCAGATAGTTCTCAAGGGTTGGATGAATCTGCACAGTATGGCCTAACTGGAAGATGGTAAAGACCAGGAGGCATGGTTTATAAAGGGAGGCACTATTGGTCAGACTGGGTACTCAATAGAGATCTGCTGGGTGGCTCGCCAGGTGATGTGATAAACATCATAGGGTCAGGGAGTTCCAGGGGATAGCGTCATTCAGCCCATCCGTGGCTGTAGACAGACGGTATATCCATCTTTGTTCTTTGTCTAAAAGTTTTTTGTCGTTGTTAATAGGGCTGACTGGTATTTGCTCAATGACTGTCCACGTGAAGTCGTTGGGGGTGTGGCCGTTGGTGATGAAGTGGTTTGTCAATTTGCTTATGTTTTTCTTGCATCTCATTGTGCTGCGGTGCTCCGTGATCCTGGTCCTCACTTTGCGGGTGGTCATGCCCACATATCTGAGTCTACATCTGCAGGTTAGTAAGTAAATCACATTCTGTGAGTTGCAGTTTGTGTGGCTTCTCTGGGACCATACTTTATTGGGTTCCAGGTTGAGAGTTTTGGTGTGGGATGTCAGGTGACAGACACTGCAGTCGTTGCATGGGTAGTGTATGGTTACTTTGGGCATTCCCCACGCATTAAGGATGGTGTTGTCAGGTTTGGGTGGTGGTCTGGGTCTGGTACTGACTAGTTGGTCTCGGAGATTGTGGCACCTTTTGTAGACGAACCTGGGGGGTTCCCATTTCCTTTGCCCTGAATTGATGATTCTCCAGTGCTTTTTTATGATTTTAGCCACTTCGTCGGAGGCAGTGTTGAAAGTGGTCACACATGTTGTTGGTTGTGTGTCGCTTTCTCTGGTGACGTCTTCAAGTAGAGCCACAATCTCCGAGACCAACTAGTCAGTACCAGACCCAGACCACCACCCAAACCTGACAACACCATCCTTAATACGTGGGGAATGCCCAAAGTAACCGGACACTACCCATGCAACAACTGCAGTGTCTGTCACCTGACATCCCACACCAAAACTCTCAACCTGGAACCCAATAAAGTATGGTCCCAGAGAAGCCACACAAACTGCAACTCACAGAATGTGATTTACTTACTAACCTGCAGATGTGGACTCAGATATGTGGGCATGACCACCCGCAAAGTGAGGAC
This sequence comes from Lissotriton vulgaris, assembly GCF_964263255.1. Taxonomy (NCBI): domain Eukaryota; kingdom Metazoa; phylum Chordata; class Amphibia; order Caudata; family Salamandridae; genus Lissotriton; species Lissotriton vulgaris. Next base: position 11,938 of record NW_028246228.1, read on the forward strand.
CAGGATCACGGAGCACCGCAGCACAATGAGATGCAAGAAAAACATAAGCAAATTGACAAACCACTTCATCACCAACGGCCACACCCCCAACGACTTCACGTGGACAGTCATTGAGCAAATACCAGTCAGCCCTATTAACAACGACAAAAAACTTTTAGACAAAGAACAAAGATGGATATACCGTCTGTCTACAGCCACGGATGGGCTGAATGACGCTATCCCCTGGAACTCCCTGACCCTATGATGTTTATCACATCACCTGGCGAGCCACCCAGCAGATCTCTATTGAGTACCCAGTCTGACCAATAGTGCCTCCCTTTATAAACCATGCCTCCTGGTCTTTACCATCTTCCAGTTAGGCCATACTGTGCAGATTCATCCAACCCTTGAGAACTATCTGGGGTCCCAAGAGCCATCCATCCTGCCATGTAAACCCCCTGGTTACCTATCAGGGCCTTATGTAACATATTTAGTGCCACCTCACCCACACTAGCACTTGAGTACAACCATGTGTCTCAAACGCTAATCTTTTAGTTCTATTTAGTTTTGCAAACTGCCCCGTCATATTATAGTAGCCAGGGCACCAGGCAAATTAGTACTAGCGCAGGCTGTGCCACCAGCCGAATCGCGCTACAAAACACTCGCTACGGCGCATGCCCGGACCACATCTCGGCCGCGCATGCGCTCTTCGCTGCAACACTGACTCTGGCGCATGCGTGGACCACTTCCCGGTCGCGCATGCGCGATTCTGACCGCTCCAGCACCCGGCAGCATCACACGCCCACGCAGGCTCTCTAGATCAGCCTCTGCCCACACCTGAGCGCTATTTAGACCCGCTTCGCGAGTCTCTCTACCATTGCTTTCCCCCAGGTGCCGTCAATTATGCAATCAATGACAGTATAAAAACCGGCAACTACAGCCATTCATTACCGGTTCTGCGAAGGAGGCACAACAGGTCCCACGCTGCTGCTGGCCAGAAATCCTGTGAGTATGCTGTACATCTCTACAATAGGTAAGCGCTTCCCAAATTTTCTCCCACAGGTCTCCTAACCCTAGTGGTCCTACCTCTCTCTCCCAACAAGGGCCACACCTTGCCACTTCAATAACCTTGGAGCAAAAAACAAGCCTTGAAAGCGTAAGACAATGTCCTTGCGCCAAAATTCTTCACCATTCACTGCAGTATTTTTACCGCTGTTTAAATCACTACACCCTCGAAGTTCTAGTGCGATTCCACAATAATGATACCACCAGTATCATTACACTTGAGCCGCTCATAGCCTGCACCTATTCGCTATTAAGTCGGCTGTCACATTTTTTGATCAATACTGTCTAGTGACTCTTTCTCCCCCATGTTTGTCTTGTACCTGTCCTCAATGTTAAATGTACAGGTGATCTTGAGAAGGGAATCCCCCCTCTCACAGTTAGATACACTTTAGGGCGTGTAGACACATAGACTACACTACACAACCCTATTTTAACTCACACATATTTTACAGTCCTGATGAAAGCCAGATTAGTAATAAGGCACTGGCTGAAACATGTTGACACTCTAAGGACGTAGGAGGTCGTAACCCGCCTCTAACGTCCCATAGCCTTATTTTTAACCGCTGACGGAGGCCCTTTTAATAAAGTATCCTCACCTCAGGGACCATCCGCCAAGCCGTTTTAACTTCACATACCTGAACACCCCACACCGCACACACAGTGACATACCTGCTCCGCTGTAATCAGGCGTCGAAGCACACCCGGGACACGCTAGGTGTCACTGGGTGGGCCCGATGATGAAGCATGCCACCAACTAGGTTGGTGGGTGAGGGCTTTCCAAAGACACCCAACAGGTGCCACTGCCAATCGGCAAAACCATACTGAGTCGCTAGGAAAACAATAATAATAATGTCAGATTAACCCCTGCTCTTGAGCTAGTCTCCTTTTGATAAACTTACATATAACCGGGGATCTGGACTAGCTATCTGGTCCTCTCTCTCCCTCTTGATTTTCGCGCTACTACAGCGCACGACACTCGCCGTACCACATGCAGCTGACAGACACCTTTACCAAATTGGGACCTACTGGTATTATACGCCAGAGAGAGTACACGAAATGGACCACACTAGGGATGCCACCTGCTGGCGGGGTTGTGGCGAAAGGGGCACATTGGTACACCTGCTATGGGAATGCGCACGGATCCAGGATTACTGGAAGTTGGTTTTGGATGAGGTAGATGTCCACTTTAATACGGAGATCCCAAGGTTCCCTGCCTATGTTATGCTGGGTCTTCCGAATACCCTGACCTACCCGTTGAAATCACCCAGGGGGAGGTTGATAGCTATAGCCTTAGGCTCTGCAGTTCAGAATGTTCTCTCCTTCTGGCGTACAACGCACATCCCCACCTTTCAGGGCTGGTTGTTTCGACTTTGGGCTGTACTTGGCATGGAAAAGCTATCCTTAATCAAAGCTGGGGAAGGATAGTACCGTCTACAAAATCGCCTGCGGTTCCATGTTCAAATATCGTTAACATAAATATCGTCTGATAAAAATATCGTCACTAAAACATCGTTTACATAAATATCGTCATCCTATACTTAAACTAGAATTCACACAAATATCGATATTTTTTTATCGACAACCCTAATATCGTTCACACTAATATCGACTACTTAAATATCGACTACTACATTATCGACTTTATTTTAAATAACATTACCTTTGACATATATATCGACTACACTAACATCGACGACCTATGTGCTCTAAAAATATACAAAATATATCGTCGTTTTGTTTATAACTCGAAATGCACTATTCTTGATTTTACTCATTTTTTATACTATATTACACTCCGATGTCCTAAATATTATAAACATTTCTTTATTTTCAACATATAAATGATTTAAATATTACACAAAAATGTAACTTATAACACATTTTAATATATTCTTTTACAAACAAACAGTGAAACAACATAGTATTACGAAAATAACGGTTTTCCCATGCCAAATAACGTTCTCAACCAATGATTTTGAATTTTCACTAATTGAACCAATCAAAAAGTACCATTAATTAACTCACTAATATAAATACTATGACACACTTAACGTAATTTACCATTTTTGGCCCAACCTTGGAGAAAAACGGTTACCTTGCTGAGAGAAGAGAATACAAACCAACGACTACAACTACAATACATCACACTACACTTCAAGTAAGTTAAATACCATTTTTTTTCTCGAAATTACTATAAGTAGATAAAGTTCCTATTTTTAAAACTTTTGATCCTTATAGTGAAAACTAAACATGTTAAACTTATCAACAACGACAATACAGTTAGATGTAAAAACATTTATAAAATACCTTATCCATACCTATTTAGATAGCTGAAAAAAATTATTTAAACTTGCTAAGTAAATGTACAATGTAAATAATATGTATCCAACTATTATCATCCAAATACTACAAGTAACACAATGATAATTTTTTCCACAGACTCTACAAAATTATTTACCTATCTACAACTACACTACCAACATCCTCTACTACATCAAGTAAGTATAGTCAGTATATCTATAACAATTCAGAAAGTAAAATGATACACCTATTACACTAAAGTATTTCTTTCTATTATTCTTTAACACTACTACAGAACGTAAAAGGGAGACAATTCTGAAAAATAAATAAGAATAAAAGGTTTACCAGTGAAGCCACATAGTAAGTATATGTTTACACTTTTGCCTAGTCTTATACACACCTATAAAATGGTGTTCAATGTTCTAAAAAAAACATATATATATTTCCACAGATCTACCTTAGACATGGCAACTGGAGCTACTTTCATTACTTCGCAAAAAGGAAAACTAATGCTGAGCTACATGGGTTACACCTACACCCAAGAAAGAGTGAAAGCTAATAAGACCCATTGGAAATGTAGTAAATATTACTCAAATGCATGCTATGGTAGAGCAACAACTGTTGATAACAATGTGGTAAATGTACGTGAGCATAACCACCCACCAAATGTAACTGAAGTGGAAGTGAGAGAAGCACTAGAAACATTGAAAGATGCTAGTACAGGATCACAAGAAACAAGCACTAGCATTTTGAAAAATGTTTTAAGCAAAGTGCCTGAACATGTGACAGGACAGCTACCTTCTATTCCCAACTTAAAGAGATTAATTGCTAAAACTAAACGTGCTTCTGATCCTACTCCACCAACACCAGAAAGTTTTCAGGATATAAAAATATATCCAGAATATACCATTACACATAATGAGGATAAATTCTTAATGTATGACAACAACAGTCATGACAAAAGAATTTTACTTTTTGCTACTAATAGTAATTTGCAAAAGCTTAAATCATGTGAAACATGGATGATGGACGGGACTTTTAAAGTTTGTCCCAAACCTTTCTATCAACTTTACACCATTCATGGGGAATACCAAGATACAAATATACCTCTAATTTATACTCTGCTGCCAAACAAAACAAATACTACCTACGTAGAAATTTTAACAACGATCAAAGAATTAACAGATAATTACTATCCTCAAAGAATTGTTATTGACTTTGAAATGGCCATGATTCAAGCTATCCTTAAAATATATCCCCATACCTCCTTACAAGGTTGTTATTATCACTACAACCAAAGCATATGGAGGCACTTACAAAAATCAACTTTAAGCATTGAATATTATACAAACAGTAACTTTGCTTATCAAATAAAGAAGTTGATAGCATTAGCATATGTACCAACAACAGAAGTAGCTAACTACTACATTTTATTAATTGACAGCCCTTTCTACCGCACCAATGAAAAAAAGCTAACTCCCTTCTTAGACTACTTTGAAGATACATGGGTTGGAAGATTACATCGTTCAGGCCACCGTAGAAACCTAAATTTCAAATTCCATGGTGGAATGTCTATGCTAGTACAATAGCCCAGAAAGCTAAAACTAATAACGCAGTTGAAGGATGGCATAATGCCTTCCAAGCGACTTTAGGAAGAAGTCAACCAACACTTCACAAACTGATCCAAAGCATTAAAAAAGAGCAAAGCTACCAAGAACTCAGAATAGAGCAATCACTGTCAAAAATTGGCCCTAAACTAAGTAAACAAACATTAAACATGTACGAATATCTCCAGCAAAAAACTAGAATGTACCCAAGTATAGAAGGTCTAGCATATTTAGATCTAATAGCTAAATCAATCCTTTAAATATAAATTACCAAAAAGTGAGCAAAGGACAATTAAAGATAATATGTAGTTAAATATCGTAATATTATGTCATGTAAAATGATCAATAATATATTTTTACAAGACATAATAATATAACATTTAACTAAACAGTAGACTATACCACAATGCAACCCAAAAGTAAATATCACTTTTACTTACGGTTCTGCTGCTGTAGAATATGTTCCATGGTGATGATTTCCACAGGAATAATACCAAAAGCTATCCATATCCAATATCGAAAAATCCCAACAAAATGCAAAAAATACAACTGTTTGATAATACTCCCGTTGCAATCCTCTCGAATTGGAAACCATAAAAAAGTAGATAAATCTTCACGAGTAAAAAAAATAGAGACCCCGAAAATGCAGGACATTTTCAAAAATATGTACCTGCTTAAAAAAAAAAAACGTCACAGTCCATCTGCTCACCAAAACGAAGACCTGTAAATAATCGAAAAAATAACAAACCTCAAAACATTGGCAATACGCATAGCCTACACATAGCATATAACACATAAAAACAATCTGAATTCATCCATTAATACAACAGTAAACGTTACTTTTGTTCGAACTACCTCACAAAATACGCTCTCTATAACGACGCAAAATAACACGTAATTCGCACATAATATGTAAAGTACTACACATATCTACACGTACACACTACAACTATCACTAAACTTAAGTTAAATATCTTTAAAAGTAAAGTGAAACAAACTTACCTTCACCTACAAGAAACAGCTCCCAACCGCGAGCTTCCGTTTTCTAAAATGACCCAAACAACGATGTTGATAGAATAAAAAGTGAAGTTCCAAAAAGTGAAATGGCTGCATAATAAAAACTAAAATAGGACAAAATAGCCTTTAACAAAAAAATAAATTGTATTAAATAGCATAATATATGCAATATGTATTAAATATTTATTTTTCTTGTTAAAAAAAATATGAATATTGTAAAATAGACATTAATATGTTTAAATGAGTTATGTATTAATTGTTTTTTATTAAAAAAATGTATTTCATTGTTAAATATTTTTCTCAGATATTACAAAATGTAAATTTATGTTATGTACATATCTTGATAAAAACAATGCCATAATAAATATGTAATATATTACATTTTAATAATAATTATTAAAATGTAATATAATAATTTAAGTACAATACAAACAGTATTTATGTAAAAAAAATGCTATATAATTTGTGATCAAAAATTATGTAAAATGTTATTTGAAAAATTGTAATATCTTTGCAATATCAAACTAAACTCTCAATAAAAAATTTTTTTTAAAAATTTGTTTCTTATTTTTGACTTGTCATATTAATGTAAAAATGTTATAAAAAAGTTTTTATTGTAGATTTATGAAATGAATATTACTACATAACATATATGATTCTTATTAAAAATAATAAATAGATACTGCTGAATTAAAAATAATAATAATTCTGCTGGACAGTAAACTATAATAAATTACTATTCTAACTCTAATCCAACATAAGTCAGGGAAAGTGCTGTATAATAAACCATAATAATTTACTATTCTAACTCCAATCCAACATAAATCAAGGAAAGTGCTGGATAATAAACCATAATAATTTACTATTCTAACTCCAATCCAACATAACTCAGTGAAAGTGCTGGATAATAAACCATAATAATTTACTATTCTAACTCCAATCCAACATAAGTCAGGGAAAGTGCTGGATAATAAACCATAATAAATTACTATTCTAACTCCAATCCAACATAAGTCAGGGAAAGTGCTGGATAATAAACCATAATAATTTACTATTCTAACTCCAATCCAACATAAGTCAGGGAAAGTGCTGGATAATAAACCATAATAAATTACTATTCTAACTCCAATCCAACATAAGTCAGGGAAAGTGCTGGATAATAAACCATAATAATTTACTATTCTAACTCCAATCAAACATAATTCAGGGAAAGTGCTGGAAAATAAACCATAATAATTTACTATTCTAACTCCAATCCAACATAATTCAGGGAAAGTGCTGGATAATAAACAATAATAATTTACTATTCTAACTCCAATCCAACATAAGTCAGGGAAAGTGCTGGATAGTAAACCATAATAAATTACTATTCTAACTCCAATCCAACATAAGTCAGGGAAAGTGCTGGATTGTAAACCATAATAAATTACTATTCTAACTCCAATCCAACATAAGTCAGGGAAAGTGCTGGATAATAAACCATAATAATTTACTATTCTAACTCCAATCCTACATAAGTCAGGGAAAGTGCTGGATAATAAACCATAATAATTTACTAATCTAAATCCTATCCAACATAAGTCAGGGAAAATGCTGGATAGTAAACCATAATAAATTACTATTCTAACTCCAAACATAACTTAACTCAGGGAATGTGCTGGACAGTCAAATTTAAAAAATTACTATTCTAACTCCAATCACACTTATATCAGGGAATGTGCAGTATAGTAAACAATATACATATAACAATTAAAATTTCGTGACAATTTCAAATTTTGATTTGTAAATTTCGAATTCTGATAAAATTTCTAATTTGTTCTTATTTTTCGATTTTTTTTAAACATATTATCTAATTTACTACCCACCCTTATCCCCTATTATACCAATAACCCGCTACTAAAATATTAATATGAAATTTTTCAATATCATTAAAAAAATAATTTCGTTTAAATTTCTAAATTTTATTGTAAAATTTCTATTTCTGATTTATTTTCGATTTTTTTTATAAAATTTTATATTTTAAATTAATTTTATAATTAATACCCACCCTTAGCCCCTAAAATACCAATGACCCACTACTAAAATTAATATATTAGTTATTAATTAATGATTACAAATAAAATTTCGTGAAATATTATATTTAGAAAATGTAAATTTCGATTTCTGATAAAATTCCTAATTTGTTCATTTTTTAAATAAAATTTTAAATTACTACCCACCCTTATCCCCTATAATACCAATAACCCGCTACTAAAATTTTAACAAATCTTTTGTAAAAAAAAAATTTTTATAATTATTATTATTAAAAGTATTTTTCTAAATTTTTAACAAAAATATTATTTATTGTTTTTTTTTTAAACACATTATATTTTTTTGTCGATATTATATACAACGATTTTTTAGTCTACGATATTCTATTCATCGATATTTTTGTTTGACGATATTTATGTCATTCTAACAAAACGATATTATTTACAACGATATTTACAACGACGATATTTTTTTCTTTCGATATTCTTACCACGATATTAATGCTAGTCGATATTTTTCCGTCGATATTCTATCTTAATACCATCGCCTGCATTATACACAAAGTACTTCACCTTAAGGACCCAATCTACCTCTCAAGTAAACTCAAAATAGCGGGTTGCTCCAGTCCGACACGAAGCACCAACACTCTCTTCCTCATCCCCCATCTGCTAAAAAAGAAAACCTCACAATATTGTTCCTGCTCTGGTAATGCTCCTAACATCTGGAACGCTCTCCCTATAGATTTACGCTCTCACCCCTCGTACTTCTGCTTCAAAAAAGATGTCAAACTTTTCCTGCTTAACAAATATTGGCGCCTTTTAAAATCTTCTCTCGTCTCACGTTCTTTACCCTCTCCTTTCTCCCTCCCTCTTTTCCACCCCGCCACCCTCCTTTGACCTTACTGCCCTCCTTTCTTCTCCTCTCACTTCCCTTATTCCTCCTTTCCTTCACCTACTCCCCATATACCCTGACCATTTAGCTGACCTTCTGTTGCTTTATAAAAACGTGTATATTCCTGTTAATTTAGTCTGCAATCGAATGCCTCCGTCACTTTTTCACCAATGTATACCATATGTTTATTGTGTTCTCTACATTTACCTTGTCTGAATGCTGCATTTTTTTACTATATTTTTTTACTTTACTATGTGCACTACTTATAATACTTTGCAACTGTATTATCTTCAAATATTTGTGAAGCGCTCTGATACCCATGGGTGTAACCAGCGCTATATAAAACCTTTCTAAATAAATAAAAATAAAACCGCTCCTGATGACAAAGTGATAACCCCTACTTTATGGGCAACATTTATAACCCCGGTTTAGCCCCACAGTATTATTATAAAAATTCACAATAAGTAAGTTCCTATATTCGTTATGTGTCAATCGTAAAACTGATGCATGCTGACCCACCTCCACATATCCACCAGTACTGAATTCCGTTAATTTAGTGGATACCAGAGTCAATAAACCACCCTTTGCTCTACCTGCCTTGGATGCTACTGCTGTCACACTGTAGATGGTATATCCTTCGACTTGTATTTGATCTTTATGCCACGTTTCTTGCAGACATGTTATGTCGTAACCCTGTATGATGAAGTTATCCCAGAACGGAGTAGTTAATTTAGCAGCAAATTCCGCTATATTCCAAGTGGTGACCTTTAAACAGTGCCTTGTGTAACATCAGAATAGTCAATCAGTGACGGTGTTTCTAGGCTCACGTTCGGGTTTATCTCTGTAGGGGTGGTTACGATTGGCATAATTGCATCGATATTTGTACATTGTTCGGTGCTAGTCGTGTTTAACACAGTTACATCTTCTAACCTTATTTGACCCCTTGACCCTTGTTCAATTATAGCTATTTCACCAGATACAATAGATTCACAGAGTGGGTTCATAGATGGTACATTCAGTCAGTCGTTCTCCTCTAGTGAGTTAAACACCTGAAATCTGTTGCAGATTGGAATTGTGAAATTATCATATACATTATACAATGGTGCTGGTACAGAGGGTACAATGGGGTAGTTGAGGTGTACAGCTCTAGGGTGCTTAAAAGTCTGCGTTGTGGTTTGTCTTCCTAACTGGTTCCTATAGAAGTAGTCAAGTGGGAACAACGTGGTGTTATATTCATGATTAGATGGCATTGGTGCATTTAAGATTGAGTCTCTTGCCCATTCAGTAGCCCTATAGTTTATAACTATACAGTCCCCATTTATCTCCTTTTTACTTGGTCCCACCCAACCTACTCTTTGTGTGGAAATAATCTGATTTGCACCTCGTGGTGTTTCCTGATTTTCGAATTGGGTAGGCTTAAGTTTAGGGACACTAGCAAGGATAGCTACATATGGTCTACATTCCGGTGGAAGGTTAATCGTAGCAGGGATGGTATTATTATTTGTGGCGCCTAGATGCTGGTCAGATAGTGTTGTTGTAACTGGGGCCACCTGTCTCCCTTTGTCCCGCAACGACTTTCTGGCCCGTTGTAACATTTGGGGCGATGGTAGGTAACATTTTCACTCCACTTGTGGTTGCTACCGGGGTCGCTGCCATAGTGGGTATACTAAAGACTCCAGTTGCACTGCTTGGCGTGTTTTTGCTCGGTCTCCCTGTTGGTACATTAGTAGTAGGGGACTTGACTTGCGTACCCAGATGTTCTAGAATGTCTAAGTTGCCTAGTTTTTCCAAGTTCTCCACTTTTTTACTAAGGGATTCTAAAATTTCGGTCACTGGTGTAATGTAGGATTTTATCATATTCTCTATATGTTGCGCCAGTCCCTCTATGTTAATTGTGGTTAGTTTCTCCTTTGAGCTATGTTGCAATACCTCTCCCTCCCTTCCATGATCTGTTGAAGTTTGGGTTACTTTCTTTTTTTTGCAACTGTATCTCTTGCCCAGTTTATTAACTAACAACATCTACCTACTGTGAGTGGGTTTACCTTTGGGCCGAGTAGACCCGTAGTCAGTCACACTGCTTAACAGACTAGTGTTAGTTGAATCATCGATAGGGATAATGTCATTAATATCACAACCATCCATCTCCCCTGTATCATTAGGCACGTCATTCAATATTGGGGGTTGGGGTATATCACTTGTTATCAAATTGGGTGTTAATGATAATCTACTCTCCCTAGCAGAAAACACAGTAGGTTCTAAAGGTTGCGGTGCAACAACCTGGTTTAAATCATTCCCTGGCAGACCTGCGAAAGATTGTAATAACATCGAGTCATGTGATAGTGTTGTTACATTAGTTGTATTTGAAGGGGAGTTCACAATTTGTGGCGATTGAGTAATTAAACACATACTGGGTGGCAAAGATAGTCTTCTTTCAGTGTTTTCAATCGCATTCACAACAACCCCAATTGTTTGCTGCAACATTCTATCAATTGCGGTTAGGGTAGGTAGTGGGGTTTGCGCCAGTGTTAATTTCCTGGTTGCAGATCGTGTATGCATTGGTGTCTTTTTGGCCGCAGCCTTACGTTTAGCCTCAATCAGAGCTATTGATTACCTTAGTTGGTGTGTTCACAAAGCCAGGGGGGGTGGCCCAGTCCAGTCTCTTTCGGTCTCTGAGGGCCTCAGAGGGCCCGCCCTTTGCCCGGGCTTCGCCCGGCGCGTCCCGTGGGACTGGTGTTGCCTTTATGCGCCTCTGTTGTAGGAGTCACTGGCGGTGGGAGGGACCCGGCGGAGCCAAGCCCGCCGGGAAACAGGCGGAGCAAGGCCCGGCCCTTTGCTGCTGGTGCGGCGCTGCGGCAGAGCAATGCCCGGCCGTGAAGTATGCAGAAACAAGGACCCCCTCTGGACTCAGCCCTGGCGCTGCCTTTATGCGCCTCCTGGCGCTGTTGTGGGCATCACTGGTGGTGGGAGGGGCCCGGCGGAGCCAAGCTGGCCGGGAAACAGGCGGAGCAAGGCCCGGCCCTTTGCTGCTGGTGCGGCGCTGCGGCGGAGCAATGCCCGGCCGTGAAGTATGCAGAAACAAGAACCCCCACTGGACTCAGCCCTGGCGCTGCCTTTATGCGCCTCCTGGCGCTGTTGTGGGCGTCACTGGTGGTGGGAGGGGCCTGGCGAAGCCAGCCCGGCCTGGAAACAGGCGGAGCAAGGCCCAGCCCTTTGCTGCTGGTGCGGCGCTGCGGCGGAGCAATGCCCAGCTGTGAAGTATGCAGAAACAATGACAATTTCAATCATAAGTATACAGTAATCAAGTAAAGTGCACGTGCTGTACATCAAATTTCTTTCAATCTCCGTTCAATTCATTCTGAAGGGATTCTGGTGTTTTCAATTGTCATTCATGATGTTTCTAAAATGTAATCAAAGTACAAATGCATCATTATAGTACTACCCAGTTCACAGTTTTATGTTTAGTGCAAATTTATATCATAAAGTGCCAGTGCATTACAGTATTTAGATTTGTGCAAATGTATGCAATAAAGTGCAAAATACTTTACAGTACTGAACACATAGGCTTATTATGGTTCTCACATAAACCAAAATTGAAAGTGCAATAGGGTACATCAATGATTCTATTCGCATTCCATGACACATCATTACAAAATATATATAAAGAACACCTTAATGAATTACTTAAAACTAACTGTTATGTCAAATAAGAATTCATGTTCAATCTTGATTATATTATTACTATAGTTTTCATCTGCTTGGTGCCTGTCTCTACCTTTTACTTCTATTTCTGAACTCTGCTGGGATTACAATTCAAAGTAAAAACCATCTGCAATAGATACCACTCAAGTTAAATGGACATGCAGATCTTCTTCAGCATTGAATCCAAATGGATTTTGGAGTTAAACAGCAAAATGTACTTTGACTCCAGTTTGCGAAGTTTACCCTTTCGGTCACCACCTCTTCTGGATTTAGGTATTTGCTCTATTGCAAAATATGACAGGTTATTTATATTGCCTTTTTGTACCTCATTTTCATGTCGTGCAACCACATAGCTTTTATCATTATTCTTTACATCCCTGAGGTGCTGCAAGATGCGGATATGCACCATGAATTGTACTTCCAACGTACATTTTCGGACAGCTACACTGTAGAATGTACACAACATATTCACTCTTACAGTTCAGTGAACATCTAATTTTCCATGGACTGTTTACTAATGGTGAAAGGACCTGTTTTTTATTTCGACCAATTTTACAGGCTTTACATTTAAAGCATTTGTGGAATCCTAGGCTTGCCTTTAACCACCCTTCCACTTTACCCACGTCTGGGCTGGTATTAAACAAATACTTCCTCATTGACTTTGCCTTATTAAAGGTGATCATGGGTCTGCTTGACATCAAGCCTTTCAGAATCGGATCTCTTGTTACCAAATGCCAAAGCCTACACATACTATCTCTCACTTTAGACTGGTAGGCATTGAATCCACTGATCATCCTGATTTGGTTCTCTGTTTTTTTCTTTTTCTTAATTTTTTCTAAATCGGGTTTTATCAGTGTTTCTATTTTGTTTACTTTTCAGATTTGTACTCTCTCTGACTGAATTTTTCTGTTAATGAATCTTACGCTTCACCTAAGGCTAATAACGTCTCACTGCAGTTGCGTTTCATCCTCAGATGCTGAGCATAAGGAATGCTCATTTTGACTCTGAGGATGAAAACTCCCTGCATGCAGGAATGTATTTCCCGCTGTCGGTTTTCTTAAGGAACGAATATATATAACCCCCGTTCAACGTATGCTTGTAGGTCTGAATAATGAGACACTAGATTTACTAATGTGATCCGTAAACCTCCGGTTCAGGTTGTTTTCATTAATGTCATGAACAAAGGTTTTAGCTGATTCCCAGGATCCATCCCACAATACAACCAGATTGTCAATGAAACTGATCCAAGCGACGACAGGATCTTTCCATTCTCTGTTGTGTTTGTTTTTGAGCGCTTACTCCTCCCACAAGCCCATATGCAAATTAGCATAGCTGGGGGCGAAGCAGGATGCAAATTAGCACAGCTGGGCGCGAAGCAGGTGCCCATCGCAGTCCCTTGTAACTGTTTGTAACTGTTTGTATGTGTCTCCTCCAAACATGAAGTGGTTGTTATTTAAACAAAATCTGCACATTTCCACTAACATGCCTGAGTGTTGGTATAAATTGATAGGACGTGTATTCAAATAATGCCGTACTGCACGCAAACCGTCTTCATGAGCAATACTCGTGTATAGTCTTACCACATACAATGTGATCAGGAGATCGGATTCTTTCCAGACCACAATGGTCATTTTGTTAAAAAAATCCCTGGTGTCTTGGATGTAAGCCGGTAATGCCTTTGCAAATACCTGTAGGAAGGAGTCTGAGTATCTAGAGGTGGGATCAAACAAACTACCTATTGCAGAAATAATAGGTCCACCTGGTGGAGCTGCCCTGTTTTTGTGTATTTTTGGGATTAGATACAAAATGGGCATGACTGGATTACTTACTTTCATAAGTAGATACTCTGCTTGTGAAATCAGCCCTAATCCCTGCTATCGTGCGAGCTCTTTCAGGAATTTCTGCTTCACTTCCGCTAGGTTACTTTGTGGTACTTTAAGATAGCAATTGGGGTCCCTTAATTGCAATTTGGCTTCTGCATTCTAGAACTCAAGGGGCCAGAGCACCACATAGCCCCCTTTATCCGACTGTCGGGCCACAATGTATTTTCTATTTCTTATTTTTGTTACCACAGCCTGACACTCCTTTTCAAATTGGTTGCCATCTTTCAAAAATGTTTTACTGGAGACTAATGATAACTCCTTCAGGTCTTTAACAACCAACTCCGAAAATATATATCTATCTCATCTTTTGGGGCGTTTGTTGTAAAGGTTGATTTGGGTTTAAATGGGGTTGCATCACTAACAAAAACATCCAAACATAGTGAGTCTACTATGTCACCCATCGTCCCTAATATTGGTAAGCTCTCATCCTCAAGTACAAGCTGTCGTAAATCAAAAGGTACCTCCATTTCTTCAACCTCCAAATGCACTGCTGCTTCTCTCTCCAGTAGTTTTCTCTCAAAATTGCTACTTCTACTAGCAAAAAATGTCCTGAGTTTTAGCTTTCTTGCACATTTGAAAAAATCTATGTGCGTTTGCGTGTACTTAAAGTTTGTTCAAGTACAAAATGATAGTCCCAATGATAATATATTTTTCTCCTCTTCTGACAGTGTTAAATCATACATACATATACTTTCATTTACTTTTGAAAGGGATACTGATTCTGATATGTCACAGTTATTGTGTAGCATACACAAGGAGATGATGGACGGAGCGCTGAAGCTTTTTAGACTCTCACCTCCAGTCACAAATCTGGGTTAAATCCATCATCATTCTTTAGCTCACTACGCCACCCCAGTTTAGATTCAGCTATATGCAAATCAGTTTTGACCATTTGGCATATGGGAACAATCCAGCCCGGACTGCCAAGCAAAGTCTTCCCTGAACCGGAAACAAGCATCCTGGGACAAGTTTCTGGGTATCACCCTTTATCAGCCAGGCTAGCTAGAATCCAGTGGCAAAGTGAGCAAGGGACCCACATCTGGCCATTGCCTACCCACTTGTTCGCCCCTAGTTGGCAAGGTATGCCCAGTTTGGTTTTCATAAGGAAAAGAAATGTGTCTTGTGGAAAGTGAAAGATGGAATAGTTGTAAGACTGTTTGCTAATGTATAATAAGATCTTATTCTGTACATTTTCAAATTTTCCTTAGAAGCTGAAACCAGAAATTGTTTCTTACAATCTCTGCACTTGACTGAATGTACGTTTTCATTCGAAGACCTATGGTCCTTGCTATTCAATTGGTCCGTAAATGGTTGCTGCATTTTGTAACTGTTGACACAACTCGGGCAAATATTGTGGGAGCTGTTAACCTTGTTTTGTTCCGATTGTCGAGTTGGGACAAATATTTCATACTTGTTTTCCAAAACCAATACCAAACATTTACTCAGTCTCTTCTAAAATGTCAGACTGTCTGTATATGTGGTTGAAGTTGCATTTACAGGCACAACTGCTTTGAGAAACGTTTAATTACATTTATTCATCATGAATATACCAAATTTCCACTCTTAGTTTATTTATTTGTTTATAACACTTGTAGAGCGCGCAAATACCAACCGGTGTCCTGACGCTGAAGTTGTAACTCCCTGAGATTGAGATTCCCGGCTAGAGGGTAAAGAGCCATGTTTTTGAGGTTTTTTCTGAATGCTCCCACATCAAAGCTCCTGCCAC
Organism: Lissotriton vulgaris; assembly: GCF_964263255.1. Taxonomy (NCBI): domain Eukaryota; kingdom Metazoa; phylum Chordata; class Amphibia; order Caudata; family Salamandridae; genus Lissotriton; species Lissotriton vulgaris. The sequence goes on from NW_028246228.1 coordinate 28,137, forward strand.
CCCCCCCCCCCCCCCCCCCCCCCCCCAGCGTGCCTTCCTGATCTGAGCTGTTTTAATCAGTCCCATACTGGCAGACCTCAGTTGTCTCCCTGGTCTGTACCATTGGAAATGATCATGAAGAAACACCGGGCCCAGACCATGCAGCGCCTTGAAGACAATGCAGAGTACACTTTTGTTCACTACAGTTGTTCCTCATCAGTAGGCTGAGGGTAGTTCCAAGAAAATTGACATAGGTTTTGTATTGCCTTCACTAAGGCCTGTTAAGTCTGTTAAACAGAGTTAAGCATTGTCTAAAAATACAGTATGGCTGGTCATTTAAAACCCGAAAATAATAAAAGTATTTCATTATTGTTGTTTTGTATTGCAGGATTTATTTGAATGCTTCAATGTAGTATATATGTGATAGTGAGGTTTTAGGTAGAAAACATCAGAGTACTGTACAAGGAGTCAGATTAGGGATTGATTCAAAATTACGAACAAAGAAAGGTTGGCAGGAGTATTGTCGGTCGATTGGCCTGAGAGCAAAGATGCTCCTTATTTATATTTGATGACTCGGTACTGTAAAAGATGGGCTTTTAGTTATTATTTTAATTTATAGTAATGATCTTGTAAACCTTGTTTCCTGATATGTTATTTCATATTTTAAGGCACATATATGGAGAAAGCTTGTTTCCAGTTGCGTTTTTTCCCTTCAAATTTCTATACTTGAATTTTTTTGTGATTATTCCTTTCACGTGGATTATCCGGCAGATAAGTTACTGCTTTTTATGTAATATAACTAATGATCATGCTGGTCTAAATGAGGAGCTGTTGTAAACTCCTTTCATCTTTCAATGTTGACCACATTTTACTACACATCAGTACATTTTCTGCAGTACTTTGGCATAAGACTTACCAGATCTGGATTTAAACCTTAAGAAAGCACCTAAGCTAACCAACTCAATAGGGCGAAATATATGTGGGCTGAAGATCTATGAACCTGATTGATGTACTCCTAGCAGAATGTAAGAAAAAATATGAAATCTGTGCCTGAATTATGAATGTATATGTACCTTGTATTTTAAGTGTTTGTGCTTTCAAATTAACAGTATTGTACCTAAAAACGTATAGTGTCTTTGATTTCAATCAACAATTGACCATTCAGAAGACTTGGGTTGAAGTCCAACAAAGAAAGACCTGAGCTAAGTTGACACACCTGACTTGATTGATAATATAATTGATTGTGGGTGTACTAACTTTGACAGTATTTACGTTAGATTCCTGTCTAAAGTGCGAGGGTACTGCAGGTTCATCAGGGTTGGGGGTGATAAAGAACCATTTCTTGAACTCTGTGTCCAGTGATGGCATAGTGGATGTTTCGTGAGGAGACATTTGTAATTCTATGATGTTTTTGAGCTAGGTGCCTTCACTATGTATGTCTGTGATGACCAGACCTTGGATTGTCTTATTAAAGGATATATGTGTTGATGTTTCAAGGTAGTGACAGTTGATACTAGGCTTTTTTTTTTGCTAACATTCATCCTGAAGATGTCAACGTCCATAATGAATCGTAAAACTTAGCTTCTGTGACAAAATGCAGGATAGATACCTCTAGCGTCTTCTTGAGCTATTTCTGTATTTAGCCTTTCTTAATGTTCTAAAAATATGAAGACATTCCGAGTTGGTTGGGCCAATATTAGGAACGTTCATGGGATCTTGGCTTTATTGAGTAAGAAGATTCCACTGACTGATGGTAGAAATCGTCTGATAGTGCTGGGTGTTGTGAGCATATTGGTGGCTTCTGACTCTACCAAGTGTTCTGTGTAGAGATTGGCTGATGAAAGATTGGAAGCTTGAAGGATGGCACATTAATCATGCAATAATGACTATACTGAGTTGTATCCAGGCCCTGGCTTATAGCACATGTTCTCAAATCCCAGTGATTAACAAAAACAAATATGTGGATCTGTTCTTTTTGTGAAATGTGTACTCATTATTGCGTCAGTTTGATTTAGTCAGAACTTGGATGTTGTAATATCAAAGTCCACTGGCGTGCCTTTGAGGCCTGAACAAAATGGGAAAAGTCATCAGTCTTAATAATTTGTTAGAGTTGCTCCATATCTGTATGTCTGCAGCCATCATAAACTGTGTGTCCTCGACTGAAGAAAACTGCTGACCCTCTTTTCTCTAGGAATGACTCCCTTATTTCTCCATTGACAGTCTGCCATTCCACTACACTCTCAGTACATCTTTCACTGTAACTGAAAACTGTAAACGTATAAGCTTTGTGTCACTCAGTCCCCCTTTGAGCTCCCCCTTTTGAACCCTCCCTGCAGCACACACCCCTTAACCCAACTGAAAATTCAAAGCGGTACTTCCTGCATTGATCTACTTTACACTTCCTCCTAATATATAAATATATCTTTCCCTTATGCACACACCATACCCAGCATGCTAATAGGTGTCAACTTGGTCTCAAGCATCTATTTGCATACATTTTTTGTTCAGAACCCCAACAGCATCTTTAGCAGTTGCAGTTGAGCTGTAGATTTATGTTAGAATTAAATGAGTTGTTAAGTCACCATTTGAAGAGGGCTCCTTATTGAAAACATTTAGAGCATCTTCAGTTGTAATCATGAGGAGATGCAGAAACTGCTTTAGAGTCAGGTGGGCTCTCAGCATCTATGCACTTATTTAATGTCTTGTTTTTACACTCCTGAGCAGGAAGCCCACTGATTCCACCCCAGTCGCTTGCTAAGGGAAGTAAAACAGAAGTGTTACGTTTAGCAGAATGTTCCACACAAAAGCATGGATTCTGTTTTCATTGAGAGTATCTGGTAGTAAGTCCGAATGGGTGAGGTAAGACTTTCTTCAGGCCACGAACCTGTGTCGTATTAAACTTTGTATCCTCCATATCTTAATCCATCACTTCACATATGGAACCCAATACATCCGGCGCGGTTGACAGACGTCGGATAAACTTCTACAGCGTACTCGCTTTAAGGGATTGAAGGACTAATGAATTCATATGGAGGGGCATTAGAATCGATATGTGAAGTGATGGATTAGGAAGGAGAGGATTTGAAGTTACGTACAACACTTATTCTTTGAACTGAAAACACTGATTAGATTACCAGGACAGAATTAAAACTGGTTTTAGTTTGAACTTGCCATTTTATACAAAGAAAGGATGCTCTGATGAAGTCCTTAGGAACTCCCTATACGACGAAACACTTGCTGCCTGGGCGAAATAAGTTAAGAAAATAAAGACTACGAAAAGAACTTTTGTGCATTAATTGTTTGCAAGAACTAGACTATGAGTTAGCGTGTGCTTAGGGTTTATGTTTATATCATTATAAAGGGCTCACCACAGACTTGGCGGTCTTCCTGGGACCGCCACGGTGGCTGAGCCATTGGAAGACCGCCAAACTCGTAAAAAGGCCCTAACTGTATGTGGGAGTACAGGCCGGATAAACAGACGAGGAGGCTGTATATAGTGAGCCAGATGTGGTTGTTTATTGACAGTCTTTGATAGAACAGACGTAAGTAACTCTTCAATTTCTTCTCTCTCTGAGGAAACGTCCTCTTCTATGGTCTCTTCGTCAATCTGGTCTTCTCCTAGTCTGGTGACATATTTTTGTAGAATAACTGAGGGTAGAGTGCTCAGGGTTCTTTGTTGTCCAAGGGCGTCTGCAATTTTCCCCATGACCGTGTCATGTGATTGACCTTGTTCAGAGATGACTTGTTGTAACTTTTCTCTGTCTTCCTCCACCACCGATAGGAATTTCTCCATTGCTTTTGCTAGGCTTTCTTGGTTTTCGACCATCTTTGCAAGTACAGCCTCCGTGTCTCCGGAGTATCCCACTTCTGACACCACTTGTGGGAGTGCAGGCCGGATAAACAGACGAGGGGGCTGTATATAGTGAGCCAGTTGTGGTTGTTTATTGACAGTCTTTGATAGAATAGACGTAAGTGACGCTTCAATTTCTTCTCTCTCTGGGAAAACGTCGTCTACTAGGGTCTCGTCGTCAGTCTGGTCTTCTCTTTGGTCTTGGTTAAGTGGCTAAAGGGTAGTGGTTATAGGGCAGGCTTGACACTGAGTACGAATACAACACAGTTCCTGTTTAAATCGCAGTTGCTGCGTAGTTCGTGCAATAGAGGGTGCACAAAATAAACACTCGTGCCCAAGTGCGAAACAGCCCAAAAACAACAAAGACCACACTCTGACTGGGGCTTGTGGGGTTGTGTAAGATAGGTGTGTAACAATAACATTCGTGCCTGTACTGCCCCAGGTCCCGTTTACCCCCCCTCTCCCTCCCCTGCCCGACTCGAGAGACTCACCAGCTCTGCCGCAACTCTCTAGAGTTGCGGGCGCTCTCCAGCCTCCTCCTGCGGGGTCCACCTCTCCTCACACCACGTCTCGTCCTAGTCTCCGTCTTCTTCGTTGTTCCTCCTGGGGTCTTCATCATGCAGTCTGCGACTACTTGTTTTCCCGTTACTCCCGGCGTCTTCCTCTCTCCTCCGGCTTCTTTGCGCTTGCTGTTATCCGATTGGTTCCTTTTCTCCTCCCGCCTGGATTTCCCTTCCGGGGTAACATCTGCCTCCTCCGGTGATGTCCGGTGGGGCCGCTTCCTGTGTGGGCAGAATGCGGAGGGGTGTGTTTATCTACAGATAGATCGTTTGCGTAGTCCTACCTCTTCCAGATGAGTGTCTCTCTTTATATGTTACGGGCCCGGGATGGATCCTGGTCGGTGCCCTCTCACACTGTATGCTTGCTTATTGTCTTGGTGTTTTATGCAGAGTGGATTCTAGAAGGTGGGGTTATTTGGAGTGAGGATGGAGCCCTGACAGAATCTACCTGCTGTTGCTGTAACCTAAGGGCCTAACCTGGTATAAAGAACTTAGCCTCCTACCTAAACGCTGCAGACCCTTGTGTAAAGGCCTCGCCCTCTTCCACTTCAGCATTGTGGTGACAAAGTATAAGAACCTGCTTGAAAATGCAACAAAATTCTGGTGCTAGTTCAGAACCATTTCTGGCAGAGAAAGAGGTCTGCAATTAAAAGGATGTGACTCTGAATGACTAATTTGGGGCAGTTCACTCTCAAATCCACTAGCAATTGGTGTATGCTCTAGTTACTGGGCAGAAGAAGCCTAGTGCGGAAAGTGGACACGGTCTGATAAGGAGCAAGCCAACGGGAGTTATAAACTGAGATGATGTGTCCATTTGTATGGTCCTAAGCTGAAGGGCAATACTATCCGCATCTCTGCGGCGGCTTTTCCCGCTGTGTGCGGCAAATTTGAAAAAGCCGCATTACATGACGAGCTCAGCTAGTCATCCGCACACGACCACCGTGGCTGATGACGAGCTGAGCTCGTCATCGGCAGCGAAGAGGTTATTGATACTATGTTTAATTGAGAGTGCTGTGTAGACAGCACCGTTGAGACAGTAGGAAATGTCCTTACAGTAAGCATTACTAAGGTAATCCATGCAGTTCAGGCAGTATGACATTCTGTGGTGACTGGGGTACAAGGGTAAGCTTTGCCGAGTGCGCTGGTGGATTTGTCAAGTAAGCTGTGTGTGGCACCGGCTAAACCATGCTTTCACAGGGTCCTGTGTGCATTCTGTCCACATTATGGCATGAAGTGATCAGAGGGGGTGATGCGGCTGTGGTCAAAGCAATGGACAGAGATCTTGTGACACTGTGCTGCACCAAGTCATTGGGAGTCTTACCTCTCTGGTATGAGTCAGTCGGTGCTGGAAGAAGAGAGAGGTTCTGGTGTTTCGGGTCATAACCAATTGCTCATGAGAGAACTTTACAGGATCCTGCATATCAGTGGAGAAGCTGGCTATGTGTACTTAGACATGAAGAAGTAGGTTACTAAGGTGATGTTTGATTGAGACATGTCTGGACAAAGACTACCCAAGACCTCCTGGATAATGTAGAAAGACTTGTTGCACTCCAAGGACATTGGAGATAGAAATTAGTATCTATTTTTCAAGAATATAATGTGACATCAAGTCATAGTGAGTTGAAACATTGCCTGCCTGGAATTTGCCCAATTGCGATATAAAGATTTGACATTCCGTTAATTAATCGTCTGTCTCATCTAGCATTCATTGAGTTTTGTATTACTCTATGTGCCACTGTTTAATTGTTTTCCACTAACTGGGAGGTTTATTAGGTTAGAGAACATTTAGGTTGCTGATTTTGCATATTGCTGTGAGACTTATACACCTTATTGATAACATGTGTTTGGTTAGTAAGTGTTAATGTAGGTTAACTTATGTTCTTTGTAGTTGAAGTTTGTTAATGTGTGTGCTGTGCTGAGTGCAGTACTTCAAGACATGTTGGGATATTTAAATAATCCACCTATAGGTTTTTATGGGGTGTACGGTGTGAGAATTCACTTTTGACTCCATCTACAGTCTAGTTAGCAGTTTGGGGAAAAGACTGCAGTACCCACCTTCATGTTGTTGCGTGCATATGTGCTGGTTATACCTGTCCCAGTGTTGCAGATCTGGGAAGAGTAGCACCCTGTTGCGAGCGATACAAGTGTAGTACACTTGTTTGTGTTTAAGTCGAACTGGGGAAAGTTCAGTACCCTTGAACTAGAGGTTGTATGGGAGAGTAACCTGGAGTTTCAAAGTTGGGACAATACACTGTCGCAAGTAGTTGCATGGGAGAGTTTCTCATAGGCGAAATGCAGGACTAGAGAAGTAACATATTACAAGAGAGTACAAAGGGAGTACCCATTGAGTGAAAATGTAGAGTAGTGTAATATCTAATGGTGGTGTGGATGATAGCCGCAGGTTTCGCTTGAGTGTTGCGGTGATGGCCACAAGTTTTGCCTTAGTCACCAATCTATACAAATGGGAACATTCGACTGGTGTGTTGTAAATGAAAGAGAGTATGTTTTGACTGTTTTGTGGTGGTTTTTTATTTATCTTAGTTTGCATATAATGGAGAAAGTATAATTTTTTATGTTAGCGTTTGATGTAGCTCTAGTGTGTTTTAGGTAGGTACTTTTTTTACCTGCTGATGTGGTCAGATATCAGTAGTTGTATTTGTGGTCTGCTCTAATATTTGATTATTGTATTGTGTATTTCAGTATGCCTCTATTGAGGCCTGTTTTCAAAAGGCGTCCCAACTTTTTTTTGTGCCCGTACCAGAAAGCATGGTGCTGGGCGCTAATAAAGTGCTTTCATTGGTCTAACAGTAATGTTGGTGTGACTATCTAGTGTGATTGTTTGTGGGACACGTAGGGTGAGCTAAGCTGCCATGTTGTGCATATGTGTATAGTGCAGTGCTTTGTCCTTGTTGGGAAATGTGTGTTGCTTGTGGATAATGGCCAAGTCGGTCGTGCTGTATAGTTTAGAAATATGAGATTGATATCTGGAGACATTGTGCAGGAGTGTTTTGTGATGACTGGTTTTGTGTTGGAGTCTGGTCAAGGTAATGTAGATTTCAGGTGATGTATGATTAAACTTTGCATTTATGTTTTGTTTTGTGCCTTGGCTGTAAAGACTTTGGGATATTTGGGAAACCCTTTGTCGAAAGAAGCCAGTGGGTTCTGTGCTCTGACTGCTTTGTGTCTGAACACCCGTGACTACAGCTCCTACATTCATAAATGTTGTGAGATGCTATTTTGAGTAGGCAAACATGTGGTGGACCCTCCTTTTTTGAGGAGGTTGCTAACCATTTGCCTGCCTTGAACCGTTGTGCAGTGGTAACCACAACCTAGTTTTTGTTTTGTTTCTTTGTCTGACATAATGTAGAGAAGCATCTCTGTCGTGGGGCTTCATCACCCCAAACAACCGCACTGCTGAATGTGCGGATTTCGCAAATGCTTGTTGTATAATGTAGAGAAGCCTCATGTTTTGACCTGTTGCAAAGTTTCTGTAACTACTCTTTGTGTGACTGTGTGGGCATTGATGCGTTTAACAGATTGTTGTTGGGTTAATGTGGAGGCTAGACATGTTGGAGATTGAGTGCTTTTAAATGATTGTCCTTGTACTTTATGTGCAAGGAAGTGACTGTTTTGTTGTATGTAAGAAAGGGGGATGTTTAGTATTCTATTTACACCCATTCCCTGCATGCCTGAACTGCTGTCTGGAATATTGGGAGTAAATTGAGCAATAAAATGTTGCTGTGTGTGGGAACTAGGAGAAAAGGGGAGTGTGAGAGGGCGCTGGCTCACTATATGTTGTATACTTCGGTAAGTGGACACCTTGCACTGATCCAGAACACCCATATAGTGATTTTAGTGGTCCTAGACCACCTAAGAAAGCTCTTGTAGTGGTAGCTATGGCGAGCAGCCTTCAGTCTTAGTCCAGAAGGAGTGTAAACCAACTTTTTTTTTATCAGAACATAATCTTATAGGTATAGATTATCTGAAAAAGAACCACACAGTGTATTCATAAAAAATTGTATTTATTATAAGACACTCACGAACACATACAGATATCTCCTAACCGTAGATAGATAGATATATATATATATATATATATATATATATATATATATATATATATATATATATATATATTCAATGCACACAATACTTTGCAATAGAAACACGTAAGGTGCACAGAATACACAATGGTCCCCAGGGGGAGACCGAACCATATACTAAAAAAGTGGTTTGCGATCCACAATGATTTACCCAGAGGACGTAGAAGTGCCGGGGACCCAAGGAACTACCCAAAGTGAGTGTCTAGGTGCCCCACGGAGATCGTATGTAGTGTGGGAACACGACTGCGTTCTCCATACAAATCAACGTGTAAGTCAAAGTTGCAACTTTAAAGACAGAGGACCCTTTCCAGTGGACCCTGAAAAAACCCTGTGGAAGACCAGAGGTTGGATAGCCACCCCATCCGTGGATACCTTAGAACTAGGAAACCTGCACCAGGGAAGCCAGTGGAAATAGGTGTTAAGGGGCGTCAGTAGCTGCTGTCGAACCCAGTGTAGGACTTCAGAAAGATTGCTGGAGAAGGTGGAAGTGTCCGGTAGAACCCAAAGGTAGATTCAAGATGTGAAGTACCTGGAAGCAGAGGGCACAGAGTCTTTGTCACTCAGTAGTGACCAGGACGCACGGTAAACAAATGCCCACCCTTGTCGGTGTTGCAGGAGAGATGACAATGACCTTGGAACTACAGATGTGCTTACCAGGCGATGCTCAGGAAGACCAGTAGCTGTACATGACCTGTCCCATGTCGAATGTCGAGAGATGAGGGGTGGGAGCACCAACAAGCTTTGACAACTGCAACCCACCTGTAAGTTGAAGAAGGTGCAATGTCTGGACCAGCAAGGTCAAAGAGATTCACCACAAGCAGGGGAGTCAGGGCAGGCCAGAGCAATCCGAGGAGCCCAAATAATTCAAATGTAACACTCTATAAGACCCGCAGGCTGGAGGCACTGGAGTCACAAGAGGACCTTGAGCAGCTTACTAAAGAAACAAGCACATGGTGCAAGCAATGCGTTGTGGTGAATGACCCTGGTCATTGGAGAAGCTTGAGGTTGGGGCTACTTTGATCCCGAAGATCTTGATGGAAGGAAGCCAAAAAGTCTTTGCAATAGCAAGTTGACACGGTGCACAGGAGTACGGTTCATGCGGCTCAGATCAGGGATATTGGCCTAAAACTTGGTTAGAGGACAGGGCAGGCCTCGAAGCATGTAGGGAACTACCACCTGTTTTGCTGAGCCTTCCGTAGTGCTCAAGATCAGCAGACAGGTCAGCTTAGTTGCAGTGTCTTTTGAAGTGAAGGAGTCAGGGAAGTGACTCCTTCACTTCAAAAGACACTTCAGGTACCTTACTAACCCCCAACCCTATTACACTGCCCTAGGTACCTTAGCACTCTATACTAGGGACTTATAAGGGCACCCCAGTAGCAATTGTGGGATGTGACTAAGTACCTACCATAACAATTTAGGGGAGAAAGCAGAGAGATCGGGGTCCTAAGCAGAAGGATCCCAGTCAGACTCCAGTATCCAATCTGGGATGTGCCTAAGTACTTACCATAATAATTTAGGGGGGAAAGCTGAGAGACCGGGTTCCTAATCCGAAGGATCCCAGTCAGACCAGTCAGAAACAGCATGGCACCAGACGAAAAATGGGGGTAACCATGTAAGTAGATCCTAGTTTCTATGTTATCAATGAAGTGGTCTAACACTGTGGGTATTTTTAACCCCTTCGATGCTGATGACGGCCCCCAGCCGTCATGCATTACGGTGGGCTTGTGCTGATGACGGCTGGGGACCGTCCTAAACCCGCCCACTCGCAATTCTGCCGGACAGGCGTAGAATCGCGGCCGGGCCCAAAGGGTTAAAGTATTTTCTGATGTGATCTTTCCTCTTACATTTCTTTGGAACCCCCCAGCAGTTGTTATTATTGCATCTTATAAAGCTTGCAGCACCCCAGAAGGGTAGCCCGACGCTAGAGCAGGTAGGTCGAATCGACACCCATATTAGAACAATTAGGTCTTGAGTAATCCTATATATGTCTGTATACCCAGAAGACAGAGAGGAAAATCTATCCACCTGTCTCTACTGATCGGCAAAACAGACTGCAAAATGAAAAATTAAGGGCCTCCCATTTTCAACAATGCCTATAGGACAGTCATTTAGGGAGATGTATTTCCAATCCATTTATAGCAAAATAATGTGTGTAGAATTGAGAAATAGTTTTGCAATATGGGTGTATATTTTTCCACTAAGAAGTTACTGACATTCAAATCCCACCCTAGGGCCAGCAGAATTACGATTCTTGTATTAACATAACTAGAGCATCAGGATTTCATTAAAGACACTGAGGCTAACATTATGCATAACCTTTTATTGCCACTACTGACAGCAGCCCATTTAAAGAAACTTCACCAAACAATCCAGAATTGGAACTTCTGTTGAGTACTATTTTCTACCCGAGGTTTGAGGATTGCAAGAAGTTGTGTGTAGTAGATTGTTTGAAGAAGTATGAGTGTAGAATGGCAGCGCTTAGGAGGGATGGTGAACATCAATTATGGATTTCTTCTGTTAAACCGTATAAAGCGTTAAGTACAGCAACAATTTCAAATGTGTGAGATGCGTGATGGATCAGGCTTGAGTGAATATGGAAAAATGTACCGGTCATTCGAACAGGGGTGCTATGGCAAGCAAATGTTGTTGGTATGGTGGAAATTTGGAGAATATCTTAAAAGTAGCATATTGGTCTAATGTTGAGCCTTTTGCGAAGCATTATTTTAGATCAGTGGAACACATGTCTGGTATGGTGTTAAAGGGCTTTCAACAAGGATAATGGTAGCCTCCGGTCTTGAAATGAAATGACGGTCCTCATATTAACATGACTAGAGAATCAGTATTTCATTATAGACATGGAGGCTAGCATTTTCCCGCCCTTCTCACCCTATTGTTTAAGTTAAGAAGGAATTTATGTCGATAATTTATTTAGTAACGAAATGTACGTTTTTTTATGGAATATTGGATTTTAAGTTGAGTATGAATACGGTATAATAAGTTTGCAGGTTCACAGTCTTAGGATAAGTCACGCTGATGTGGATTCGGGAAGAAGGAAGAGGTCGATTTAATTTCGCTGGATTGCTTTTAAAAGAGGATGAGCGTTCCGAGCTTGGGACATTTATTGTTTATGAAAGTTCCAATTCTGCATTGTTTGGTGTCGTTTTTTTAAAGGGGCTGCTGTCAGGAGTGGCAATTAAAGGTTATGCATAATGGTAGCCTCTGGTCTTGTAATGAAATTCACATAAAAATGTATTCACATTTCTTATTTCTACAATTTGGACTAGGGCAAACCTATAAACTTATTTATTGCCACTGATTTGTGGTAATTGAATGACTACGATTTGCATATTTTTTACACTATTGATTTGGCAGAATAAATACTCAGTGTTCATAGTTTCTTGAGTTTGAGCTGGTGTGGAATGTTCTGGCTGTTGTTTTTTTTTTAATCGTGAGCCACTGACCTGCTTGTTTTTCCAGTTCTAAGGTTTTTTCTTTTGAGCATTTCAAAATTATGCATCCAGCAAACACTGCCATATCCAGCATACATATATACACGGATGCGAACATAAACACATAAAGCAAACCAACAAATAAACAGTATCAACATAAAATCAGCCATAATTGTACAAGTGTTACCCGTGATCAGTGTGGATATATCATACACTCAATAACATTCCACAGTACCATCTGCAAAGCGCGGTGGGCCATTAGCAGTCTCTGCATGAGATGGTCAATCCGAGTTCAATTCTTGTCGTGCCAGAAAATATTCCCTTAAAGGAGCCCATATGTCCTTAGGCCTGGATGAAACCGGCAGCTCCTTGACATACAGCTCTAGTTGTTCTCTGCAGTAGACCATGTCCTAAAACCATAATTCAACTTCAGGGCTCTGGCAGCTGTCCCATGTGAAAGTACCCTTATTTTTGCTAGCAGCAGGGCCACTCTTGCCAACCTCCCCAGTACAGCTTTCGCTTGAGGGATATATCCCTAGAGGCAAGCTAGCACTGAATTTCCAGGCCTGCCAATAAGAGCGAGCACCCCCTTCCAGTATTGGAGCACTATCCCACATTGAAATTCTAGGTGACAGAAATCTGCACTATCCTGTCCACATCTCTTACAACAATCCGTTTCACGCAACCCCATTCTATACAACCTTTTAGGCATATAATACACCTGATGTATACATTTCAGATGTATAATCCTCAAGTTATTGTTGGAGGTCAATTGTCCTTTCAGTGCACATATGTGACCCCAGACTATGTCTCTGATGGAGGAGGGGGGGGGGACTACCGTGTTCCAGCGTTCCAAGCTGCGATCGTCTCCGGAAGGAGTCTCGTCCTGTATGGCCCCATACAGTTTGGTAACCAGCTTTTTCTGATGGGGAGACACTATCACTAATTGTAAGGCTTGTAACGTCATGGGCTCATCAGGGAATGTGGTGTAGTGGTCCTATATGGCCCTACGTAATCTATAGCAGGTATATTGAAAGAGTAGTTGGTGTGCTTTATATACACTAAATCCCCCCCTCGGAGGTATTTCCCATCTGGATACAAATCCTTCAGTGTTGTGATACCAATTTCCCTTAGAACAGTGATGGGGCCACTCTCCCGCGTCATTGACAAAGCGGCATGCCGAGCAATGGGCATGCCAGGCGCATATAGAGGTAACTTCTGCGTGAGATTCCCGATTTCCTGCCATGCAGCAATAGTGGTATCCAACGTGTTAATCTCTAGTTTTTGTGTACGTCTGGCCATGTGAGTGATAATGCCTGGCATTGGTATCGAATGAGCGTCTCCCCGATCCACCGCCACGTGGGGGATGAAGTCATGCTGCTTGAACAAGAAATAGGCATATTGCGCCTGACCACATAAAAAGTATGCATAAAAATCTGGGGCTCCAAACCCACCCTTCTCTAACGGCAATGTGAGCATCCGCCAACTGAGCCTCGGCTGCTTATTCCCCCATACTATACGTAGCAGCTATGACTGTAATGTTTTAAAAAAATGTTTTGTCTGTGATATAGGGATATTACTAAATAAGTATAGAAACTTTGGCAGCACAGTCATCTTTATTAAAGCAATGCGGTCTGCCAGGGAAAGCGTAGGCCAGCCCAGCGATCAACTTGCTGCACTAGAATGGTGTATGCGCAGTCATAGTTTTCCCTAATCACCACCTCCGGGTCACGATGTATTTAACAGGTACTATAGACCATTGCAATAGGTATTCCACTTGAGGCTGAGCAGCGGTGCTCGTTAGAGGGATAATAACAGACTTGTCCCAGTTGATCTGGAGACCTGAGAACAAGCCAAATCTAATATATTCACGCAGCACCTGCGAAAGATAGTGTTGCGGTTCTCGGATGTACAGGACCATGTCGTCCGCATAAAGTGAGATTCCAACCGGACGATTATCAAAATTTAGTGCGGTCTCCCTGTGACCCTGCCGAATTCTGCATGCTAGGGGCTCTAAGGCAATGGCAAAGAGCAAGGGAGATAAAGGACACCCCTGTCTCGTGCCACGGCCTATTGTAAAGGGTTCCGAGTTGAGTCCCCCCACCCTAACCCTTGACGAAGCGTTGACATATAATATTTGTATTCACTGAAGAAAAACAGGTGGAAACCCAATCCGGCGGAGGATATACCACATATAACCTCTTTCTATTGAGTCAAACGCTTTTGCAGCGTCGAGAAGCACTGCAACAGCCGGCAGGTCTGGGTTAAGCACATGGAACATACCGAAGATAGTCTTCAAATTGAGGGAGGTGGAGCAGTCCGGGGTGAACCCCGACTGGTCCGGGAGTATAAGTAAGGGCATTAGAGGCAGCAATTTGGTGGCCAATATTTTCTCGTCCAGATTAATCAGAGACCGAGGACGATAGGACTCACATTTTTCGGGGGACTTATAATAATATAATGAGGGCCTGCCTTACTGTGGGCGGGAGCACCCCTGTCTCATGAGCCTCTGCATGAGCCTCTGCATACATTTCCAGTAGTCTTGGCACCAACAAGTCGGCAAATGCTTTATAAAATTCTGAGGTAAGGACACCTGGCCCCCACTCCTTATTTTTGGGCAACGCCCGACTAGCCTCCCTGAAATCTTCCTCAGTTAGGGGTAAATCTAGGTATTTCCTATGTATGTCAGAAAGCCAAGCGCATGCTGTATCTTTCCGGAATTCATCCAGAGCTTCTGCTGCTGCACCCCAGCAGGAAGTGTATGTGAAAGCATAATACGCTCGAAATTGTTCCACTATTGACTGTGGAGAGCAATGCAGCTCCCCGTCTGAATCTATGATATGGTCTATTGGAGGGTTATCAGATCTATCACGTTCAGTTCAGTTCATAAAGCTTTATTTCGGAACATAAAAACAATGTCCATAAAAGCACAACAAAATACATTCACCAGAAGAAAAACAATAGTCCATATGAGTTAAAAAATCATACTTTTCCTGGCCCTAATCGCTTTCAGAAGAAAAGTAGCAGTAAAAAAGCAGATATCAACATGATTTAGATTAAAAAGCAATTTCATGGCATCATGAACTGTCCTAATACCAAACTTAACAAAAACAGGTTTTAAAAAGGCGATACGAAGATTTTCATATAACTTACATATCAAAACAAAGTGCGTAGTGCTTTGTGTGGAGCTATTATCACATGGGCACGTGCCCTCTGGGTGCTTGTACAGGGAAGGGAAAGCCACCGAATGGTGCACAATCCCCTGCCTCATTCGGGTCAAAACAAACCGGTGGGACGCCCTATTTACATGCCTTAGATAAGGTTGAAAACCCGCACTTTCGTTATATTTGGTGTAGTAGGAGCATGTAGATAAATTAGCTTCCTTACATCGTCGCTGTTCAGATTTAAACATTAAAAACGCATTCTTCAGTTCAGCTTTAGACAAGTCAGAGGCTGCTAGGCTGTCTTCCTAGACATCAATTCCAATGATCTCCTTAAAGTTGTTAATTACATATTTAATCCAGGGGATCTTAAGGTAATTGTCAAGGGAAAGATGCCCTATAATAGCTCTGTTTAAGGACGTTTCTTTCTTCGCCCACACAGCACGCCATAACATTAGGGGTCTTAAAGCGATTAAATCAGACAGATGGGGGATACCTAGTTCCTTATGGGCTAAGTCATTAGAAGATGATTTAGGTAGGCACAAAAGTTTTTTAAGGAAACAATTTTCCTCAACCTGGAGACTGCTTACAGATGCAGAACCCCATATCCCAGCTCCATAAATTGCAATTGATAGGGATCTCGCCTCATATATCTTAAGCATGTCTTCGATCCGCCTATCACACAATTTAGTTGCAAATTTGCATACCCCATGTGCGCTTTTCGCCATTTTGGCCCTAACATTGTTGAGCTCACAACCCCAACCTTTATTTTTGAAAAATCTAATACCCAAGTAGCAAAAATTATCTACAAGTTGGACCTTCTGGCCATCAATAAAATATGTGTGATGTTTCCCCCTGCCATTACCACATTCCATACCATATGTTTTGGATTTGTTAATGACCAGTTTACGTTCACCAATAAAAAAAGAAAACCTATCCATAAGTCGTTGCAAACCCAAGGGAGTCCTTGACAGCAGCACTGCGTCATCCGCGTATAATAATACCGGGACATCGATATTATTGACTTTAGGGCATCTGCCGCAATAGTTTTGAGTACTTTATCAACTTCATTGATAAAAAGGGTAAAAAGGAATGGGGCGAGAATGCACCCTTACCTAATACCCCGCGCTACCCTAAATTTCGGTGTATGTTCCCCACTTGGGCCATAACGGACACTCGTAGGTAGGTTGGCATAGACACGTGCTAGGAAATAGACAATGCCCTCAGGTGCTCCCAATTCTAACAATTTGGCCCAGAGAATGCCATGGTCCACCAAGTCGAAGGCGCTACTCAAATCCGCAAAGCAGAGATAGAGAGAGCCTGACTTTGCCTGGGTATACTTCCCTATCAAGAGTTCAATATTGAGGCATTGTTCAATGGTACCCCTCCCCTTCCTGAAACCATATTGGCAATCTGCAAGAATATTATTTGAGGTGGTCCATTCTTCCAATCTTGTTAGTAGAACTCGACTCATGATTTTTACAGAAGAGTCAAATAACGAGATAGGGTGATAATTCTTCACCTCCCCCTGTCACCTTTCTTGTAAATTGGGACAATAATGTATTCCACCCATGTTGGAGGGACCCCATAGCAGACTGCAGCATTAAAAACTTTGGTTAACAAAGGACCCCAGAGTTCAGGGATGAATTTATATACATTGATTGGTACCCCATCAGGGCCCTGTGCTTTGCCTCCTTTGCTGGCTATGATGCTAATCTCAACTTCCATTAGGGTAATATTAAGTGGAACAATCGGCCATGTGCCATCATGAACCTTAGCCCCGTCGTCCGAGTCAAAAATACCTGAAAAGTGGGTGACCCAGGAGTCCGAATTAACATTAGAAGTCAATTTGGGGGGTTTGTCGTCCTTTAAGAACGAACCATTCACTGTTTTCCTGAATAGCGTATTATTGGAAGTTTCTGCAGCCAAAGCCAAGTTATCCCAGGCTTCCTGCTGCAGTTCCTTCTTTCTAAGCTTAACTTCCCCCTGGTAGATAGAGCTAAGTTGTTTTACCGCGCTCATTACTCTTGGTTTTACAGTGAGTGCCTCCTTCAATTTTTTCAATGCGATGGTGCAGGCATGGTCTAACCACCCCTTCTGTCGGTCAGATCTCCCGGTGCCAGTTTTGGTCATTACTTTCTCAGTAAGAGCATTAATGGTAATGAAGGTAGCTACAGTCTTACTATTGTCCACATCACTGTCCAGGATGGCAGTGATGTCTAAAAGACAGTTTCTAATGATAGTGGTAGACATCGTTTCTGCTTTGTCCCCCTTCCATCTAATTCTAAATCCATTAGTTCTGTGTGGTTCAATGTTAACAATAACACCATTATTAAGTGTTGAATTTGTCTTCCAGAAGGTCACCTCAATAGCCACACAGTTATGGTCGCTATGCAGGGAGGAGTCCACAACCCTAGACGCCCTACACCAAGAAATGAGGTGGGAGGACATGCAGATGTAATCAATTATAGAACTTGAGTTCCGTCCTGTAAAGGTAGGAATAATGGCACCAGAAGGTATCTTTAGCAGGGGGCAGTATTACCATATCGTAGGCAGCTAGCAAGTTATTCATTGCGTCCCCATATTGATTGTGTGGGAAATGGATATCGACATCCCCATTCGAGTTAACAATCCCACATACCCTTCGATCTGATAGAGGACAAACCACCAAATTAAAGTCGCCTACCCATATCATTTCAAAAGCAATATTAGAACCCATAGTGATTTCTTCAAGTGCACTCACTAGGGCAGCAACCACCAGATGTCGTGAACTGTCAAAAACATTGTTGTAGAAATTAATTAAGAGGAAGTTTCTGCCAATATCCTGTTTCAGCCATAGAATCTGTGAATGGGCGTTTACTAGGACATGTTTTTTAACCATCATAGGGAGTTTAACAGAAATCAACACCAGAAGCCCACCCTTCGCTCTTCCTGATGGAGATGCCAGAGCGGGTAGAGAGTAAGAGACATATCCATTAAGAGTAATGGGGTCTTTAGACCATGTTTCCTGGAAACATAAGATGTCGAAGCTGTTTATGAACTCTATCCAAGTATGACACTCCAATTTAGAGGCAATACCCGCTATGTTCCAGCTGCCAATTAGACAGGCCGGTTGCCCAGAACGTATTTCCAGAGCGGTTAATGGCCTGACACTACTATTATTAGGCAGTTCACAATCCGTCCTTATGATCAAATCAGGGAGTGACTGGTTTCCACTACAATCCATAGGCTTACTAAGGGTGGATGCAGATAAAGGGGACTGCACGGCCTTAATGTGTTCAGTATGTCAATCCACAGCCTCTAGTTCACTAAACCGATTATAGCAGGGGATGGTAAAGGGGGCATATTGTGGGCCCATCCATTCTGCATGTTGCTGTCGGTCGTTATAATGTATTCTCCCCGCCCTTCGGGGTATTGAAGTCCAGCCGTCATTTACTCCCTCTCCCCTGGTATTATGACTTAGGTACCCAAACATTTCTTGCTCCCATCCTCCCCTGGGATAATTAGAGCCCCTCATCCAGCTCCATCTATTATCCGCTGGCTGTGCTGGCATATAGAAAAAAGAAAGTGGTCTTGCCACAATAGATACTCTGTTATTTCTCTTTGCCCCCATGCAAATATGATCCACAGTTCTTGAATCTTCAAAGGTTACCACCACGCAGTCTCCTTGTATACTCTTTCTAGTTTTTCCCACCCAAGGAACCCTCTGTACCATCAAGATGTTGCTAGTTACTGTTGTTGGGAGTGGATGGTTAGAATTTAGCCAATGGAGCACCTTGTTTTTAAGAGCCCAAAATGGTTCCGTGGCTTGGGGGGCCAATTCAGGGACCCCAGTTAGTATTACCACGTATGGGCATGCTTCAGGTGGTAGATTGATCCCTCTGCGTTTTTCAATTCTGTCTTGGTGGACTTTATCAGGACTGTGGGTGGGGATAGTTATGGTAACTGGTTTATTCGTAATAGCCTCAGTGTTCATAGTGGATTTATCACGTTTATTACTTGTAGCCGGTGGGCAAGGATTTGGCAATGGTGTTTTGGGAGCTGTTTTTTTTACTTCAGTAGATGGTTTATCTATTGTTCGTGGTTTATTAGCAGGTGGATTAGAAAGACCTACTTTTTTTTAACCTGTGTCATGCGCAAGGCTTCTATATCCTTGTGCAACACATTAAGTTTGGATTCTATTGCAAGAAGCTTATTTTCCAGGGGGGACAGTAGGAATTTAATGATGGTCTTTAGTGTAGATATAAAAGGATCTTCCCTATCAACACTAATGCCTGTACTATTGGGTGTAGAGCTGTTAGAAAAAATATCAGTCAAAGTGTCATCTAGAGTGGAATCATCAATAGTCGTAGGCAATATTGTAGAACCAGCCTCTTCTTTCCCTGAGTCCGCCCTAGAAGTTTCCCTCACTAATCCTTTACTCATTTGGGGTCCCGGTTTTTTCACAGTGGAATGGTGTGGCTCACTGGTTAGAGGCGGCAGACCCGGAAACAGAGAACGGCCCGGGACCAGGGTTCGATTCCCGGCGCGGCAGGGTCGTGGACCAGGGTCAACGGACTCGATAATTCTCGCCTCGGGGCCTACTCTAACCAGGGATCACACTCGGCAACTCTGGGCATTAAGCTTGCCTCATCTCTACAACGGCCCCCCACAGACGCCGGGGATGCCTGGTTTCACCTTGGAGATACCCAGTAGGGACCATATCACAGGGAAACCCAGGACGGGTTCCCCAGCGGTCTTCAGCGCCAGGACACCCCGAGATGGAGTAACAGTGCGCTTTACAAGTATCATCATTACATTATTAAAGTTACCAATTTTGTTTTCTTAGAAGTGGTGTTATTTTTGGTATGTCTATTTTTAGGAATTGCTCCCTCCCTTTTCCCTCGCAGGTCATTTTTGGTATTTTCCACTTGGGAATCTATTAGTGTAGTAATCAGGAAATTTCCTAATGGTGGCAGCTCCTGGGAATCACCGGGGGTAGAATCCCGCAGTGCGGGCTGGGTATTAGTGTGGTTGCGGACCTACCCCTTTGTGTCTGCAAAGGGGTAGGGTTGCCTATCGCATTAACCGGGCTATGGACCTCTGCAAAGTGGCCCATAGAAGACCTCTTTGCAAACGCTAGATCCTGGGAGACCCTTCTCTCCATGAGCACAATTCCCTGGTCTATCAGTGTATTAGTTTGAACTATAAAGTCATCAAGGGTTCCTGTCAGCTTTGCCCCACCCGAAGTAGCAGCCATGCTTCTAGTTTCACGCGCCATTATTCAAAACGACGGTGATTAGTATAGGTGGGGTAGAAAATAGGGTATTTCTGCGGTGGCGGTGTAATAGGCACACACAAAGGCCAGAAAAGTGCAAGTCTATACAGGATGTTAATTGTTCCAGTTCAAGCAGGTATCCGTGAAGAAATAAGCAGGGTTTCGGGCCCAGCCCAGCCACTTCTGGCCTCTGAGGGCCACAGAGGGCCCGCCCTTTGCCCGGGCTTCGCCCCGTGCTCCGTCCCACGCGTGTCCCGCGTCGCGGAGTGTGTAGACTGCTTTTGAAGCCCCCAGAACAAGGGGGCGTGGCCGCTGCGGGAAGAGGCTGCAGGTGTTCCAATGCCTCGCAGTCCCGCAGCGGTGCCGATTGGCTCATCGGCGGGCCCGTGGAGCGGGGGCCGCGTTTATCACAACTCCTCGATTGTGCCCCAGCAGCAGAAGCAACAGTCTGCCAAGATTCCGTGGAAGTCAGGCAAGTGAGTGGCAGCCGCAAAGCGGGTGCCGCGATAGGTTATGCTCACGTCAAGGAGGGGGCGTGGCCGCTGCGGGAAGAGGCTGCAGGTGTTCCAATGCCTCGCAGTCCCGCAGCTTTGCCGATTGGCTCGTCGGCGGGCCCGTGGAGCGGGGGCTGCGTTTATCACAACTCCTCGATGGTGCCCCAGCAGCAGAAGCAACAGTCTGCCAAGATTCCGTGGAAGTCAGGCAAGTGAGTGGCACCCGCAAAGCGGGTGCCGCGAAAGGTTATGCTTGTGTCAAGGAGGGGGCGTGGCCGCTGCGGGAAGAGGCTGCAGGTGTTCCAATGCCTCGCAGTCCCGCAGCGGTGCTGATTGGCTCATCGGCGGGCCCGTGGAGCGGGGCCGCGTTTATCACAACTCCTCGATGGTGCCCCAGTAGCAGAAGCAACAGTCTGCCAAGATCCCGTGGAAGTCAGGCAAGTGAGTGGCACCCAAGAAGCGGGTGCCGCGAAAAGTTATGCTCGCGTCAAGGAGGGGCGTGGCTGCTGCGGGAAGAGGCTGCAGGTGTACCAATGCCTCGCAGTCCCGCAGCGGTGCTGATTGGCTCGTCGGCCAGCGGGCCAGCTGAGTGGCAAAGCGGGTGCCGCGAAAGGTTATGCTCGCGTCAAGGAGGGGGCGTGGCCGCTGCGGGAAGAGGCTGCAGGTGTTCCAATGCCTCGCAGTCCCGCAGCGGTGCTGATTGGCTCGTCGGCGGGCCCGTGGAGCGGGGGCCGCGTTTATCCCAACTCCTCGATGGTGCCCCAGCAGCAGAAGCAACAGTCTGCCAAGATCCCGTGGAAGTCAGGCAAGTGAGTGGCACCCGCGAAAGGTTATGCTCGCGTCAAGGAGGGGGATCTATGTGCTTGAATTCGACCCGGCGATACACCCTCCTCTTATGCTCTGGCTACATGGCGCTTAGATAAATATTTTATTTCTACATCCGCTAATGTATTATATTCTTCGATGTGTTCTCGTTTCGGGCCAATGATGTATCCCGCGATGGTGCAAGGGTGTATTGGTGTTCCAGGGTCTCTAGTTGTCGTTCTAATGCATGCAATCGTGCCTTGAGGTCTCGGAGGATCCCTGCAGAAGTGCTGATAATTCCCCCCCCACCCCATCCTCCTAATAGTTACTTTAAAAGCTTCCCAGAGAATCGCCTGGCTATCCACCGACCACACATTGTGTTCGAAGTATTGAATAATAGCCGTCCTGATAGCCTCAGTGTTAGTTGGGTTTGTAAGGGCACCCGCTCTGAAGCGCAAAGTGAAGGGTCTATGTATATTTAAAGGTATAGCTAACTGTAATAGAACAGGGTTGTGGTCTGATAGGGTGCGGGGGAGTGTGGTAACCGCCGTCACCCATGTGTTAGCCTGGTCACTGAGCAGCCAGTAATCCAATCGTGACCAGCTGTTAAATGCAGGAGTAGTATGCGTACCCTCATGCCATCCAACATTCCGAACACGCCAGACATCCACCAGCCCCAGTTCACCATCAAATTATTGATGCAAGTAGCTACTGTGATCGTACGAGCCCCTTCCGGGTTGGATTTATCTACTAATGGATTAAGGTGAGTATTGAGGTCTCCTCCCACCAAGATTGCCGCTTCCGGCCACGAGCGTACCAACGCAAGCATCTGTAGGACCAGTGAGACATCCTCTACTATAGGGACATACATATTAATAATTGTCAGTAGGGCTATTCCTAACCTGCCCTGTACCATCGCCCATCTCCCCTCAGTGTTCACACTGGTACGTATTGCCGTAAACCCTACCCCCTTTTTTTATTAATTATAGTGAGGACCCCCTGTAATAGGTGGAATAAGACAATGCTAACCTGTAAGTTGCCCATCTAGTCTTATTGTAGCTTCGGTGGTTTTGCTCAGATGGGTTTCTTGCAGTAGAGCTATTTGGACTTTGTGTCTGTCTAGTTGCGCTAGGACTTGCCTAATCTTCTTGGGCATATTTAGCGCACGCACATTCCGGGTTATACAAGTAAGCTTATCCCCCGTCATCTACAACCAGATTCAAAGACACCTACCCAGCGGGCTAATATCTTGCGGGCAGTTGCACCTCCATCCCATCCACACCAACCATGCCGTGTACTTTGCCATTTCTGTCGTCTGATAACAAAAGATCAAACCCTCCCTCCCCACCCACTTTAGCTTCCCCAACATGCCAAAGACATAGCCCATATGAAACTCCCACACCCACAGAAATCGATAAAAACAGTACATCTGCTGGGAACACCCTTAGGGGATGTAGCGGCAAGTCCTCTCCCCGAACGAGAAGGGAGGGGGGCCACCCGAAGTGTATCTCGTCCCAGAACCCTACGGCCATCCTAGTATCACTGTATACACTCAACACAGCAACAGATAGTTGTTTCTCAAACCGCCCAACATCAAACATATCTGGATTAACAGTAAGCTGTCAAGGTGCGGCCCTCTGGTTATACAGTATAATACCGCTCAACGAGTACCCAGCAGAGCTTACAGCACAATACAGCTTAAATGAAGAGGTTGAAGTCCCGCCCCCACCATGCCTGCCATCAATCCCTACCCTACCAGGTGTCCAGCTCCTATTCCCTGTATATCCATCTGCAGGCCCCATGTTAGCTGAATGCAAACGAGCAGGGGGCTACATATGCATGTTACTACAATCAGTAAGTACAAAGATAAGGAACCTGGTGCACACGGATACTCAATCGTCCACATCAGAGGTGTGAGCCGGAAGGCTGTTGCGTCGTCGCAGCGACTTGGCATAGTCCATCGCCATTAGGATTGGTGAAGATTTTAGAATTGGCTGACTCTCCGATACGTAGCCTTGCTGGGTAAAGCATGGCGTACTAAATCTGTTCCTTCGCCAGCAGCTTCTTCACACCCTGTAACGCCAGCACCGTAGCAGTAAAATCAGGATAGAACGAGAGAACATTGCCTTGGTAGTTATTGGGGCCTTGTTGTCGAGTCATCCTCAAAACAGCGTTGCGATCCCTAAAATTGGGGAGCCTGGCTATGATCGGCCTCGCCTGAGCACCCTGAAGGGAGCACGGCGCCATGGACCTATGTGCACGCTCCACCGCAAACATAGGTGACAGGGCCTCCGCACCACACACCTCAAGCAGGAGAGTCTCCACATAATTCTCAAGGCGTCCCACATTGGTGGACTCCGGCAGACCCAAAATGCGCACATTGTTGCGCCTTGAGCGCGCTTTGATGTCCTCGTTCTTGGCCTGGATAGCAGCTTCGTCATATCCGCCTGTTTCGTAGACTCCTGCTGCAGCCCGTCCTCCACGTCTGAAATGCGCTGCTCTGCTTCTACCAGCATCGCAGCCTGTTTGTCCAACTTAGAGGAAAAAAGGTCCATTCTACCATTCAATGCCTCAATCTTCACATCGATATCGTGAAGACTGGCCTTAATAGCGGCTAGCAACTTCTCCAGGGTCGTGGGCACAGGGGCCGATGCCTCCAGTTCAGAGTCAGAGGCTGCATTTTGCGAACGTTTACCCTCTTTGCCCAAATCAAACGTTAGCCTTGGCTGGGTTTTGTCCGGCTTGCCCATGAAGTCTCTCTCAACTGCCGCGACACAGCTCCGCAAGAAATAACTGGCTCCCACAGGTCGCAGACCACTGGTGTCCACGTGTCGCTATTCTCTGCGCCTAGGTTCTGGAGCGGGGGGGGGGGCAAAACCAGCAGAGCACCACCCCAGAAGCTACAGGTCTATCACACCGTCTCTAAGTGTCCCGGGGCACTACTACGCTGTCAGCACGTCCCAACCGCAGTGTACTCTAGCAGCGCGGCGCAGCTTACTCCACAGGCAAACCACACCATCCAGGGGCAAGAGAGAAAGGTGATGGCAGCAGCGCAGTCGGTTCTCACCCTACCGTGGGCCACTTCTGTGCGTTGAGGCTGCTTTATTTATTGTTTAAGTCCCTCCATGCAGACTAGTTCTTGAAGGTGGGGCACACCACACTTTCGCACCAATCACTCACAGTGTCGTTATGCTATTAATGCTGCCGATCTGTGACCACCGACAGTCTCCAGCGGGGGTCCTCGGAGCGCAGCGCCACCATGGTTCATGCCGCGGCCCGCAGCAGCTACCCGCCGAGCGGCCTCAGCCCGCTCACTCTGCCCCAAACACAGCAGGAGGTGCTCTCACGGGGGCACGGCACAAATTACGGCAGGCCGACCGACACTCTCAGCCGCCTCCACCGCTAGTGTAAGCAGGGCACTACCAAGGCTTCCGCCGTCACGAGCGGTCGGCTCCGCAGCTCTCCATATGTAGCACACCTCCTCACAGAGGCTCCGCCGCCATAAATCAGCGCTGCCCTACGCCTCCATTACCAAGGGGTCCGCAGTATTTCAGGCGGGTTGCTGACACATCGGAGGGGTACGTCGTCAGGAGAGACCTCAAGCAGGGAGCCTGTGTTCACCCGCAGTCAATGTGCTTTCATTTCCCAGCGGATGGCCGGGTCCGAGACCGGATTAGTGCAGGATTTTTTAAGGCGGCTGGCAGAGCTACACTAGTATGCAGCCATCTTGCCGCGTGCCAAGCCATGCCCGTGTTCTGGCTGTAGTTGGTGTAGATCCCAGTGTATCCAAAATGTTTCTATTCCCGTCTTTCACACAAAACGTAGCACAATGTTGCTTCAAGAGAAGGCAGAGTCCCTGACTCGGACCAGCATTGTTCCCTCTCCGCATTTAAGAAGTGTGTACCCTATTATTTATTTGCTTAAAGAGCAGTGGGGTAATGATTAACGTTCACACTCCTAACTCAGAAGTGGAGATGTAAATGGGAGAACCGAGAATAACAGAGACAGTTGCAATAGGTGATGTGAGTAGGCAACTAATATCAGTAGGCCTGCCGCCATGCCCTGATGGTCATAGGAGCCAATGCTTAACAAGCTGTAGGCACACAACAGCTGCTTTGTGAGGCATGGAGGGCTGGGCGCGACATATGAGCAGTTTCCCAACTTAAAAGGGGGGTGCTTCTGGCGCTGCTGCCCTTTGAGGAGTGAGACAGACTCTGCTGTATTCCTGGACCCACGACCAGCGCTACTTTTCGCGACACCCGCTGCGCGGGTGCCGCTCATTTGCATACTCGCCGTGTCTGCCTAGTGGGAGCTGCTTCACAGTCGGTGAAGTTCTAACGCGCTCCTGGGTGTGGCATAGAGCGTAGGATTGTGCCTGGAGCCGACCGGAGGACTGCGAGGACCAGCAGCCCTAGCTGACTCAGCTGGTGCCTCTTCCCCCGGCGGCCACGCCCCCTCCTCCACGGAAATAAGATCACCTGTGTCCTAACATCGAGTGGGTGCTTCTGGCGCTGCTGCCCTTTGAGGAGTGAGACAGACTCTGCTGTATTCCTGGACCCACGACCAGCGCTACTTTTCGCGACACCCGCTGCGCGGGTGCCGCTCATTTGCATACTCGCCGTGTCTGCCTAGTGGGAGCTGCTTCACAGTCGGTGAAGTTCTAACGCGCTCCTGGGTGTGGCATAGAGCGTAGGATTGTGCCTGGAGCCGACCGGAGGACTGCGAGGACCAGCAGCCCTAGCTGACTCAGCTGGTGCCTCTTCCCCCGGCGGCCACGCCCCCTGCCTTGGTGCATTTAATCCAACCCAGCTTAACCGCGACGCGGGACGCGCGCGGGGCGAAGACCGGGCAAAGAGCGGGCCGTTTGAGGCCGTTCGAGGTCGGGAGAGTCCGGTCCGGGCCCTCTCTCTTTGCCTGCCTCCCTAAAGTCGATTGACATCCTGAATAATGTGCACACGGGAAACAAGAAGTAAAACATCTTCCCTTGCTGCATCTGGAACTGTCAAAGGACCCATCGACACCTACTTTGCCAAGGCGGGCTCACTCTTGATTGAGGAGATTCAAGTTCTGGAGCGAAGAATTTCACAAGAAATTGACTGGGTAAGGAGATCGTCAATGGGCCCGATGGCACTAGCTAGAACGCCTGAAAATAGTTCGGGCAGGCCCATTTTGCATAGTATTGATCAGACATCAACTCACCCTACAGACATTATAACAAACAGCCCAGAAATCACTCTTGATGCCACAAGTGATCTAGAGGACATGAGCTTAATGGTGTTACCTAATACTCAAAACACCCAACCTATTCCACCACAGAGTACCGAGGTAGCTCCTACCCTAGAATCCAATAGCGTTAACAACAAGGGAGCCAGAGAGGGAGCGATCCCAAAGAAAAAGCAAGGGTTACAAAACCTTGAAGAACCCAGGTCTAAAACCCCTAAATCCAAACAAACTAGAGGTAAGGGGAGGAAATTAAACGCCCTTGCCACAGTGGGGGACAGACCAGAAATTCCATCTACTTCCAGAACACCAAAGCTAACCCCACCCCTACAACCTAATGACAATCCCCCTCTAGATACCTCCTCGGACGACATCACTTTGGAGGATATAGGTTCATTACTCAGGTCTTTATTAAGCCCATTAGAGGCAAGATTGATCAAGATCGAAGCAAGATTAGTGAGCATCGAAAAGGCAACGGTGCAACTTGCTGATGCTAGGAAAACCGACAGTAACATTACTAAGACACTAAAGGAAGGTACAGCCTCCAATTCGGTTAAAAACAACAGCTTGCAGGTTGCATCAAACCCTAAACCATCAGACCCAAAACCTAGATCCACACAATCTGTAAAAAACAACTCATCTAAGCCTACTGTTACACTTACAGTCCCGATACCCTCACAGCAACCCAAGAGCACCACCCCCAAACCGGCCTCTCCATTGAAATCAAACCCAACTCCTCTGTTTAAAACCAAGGACCACCCCCCACTCGAGGGAGAGAAGCCACCTGTCAAACGAAAACTACAGTTTGTGAACCTCCCTCCAGAAGCAGCCCCCTACACAGTAGTTTTGGTGGGGGTACCAGAACTCGACCCCCCCACATTTGAATCATACACCTCACTCAAGAACAAAGTAATAAATTGGCTCTCGGTTAATAGACCACTACCGAGAGGTACTGTGAGTGATATATCCACGGCAAAGAGAGTAGCATGGGTGGGGCACACTAGGAAGTCCATCAGAGGGGATTGCATTTTGGTCTCCTTTAGAGATCCCAACACAGCTGCATATATCTGCTCCTGTGCCTCTGATGAAGACTTTGGTAACATCATCCAAACACTTCCCCTCTCATTTTTCTACCCCTCCGATCTTTATGATTGCGAGGATTATAGGTGGGGGCACCATCAAGAGTTACTGGAGGGTTGGGAAACTTGTCACAGAAACATCAATACTCATCCACCTTATAGGGGGAGACTAAATGAGTATACCCCTGGTTACGGGGAGGAGGCAGGTTGGGAAACCGTCACCAGGAGGAGGAGGGGGGGAGGTGGTCATAGGAGGGGAATACCTGGCCCATATAGAACGCACTACCCTGCCTACCTACCAACACAGAATCGCTATAGCAATCTAGACATGGTAGATTGACAGACGGCTAGAGAAGGGAATGATGCCCCTGCTAACTATTCAATTACCACCAATATATCGGCAGTTTCTGTATGTGATACAAATTCACATACACTGCCGGGTATATTACCAACAGGCTTAGGCGAATCGATCCAGACCCCAGTCATGGTGAACCCTCCCCCAGTTATTGCCACTAGTCTACTAGACATTACACATTCACCCTTAACTTATAGGGCCCACCATGAGCCCACCGAGCCTGCTGTGAGTCCGCCGCGCGCCCAACCGCCACATATAACAGCAATTTCGTGGAATGTAGCGGGGCTCTCTAGTAAATTAGACTGCCTAGAATGGACCTCTTACATTAGATCTAAGAACCTAATACTTCTGCAAGAAACCTGGGCGCGGGAAGCTATAGACATAACTGGCTTTGCCTCCTTCTCCAAAACAGCCACGTGGGGGGGTAAGGGGAGACCATCCGGGGGGTTAATGATAGGGGTAGCAACGGATCTAGGTTGTCAAGCCTCTGATGTAGAGACTGCTTCCGAGGATCTCCTAGCTGTACTACTAGAATGGCCGGACTCAGCAAAGCTGCTAATTATTAACATCTATTCTAGACCGACCCAAATGCATAAAGAGTCGTCTACCATAGAGGAATTAGCTAGATTCCTGGAGGGCATTCCGCGTGACCTTGCTTGTTTGGTCGGGGGCGACTTTAATTCTCACTATGAACCCCTGCCCGGATTACGCGACGGCCCCTCTCTTGAGGAAGATTCTTGCTGGTTTATACCAGAGACGGCGGCGCCACCGCCAAGGGCCTGGACTCCCCTAGCCCTACAAATAAATGCCCTCACCCTTAATTTTGGCCTAAGGGCATGTAATGGCCGCTGTAGTTCGGACATACCCAGTAACCCGACCTACAACAAACCTGGTAGCGAATCCAGACTTGACTATATTATGGTCAAAACCTCTATGTGGCCAGCAATAGTTGACTTCAAAGTGTGCCCAAGACATGACAGTGACCATAATTCTCTGGAATTGACTTACTTGCTTCCTGGTAGTAAGGACACTTCGCAGGGATTTGGGATTGACAAGTCGGGTCTCCTACTTGAAACTAACCGCAGGAAAGTGAAGTGGGAGAAGCTGGCTAGCAGCACAGACAAACTACCCCGCCTCTATGAAAGATTAATTCCCTTACTAGAGAGTGCCTTTGATCTGGGTATTAAGAACCCAGACGATGACACCAGAAGGGAACTAGCAATAATACACCAAAACATCACAGATTCCCTTGAACAAGACCTGTTCACTTCTTCCATGAAAAGGAGAGGCAATAAGCCAAAGACATCCTGGTATAATGCTTCATGTAGGAAGGCTAAAGCTCTCTTGATATCGGCCATAAAGGGACGCCTCAGTAGGGAGGTAATTCGTGAAAGAAGAACCAAGTATAAGGCCCTCCTGGTGAATGCTAGGGTAGAATGGGACCACGATTACTGGGAGAATCTCGTGAAGGCATTATCTACCAGAGACTCACGTAAATTTTGGCGTGTAGTAGCGAATGGTACGGGTGAGTTATCATCAGCAATAGAACCTAACATAGCCGCCACGGTATGGCAGGCCCACTTCGAAGCATTATATGCTGAGAGTGGGCAGGATTCTTGTATTGGGAGCAATCTGCCCGCACCCAGCCCTTCGGGGGTTGCATTTACTGAAAAAGAAGTAAGGGAGGCGATTAAAGGTTTAGCTGCTGGAAAAGCCCCGGGGTTGGACGGGGTCCCGGGGGACCTGTTTAAACAGGAACCGGGGATTTGGGCTCCGTACCTCACGATAATATTTAATGCCATCCTGGAGGGAATGACTGTGCCCGATACTTGGACGGGAGCAGAGGTAGTCCCAATTTATAAAAAGGGATCTCCCCTGCTCCCGTCCAACTATCGACCTATCAGTCTGATAGATATTTCTCAAAAACTTTTTGGCAGACTGATCCTAAATCGTTTGCAAGCATGGATCCAAGAAATGGATATCCTATCCCCATATCAGGCAGGATTCCGGGAGGGTGTTTCCACCACAGACCAAATATTTAGGTTACAACTGCTCTATTGGAGAACAGCAATAATCGAAGGCGGCAGTCTCTATACCATCTTTGTAGACCTACGTGCCGCCTTCGATTTGGTGCCCAGAGCGAGGCTGTGGAATGTCATGAAAGATCTTGGGGTCCCCGCAGACATCCTGGCAATTCTGATAAGACTCCACACTAACAACTATGCCCGCGTTAGATGTGGCAAAGGTGGAAAACTAACTGAGCGGTTCCCCGTTCGCAGAGGTGTAAGACAGGGCTGTGTACTTGCACCTACCCTGTTTTGCATCTTTGTGAACGGGGTAATTGCCCACCTCAACGGGATTGCCTATTCGGACGCCCCCAAGTTGACAGGCAACAGGGTGCCTGCAATTATGTTTGCAGACGACACCCTGTTGCTGTCTAAATCCCCTATGGGGATTCAGCGCATTCTGGACGGCTTCCTTAACTTCTGCTCTGATCGGGGACTGGAAGTCAATCCCCAAAAAACAAAATTCATGATTTTAAATCCTTCCTCCCGAAATAGAACCCCTCCCAAGCTCGGCACGGTTCAATTAGAACGGGTGCATAATATTGAATACCTGGGAATCACTATAAATGAACACTTAACTTGGTCAACTCACCAGGCCAAAGTGACCATCAAACTGGCACAGTTGGCGGGTGGCACTTTGCGTCTGGCAAATAAATCTAGCTATCGACCATTCACCCCAGTTATTCACATATACAAAACACAAGCTAGGGCAGGGGTCACTTACGGGGGAGAGTTGTGGGGACACATGCCGTACTCCAAGTTACAGACCGCGGAGAATAAGTTTTTGAGACAGGTAGCTGCCCTCCCCCAGAGTACCCCTCTACTACCATTAAGGTTGGATCTGGGAATTAGACCCATTGCAGAGGAGCTAGGACTAAAACCCCTAAAATTCTGGAGGCGTTTGTGGACTAGTCCTGACCTCGTAAGCTATAGAGAAGAACTACAAGAATTCCTGGAACTACGGAGCACTAAGAAGATTCCCTGGTTGATTTATGTCAGAGGAACGTGCGAGGAATTGGGACTTCCGGAACTATGGACTGATCCGCTCAATTCTTGCACTAAGATCTCAAAAAAGGCACTCGCGAACACTTACTATGCCATGATGCTCACTAGAGCCTCTAATGACACTCGTGAGGGGTCCTTGACAAACCTCTTTCTGAACATAAAAGATACCTATTTTCTTGAAAAAACCCTAGATGAGATCTCGCCTGCATTAACCAGGAAACTGTTTTTACAATGGCGCTATGGATGCCTTCCTTTAGCTGCGTTTACAGCATCCTGGTCACTTTGCTCCACTACATCAATTTGCCCAATGTGTGCACATCCGAAGGAGGACGACATGCATGCGGTCCTTTTCTGTAAGGGTTACGAGCGGAGCAGGAAATATTGGCTTGTTCCGATGCTCAGGAACCTGGGGTTTAGATCTCATCAAACTGCTTATAGAGTCCTAAAATCTGATCTCTCCCCTCCTACCGTTTTTGCACTGTCAAAATTTTTAACTTCATTGTGGTTTACCCGTAGCCGAATGATGAAAAGTCTGGTATAAAGGGACATGTCCAGCGGCATTCCGCAAATGTTTTATCCTTATTTTAATCAATTGGATCACATTTTGTTTAATAACTTTTTAAATGTATGTATTGTTTCTCATCTTTTATGATCTGTGATCGAAATAAAGATTAATGAAATGAAATGAAAAAGGGTGGTGATGGACGGAGCATCTGAACCAATCAAACACTCACACCCAGTCAACAGATTTGGGTTTAATCCATCACCGTTCTTTAGCCCACTCTGCCACCCCAGTTCAGACATGGCCATATGCAAATCAGTCTGACCATGTGCCTCATGAGAACAGTCCAGCCCGAACTGCCAAGCCATGCCTTCCTTAGACCGGATTCAAGCTTCCTAGGACCGGTTTCTGGCATTACAGCCGTTTTCAGCCAGGCTTGCTCGAGTTCAGTGGCAAAGTGAGCAAGGGACTCACGTCTGAGCATACCCTGCCAACTTATGGCGACAACTTAACCACAAGGCAACATATCACCACCCCCAAAAGCAACTGCAATATGTAGTTACTACCGAAAACTTAATGACTGAAAAAATAAAAACATTATTATTTTGTGCAGTCAAATTATTTGATTAGTCCTTCATAATGCATAAATTATACACTCTTAAAAGGTGATTACCTATAACAGTGGACCATTTTGCGTTAGACAACATATCGCATTATGAGGGCAACCTAAGTGGCATCTTGACAGTCCTGGTTAATAAGATCAGAACTGACTCCGCTAATCATGGTCATCCAGATTAAATAATTTCACCAATGGGTAGTTATGTTAACATTGAAACTTAGCTAGTACGTATGAAAGACATACTGTGATAAAACCATTCCCAAACTAATGAGAGCATCCTAGTAAAACTTCTAAAAGAAACCAGTGATAAGCTTTAATCTTCAACTATGCCTTTGACTTCCATATAACAAATTTACAGCCTATCCGAAAGAGACACTCCGGCTCGGTCTGTCAGGCCATGTCCTCTTTGAACAAGAATTTAAGCAAAGCTTCTTTGTTTCAGCGTCTTTGCGCCTCCTGATTAAAGGGGACTTGACTTCCTATGGCACAGAATACATTCCATAAGTAGCATTCCTTAAAACATATTGCAGTTGGAAAAATAAAGTAAAGCTGAATAGAGAAGACAATTGTGTTCTGGAATAGTCTCCTGATTCTTAGAATTCAAAGAATCCGCCTTATTCGTCACTATGTCTAGGGAAGATCAAAAATTCCTGTAACTGGAAGCTGGCTCTACTGCTGGCTTTGGGTAGGATGCTAATTGTTTTCCTAAATTTTCTTTTGTTGATAATTATCCTCTTTTTTAAAGTACTTCTGTCTCCAAGGGAAGATAAGACTAGATTTTTTCCTGGGATATTTTCGGGTTGTTACAAAATTTGTGCCTATATGAGTAACACAACATATTTATAAAACTAAATTGCTTTAAGGTTTGCTAATAATTTTGCCATTCCGTCATCTTCCTACTAGAGTTTGGACCAACAAACCCAAATAGCTCTGGTTGTTTTGAAAGGAAAACCGAGGGAAAAAGAAGTATTAGGTATTACAACGTGGCATTTCTTTTAGTTTGTCTCTGGTGACTTGATGCCTTGTTCATCAGCAACGATAGTGGTCACCACACACAAACAATCCTACCTACTTCAATCAAGAAAAGAAGTGTTAAAACCATATAAAATTGCCATTCCGTGGGAAATATGAAATAACTGCATAACCCAAGAAATTAAGCTGTTAGTAACATTTTACAAGACGCACCTTGAGGCAATTAGGTCTGTGAATTTTCTCTGAACAAATGCCCACAGTCACTAACTCACTTACTTGCTTACGAAACCCCTCGGGAATTATGACAACATTTTTGACATCATTCTATTGTTTTTATTTTTTTAATAAATCTTCAGCCATGCCCCTTCTTTAGCAAAATCCTGTTTAGTTTTGTATCAATGCATGATGACATCCCTCAAATATTCCTCCTCTGATCTATAAGAAGTTTAAGAACTCCTTAGGATGTTTGTGACTGATATTAGGCTTACCTGCTTATGGGAAATGATTATGTTGTGTTTATGGCATGCAATGGCGGCTTTACGGAAGTCAGAGGGGCCTCCAGGAGTTGGGTTTACATTGCTTATGGCCTTTGACAGTTCTTATTTAGACTGCCTTTGAAATATATGTGGTGTCCCTACTGTTCAGATAATCCCTTCTAAAACATGAATCACTTGAATAACATGACCTTAGAAATGTTTTTAGTAGGAGTGACTCTTGAAAACAAAAAAGTGTACACTTCTTTTGTTGTTAGGGAAAACAGTTCATCTGTGAAGCCATCGCAGCTGCGCACTCAGATTTCTTAGCACCTTTTAAAATGATCGAGCTGCTCCTTTGCCTCAATGCCAGATTGGGCCGCCTTGAGAAAACACTGGATCAGGAGTTACTCGAGACACTGCGCTGTCCAACTTCAAACTGCGTGAGAGAAGAAGCGGTACTAAAGGACTGTGAACTAGTGAGTGATCAGGAGTCCATTATTAACCAGAGATTAGCTCTTTGGTTATTTCCCCCACTTTTGGTGTCTTTGTTCATTGTGTTTGGGTGGTGTGTTCCAAAATATATAGCTGCAAGGACAGGATGTCCGGCCTTAATGAACATTATGTTGAACATGTATCTCTACAGGTTCGTCCACCTCCACCCAGTTTGTGGTCTAGGAGTGCTAAGTGAAATAATAAAGGGATTTGGAGCTCTTAAAATTCCTTTTTTGTTTCCTTGGATCAGAGTCCATCTTTATTGCAAAGCTGCTCGGTCTCAGACTTTATGAATGAAGACGCATTGTGGAAGGTGAGCTACCTCATGAGCAACGTAATTCAAACATCATCCCTACATACACTATTTGTTTATTTACTAGTTCAGTTGTAATTGTCCTTCCTGTTTGGGTAAAGTGGTCTGTAAAATGTGACATGCATGGCAAGGCTCCCTGTTTCACAGTACTGTGAACTTTGACATTAGTATGGGTGAAGTACAACTTTCGTCAAACTCATAAGTGATAGATGGCCATGCCCCAATTCACGATCTAATCCCCTCCCTTGTGATTGGAACCCACAGCTTTTTGATAACATGTTTATATTTGCATAAACAGTAGTAAGGTATTGCATAGAAACAACGTTATCCAATTGAACACTTTGTCATTTCTCTGTTACAGTTAAGTTACAGTTTAATCCAGCCATGTATACTTAATAACACTACACTTAAATTCTTAAAAACAAGCTTTCGCAAAATCAGTTGCAATAGGCACAGCGTGAACTCTAATTCTAAAGCATTAATAATGCTAATATAGCCATCACTGTAATAGATAAGTGCATCTAGTGATGATTTGCCATTACTGTTCAGTATCTTAAATAATCATCCCTTTTTTGTCATCCAGAGTGCAATCTTACAGCATTGATTTAAACGGGTGGATCTCACATGTTGTGACTTTGTACTGGAGACAAAGATGGGATTTAAAGATTGTGGTCCCTTTTGGCCCAATTGACATATCCTACCAATACTTCCTACACTATGCCCCACACTGGTAGTCTCAATAAGGAGGGCACTACATCTTATCCTAATTAGCTTTTTAACTCTCTGAATCTCACACCATCTCTTTCCTCTTCACAAAAATCATTTGTGCGTATTAAATTCATCATCATCATCATCACGAATCCGCATTTATATAATTTACAGTGACTGTCTTGCTCCCTTAGTGCTGGGGTTATGTGTATCCTATGAATAACAAAATAACCTGAGAGCCTAGCATGAGGCCTTTCTACCTCGAGCGTTATTGTGACATTTTGGTACTTGGTAATACTTTATTTTTTCTCGAAGATAAAAGCTAAGCTTCTATGGCTGTATTCTGGGTGTGTAAGGTTGTATGGGTTCATCTGGTGAAGTGTTTATGTGGAAGACGTGCTAGCTTGAATAAAATGCAATGGGTCATTGTCAACATATATCAGTGGCGTAATGAAAGTCTAAGGGCCCCCCCCTGCAATGTACACAGAAGCCCCCCCCACCGGATTTAATCCGGAGCTCTCATGCCTGAGCCCTGTGCTGAGAGGGGCCCCCTGCAGTTCAGACCTCTGCGCCCCCCCCTCGCCCCTCCCCTCGCACCGCGGCAGATGCGGGGGCTTGTGTTACGAGTTGTCCACAATGATGAGAGACTATAGAAATAACAGCATCTCTGTGAACTGATAGATGATCCCTGCACCACAGTCTAAAGATCCCAAGGAGAGCACATTATCGCTTTTGCCTTACCACCAACATCGGAACTCACGTTCCAGTATAACAATGAGCCCATTAAAAACCGTTGTTGTCACGATTTTCTCCACACACCCTCCCAAAACAATATTACCTCCCAACAAAGATAAAAGCCACTAAGTACCATGTAGAATTCAGAAGAAAGATTAGAGCTAGTCATTCAGATGTGGCCACCAGGGATTACATGTAAGACTTTTCCACAAAGACAAGAGACAGTACAAATACCAGCAGATTTGTCTACCCACGGATGCCACTACACTACTTTCGAAGTCTCATGGTGGAACTCATCAACTCTATAACTGAATAAATATCGCAGCTCACCCCAGCTCGCGACAACTAGTAAAGATTAGCCCCTCCTGCATGAAACTGAGTTTGACTTCCCTGTTTAATTTAGCCTCCCCTTCAGTTCCCCACACATGTCTTCTGACATCCTGGCCCGATCTAGCTTTATCGCCTGCTTTTCTCAATCATCCTCTGTTAAATCGCTTGTTTTATGCAATTCTTACCTCATATACACCTTTTCCACACTAAACCATAACAATCTCCTAATTTCCCATTTGCACATTTCTCCCATCAATTACACTAACACATACGTTTGCACACTAACACACACGTTTGCACTAGCAATAACTGTTAACTCCTTAAAATATTTACGTAATTCTTTTTTTTTTTCTAATGTTTTTTTTAAATTTTAACCTAGACTTCAAATACTATCCTAATCCAAACCAAATTCCATTCTCGATCACAAATATCCTAGATTTATTGGATTAAAGGGTGTATGTCACAAGCACAAGATTAAACCCTACTAACTAAGACCACAAGCATTCTAGAATAATACACACATTTCTTTCATTAGAGCACAGGTTGAAAACTGAATTTACGAGTAAACATTGTGTTTACCACTATCCCTAGGTTGCCAGAGTAGCTTGCTACTCACTAAAAGAGCTTCAGCGCCTTATCCCAGTTTAATTTGTGTAGTATCTTCTCCTTATCTTTCTTTCCTCTAGCTCTTCTGTAGCAAATAGGATAATGTAGAGGGGCTGAGTGAGACAGGTGGTCAATCATGTGATGTCCCAGGTGGTCAAAGGGTGCGTACTCTCACTTCCTCAACTCTTGGCATTTTGGTTAATAAAAGTATTTTTCTATTCTGTATCGAAAGCTCCTAAATCTTATCGTCATCCAGCGCGTTTCAGCCTCAATGCGCAGTCAGTGATCAATCCGCTGATTCAAAAACATCAGCCTGCGACCTCACTATTTAAAATAACATAACCCTACAATATAAGTGTGACGTCAACAGCCCTACCCTCCCTAATTCCACGACGCCACCACCCACGGACCACTCCTGCGGCTGCCTCGGACTGTCGGACAGACACATACTGACTCACTCACCTGAGGAGGGCTGAGGGCGGCCTGGCCTGCAACAATCATTAAAATTTTGGTGTGGCCGGTGACGGACGGTCCAGGAACTTCTTAGTCTCTGGCGTGGCTGGGACAGTTCTTGCCTGGTATGTCTCACCTCAAGTCACACGCACTTTGAATTGTGCTCCGCAATGCACATGATAATAGACCAGGCCAACCCCACCCACCCTGAAGACTGCACAGATGCTGCGCGCCTGCCATGTAATTAATGAGAGCCTCAGAAGCCGGTGGTCTAACTAGATGATCTCCCCGTAGGTTTGGTCTCCAGTCCACCTACATCAGAGGGGAGCTTACAAATACAGCTACAAGGTAAGTAGCTGAGCTTCCCCATCGGTTTCCCCCTATGGGGCTTACAAATACAGCTATACGATGGTACACCGGCCGGGGCCTTGCGCATGCGTAGTTGACTTGCGCGGCACCATTTCATTAATGGAGATCCTCAGAGGCCCTGCCTGGGCCTGGGCCTGCGCATATTACATTTATTAAAGGGGGCGTGCGCATGCACCATCATGATGAAGAGGCTTGCCCTTACCCTTGCTAGCTCCACTGCTGAGTCTTAATGAGGGGGCCCCACGGGGCCCTTGGAGCGCAGGGTCCGCCACAACGCGGGGGCTGCGGGGGCCTGTGTTACGCCCCTGACATATATAAAATTCTATGAGCAGAAAACACACGTTCCTTCCTCAGGCCAGTGAGGGCCATCAGTGCTTAATTTTCAACCCTGCAAACAGAGTAAAAGAGATCGTGGGAGAACAGAGTACAGAGTTACTATGGACTAAGTACTATAGCTCTGTGTTTGTTATTGACAGATTCAGGTTTATAGAGAAGGCTGGTGTGCTGCTCCACTTTCAAAATGACTGGGAATTGGTTTAACCTCTTAACTTTAAATAATGACAATAGGAGAAAGGAAAGTGTGAGTCATTGTTATAACCTACCAGAAAACAATTCCAATAT
Source organism: Lissotriton vulgaris (assembly GCF_964263255.1). NCBI lineage: Eukaryota > Metazoa > Chordata > Amphibia > Caudata > Salamandridae > Lissotriton > Lissotriton vulgaris. The sequence goes on from NW_028246228.1 coordinate 66,715, forward strand.
GGTCACAAACAACAGTTCAATTTCCTCAAACATTTTTATGGGTAACATTTTCAGTCTACACTGTGAAGAGAGATGAGCTTATGCTCAGTCCATATAGCTAATTGTCACTCAGCGATGCTGATACTCTTAGAGCTTTCTGCAGCTTTTGACACCATCTCCCTCTCAGTATTAATTCAAAGACTGGAGGAGATAGGTGTCGGGGGAGGGTCCTGAGATGACTACTGAATTGAGTGAGCGTACCCATGCGGTACAGCTAGAGTCCTTCTGTCCTCAAACCATGGACAGGGGAGTTCCACAGGGTTCTTCTTTGAAGTCCTTGCTTTTTATCATCTATATGGCCTTACTGGCCTAAGTGATAAAATAATTTGAGTTTGAGGTCATCTGTTATGCAGATGACACTCTACTCATTATCACAAGAGGACCTAATCTAGACTCTGTTAAAAAGAGATTCAGGAACTGTATTGATAAGATCGCCTCCCAGATGCAATCCAGCTGCCTCTACCTTCACACAAGTAAAACTGAGATTGTGCTCTTTGGAAAAGCTCATTCTCTGTCGCCGGATGACTGGTGGCCTCTGGGCATGGGCCCAGCTCCCACCCCAAGAGCAACCGCTAGAAATCTTGGTTATTGAAATGTATTCTATGAGGGAACATGTGAACGCCATCACGGGATCCTGTTTTGGAGTCATGCACCTCATGAGGAAGGTCTTCCACTGGCAGCTGCTGCAGAGACAGAAATCCAAAGTCCAGGCCCTCAGAATTAGCCGCCTAGAATATGGGAATGCCCTAATGATAGTGATGAATGAAGAACTGACTTCCAAATTTCAGGTGGTTCAAAACACAGCAGCTCTCCCTCAGAACCTATCCTCAGATCCCACCTATAGTTGGCCAGAAAAAAGATGGGCTGTGTGTAAACGTCTTTGTCTAGTCCACAAAGCCTTGTACAAAAGTGGCCACCCGATCTGCAGGGTATATTACTGTGGTATAATCTTACTCAGTATCTTGCATCCATTGGCAAATTCATGCTACTTCCTGGGCTTATTCATACCACCGAGTATGATGAGCGCTCCTTCTCAGACTTATCCCCCCAGCACTGGAATCTGCTCCCACTGCATCTGTGTGAATGTACTGACCTAAAAAGGTTTAAGGAATCCCTCAAGATCTGGCTATTTAAGCTGTCTGACACATTCCACTCTGAATTTGGCCAATATTTGGAGCTGCTTTAGCGACGAGAGACCCCCGCTGGTGTAACGCAACAGCTTTATAGGCAAACTAAACATAACATGTAACATTCTTGTACTTTAAATGTTTAACACTAAAGATTTTGGCATCTACTGATGTAGCTAGTACATTGCACACTTAAACTAAGTATCTCTCTCAAAATAAATGTGCAATTGATTTTTCAGCAATTTTCTCAAACTTTTCTAGCTGAGGCTATAATTCTAACCCAATGAGCCATGTCAGGGTGTCTGTTATATGCATAAAATAAGACTGTTCTGTACTCAAAAAGTCTCTCAGACATTTCTCTCAGCCTGTCAGTCATCTCAAAGTACACTAGCATGACTTTAGCTCTACTATGCTTTATGAAAATCTTAAATAAATGACTAAAATAAATCTTGTAGACTTTTCAACCCGGTTGGAACAAACATGCATCTGTAAGAACAGTGAGCGAGGCATACAGGCGCGACTCCTTCGATAAAGCAAAGGAGCGTCACTCCACTGCTCTCAGAGCAGGAGAAAGGAAAAATAAAAAATGATAACCCTGTTTTTATCATTTTTTTTTCACTACGGGGCTAGGTTAGGGCGGGGCTGGGGTCACAGGAGGAGGAGTGGGGACACACTAAGTGGGCATTACTGTTTGACCTACTGTCTTGGGCCAGCTAAACAGTCTTGCATACTTTGCATGTTCCCGACCAGGCTGCATTACACAGCCTGGTGAGGAACTAGCCCAGGCTTGCATTCCCCATCTGAGCACAGAACCATGGCGTCTAGACCGATCACAATGCTGCATTGCAGTGTTGTGATTGGCTTAAGAGAAGAAGCATGTGTGCTTCCTGCTTATGTCGAAGCTGAGGAGAAGGTGGCATGGGAAGGGACGACGCGGAGGCGAGAAGGCAGCCGGCAAAGAGTGTTTTTCCTTTGTCTCCACGACCCTCCCCCCTATTCCGCACCCCCTTTCCCTGCCAGCAAATTGGAGACATATTTTTACATTTCCCATTTTAGAGGGGTGGTGTTCAGAGAGTGCAGTCTTCTGTAGTAATTGAGGTTGAGTTTTTGACGTGATTTGCCTCTCAATGAAGAGTAGCGCAGAAAGTGCAGGCTGTGTTGTACAGGCTCGCCCACCTAATTGGGCTTGCCTACCTGGAGGGAGTGGATTCTCTGTAATGAGTGGCACAGACAGCCTAGGCTGTACGTAGTAGGGACTTGCCCACCTAAGGAGGCTTGAAATTCCGAAGTGAGTGAACTATATTCATAGTCTGCACACTGAGCGCATACTGCATAGTAGGGGTTCCTGTCTTTTTTGAAGGAGTAGGCTATATGCACAATCCGGGCTCTGTGCTCAAATTGTGCATAGTATGGGCTTGCCCACCTTATGCAGACTGATCAAAACACGACAACTAGGCTGATTTGCAACATACCATATCGCCATTTGATTACACCCCACTTGAAGAAGCTTCACTGGCTCCCAGTTATCAAACGTATCCAGTTAAAATCACTTGTCCTGGCTTTTAGAGCGCTTCAGGAATGTGGTTCAGCTAATCTTAGAGCTCGACTCAAGCACTTTCAGTCCAACCGTACACTTGGATCGAATGATCTCCCCCTCTTAGCGGCTCCCCATTTCCGCCGGTCCGGAATGGGTGGCAGAGCTTTTGCAGTGATTACTGCCAATACCTGGAACAGCCTGCCACTCTCCCTGCGTATGGCCGATTCTGAAATTATATTCCGACGTGTTCTGAAGACATGGCTATTTTCTAACCCTTAGCCCCCTTCTGGTACTTGCATCTGCCGCTGGTCTTAGCGCCATGACACCCCCTTTGGGAGTAGCTGTGCGCTTTAGAAGTTTCTAAAATAAAGTCAAATAAATAAATGAATGGGTCTTTAGTCTCTGGTGGAAGTGGACTCTACACTCAATCTACTAACTCATTGCTGACTGTGCATAGTAGCGGCTCCCCGCCTAATAGCAGCTCTGGAGCGAGTGTGCTATATGCACTGACTGAGCCGGTGCAAAATTATTTTTCATGTTGTGTCGCCAATCAGTTCCTTTAGTCCTGCAGGACTCCTGCATGACCAGCGAGTCAGATTTCTTTTATTGTTGTTTTTACTCTGCAACAACAAATATCTAAACATTTTGTTTTTCAAAAATGGCACTACAGAATTACACCAAATCCCAACAAAGCATTCTTTCTGCATTAAGATCTAGCTTTCTTCCAAATTTGGTGTAATTCTGTCTAGTCGTTTTCGCTGTAGCCTTTTCTAAAGTACCTATAGGAAATTGCATGTGGAAAGCACATTTTGCTAACCCCCATTTTTTAAGCCCCCATGTGACATATCACCCCAAAAGTTCAAGGAAGAAGCTGAAGTGGGTGAACTATTTTTGTTTTGGAATGATTTGTGTAGATTTGTCAAACCATGCCAAAGTTATTAGCAAAACAAAAACTGTTTATCCTATGGAATCTGAATATAACTACATAGTGGTGGCACCTCTATATAATAAATAGTAGACAGTATTCACCTAAGTCATAGTCCAGTTGCTGTGTGAATCTTAAGGGTACCAATATAGTTAGTAACGATTAATCTTTGAGCCTAGTCTTTAGCAAACACTTTAAAACTAACTAATGCCATAGTAAACATAATTCCAGTTGGTCAAATGCCTTGGGAACGTTGTTTAACACCTTTGATGCGCACGTCTGCCAACAGCCGTCGCGAGCACTACCTCGGTGGTGCTGTGCACGTCCATTGGCTGACACGGCCCCGCCCGCTTATTCAAACCGCCACACCGTGGCGGAATTTGCAAAGTTGTTATCATGCAGTGCATTAAGACAGCACCCTTCGATAGCAGACAGTCAGCATTGAGCACACTCTAGGTAATTACCTATCATCTGTCTACTGCACTGAAACAAAGTTTGTTGGGTTGAAAGCACCATTTCTCCAGTATTGGGGTGTCTTTCATAGATTCACATACTTGAATATTCCCCGTCGTCAAAGTGGTAGTCCCACGGTTAATAACATAGCAATGCAGCCATAACACAGGCCTATATACTTAGAGAAAGTAAAAACCATAGAGTTTTTCCTAGATAGACAACAGATCACTTTCATGATATGACTCAGTCATTATGTTTTGGTCCAAATTCCGGCCAATCAGGAGCCAGCACCCTCTTAGAATGTTCTCCCCAGAGGCTCAGGCCCTCAGATTTTCTACCGCACGTCGTGTGAAGGGAATCTCCCTGAGCTCTGCTTAGTTTTTTTTATTCTCAAATCTCTCAGGAACCTAGCTTTGGAATGTCTACCACCAAGAATTCCCTTTTCAGGCATTGTGGTAGCTGTGGAAAGCATAGACTTCATTCTGAAGACCCCCATAAAAAATGTATTTATTGTTTGTATCCTGAACATCAAGTCAAGGATTGCAAGATAAGTAGGACCTTCTCACAGAAGACCTCGAAGGATAGAGAAGGCCGTCTCTTTCTGTGGCTACAGAAGTTTAAGACTTGAGAGAACACTGTCTCTGATGTGGAGAGTTTGTCTTCCATCAAAACGTCATCTCTGAAGAGAAGCAGTGAACATCAGAAGACATCTCCTAAGCCTAAAGTGGTGAAAAAAATCACAAATCACTCCGTCTATGCAGTTTTTACCTCAGAAACTGCTATCCTTGTCGATGATTCCATCATCTCTTCCCCCGTCGACGAGAGCGGCCGTCGTCGAGCCTACGTCGACGACATCATCATCGATGTGGACGGCTTTGATTCTGTCGTTGGCATGTTCGCCGTCGACGGTGGTACCAGTAAGGGTGAGACCTATCTCGTCGACGATACTTTGCCATCGTCGACGATGCCATCTAAGCACAAGAAGAAAAAGGCTTTGTCGACGCTTACCTCGTTGTCGACGGCGACCTCGTCGGCGGTGGCTCCGTCGGCGGTGGCTTCGTCGGCGGTGGCTTCGTCGGCGGTGGCTTCGTCGGCGGTGGCTCCGTTCACGGTGGCTCCGTCGGCGGTGGCTCCGTCGGTGGTGGCTTCATCGACTGTTGCTTCGTCGACGGTGGTTGCATCGACGATGGCTTTAGTTTCCCTGAAGTCATCAAGTTCTCTTCTTCAAAGACGCCATTCTTCTTTAGAAGATTTACTGCCGATGCAAACACCTTCTCAATCTCCAGCAGTATTATTTTCTTCAGATGATGAAAATTCTGATGATTAGCGATTCAGAGCGGCTCGAAGTCCTTCCGAATTATTGATAAAATGTCTCAGATGAAGAAGACCAAAAGGAGGAAGAAGAGGAAGTAAATGAAGATTACTCGGAGCCTGAGCCTCTCATGACACAAATTCCCCTGACTCTTATTTCTAATATACAATATATGCTAAATGACTATAATCGCCGGTTTCCAAGATCGGTACAATCCTCTCCAGCACCTCAACCACCTAGGCAAGTCGCTAAGGACCCAGTAGTTTTACCTTCGGATTCTGCGACAAGGTCTCAACAACAGACACCTCAAGTGGTAATTGAAGACGACTATGATGACAATAATGATGATGACGGTAGGAGAGAGGAAGGGGAGCTGGATGATAGATCCATACTTTCAGAATGGGACAACTATCAAATTCAAACGTCATCCCCTCCTCCAGCACCTGTAGATTCCCCACCAGTTGACATAGGCACTTTTCATACGCTCATTGAAAGAGCAGTTAAAATAATTCAACTTCCCATGACAGTAACTGAAGAAGAGTGATTCTTATACGACTTTAAAGAGCAGCCCCAAAAGCAATTTCGATCTATTCCAATCATTGATTTTATCTGGCAAGAAGGATTAAAAATTTAGCAAACTGCTAATTCTATTCCAGCTGTCTTACCGAGACTGGACAAGAAGTCAAATACACGTGCATGTTTGATTTCTCAGACAAAGCCTGATTCCATAACTACTCAGGCGGCACAACGGCGATCAAGAAACCCTTCGTCTTCAATATCTTCACCACCTGACCGTGAAGGTAGGCGTCTCGATGTCCTAAGCAAAAAAAATTCAACAATGGCTGCAACAACAGTCCGTACAGCCAATTCAATTTCCATACTTGCCAGGTACGATCGACAAATGTGGTCGGACATTTCTGCTCTAGTGCAATTGATACCGGAGTCTTCAAAACCAGAGGCATTAAAGATCCTGCATGAGGGAGAAAAGATTTCTTCTGAGATGATAGACTGTTGCATCGATATCTCTTCTACTGGTTTCCGCCTTTTGGCATGTGCTGCAGTTCTCAGAAGGCAGGGCTGGCTCAAAGCTATGCCTTATGACAGGTAATCTTTGTTTGGCCAACATATAGATGATGCCCTCCAAACAATAAAAAAGGACACCGACACGCTCGTGCTCTGGAGACTCTACAATTTAAAAAGGCAAACTTTACGAGGCGCAAGAGGTTGTGGATCCTCGTCCTCTTTTTGAGGTTTTTTTCCAATCAATATAAGCAAGGTCAGCAGCGATACTCCTTCCAGACTCAACAATCGTACAGGTAGCACTCTTCATCATACAGGCAGTACAGAGGTAAATCCTCTTACAGAGGAAAGGATTCCTCCAAGGAAACATGACTTTAATCTTTAACCCTTTATCACCCCACCCGAGTGTCCACGGGTTGGAGGTCGAATCTTGCACTTTTATTCAAAATGGTCACAAATAACTACAGACCAATGGGTCTTGGATATTGTACAAAAAGGGCATACATTAGAATTCCTAAAGATTCCTCCCAACTCTCCACCAAGAGGTCCTCCTCCTGCGCATCTCAAAGAACTTTTAAACCAGCTCTCAGTTCTATAAAGAAAAGGTCCGATCGAAATGGTACCTAAACTCCAAAGAGGCAGGGGTTTTTATTCAAGGTTTTTCCTCATTCCGAAAAAAATCGGAAGAATGGCGTCCTATTCTGAACCTGCGTGCCCTAAACAAATACATCAAAAGACAGACATTTCGCATGTTGTCCCTTCAGGAAGTACTCTCATTGCTCGCCCAAGGAGAATATATGACCACATTAGATCTCCAAGATGCCTATTTTAATCTTCCCATTCTTCAAAGGCACAGGAAATTTCTCAGATTCAGGATAGCCGGGAAAGACTTTCAATTCAAAGTTCTCCCTTTTGGGCTACATTCTGCTCCCCGTGTGTTCACCAAGGTTCTCGCACCGGTGGCAGCTTATCTTCGCCTGCAAGGATAACAAATGTTTCCGTACCTAGACGACAGTCTGCTAAAGGCACGATCATTCAAGCAGGCATCCGAACACACTCAAATCTGCAAGTCCCTCTTTCAATCCCTGAGCCTCACATTCAACATAGAAAAATCTCAATTTCTCCCTGCTCTAAACAGAATATTCTTGGGAGCCATTCTGGACACCAAGCAGGCAAAAGTTTTTGTGTCGCAAGAAAGACGTTTGTGTCTCCACAAATTAGCATCCTCTTTCCTGTTAAAAAAAGTCTGCTTCTGTCCGACAGATGTTATCCTCTTGCATCCCTCTTGTCCCTCACTGCTGGTTAATTTTGAGACCCATTCAGGAAGAGTTGGACAAACGATGGGCTCAAGTTTGGGAACCTTCAACGATCTGGTCAAAATCACCTCTCGAATGAAAGAAGGTCTCAAATGGTGGACTCTCGAAAGGACCGTCTTGTCAGGCCGTTCATTCCTGGTGGACGCTCAGAGCTTCACTCTCACAACAGACGCATCTCTAAAGGGCTGGGGTGCCCATCTTCAAGGATTTAGAGTAAAAGGGAAGTGGAATTTTCAACAAAAGACCTGGCACATTAATCTATTGGAGTTACTGGCCATCTATTTAGCACTAAAGGCGTTCTGTCCTATCATTCAGGGAGCATCGGTGTTGGTTCGAACGGACAACACAACGTGCATGCACTACATAAACAAGCAGGGGGACACAAGATCCATCCAACTATCCCGTCAGGCTCAACAGATTTGGGAGTGGGCTATTCAGCATCAGGTCACCCTTTCAGCAGTGTATGTTGCGGGAGCATCAAACGATCTTGCGGATTCTCTGAGCAGGTCTTCTACAACGAATAACGAATGGGAGTTGCATCAACTCACGCTGGATCATATTTTTTCAGGTATGGGGTCGTCCGAATCTAGATCTTTTTGCAACACATCTGAAGCGCAAATGCCTTTCCTACGCAAGTTGGAGTCATGCGGAAAAGCCTTTTTGATGAATTGGTCGACAATATATGACTACGCTTTTCCACCAATACCTCTGGTTCCCAGAGTTCTTCGAAAAATGAGGAAAGAACCCTGCCACATTAATCTAATTGCTCCCAGATGGCCGAGACAAATATAGTTCACGGAATTCCTGTTTCTGTCCCTGTGCAACCCGATCATCCTACGCCCTCTTCCGAATCTCCTGATCATAGATCAGGGCCAAGTTGCCATCCCGACCCAGCATCTCTACGCTTAGCAGCTTGGAACCTGAGCACTATGAATTTCTGAATTTAGACATTCCTATGGATTGTAGGGAGGTCCTAGCAAAGGCAAGAGCACCTTCAACTGTAAAACTAGCACTGGCGTTGCCAATAGGTCTCGCAGTAGGAAAGTTGGAGCTATTACAATTGCAAATAACAATGCCTTTTTTTTGTTTTCATTTTAAAAACATAAAGGGCTTTGTCATTTACAAAACCAATAGCTCCAACTTTCCTACTGCGAGACCTATTGGCAACGCCAGTGCTTGTTTAGGTTCTTGCTTTCTCCCTTGAAACTTTTTTTCCTTCTTCTTTTCCCCTTGTGTCTTTTTTCTCTTGTTCTGGGTCAAAGTCTTATGAGGAAAAATAGGCGCTAGTGAGCTCCACAAGGAACTACTGGCTCAAATTAACCATTGGCTACGCACCTTGAGGTTGGGGTTATTCACTGCAGACTGCAACAGGTGATGGGATAATAAAGTGTGCACAAGCAGAGGGGTCAACACAGACGGGGGCACTGACTACTACTGTGTTGGATCCATTTGTGACAGGCACCTATCAATGGCAGGCCATGTAAAAAGACGCAAAGTCCCTGATGGCTACTTTTCTTGCACAAACTGTGCTATAAAATGTATTTATATGCCCTCTACTTTTCAAAATTTTGTTGAGAGAGACTAACGCAGTAACCCCTTGAAAAAGCTGGTCTGGTGTGCTTCGTAGCTAAATCCAATACGGGTGACATATTTACGCCCCCACCTCTTTTAAATTGCACCATCCACCACTGCCTCCAAAAGGAATATACCCAACTGTGGTGAGTGGAAAACCTACAGCCTTCTCTGCACCTGGCCTGAGGCTCTATGGACACCTCCAAAAATATCTAATGGAATGGTAGGCCTACCACGCACAGAAACTTGGCATTTATAAGGAAACATGAGAATCACTGACACCCCTTGTGCGCCGACGGGTAAACGGAAGCTTTGGTGCAGAGACAGTCAATCCAGTTCAAAAGTTCTTCTGAAAGGGATTGCATTAGCAGCAAAACTCTCCGTTAGTGGGAGGTCCAGTAGGCTTCTCCCGGGAGTTGCCTCATCCAGTCTTATCTTTGTGCAAATGCAGTACTTGTATTTTTCCAAAACAGAATGCCAGTAGGATAGCTCAGTGAGTTAAACACGTGCCCGCTGGGCTTGAGATGCACAGTGGTCTAGAATCTTGGCAAGGTCGACACACAGTACGCTCTTTTTCCGAGGTCAGTTTTATTAAATTGGACAATAGGAAACCTTATTGGTCACAGTGCTTAGACACGCCAGGCGTGAGGTATACAGCGCTATATAAAAAGCAAATAATCCTTGTCAGATGGGCTTGAAAACAGACTGGAAGCCTGCTCGTGCTAACGTGCCTTATTTACACTAGACCGCAGCTGGTAGCATCGCAGTATCCGAGTTGGTAGCCGAAAGGGAAAGCAGAATGACAACTCTTGCCTTCCTCCGCCCACCAGTGGCTCACTCGGGCGCCACATTGTGGCCCACCTCAGGCCGCCCGCCCAGCTCGGGCTCCCGAGTGGAGCAGCTCTCGTGCTGTGGCGATTAATTCATGTCTGAGGCGGCGGGCCCTGTCCAGGCTCCCATGCCAACTGGCAGACTCCCGGCAGCATGGCGGCAGCCCTGCTCCTGGCCGCCCACCGGCACCGAACACGTTCATTCACAAGCCTCCAGAGTGGAGTGCCCACACATCTGGACTACGCTTCTGAACCGGCAGCCCAGAACCCTGCTGCCAGCTGCTTGACAGGGATCACACCTGGCGCCCTAACCGGGCGGACACATCTGGGCCCCAGGACCATCTGGCGCTGGGTACAACACAACAAGGGACCGCTCGGCTCTGTTTCCTGCAGTTATAGATACTGTCTATAAGCCTCAAATAGGGCAACAGGAGCTGCTAAGGTAGCTCGGCAGGTTGAGTGCCTGCGGCAGTGGTGAGTGGTTCACACCACACCTCTCCCCACGCCTTTCTCCTACAGCCATACGTATTTGCCTGTTTATTTTACAATGCAGTTTGACCCAGGCCTGTCATACATGGCACAATACTGCGCACACAGGTCACACTGCATCCACGCACAAGCATCCATCTTAAACATCTTATCACACTCCTTTTCACTTCCAATTCACACCTAGGAACAGCTACAAAGCCAGGTAAGATTACAAATATGGGTCGTGGAAATGACATCAGACCATTGCCCATAGAAATCTTTTACATCAACTGCAAAAAAAGCTGCCTATCCACAAATGTGCTTTGACGCCTTGATTCGTGTACGAAGTGCTATGTAAATAAAACTATAATACATTGCACTTTCAGTACCAAGAGGCTGATTAGTTTGTGCAGAGTGCTATTGGATTGACCATTATTATCATAAAATGATGATTAAAAAAGCAAGCTTAGCTTTTGAGGCCCCTGGATTTCACTATGGTAGAGTCAAGCAATTGGAACTTTCAAAATGCCCTGGATCACAATGTTGGCCGGTTAGAACATGCATACATTTATTTGTAAAAGTTAATAATGTGAGGCCACTAAGAGAGAGCGGCCGGGAAACTGAAAGTACGGCTGGCCGGCCAGCCATGATTAATTAGGGGAGGAGAAGCGTGGTAGGGGAGGAGAAGGCATATGGTGTTTGAGTGAGCAGCCTTTGATGTGCGAGCGAGTGGAAGGGAACAGCAGGGGGCGGAGAAGCAGATTGCCTTCAAGGCAGTAGGCAGGCAGAAGGCTCGGGCAATCTCGTACACGAGAGCACATGCACTCGTGAAAAACCTCTTTTTTGGGCTCATGGTGAAACTCTTGGTTTCACTGCTATAGACTCGTCCTATTCCATTCCTGCGTAATGGAAATAGGCCAAGACCTAAACATACAAACATAAATGGAAAAGATTCTATCTATGGTGCATTGGTGCCCAAGTGTACCCTATACACTCCACTCCTGAGCAACTTTTGCCTTTCTTTTTGCAATTGGCAAAATCAGGTCTCTCGTTTGCCACCTTAAAAGTTTTTCTGGCAGCAATCTCACGTTTCCATCAGGGTGGCTCTAGCTCTCTTTACTCTTCCAGAATCATCTAACAATTTTTTAAAGGTCTTTTTCGGATGTTCCCTACCAATTCGTAGACCATCTCCTCCTTGGCATTTAAACATTGTCTTGGCCCAACTAATGAGACACCCGTTTGAGCCGATTCATACAGCTGATCTTAAATACATTACCTGGAAGACTTCTCTGCTTCTGGCTTTCAATTCCTCACGTCGAGTCAGTGACATTCAGGCGTTTACTACTAAGCCACCTTTTCTTCAGTTTACTTAGGACTCAGTCTTACTACTCACCAATCTAGTTTTCATCCCTAAGGTGCCGTCGGACTTCCACCTCAATGAACCAGTTATTTTAAAGACTTTTTTCCGTAATCTTCAGACACCAGCAGAAAGAGCACTTCATTCATTGGGTATTAAAAGGTGTCTAAAATTCTATCTTCAAAAGACAGCGACTATACGTTGTGAGAAGTTGGCCTGATATATGATGCTCACTAGTTCTAGTGATCACCTTGTATCAGTGCAAACAACCCTTATGGTGATTGTTTGTAAGTCAACCTTATAGACCAGCTATCCTAATGGTAGCATGGACAAAGCAGTCTTAGGCTAAACTCTTTTGGCATGTGAAGACAGCTGTTTTACCACATATAACCCCTTGAATACCAGATGAAAGGACACCACACAGGTTGTTCTGAAAAGAAACAATATATTTATTACTAACAAACACCTCTAAACTCTTTATGAGATCAGAGGGCTAAGCACATAACAAGACTCTTAAGAAAAATACGATGAGTTGCACAAATGACAATGGTGCCCTAGGGGCACGTCAAACCATATACTAAGTAAATGGTATAAGGACATCGATAGAGGAAATGAAGATGCCCAGAGGCTGTAGGATCGCTGGGACTACACTACCCTAACCTTAGGTAAGGAGCAGGAGGCCCACGGGACGCGTGTACAGAGTGTGAACTCACACGCGAGATGCGTAACAAAGTCAATGGGCAGAACAAATTACGAAAAGGTAAGTATGGACAGGTCCGACTGGTTACGACTAAAACTACAGAATACCTGGACACTAGGAGAGTCAATCTAACTTTGAGCACCGAAATGCTCTCTTTACCTCACCCTCACCCACGGGCTGCGGGTGCATAGGTGTGAAAGTGTGTCGGGTTTCCGCGTTGGAGTCTATGGAGCCTTGAAGAAAGATGCTGCAGGCGACCAGGAGGAAGATGTCCGGAGTGATCCAAGGTTGGATCGACCAAGATGGAGACCTGAAAGCAGAGGGGACAATGTTCACAGTCACTAGCCAGTGACCGGAGGGGAACCAGGAAGGAACCAGATGCTGTTGTCGCGATCAGGTGAAGAGTAGACGCTTGACTCTGCAGCCACGTGGACCAGGGGGTGTCTTCGACGACCAGGATGGAGGCACGAGCTGTCCCTCGCAGGCTCTCGCTGTCGGCGGTGTCTGATCCGGATTCGGAGTAAACAGGCCTTGGCAAAGGCAACCCACGCGGTGAGTGGAAATGGCGTCTGGTGGTGACCAGGAGGGTCCAGGGTGCTTCTCCTTTGCAGGGAAGCAAGGGCCAGTCTGGAGCAACCAGACCAGCGGTGTGGATTTCAAGGATCGTCGTCTAGGAGGCCAAAAGCCAGCCGACATGTGACCAGACAACGCGTCGATCAGCAATCAAGCAAAAGGGCCCCACGCAGATCTCGTGGATGCTGGAGGGCTGGTCTTCTGTGCAGGAGCTGCTCTGGGCTGGGGCTTCTCAATCCCCAAAGCACTTTCTCTGAAGTCGTGCTGGAAGCAAAGTGTAGTTTCTCCAAGATGGCCGGTCCCACGTGTCTTATCGCACCCACGGATCTCAGCTGTGCTGCAGATGTAGGTAGAGGTCGGAGTGGTCTGGAAGTCCGGGTCTCATCGGGCTCTGAAGTCTGGTGCCACCAGGAAGGACCACAAAGTGAACTGCTAGGACGCTTGATGGTGCCTGCTTGTGCAGGGTGGTCACTCCTTGGCCACAAGGGAGATTTTCTTCAGTCTTCTGTGGAGCAGAACGTCTAAGTCCAGAGTTTCTTCTTTGTAGTTTCAACTTAGGATTAATCTAATTTGGAATGGGACCAGCTCCTACCTTTATTCTCCTAAAGGGTCTGTACTGTGACTAAGTCCCTCCTATGAGTGGAACCAGGAAGGGGGGTGGCTACATGCTTATTTCCGGTCCAGGGAGGGCATGTCTTGGCAGTACGGGCTGGACTGTTCCCATGAGGCACAGGGTCAGACTGATTTGCATATGGCCATGTCTGAACTGGGGTGGTGTGGAGTGCAAAAAAACGATGGATTTAGGCCCAGATCTCTGTACTGGGGTGAATGTATGACATTGTTCTGCATTCTGTCCATCAACTGTGGTTTTTGCATTTGTCTATCTAGGAAAAGCTCTATGGTTTGTAATTTCTCTAGGTATATAGGCCTGTGTTATGGCTGCATTCCTATGTTATTTACCGTGGGACTCACACTTCGACGACGGGGAATATTCAAGCATGAAAATCTATGAAAGACACGAATACTGGAGAACCACAGTTTACAGGTAAGTAACTTTTGTTCTTGTTTTCTATCCACAGATTCAATTACTCTAACAGGATTTTAAAATACAACGTTGCCAGTGGGTAAAGAAGATAAAGGGCTACTCAGATCTTAACAATTGAGACCAGAAGTTCCCCCTTTTTTATGTTCCTAGTATTTAGTGGCCTTTTTAAAAAATAAAAGGGAATTTATTTGAGTATGTTTGATATACCAATTGAGCCCATGGATGTCCCTCTGTCTGACAGCTCCATTCTACTAAGTGTGCAAAAGGTAAACTGGACTCATTCACTGGGGATCCCTGTGTGAAGATCATTTATGTTTGGAGAAATCATTCTTCCAAGTTAAAACAACTACTGTGCTTTTGCAGACCAACCATTACTAACTGCCAAACCAGAAGCAAATCGGCTAGTCCTTTTTATAGGGTTGTTGAATTTAAGTATCGTCTCCTAATTTTTATGATTTACTGTTCACTTTTTTACTGCAACAAACAACAGTGAGAGAAGGAATGCTTGTAATATCAGGCTCTGATAGTCGCTCAAGCCATGTTTCTTTAAGTTAGGTGGCCAAGAAGCAACATGGGCCTGAGTCTCACTGCACGATAGGACTCAGACTGTATCTCACTCATATGGCAATAGGCCAAAACATTTTAGTGCTGCTGATGTTGCCATCTACAGGAGAGCTAGCTTGACAGTTCGGACTCCAATCTTTCTATCTGAGTGGATCTAAAACTGATGTTCTTATGCATGTCTCTGATGTAGCATAATGGTCAGAAAAATGGTGGTCTGGAATGTTCCTTCAGTAATTACCAGTAGCAGAAATCAATTCAAGGACTCCACCCATCCGTTGTTTGGTTTCCCATTTTCCCTTTTTAGGTTTAGTTTGTTTCTTTACTAAATCCTGCCATGAGTACCCCTAAAAATATTCAATTTAAATCTTTTTTTTTCTAGCTTCACATAGTTAATTTCTGATCATCTGCTCCCATGCACTTCTAACAGTTGCCTGCTCTCCTTCCTTACCTTGTGTCTGGACAGGCGTCAGTAAGATCTCATCTGCTTCAGAGTCCCTAACAAAGTTTGCCATCCATTATCACTCTGACTTTTGCGGACTAATGCTGTCACACTTCAAAATCGCATCACCCAAAACTATTTTTTTCAAAGCTGTAGAAACACTGTGTTTATGACACCTGATGAAACAATAGGCTATTTTTCCTTGTATTGTAGTCTTTCGTTGATTAATCTCTCTCCCTTTGATCTTGGATGCCTGCATTTACCTTTGTTCCACTACAGAGTTCTTTGTGAACCTCTAAATACCTGCCTGTAGCCTGTAATAGGTATTAACTCCGAGGGACTCTGTTCCTTTGTGTTCAGTCATTGTATATCCATATCATGGTCCCATAATTTCCTCCACATTCACTTTATTTTCCATCTACTTGATCTTTTGTCAGCACTGCATTCTGAGAGCTCCCAACAATCTGGTCACATTCTTCATTGTAGGTATCAAGCCTCTGATCGCTGTCTTTATTTCAGTAAATCTACCCTGCCAGGCAAATTACACTTCCAGCAATACAGACATAAACTCCCTCCGACTTAGTTTCCAGACTTTAGGACTGATATACCATTTTCTATCAAATTTTATTCTATTGAGATTGCACTTCTGTTATTTGATGCTAAGCTGTGCAACGTTGGTGACTCTAGTGGTGAGTGACTTCTCTAGTTTGTTTTGCCCTTTGGACACCAGGCTCAGAGAACAATTACTTCTCTGCTTCTTTTTCTATTTCTATTTCTCAGACCTGTTTCCCCAACTGGAGTGGGATGGAGGAAGGCCCTGTTTCAGAGCTACATGAATAACCTTCATTTCAAACTCAAGCCATGGGTGTCCCTATGACTATCCCAGTTTGGTTCTTGCTTGAGAGTTTGCAACCTCTTCATTCTCATACTATACAAAGTACCCACCTTATTTCTTGCATTATTATCTCACTGCTGATTCCAACTGTGTGTCCTTGTTGCTCACAAGCCACGTATTGTTGACATGGACTACTGCATGCAAGGCTGCTTCACCATGTGTACACTTGGCTCTCTAGACCCCTCACCGTGTCCATGGCAGGCTATACCTCCCTGCCTGTTCCAGGGAGCATCACACCATCCGTATTGAGCACAAACCTGAACTGCTGCAAATCTCACTGTGGTGATCCATTGTTGAGGTAGGTCTCGAGTGGGAAGGATCCTCCACTCGCACCTCATTTGTTTGTTGTTTTTTATCCTTCTTAAACTCTGGTTTGTTTTAGTTGTTTTCAAGTAATTAAGAGCTAGGATTGCAGAGGAAATGGCATGTCAGCAGTTTCTCATTTTTTTTTACATTAAATGTTCCTTCCTATTGTGGAAGAAACTTGAAAATTACTTTGACGTTGTCATGTATAGCCACATCTTATAGCTACACAAAATCACTTTTTTCTCTTTGTAAAGGGATAAAGGAGTAGACCGATCTGGGTTAGCCTGTGGGCTCGCAGGTGGTAAATTCCGATTAGCTCTTGGCCCAAGAATGCCTGGGCCACTAAAAGGGCTATTACGAATAGAACACTTGACTGTAAAAGTCCTTAAACTGAGCTATTCTAGACACGCATGAAGTCATGAGCAGCTGGTTATGCTGACCTGGAATATTCAGACCGCAGTTGTAGCTCTAAAGCTTGTGATACAAATGAGATGGATTGGTTCTCTGAGCTTTAGAACCGTGCTATGTAACCAAACTTCACTACACAGGACAATCGTTGGTAAAACTTAATTTACCTAAATGGCCTTCTTGGCCCAAAGAATGGTGCCGGGCTACTAGCCAGACCTAGTCGTCACAGATATGCAGGAGACCGTATCCTTTATGACAGCTATATCTCTCAGGTCTTCAACTATTAAATTATTCAAAATTCGGAAGTGACTAGTTTTTTGGTCCTCGCTCCACCTGTCTAGAATCATCTTCTGTATCGCTTCATATTGCATTACTTCCGTCTTTCTGAAAGCCATGAAACCCTGCTCATTTTCTACAGGTCTCTTAGGAGGTGTTTTCTCCATCCCAGCGCCAAGACATTTTTAGAGGTAAGCGAGTGCTCTAGAAATATCCAATGCTATGACATAACATGTTGCCCCCTGAGAGATGGCCGTAGAATGTTAGCATGGTCAAGAAACCGTGCTGCAGAACATGGGAAAAATTGAGGGTTAGAAACGCTTATGGTCTGAAATGTCTCAGATAATCTGAGTGTAGGAAGAAAATGGATGATTGGACAGATATAATTTGCTCTGGATTAAAAAGGTAGTTTGCAGTTCCTTCGATAAAGGGGAAAAAACAGTAGAACCTTTCAGTAAGTGGAATCTTGCGAGACCCAAGAACATAATGCTATGATGATTCCGGGAGCAAGGGAGAACAAAAGTGCCTTTTACCAATGATGGACACTAAAATAGTTGTCAAGGCTGATAATAAAAGTATAGCAGACGCCTGTATACAGAAATAGCAGATGAGAAGTGGAGCAGGTTTTTTGTGTCTTTCTACCTACTATTTAAATATCCTATTATCTGCAAATTACTTTTTTTATCCAAATGAGACTAGATTTAATGAACCCTGATGTTTCTAACAAATGCTACAGGTGTTGATGGTACTTAGAAGATACGCCATACAAGCTGGCTCTACAGTGTAGTTGTTTGGTATTTGGGTTACTGATCCGGACCAGGAATAAAAGAGGAGAAACAATTACACAAATGCTTTCAGCTGTTAGCGCTGCTATTTAGAGGAAGGATTGCCATGGTGTAGATGTCTCTGACTGCCACTTGTCGTTGAACTTGCCCTTCATGTTGGTTAAGGCAATAGGCTGCGGTGAGCAGGGACACTGAAAATCCAATACTAGGCTAAGAAGTAAAACTAAGGACTATTGCCCCTTCCTTTATTTTAGCACCTTAGTGATTTATCACAGATTGGGCTATTTTGGTATTTATATTGAAAAGGAGTAGGGCAGCAGAGCCCAAGTCCAACTAATCCTACTAGGCGGGGCAACTGATGAGCTTACAAATTGAAGCGTAATGATATGTTTTTCTCTGACCTTTTGGCACAATGATACTGCAATTGTTTCTAGATTAGATCTTAAATCAAGATCTTCATAAATATACTGATATAAAATTGCACTGTAAAGAGTAAATTATGTGGGGTGCTTTACATATGAGTGCTAATGTGGTGTTTGAACTATTAAGCTTAATTTCATGTGCCCTTCTGGTATACATTGGGTGATATTTGTGTTTGGTTTTTTTAAACTGACTATTTTAAGTGTTACACAACACAAGATCCGTTTTCACAGCACTAATGCGCAGCTATATAATAACACATATACAATGTTAATCATCTTATAGCCAGGTTTATTCCTCTCGTCCTGATTTGCTTGGAAAAGTATTATTGCAGACATAGATATGTATCAAGTTCGCTAATATTGGTTCACGCTTGTCCCTTTCCTGCTAACCATGTCTAGACGAGAGGTCACAGTGGTTTATGGTGTAGTTCAATACTGGAGTAAACCAATCACTTCCTCACACCCCTCGCTCCTCCCCCTGAGCGTGCTGTGACTGAGTCAATTTTTTATTGCAACGTAGGAAGTGGGTCATGCTAATGATGGAGGGTAGCGACCTCTGCAGTTACACATTGTCTAGGCTTGAAGACCCCCTTCCAGCATCTCATGCCAGAGAATCGGTGTGGCATTAGTGTGAAATTCCTTATAGCAGACGGATGTGTCATATACAATCTCATTGCGTATCTGATATCTCCTCAGAGGATGAGGAATGTGGGTGTTTCAGCTCTTGTCACCAACGCTTCATATGACCTAGCGGCCTCTATGGATACTCGACATCTTCTGTTTTCTCTGTCTTAAGGCCCCTGCTCAATGCTCCCAACGTATAACTTCTCATTTCCACATTGGGTGACATTTGTGTTGCCCAGTTGTTATATTCTGTAGTGCTAAGTGCGTTCAAACTTGGATTTTCTGTATATTTGGAATATCTTATTAGGGAGTGTGGGTTTATATTTGATGGTTTGAGTGTTGTATCTAGAGTCTGTTGTGTAAAGATGTGTAATGGCAAATGTTTGTAGAAGTGAAGCTGGAGGTTTGTAAGTATGGTGTTTGTATGTATTATTGAACATGACAACATTATTCATAGTGGTTTTTTTTGTTTCTGGGTCGTGTGTTGGTGTGCAAGGGTGTTGAGGTGTAAGGGCAAGATTCAGGAGAGATGCCAAAAATCAGTGTGCATCTTTTCAAAACTGGTCTGTGGTAAGAGGGCTCTGGAGAGGTCTGGCATTGAAACAACATCTGGTCACAGAAATGCATTAGACCTATGTTACTGTACATGTATGGGATTCCATAGTTTGTTAAATAACAATTTTCTTTAGGTGATTCTCATGGAGAACACCAACCATGTCAGAGGGCTCAAATTTGACATTAGTCCTAGAGACACTGATACTTTGCATACCACAGAACTAGAAAAAGAAACAGTACAGCTGGAGATATGTTTTTCAAGCAAACCTGTTCAGTCTGGTCCATTCCCCAAAATCGAAAACACGAGAGCCCTCAAGTCTAGATAGAGAGGTAAGGCTGCACGAGATTACATCAACACTCAAAGAGGGGTCCCTTTAAAGGTTGGTATCTCTCTCCCACCGAAGGTGGCATGCTTCATCGTTGGGGAACCTCCTTGCACCATAAAGCCTAGTCATGGTGCGGGCCACAACCCCCTCACTGAAAGGGGTTCTTTAATTGCTAGGAGGGTATCGTCAAAGTACACAATGTGAGCTGAAAGGCGTGGTGAGAGATGCAGTGCAGCAAGTGAGTGAGTATAAAACGAGCTACAAGGTACGCCGCACATCTTTATTCAGGCAACTCTGTGCTAGGATTAACAACAAAGGCAGACTAGCATGTCACGTAATATTAGACTTACTTGTGTTGCCTAAAGATCGACATGTTTCAGCCAGTGACCCAGTGGGTGTTATGGCCTTTGTCAGGATCTAATTAGTGCTACTGCAAAGAAGAAGTGTGAACCAATAGGTATAAGAACATTTTCTTGAAAAGAGTTATATATACAAAACCAGTGATCCAGTCATTACGGAGTGGTGGTTTCACCGGTAGTACCTGTTGGGAAACATGAAAAAATTAAACAACCAGTGATTATTTATTTTGCAAATTAGTGTTGTGCTGTCCAATAAGCCTAAGTTTCATAAATATAGTTGAAACTCCCATTAATGCATATGCTTCTCTAAATCACTTCAGAAGTGAAGCAAACCCAAGTGTGACTCTGGCTTGCCATACCAAAAACCCAAATGGTTGGACATTATTATATAAAGCACTATTTGGGGTGTCTACACGAAAACACTTACCTGCCGCAGTCGGTATCATACTTCAGCCACCCTAGGCATGGGTGCTTAAAGGACAGTCTGGTTTACAATCAGCGTGATAGTCAGAGGAGACATACTTACATTCACACAAGATAAGAAAGTATGGTAACATAGTGTAATAACAGGGAGGACGAAAACTGTCAAAAAAAATCTACATGAGGGTTTTGAACCGATTAAGTCTGTATTCGACTGGGGTGGCAACGAGCACTGGAACTTGATGATAAATCAATCTGGGCACTATAGCTGATGGTATGTCATGTATACTGAGGTTTGTTTTTATGCCTCACTAGTGACAGTATTATCTTGATGTGAAAGGCAAAAGCACGCCTCCTGGACGACGTTGTAAGTGGTAGAGACATCCCAGTTAAAGAGCAAGGTACACAGCGTGATAACTACCAATCGATCCATGCAACTGATTCTCTCATGTCAGTCTGTAGGAGCAAAATGTCTGAGTGATAGCCACACTCGCAAATGTCCCTGACTTAAAACTGTAAGTATGGATAGGAAAAGCAATACTTTCAGATAGTTACGCCCTCTGTTGTGCAGGTTACTGTCTACGAGTGCGAGTGAAAGATAGGCGCTGTCAGGCCTGCATGAGCCTCGTGTGGATTCGACCGGGGAATGCTGAGGTTACGCTGAGTACCTTGCTGTGTACCTTGCTCTTTAGCAGGGATGTCTCAACCACTTAAGACGGCGTACATGTGGTGCGCCTTTGCCTTTCACGTTGAAAGGATACTCTCACTATTCAGCGATATAAACAAACCTTCACTATACATGACATACCATCAGCACTAGCCCACAAATTGATTTAGCATCAAGTTCCAGCGCTTGTAGCTACCCTAGTAGAATACACACTCCCAATTGGTCCACAACCATCATGATGATGTTTTATGACAGAGTCTTGGTCCTCACTGTTATTACACTGTGTTGCCACACTTCATTATCTTCCGTGATTGTAAGTATGTCTCCTCTGACTATCATGCTGATTGTAAACCAGACTGCCCTTTGAACACCCCTGCCTAGGACAGCTGCAGTTGATACCGGACAGCGGCGGGTAAGTGTCTCCTGGTAGATACCCCAAATAGTGCTCTATATACTGACTTCCACAAATTAGGGGTTTTGGTACAGCTAGAGTACAGTAGAGAAGTATATGCCCTAATGGGTGTTTCAACTATATTTATGAAACTTAGGCTTATTGGACATTGCAACACTTATTTGGTGAAAGAATAAATCACTGGTTATATAATTTTTTCACGTTTCGCAACAGGTACTACCGGTGAATACAGTAATCAGAAATGACTGGAACACTGATTTTGTATATCTAACTCTTTTCAGGAAATGTTCTTTATACCTTTTGGTTCACACTTCTTTGCAGTAGCACTAATTAGATCCTGATGAAGGCCATGACACCAACTGGGTCATGGGCCAAAACATGTTGATCTTTAAGGAACACAAGTTTGGTTAATATTCCCTGCCGTCCCAGTCTCCCTTTGTTTATAATCCTAGCACAGAGTCGCCTGAATAAAGATGTGTGACGAACCTTGTAGCTATTTTTATACTCATCCAGTCACTTGTTGCACTGCTTCTCTCACTTCGGGTACTTAGTAGATACTCTCCCAGCAATTAAAGCATCCCTGAGCTCCTCCCTCAGGATTGTAGCCCGCGCCATGACTAGACTTGATGGTGCGAGGAGGTTCCCCAACTTTGAAGCATGTCACTTTTGGTTGGTGGGGGAAACCGTCCATTAAAGGGACGTCTCTTTAGGTCTTGCTGTTTGCTCCTGTAGCCTTATCACTCTATTTAAACCCAAGGGCTCTTGTGTGTTTGCTTAATTGACCACCTCTAGCCCCCATATTTTGCGTTTCTCTCCATTCCCCAAAATGCCATAGCTGTGACTGGTGTCAAATAGGGGAGTGGCCATGGTCCATTTTTTTATTATGGTTAAGTCTGTCTAGACTTCCATGGATCATGGTTATAGCAAGGCTTCTGTTGAACCAATGCTAAGGTGGGCTAAGGTTGTAGCATCAAGGCTTATACATCAATGGGCATGGCCATCTCTCTCTTAAGTTTGATAAAAGATCTAATTTCCTCTTACAGATTCAAATAGCCCTTAAATCTCGTTTTTTATTTCTTTGGAACAGAAATCATGTGCCGACCAAAGCTTTTCGATCATAGATTCTGAGTGTGAAGGCGAGTTTGAGAAGGTGAGAAAGTTCAATAGTGATCAGAAGTCTTCAGATCAGCGTACAGTAAGCTAAATAGTCATTCCCTCCTTTTGTTGTCTTTATTCTTTGTGTTTGGTGGACAGTATCAAATTGACTAAGTGATCATTTACGCAATCCTGGGAAAATGTCTGAAGAATTTCCTCCTCCTTTCCCCTAAATTGGATCCTTTAGAAGTCTGATGCAAATTAATATTCCATATGCCTCTTCTTAATTGTCATTTATTTATTTGGATTAGAGAGTTGCGGCGATGAGCTGTTCAGTACCAAAGTATGAGAGGGAAAACCAGTTTGAGAAGGTGAGATAACCAGTGAGTAATTAAAAATGTGAAATTAATTTAAAAATAAAAAAAATAAGCTATTTTCTTAGCCCACCTTAATTCGTTGCACTTTTAGCAGAGCATTCCATAACATTCGGCATAGCTGGGAAGATACCCTGGGCTACGTGCTCATTAAACTGGATTTGAATATGTATCCGAACAATTTTCTGCTTCTCTAATTAATAGAGTCTTAACAAATAAGTCATTAAACTACTTCTAACCCACTCCTTCTTTCTTTATTTGGATTAGATGCCACCCGCATCACAGAGCTGTTTGAATACAAAGAGGGAGAGGAAAGGCCAGTTCGATAAGGTGATGTAATAGCGAGTGAGCATAATTCGAAGAGTAGTCAAAGATCAGCTCTTAACTCTCTTCCCCCTTGGTTATTTTTGTTCTCTGTTTTGGAGGGATTTTCCCAGATCGGACAAGTTGTCGCAGTATGTGTGTACTGTTTCATGAGCATATATTCCTATTCATCCTGAATCCTCTTGTCTATAACTTCTATATGAAGCAACAAGGTCAGAATAGGACCTATAATATGTTTTTTGTATTTGTTTGGATTAGTCCCCACCTGAATCTCCACCTGGTCCTATTATAAAGAGTGAGAAGACAGACCAGCTCAAGAAGGTGAGGCAGCTAGTAATGATGAAAAGTCTAAGAGAAGGCAAATACATACTCCTTTGCCACTTCCTGTCTTAGTTGATTTTACTGTTGATGATTTGGGTGGAGTGTTCCATGACGTTTGGGGTTTGGATTTCCTTTTTAGCGTTTTTTTCCCTAAAATACAGCACACGTGAACAAACGTCCTGGGGTAGTGTACCCATTGACTTGAATTTTAATATTTATCAGATCAAATTTATGTTGCTGACCCGTTACCAACCCAGTCCTAATATTTGTAGGTTTTATGTTAACTAGAAATAGTCTTATATGACCCCTTATAACTTTCTTTTTTTTCCGACTCGGATTAGACACCTTCTGCAGCACCGAGCTGTCCGATTATAAAGTCTGAGAAGGATGACCAGTTTGAGAAGGTGAGGTAACCTGTGAGCGATCAATAGTTCACACTTAGTCAGATGAGCTCTTCAGTTAATTGCCACCCTAATTGTTTTTGCTATTTGTGTTTCTGGTGTAGTGTTACATAAAGTTTGACTTAGCTAGGAGGAGGTACTGCGGTTAGTGTCCATTAACGTGAATTTAAATATGCAGAAGTACAATCTTCTACTTGTCTGCTTCTACCACTGACCAGTCCTAATCTGTGTTATTAATAAGAGCCATATAGATCTCTTATTAATCTTGTTTTATTTGTTTGGATTAGACGCCAGCTATGGCAATCAACAATCCGTGCTGTCCAATAACAAAGAGTGACAGGAAATGCCAGATCAAGAAGGTGAGATGACTATTCAGTGACCAAAAGTCCACAAGCAGTCCAGGATTAGCTCTTTTGTTACTTTGAAATTTAGCATTATTTTTTTTGTGTTTTGGGTGTGAGTACTCGGTGCTGATTGACAATGATGATGAGGTGGATATAAAGTTCAAGAGCCCACTGACGCCTTTAACACTCCATAATATTTGGCATTGTTGAACAAAATCTAGGGCCCAATATGGGAATTTGAATGTATTATCTGATCGAGTAATAAACCAAATAGAAACCCTCATAAACTCTTCTTTGTTTCTTTGGAGCAGACACCATCTTCGGCTCAATACTGTTCATTTACAAACTGCAGCATGAAAGAGAAGTGGGCAAAGGTGAGAAAACTCTTGAGCAATCAGAAGGCTGAGACAAGTAAAGATAAGCTCTTTCTCATTTTAGTTGCCTTTGTGTTTCAGTGGTGTTTTAAAAAGTATGGAATCCTGCCAAGGCATCTTTAACTCCGAGATTATCACCATGAACCTAGGCGCGTCTGTCCAATTGTCTCCCTTGCCTGTCAGAAAATTCTTTGTTCTTTTTGTTTCGGACTAAAAGTGTATATACAATGTTGGTGATGTCAGACCTCATATACAAAATGAAGGGGCCGAGGGATACATTTAAAGACCGTAACGGATTCAATCCCCCTCATTCTGATACTCACAAAACACAATGGAATCCGTGGACTAAGAAACAACGTGCCTCTACCAACAGCCTAAGGTGCTGACTAGTGTTAGTTATGTCAAAGAAAACAAAAAGATGCAGAGAAGGTGATCAATATACAAAATAAAGGGGTTAGCAAGAACTACCTCGGGATAGCTGGTGTCCCATCATTACCCATTCAAGTGCCCAGTGTCATAATCTGGGATTCCAAACAACTCTCTCACATCCCTCCTTGATCCCAGAGGGAAACAGAAAGAATGAGTTGTATCCTCTTGTGCGGTTCTCACAAAAGAAAACAGATACAGAAGGGACTCGTTCTTTTTATATTTGTATCTAAAATATTAAGTGCAGTGCAAGAAAAATGAAATAAGGTGTGATTTAAAATAGGATAGACAACAAAGATGAGGTATGTAGATAATCCTTTTTTTTTAAATATTTAATTTGTTTTCCGCTTAAAACCATGGTGAAGGTGAAAAAGAAACAACTATGAATTAATCACTGTTTTAACGGTCAACATGTTTCTGCCTCTAGGATGATTCTCCCTGGCTTTCTTCAGGACCCAGACAAACACAACTTAGGCACTGCAAATTATAGGATTTCATACGTAAAGTTTAAATGCTGCTATATCAGTATTCGGACCCTCTATACAAGCATGATGCATTACGGCATCTGAAAAAACAAGAGCCTCCGGTGTGTTTATAGGTGCCTCTGAAACACGGGCTAAGACTGACTGAAAAGGATAGGCAAAATCACCCTGTGAAGAGACAAGGAACCGTCACTGAAATGAGGCAGGTAATAATCAACATGTAATGGAATTTCTTTTTAGGTTGTAGCACGTGCAAAGTTTGAAACATCACAGAGACAATAAACAAATTCCAACCAATTGCAAACCACTGTGCTGTCTCCAAGTCCCAACAGCAAAGGAATGGTTGATCGTAACTTCTCTAGCCGATCCACTGACACGAGGTCCGCCAGCCAATCGGGACAATCGTGCTTTTTCAATCAAAAAAACAATATGGTTTAGCTTACTTGATTGGTTGTGGGCACCTTGTGACGGAAAGGCTCGTCTTTTGTCACTGTAACGAGGAAGAAATAAGAGCAGGTTTAAGGCAGAACAGCAAAGTTTTGTGATGTGTGTATGGATTTGTAATTGCTCTATTTTGGTCTGTGTGGAAATGGAATATACAAGAAGGGAAGGGAGGAAAAGGAACAAGCTCTCGGCATTGCGAGGCCGAGGGGGGCGGGGAGCGGCTTCTTTTGAAGTCTGATGGGTGGGGATGGGGGAGTGGATTCCTTTGACATCTGATGCCGAGGCACAGACAAATTGTGTGCAATGTGGCTTGGCGATTTGCACGCGCCTGGCTCACTTGAACTGTACCTAATCCGCAGTTTTGGTACACTTTTGAAAGCGTTAATATAATCTTGCCAAACAAGCATTGCTAAAGCAATGCCTGAGGCGCGACCTAATAAGTGAAAGTGAAATACATCTGCATCTAATAGTTTTGCAACATACTTTTTCTTTGGGAACGCAGTCGTAGAAGAAGATATGCTTACCATTGCTTGTCAAGCACTAGGCCTCACCTCTCTCGGCACCAGCTCAAGTTTTGAAGAGACCCCGCTCTGTGGGTAAATCATAATCCAACAACAACAGTTTATGAAAAAAACATCTATGTATGGTTGTAGATATATTGTAGGCCTTCAAACCATTCATTGTTATTTAAAAAGACGGGCATACTGTTTAAACTTCATAGCTACAGTCCAGGCATACCTCTGGTCTAGCAAATGATCACAGAATATCAAAAAGGTGCTTGTGTTCAAATTAACTCTGTATATGAAATTATGCTAAGTTGTCTTATTAAGAAATTGTCACTATGTTCTGTTGCAAGTTTGGAAAAGACGAACATCCTATCCCTGAGCCAATAGTCCCAGTAGTGACCTTAGCCTGCTTAGACCAGAACAGACCAGTCTGGAGTTCTCTAAAAACCACTTGTTAGACTCCAACATTTAAGCATTCATTGCTGAGATTGCAGCATACGATGAGAAGTATTCTTAGCGTGTGAAGAAGATACCAGATGCGATTATTTAAAAACCGGTACAATTACCGACCTTCAGTTTAGAGTCTAGTTAGAAAGGTATCACATTACGATATACTGCCCTATTCGTACGTCCTACTGTACATGGGGTACTATACAGGCAAGGCAGAATTTATACTAATAGCATCTACGTTTCTATCTATACTAGGTTAGCTCTCACTCCCATTAAGGACCCGTAAAGAGGCACCACTCCCACATACCGGCTATTGCGTAAATTTATACGTTCAAAAGCACAAAGTGAAGTTTCTACCTGTACATCGGTACCGCCAGGTAGAAACTTCACTGGAGTGGAGGTACCTGACTCCTGGGCGAGCGATCTTTATATTTGTAAGAATCAGGTATTGCAAATTAACCCACATAGGGCGCAGTTAAATAGATGTCATGTTAAGAACTACAAGACAGCGGAGATACCGCCGGGAAATTTAGTTCAATGTCAAAAAGTTAATCTCTGCACGATTCTCACAAAATAAACTGAGTATATAGTCTATTCTCATTTGTTACTAATACAGTGACTTCCCGTGTTTCTGCTTCGTTTTCACCTACACTCGTATGAACAGCAATTATCTCTTGATGTGGTTAATTTTTAATCTCGCAATATCAATATGGGCTGTTCGAAGTTTTTTGGCATGTTAACATCGGAAGGGGGACAGTAAAACGTCACATCCTTTCCTTTTTATAGTGTTTATCACGGAAACATGGGCCAAGGATTCTTCTGACCCTGTCTGGTCAGACTTGATAGACAGGGTCGAGTGGGAGGGGGGATAGCGACCCTTCACAAAGACCACTTGCAATGCCATATTGTACCCATACCCGACTTCCCGGACAGCTTTCAAGCACTTTACTTTACAATAAAGGAAGCGCAATGCCCCTTTTTTAATAGGATTTTAGTATATCGACCACCTGGCTCGAGAATTCGTTTTACGCATAACCTTCTCCAGGCCCTGGAACCTTATTTTCGCCAACAAAATTTCTCCATCCTAGGTGATTTTAATTATCACTTAGAACGACATGATCTATCTGACACATCATGTCTCATCGAGGCTCTGGAATCATGTGGACTCACGCAACAAGTTAGCGGAGCCACTCACCGAGCAGGCCATACTTTGGATGGCATTTTCTCTAATGACTCTCGGTTGACCATCAAGGATCCGATGCATCTATCTTGGTCTGATCATCTTGCGGTTCCTTTTCTTCTGGAACACCATAGGGTGGACTCTTGCAAAAGAGGGAATCACGTAATGGAAAGTGCCAGAAATTTCAGGAACCTCAGCAGTGATTCCTTCGCGCCCTGGGATGCAAGCCTCTCTATCACTGGCTTGGACAGCGTACAGACCGCAGTCGGCCTTTTCGAACAAGTTACTACTGAGGCCTTGAATAAACTGGCCCCAGTACAGTTCCGCCGCCGAGCCAGAAAGAGACCATCTGCCCCCTGGTTCTCTGACTCCCTCAGACTTCTCAGGCAAGAAGTGAGGAGAAAGGAGAGGCTCTGGCATGCCAGCTGGGACCTTGAGAATAAGGAAGCCCATAAACTCCTTGTTAGGAAATATAAAGCTGAGATTGCGCAGGCCAAACAAGATTACTTTGTAACCCTGACTACCTCGCTTTCCTCGCCGAAGGAGCTCTTCAAAACCGTCGACTCCTTAGTCAACCTGCAAGCCCCTGATCCTGTCACTCCTTCGCAAGACTTATGTGATAGGATTGCCTCTTTTTCCACACCAAAATACAGGATATCCACTTGGCTCTCGAGGAACAAAGAGTTTGTATCAGTGCGCCCATCGCTCAGGTTGAGATGAATATGACCATTACAGACATCTCCCCACTGTGCATCTTGGACTCTTTTCCTCCGCTGGCCTTACAAGATCTGGAGACCCTGCTTAATAAGATCAAATCTGGCTCTCCCCTGGATACCTGCCCACTGAAAATCATCAAGCAGTGTAGGTAGACCCTCCTACCACCGCTGCTAGAAATAATGAATCCAGCCATTAGAGATGGCATTTTCCCTATGGAGTGGAAGAAGGCGGTAGTGAAACCCCTGTTAAAAAAGGCCTCCCTTTACCCGGAGGTCCTAAAAAACTTTCGCTCTATCTCGTTGCTTCCTGCCCCAGCGAAGATGCTTGAGGCACACCTTAACAAGCATCTCGCTGGTTTTGTGGAAAGCTCGGGATGTCTGGACTCCTCCCAGCATGGATTCAGGAGGGAACACAGCACCGAGTCAGCCCTCACCATCGTGCTTGATAAGATCCGCACGACAGTGGATGGGGGCCAGACCACCCTCCTGGTCCTGCTAGATCTAACTGCGGCTTTCGATACCCTCTCCCCCTCAGTACTTACATCTCGCCTGAGGGAGGTGGGGGTGAGGAACGCAGCTCTGGATCTTTTGACTTCTTTCCTTATTGGGAGGGAACAAAGAGTCAAGTTGGGGGAGTTTCTATCTCCATCCCGACCAGTGCTGTGTGGGGTCCCTCAAGGGTCGGCGCTTAGCCCGACCCTTTTCAACATCTATGTGACCCCACTAGCCAGGTTAATAAGATCTTTCGGGATGGTGGTAGTCTCTTATGCAGATGACACCCAAATACTCGTCTCTCTCCCCCATTCAGATGTGCTTACCGCCTCCAAGTTTAGATCTTGTATGGAGGCGGTTGGTCATTGGATGATTCAGAACTCTCTTAAACTGAATGGGGAAAAGACTGAGGTGTTGGTGTTCGGGGGGAAAGAAAACATCTGGTCAGCCAATTGGTGGCCTGACTCACTAGGAATATGTCCCTCCCCCACAACATCTGCTAAGAATCTCGGGGTGATGATAGATCCTGCCCTTGATATGGGCAGTCAGGTGAGTAGAACTGTCTCCACCTGCTGGGGCTTGATTCACACTCTGCGAAGGATCAGGAAATATCTTTCCTTGCAGGCTAGAAAGCAAATAGCTGTTGCACTCATTGGCTCTCGTTTGGCCTACTGTAATGCGCTGTATGCTGGGCTAAATCGTAGCCATCTGCAGCGCTTGCAGGTAGTCCAAAACGCCATAGCCAGATTTGTCCTGGATATTCCCAGACGCTCCTCAGCCACTGCGGCCAGGAAAACGCTACATTGGCTACCGGTAGAACTCCGAATCCGGTTCAAAGTCTTATGCATGACCTACAGAGCCATCGCTAAAAATAGCGACACGGGTATTGGGTCTATTATCTCCCATTACACCCCTGGTAGGAATTTGCGTTCCTCCGGGAAGTTGCTTTTGACAGCCCCCCCGCGTACGAAGAGCTAAATGGGGTGGCAGGGCTTTCTCCACGCTAGCCCCTAAATGGTGGAATGATCTTCCTCTTGACCTGAGATCCCTTCCGTCTTTACAGAATTTCCGTACTGCCCTAAAAACTCGCCTCTTCCGACAAGCCTATATGTAAGGACGTCTGTTTCAATTTTGATCGCATTGTTAGGCGCCTTGATACCTGCGGGTTACTGTTTATGCGCATTATAAATTTTTATCATATCATATCATTCCGTGACTACACACTATACTTGGCTGACAGCGAATGTCAATAGTAATATTAATGGACTACACGCTCGCCTTCTTGCTGCCAAGAAGGGTAGTGCTGTCTCGTGTTGTGTATATCATATTCACATTGTGTAAGTGTATTGAGTTTCCCTTCTTATTTAACTGAATGTCCAATTTACACCAGATCCCTATAGGTACACTGACCATGTGTCATCCGGCTACGTTTAAAACTATTGATCATCTTTTGATTTTGTTTTATATTCGGTGCATTGATATTCAGTAATACATTATCAGCTTGCACCGATGTGTCTATCATGGCAAATGTGTAAGGTACTCTTCTTATATTGATGTATTATGTGTAGATCATATCAGGGGGTAGTGTTGTATTCCACATGTCTATACTTTAATCTGATTTTTATTGGCTATACATCTCATAGCAGTGAACAGTTTACTGGTATTCAAAAAAGTGTCTAATTGTAAAGGATTTCTCAAGTATTTCCCAATATCTATTTACATCATACGGAACTTAGTCTGAGATTGAAGATACTAGTTGTCCTGCATGTTATTTATTCATATGTCTGGGCAGGTGTCAAGCCATAGCCCAACCTTCCGATGTCTTTCGATACCACAGAGTGCTGTTGTATTTGTCAAGAACAGTATATGCAGAGTCACTTCTGTAGGTGTCTTCATCTCTAAGAGAGTATCTTAATCTCTTAGAGACTACCACTTCATCTCTTAGAGAGTGACATCCAGGGTATCGCATCATTTAAACCGGTAATATCACTCGATAGTCTGAAGACCCATCGTTGTACTCGTTGGATAGACACAGGCAACCAGGAGGAGCTGTGCGGCGTGGGGAGCGACCCGAGGTCAGGTCACTCAATACAGTTACACAATGTGAATATGATATACACAACACAAGACTGCACTACCCCTCTCTGAAGCAAGAAGGCGACTGTGTAGTCCTTTAAGATTTCTATCAACATACGTCGTCAGCCAAGTAGACTGTGTAGACACGGAAAGGATGTGAAAGACGTTTTACTGTCCCCCTTCCGATGTAAACAACATGCCAAAAAACTTCAAACAGCCCATATTGATATTACAAGGTTAAAAATGAAAAATTAACCACATCGAGAGATAATTGCTGTTCATACGACTGTAGTTTTAAACGTAGCTGAAACATGGGAGGTCACTGCATTAGTAACAAATTAGAATGGACTATATACTCAGTTTATTTTGCGAGAATCGTGCATAGATTAACTTTTTGACATTGAACTACATTTCCCGGCGGTATCTCCGCGGTCTTGTAGTTCTCAACATGACGTCATTTACTTGCGCCCTATGCGCGTTAATTTGCAACACCTAGATTCTTCCAAATATAAAGGTCGCCCACCCAGGAGTCGGGTACCTCCACTCCAGTGAAGTTTCTACTTGGAGGTACCGACGGACAGATGAGGGTTTTGGTCCCTTTGACCGTACAAATTTACGCGATAGCCGGTATGTGGGGGTGGTGCCTCTTTACGTGTCTGCAATGGGAGTGAGAGCGACCCTAGTATAGATAGCAACCTAGATGCTATTAGTATGAATTCTGCCTTGCCGGTATAGTACCCCATGTGCAGTAGGACGTAAGAATGGAGCAGGCTATGGTAATGTGATCCCTAACTAACTAGACGCTAACCTGAAGGTCGGTAATTGTACCGGTCTTTCAATTATCGCGTCTGATATCTTATATATACACTAAGAGTATTTTTCATGGTATGCTGCAAAGGTTGGAGTCTAACAAGTTGTTTTTAGAGAACTCTAGACTGATCTGTTCTGGTCTAATAAGACTAAGGTCACTACTGGGACTATTGGCTCAGGGATGGGATGTTCCTCTTTTCCAAACTTGCGGCAGAACATAGTGACAATCTCTTATTAAGACTAGTTCAAATAGCATGATTTCATATACAGAGTTAATTTGAACACAAGCTCCTTTTTTAGGTCTCGGCTAGTAATGTGCTGAAAGCACGTTCTCGCCAGAGAACTATAGTCGGTGTCTCAGCAGTCTGAGAATGCCGAAGTGAGACTAGACCTGGCCGCGCGTAGCATTTCCCCATAGGATAACGTTGTGCGCATGGCCAGGTCTTGTCTCCACAGTATTGCATGGCAGACCGGATCGCGTCGCGCGCCTCTCTGGAATGCAGGGGGAGTCTGCAGAGGGGCGCGCGGCGCTGTTCACGAGTCGCGCGGCGCTCATAAACAAGCTGGCTGCCTCTTCTCTCACCCGCCCTCCCACCTTCAGCCTCTCCCTCTTCAGTTGTTAACTCCTCCTTGTTTTCGTAGCTTTGAAGACACGCCCTCATGGTATCACGTTAACCCCTCTCTGCCAGTGCAGTGTTTTCTGAATTTCACATTTTGCGTGATCCAGAAATGCTCCCAATAATCTGCTTGCAATATGAAATTATTCACAACAGCACTTAATGCTAATTTCACAACCAGCCAATATTTCTATTTTAGGACATTGCAAAACATATATCCCTGGATAACTAACAAACCCACCTGCCAAGTACTTACACGAAGCGTCCGTCTCCTCGGTCTCGCCAAACTGCTAGGGGCCGCCTGTCCTCTATTTTGTTTCTTTGAAAAGTGTGGCCTTGGCTCATTTCTTTGGTTTTGAAAAGAGGAGAATATTTCTGGGGCATAATATACAAGTGGTAGCTCTTTTAAATTGGATACAGAAGTGAGTGCTACAAGTTTGTTTTAAGTTTAGGTCGCAAGGGTCCTACTAAAGCTTTCTCAACAGAAATCAACATAGCATTTTGTGGTGGAGTACTTGGTCTAAGGCATAGAGCTGTTGTAAGTCTTACACCGACAAGTTAGATGTTTTTAGCCTCAAAAAGTAAACATTGTACCTCTTAGTGGAAGATATTCAGTGCCCCGCAATCTAGAAAATTCCTTTTCCATCTCAAAGCCTGAGCAGATAGCTGCTTGCGATAATTTGAAGTTGTGATATTTTATATGCACCCTCAAAATTCACACAGCTTTGAATTGACGTATTCAAGGTAGTTGAGCAGAGATTTGTTTATTATTGTGAATAACCAGCAATGGTCAGTCTCGTCATTAAGCCGTAGAACAGTGGTTAAGAACTGTATGAGGCTGTTGGAAGAGTAGCAGTCAGTGCTTTTACTAACATTACCAGCAAGTTGGTTCAAGGTGATTGAACATTACAAATTAACTGGCTGATAATTAGTATGCTTGTAATTGGCTAGTGTGTTTTCTTTGGGCATAGAAGCCTGCTCTCAGTGACATACACCTTGTTTTTGGATTTTGTTATGGACTGTCCATGTGCTATATATTTAGAGATCTGCAATACCATTTTTTGCAATCAAAGTTCGGTAAAATTTACTTTGTTTAGCAGTTATTTGTTTTATGTTTTCTGAACAGGAACACTTAGTGAGATCATGTGAACAAATCTTGTCATGGTTCAGCATTCTGTCTGCTTGTTGGCAAACTTTGTGGGTTTGTGCATCCCCAGATTCATACACAGCAGCTCGTGTAGCCTCTTTAAATGAGTTCGCAAACAAAGTGCCAAAGTAGGAAGTTAGTACACTAAAAGTGGACAAATCTTCATGTAAATGTGCTATCGTCCTGTGCAAACTCACTGTCTTTTTAAATAAAATGTTTTAACTTTTTTTTAGATACCTCTTCCTCTACCAACTAGTGTTTAAATACCAGTTTTAGTAAGAGCCCTCAAATGCTAAAAACCTAGGCATTATTGATAATTTTGTATGCTGATTGAGGGTTTTGCTTTATTGAGGCCCTTTTATCCTCAAAGCAGGCTGGGCGCTGGTGATGGACTACTTTGCGGACTTAGTTGGTGAGGGTACAGGAACCTCATAAGGACCATGTCCTCCAATGTCAAATCTCGGTGTAGTTTTGCTTTCCCCCCTCATGATAGCTGGTTTGCAGAGGTAGTTAACATTCTTAAAAGCTAGGCTTTGGTCAGGGTTATTTAATTTCTTGAGATTTGCAGTAGTGATGACCCAGCCTTGCTAATGCCAAACCTTAATGTAATTTGTGTACTTTGAGGCATCGGGCAGAGTAACGGAACATAACCCATTGTAAGATTCAGACACTAAAAACACCTGTTTTAATGTTTGCTGTCCTTAACCAGGTTTTATCACTTGAGGAATTAGATGTTACAGAGGGACCATTTATGGAAGAATAGAGTGGGAATATATTTTAATGACATAATTACAAGAGTAGGAGAGAGAAGTAGGGTGGGCAGGACACCTCCAATGAGTGCCCCTTGTAGGGTGTCCTAGTATTCCAGATTCCTAATAACAGAGTGTAGTCGCCATCAGATTGTGTACCTGATAGCACCTGCATGGATCTAGAGATATATTACAGCCTACATCAGGAGGTTCCATAAGGATGTTTTTCTCAATGTCTCTGCTTATACGTGGGCCAAGCCTGAAAAATCTTTCTTCTCCTGGATTTAGTCTGTCACTAATCATTCTCGCTTCACAAGTCAAAGAGCTTGTACCTGTGTGCTATCTTTTTATGTGATGAGTAGATAATTCATGTTGAAGCTCATTGACTCATTTCAGCCTTGTGAATGTAACAAGAGTTATTGTGGGTTAGTTTGCAGGATCAGAGTATCACTGCGTAGTCAAAATTGTTAATAGATCAGTAACCCTTTGCGAACAAGTGGCCTAGAGGAGGCTGTAAAGCAGGACACTTTTAATACCCACATAAAAATGGGTGAATATCCAACCTTTTAGGTACATGCTTTGATCTGGATCTATGGCCTGGGTAGAACTCTTCCAATCTCACAAGGGACCCACTTAGTTGTAGTTCTTGATTGTGTGTGAGGATTTTAGGTTATTTTATCCATTAAACTTTGTTTAATTTAAATATTATAGTTACAGAAAAAGCTTGATGACTTGTTTTCACCAACACTTGAACATCTTTGATAGATGTGAAGCTATTATTATAAATTCATAACTCATAAGAAAGAAATTGGATAATAATGTTTCGATTGTATCCCCAACATTTTTTCCACTCGTAAATCTTTGATAGGTGCCACAACAAATGAACATTCATTCTGTTGTTTAGTTTTTATTCACTTGTAATTGCCTTTGGGCATAGTTGCATAATAAGTCAGATGATTTCTAATTTAACAAAAGTAAAACGATTTCCTTCTTTGTATTCCTGGGCAAAGCAAAATAGTATGACTTTCTTCATATGAAGCAATAGTTTTGCCATCTATCAAGCTAATTGTTGAATCCCATGTGGCTGTCCCAAAGAGATGGTAGAAGCTATTTTCTCAGACGAAAATGTTACTTTGTCCTCCGTATATCCAGCTTTATTTTTTCGCAAACTATTTGTTATATTTTCCCTCCTTTGTCATGCTTGCTAAGCCATGATGGAAATTTGAAGTAAAGCTTGGTCGGCAGTGTGAAAGAACGGACTGAGTAGGGAGGATGCGGCACCTGGTGGGGCCTTCAATAAGTAACTAGTAGCGTACCTACTAGATTAAGCCTACATCTTGTTTATCTAAGAGCACTGTCTCCTGACCTCTATCTCCTAAGAGTGTCTTCAGTTGTAACTCTGGTGACAAAGGTGTGTGCAGTATGCATGCCTTGTACTTTTGATTCGGTGCCATGGAAAGTGTGCATTCGTAAATGTACCTGGTCCTGCCAGAGGGTAAGTGCAGTATCTGGTCCTACGAATGAGTACAGTAGATTTTCTGACATTAGTAAATGTCCCTGGTCCTGCAAGGGTTTAAAGCTGAGGGTGAGTGCAATGTATGTACCTGGTCCTGTGCTTGAATGCAGTGGACAGGGAAAGATTATTAAAATACGGGTGCAAGCACATGTCAGCGGTCCTGCAAGGATTTGCAGTAGAGGCTGAGTGGAGCATGCTGAGGTGTTACACTGCTCTTTAGTGTGGTGGAGGTGTGTTGAATCTAGTGTTTTGTTGTATGGAGGCTGGGTGGCTTTGCACAAGTGTGTTTTCAGAATTGTGTGGATGGGTTTGCATGCCCTATTGTGTATCTTCACTGGACGGCTGGGTTGGCAGTAAAAGAAAATGGGCTGGTGAGATAGGATGCTGCCCCTGGTGGAGCATTCAATAAATGACGTATAGCCTACATTCTATAATAAACTTACAACTTGTTCATATACCTGAGTTGGCTACTCAACTCCTGTCTATCAAGAGAATATCTTCATTTGCAACACTGTTTAGTTAATGTTTTGATTTCTTTCCACATACACTAGAACGGCATTAACCTTTGTTCTAATCATAATTTCCCCTGAGTTTCAGTATGTATGTGATCAGAATGTTCTTGTGCTTACTGATGCTGCATGTGCAACAAATCTGTATAAAATATTCCTGAAACAAAATTTGTCAACTAAGCTTATTTTCAGATTTATATAGCTCAAGGTCACAGAAGGTACGGTGGGTTCTGTTATCTCGCCTCAATCAGGCAAAGCACATCCACCAATTTGTACAGCACATTGTAGCTACTCCTGCTACAATGTATACCACTGCTAATTAGAACTGAGCTTTCCATATACCAATCAGTCGATCAGCTTTTGTAGAGAATAGCACTGTCACCCCTGGGGTATCTGGGAGCTGTAGTACGAGGTCTCCAAAAAGGCAGGTCTTGGGTAAACGGTAGGAGGAGAGAAGAAACGAGCAGAAAAGACAAAAAACAGAGGCTGGAAAAATGAGCGAGCAGAAAAGGTAAAAGAGAGGGCAGGAAAACAAGCAGAAAAGAGAAAACGGCTGAAAATCGAGCAGAACAGGCAACAGAGCACAAGAGGACAAAACAGGGCAGAAAAACGAGCAGCAAAGTCAAACGGCAAAAAAATGAGCAGAAGAGGGCAATACATCACGAGGGCAGCAAAACAAGCAGAGAAGGTAAAACATAGGACAGAAAAACTAACAGAAAGGGAAAACTGAGCAGAAGAGGTCAGAACAGAGGACTGAAAAACGAGCAGGAAAGGCAAAACTGGGTCAGCAAAACGAGCAGAAAGGCAAAACTGAGAAAAAAACGAGCAGAGGAGGCACAAACGCTGGGAAGCAGGTAGACAGGCAGCAGAGGGCAGCGGATTGCGGGTTAGCTGTAAAATTAGTGCTGTCGCAGGGGAGCTGGTACGAGGACTTGCCAGTTTGAGTGAACGTGGAATCATTTTAAGTGTCGAGTGATCACCGAGTGCAAACAAGAGTTGAACGGTCTCAACGCAAGACATGCAAGTGAGGGATGATTTTCAACTTTAGGAACAAAGATGTGGAATGAGCACAAAATCTAAGTGGAAGAGTGTGGAATGATTCCACAATCAAAGCTACAACATTTTGAGTGCTCTTGCTACTTAAGTGCATAATTTTTACTTTTCTTTTAAAGGACAAGACGCACCCAAGAAACCTGATCCCAGAGCTCTGTAGGCAGTTCTACCACCTGGGCTGGGTAACCGGGACTGGAGGAGGAATCAGCATCAAACTCGGGTATGTAACCAAATGAGCGTCGCTTTCCCCAGTTTGTATAATTTACTGGTTAGTGTGTTGCAGCCAGAAGCCACTAACTAGAGTGTGTTGAAAATAAAAACGACATTTTATCAAGGGAGAATGTGAGTTCTGTGTACTTCTGCCTCAATTGTCAATGTGTTCTTTAAAGACTAGAGAGGTGAGCTTCACATGTTTTGTACAGACTCGTTTGCCAAGTCTAGGTTGCTTTAGTGTCTACCATACATTTACTATGGAAGTTACTTCAGACTGGTGCTTCCACCAACCACACAGAACTTCCCATCGTACCTGGGTTTCTTATCCTGAGAGGTTGGAGAGGCTTTTGATTTTCTGTTCTTTAAATACAAATCATTTGTAAACCAGAAATAATAAAGCAGTATTGCTGTAAAAATCTGTGGTCTTCACTTCAGGTATAGAGTAATTGTTGAATTTAAAATACTACATGATGGCGGCTAAAACGCAATCATTTCAGCATCTTTCCATGTGGTCTTGTCAACCGTTAGCACCAGCAGGATCGTTCTTCAAGAGCGAGCTTCATTCAGCTGAATTGCATGGAAGCTCCTGGAGCTCATGTAAATGCCTGAACAAAAACTAAGCACTGTCAGTTGTACCTTCATTCTGCAATGGAAATTTCCTTTAGCTGTCCAGTTCTCAGTCATGACAAACAGGTGTGAATTAATTATACAAGTAACAACTGCTTTCTGGTGCACTGATAACATTTGTTAAACAGTGCCTTCTCCTGTAGCTGCAGCTTTGAGACATAGTTGCAAATGTCAGAACAAGAACATCATATCTCACTTCCTAATCGTCTCATGCCATCCGGAGCTGAGCTCTGCAAAAAGCCCTTAATAATTAGTCTCTGCAGCTCAGGCGTGCATAAGTGCTGTAGTAATGCATGCTCGTGAAACAAGCAAGATGGAGTAGTGTTCGTTTTTAGGTCGAAGCCTGCATTGCAGGGCATGCCCTGCTGCAGGCAAAGAGATAGTGTGAGCAGGGGATTTCAGTATGGCGTGAAGCCACGCCCCTTTTTTCCATTGGCAGGCCTCTCGAAACGGAGGCCTGCCATTGGAAAAAGCTCCTGTTCAGCAGATTTTTCTGCTCTGGATACCGCCTCTCGAGGACTCCATGACCTGCCTTACGGTAGCACGATAATATTTTTAGAAATATTGCCTTGGCAACCATGAGGCAGGTCAGGGAGTCCTGGAGGGGCGGGATTCAGTATCCTGTTTCCGCCCATTGCCCATAAATAATGACTATTAGCTGCAGCTCAAGCCATACTTGTTGCATCTGCTTTCACTTTGAAGCGCGATGCAAAAACCAACATGCTGCTAGACTTTGGCAATTGCAGCCTGTGTTTATTTTTTGAATTGCGCCGTGCTGCCATTGTCAAAGCCCCTGTCCCAGCTCTGCATGTCCTGCTTGTTTTCTATTGGAAATGCCTAATAAAAGCATTTGAATAAAAAAAAGTGTCATCTGGATAGAAACGTACTGTTTTTGTTTCTGAAGAGACTCTGAGGTAAAGTTGAAATAATCGAGGTTACTCGAGTTAGTCGGCTGTTTTTCTTTTTTCACAGTATTAAAAGGGGTAATGCTTGATACTGGCTAAAATAAGTGTTGTCATGGGAAGTGCGGACTTCCGTGACGTGCTCGAGAAGTGCCGTGGAGAGGGCGGTGGACCCCTGCAGCTCCCCTAGTGAGGAAAGAAGCGCTCCTCAAACATCCCTTGCTGCGAGGTGACAGTGCACCAAGAGCCCGGGCCACCCTACGGCAGCTCGTCCCGCCCCCATTTGTATCTCATTTGAATTTCTGATTAACTCAGCTGAGGCCTCGAACACCGCTCAGCAAAGTAGAGCCCACCCAAGGGACATCAGAGGGGCTTGCGAAGAGGGAGTGTTGTACACATCCATAGGCTCGCTATGGCCTCAGAAGTGAGGGTCCGGGCTGAGGGACTGGAGGGCAAGTTTCTTAGTGTTGAAATGTGAGGGCAGAAAGGAATCGGTCTCTGAGAGGCGTCTGTAACAAGGAAGGAGCCAGCCCAGCCTGGGGCTGCCCTGCCCTCAGAAGTGAGGGTCGGGCTGAGGGTCTGGAGGGCATGCCTTGTAGCGCTTGAAATGTGAGGGCTGAGAGGAATCCGTCTCGGAGAGGGGTCTGTAATATAAGTGAGGGTCCGCACCGAGGGTGTGGGATAGCCATCCTCATGGGGTTTACAATGTGAGGGCAGAAAGAGGCCAGTGTGTGAGAGCAAGGGACCTGTGAAAGAGAAGATACGAAACCACGCCAGGTGGGGGTTGGAGTACCCTCAGAAGTAAGGGTGCCTAGTGCTCACGAAAGAGAAACAGTAGTATGTGCAGACACCGGACACCTGAGAGAACAGAAGACCGTGAAAGGAAAAGTGCAAACTTCCAGCAGCATGAGGTGGGTACTGCCCTCAGGAGGGAGGGTCCTGGGAAGCAGAAGACAGTAGAATGCAGTGACAGAAAGGGGGCAGCCTCTAGGAGGGCTCTGTGGAAGGACAGTGACCACCCCTCCCGTGCAGACCAGATCCAGCCTCCGAGAATGGTCTGTGAACGGAGAGTGTCACACTTTCACCACCCTCACGATTAGCACTGCCCTGGGAAGTGAGGGTTGCGGGCAGCTAGATGGCGCCACTTCATTGCCAGCCTGAATATTGGCACTGCCCTCGGAAGTGAGGGTTGCGATCAGCTGGAGGGCGTCACGTCATTACCAGCCTGAATGTTGGCACTGCCCTCGGAAGCGAGGGTTGTGGGCAGCTGGAGGGCACCACGTCATTACCAGCCTGTATGTTGGCACCGCCCAAGACATCGCCTGCTTGGATCTTGTGTCCAGGGTTGTCACATTTAGGCAGGGGGTCAGTGGCGTTGCTAAGGGGGCTCGGATGGGCGTACCGCCCCTGGTGGCACTTTTTTTTTGGGGTGGGGGGGCGGCTGTGGTGCGTGGCTCGAGACGCAGAGGCTGCGGCGGAGCAGATTAGGATCCAGCACACCCTGGCAGCGGTCGAGGAGTTGAAGGGTGGTCCTGGATGAAGCCAATTGTCACTGTGACACAGTGTTCTCACGCTGTTTAGGACCTTTCACATTAGGTCCCAACAGGCCCCTTAACTTATATATTTTTTTAAAAATGCAGCAGAACCCAAACCGGGAGAGTTGGTGGTGGGGGCTCCATCGCACTCAGTCCCAAACCAAAGTATGGCGGTCGGGTCCCTATTGTAAGTTGTTTTTTTTTTGTGCATATTTCTATAGCGCGAACTCGACCCAAAGGTATTGGAGCACTTTACATGAGCACCGTATTTACATTACACATTCAGGCACGGGGAGATTAAGTGATTTGCCCAGAATCACAGGCTGTGGACGCGACCCTGAGGCTCCAACGCTGGTTTCCAGCACCAAAGTCTCCCCAATCTATAGGTTAGCTGTTTTCTTTGAGCTGCCTATAAAAAGGTAGCCGTCCGAAATTAATCCGAAGTGACTGATGCGGTAATCTTTTCATGACATGATGGTCAGAGGTGCAAATATCCCAGGGGGCCTACTGAGCTTTTCATCCTTCTGAGATCGACAACATTGGTAAAAAGAAACGTACGTTTTCACTTCCGCCATACCATTTGGAATGAACTTGCGCTGTACAAATACTCCTGAAATGTTATATTGTTAAACTCAAGGATCACTGTGAACTGCTGACAGACAGCCACTGCTCTGTCCCCTCTCAGAGGCTGGCACCAGGCTGTGACATCAACAGGGATTGGCAGCTCTGCCTGTGCTAGATCCTTGGCAGCGGTAGCAGCAGGGAGGAGGGGGCAGGCCCGGTACCTTGCCA
Source organism: Lissotriton vulgaris (assembly GCF_964263255.1). Classification (NCBI taxonomy): domain Eukaryota; kingdom Metazoa; phylum Chordata; class Amphibia; order Caudata; family Salamandridae; genus Lissotriton; species Lissotriton vulgaris. The sequence goes on from NW_028246228.1 coordinate 108,922, forward strand.
GAGATCGAGGAGCCCTGGTGAGATTTGGTGTTGCCTCCATGGTCTGCCAGTTGCCTCCATTTCTCCAGCCGGTTATCTGTTGGTGATTTTATGTACTGCTCCAAATATGCAAGGCGCAGGAATCTTTATTTGTATGTGATGCATGCACTGTGCCACATAGCTTTGCGTTGGCATGCACATTTTTCTTTGTATCTGCTGTGCCAGCTAGTTTTGCGTTAGCATACACACATTACCTAGTAAACAGTACAGACACATACATTCCAAAACAGAAAAGAGCTCCAGCTACAAGACCTCAAACTTACAAGGCGGACTGATTCAAGGGCTGTCTTAACGCGGTAACCGTTATTGCCGATGGCGTTGTTTGCTCTTTTATATTACCTCAATTGTCTTCTAACCTAGGCAACTGATTGTCCGGGGAGAAAATGGCATTAGCTAGCGGAAGCTGCCCTTTGCTTATTTTTTTGTGACAGAATAGGAGCTTTCGTGAGAACGGGTTATTTTCAGATGCTTGCTATGGTGTCTATGATCCAGCAGCCAGGAGAAAGAGTATGTGCAGGCCTATGAGGACATGTTGGAGTAGGGCTACAAAGGTACGAGCACAACCAGGGTGGAGAGGGGGGGCGTCACAGAGGGCCCTGTGGGACTATAGAAAATCATTACAGGCAAATGATATCATCACGTGTGTGTGTGTGTATATATGAAATGCCTAACAGTGTTAGCAAGCCCCACTTTACTTCTGAATGCATGCTTCTTTCTGATTAACACTGCATTGTATTAGACCCCATAGCACCTTAGCAACACCCCTATATTGATACATGTATTTGTCTTTTCACAGTGTTTTTATGATTTCTTTGTACAGCGCTAAGACGGCGACTTGACTGCATCCATGCTATCCAAAACAAATCTCAATTTTACAAAAATACTTTTTTTTAAGCATAAGGCAGTTTATTTGTAATGGAGGTACCAAATTTAACCATCGCCATGTGGGTGACCTTAGCCCAATTCTAGCTGTTTATAATATACACTCACAACTTAAATTCCCACAATGCAACTGCGATTAGCTTTAAAAGTCGATTTGCTTAAGGTGTCACCCGCACCTCTTGGCAAACAATCTTGCCGAGACAAAGTGTGCGAGGCTACTCGTGTGGGATGTGTCCTCGGGGGCTCGTAAGGCACATTCCCCACTTTAGTAAATTACTATTATAAATTACAATGCCTTTTAATGTTTAAAAACGCATTGCCATTTACAATACCAATAGCTCCAAAACTGGTTTGTCACTAGGTCCCTCCTATGGGTGGGACCAGAAAGGGGGTGGTTACACCACCTTTCCTTTGTGCAGGTTCGCGCCAGAGCTGGGGCTGGAGTGCCCCAGCAACTGGTTTGAACTGGGGTATGCATGGAGCACCTAAAGTGCTCCAGGCAGTGTCTGATTCTATTCAGCCATCCCAGTTCCAATACACATCCTCCTGTCTGGGGTGGTGCTCGCACCTCCCCAAGCAGGAAACCTATTGTCCAAACCTCCGTGACTGGAAGGACTCCCAGCAGCAGGAGGTCAGACTTGTGTCTGTGGCAGCAGCGTCCATTTTGTGATACTGGGCTACTGATTAACTTTAACCGGGATAGTCAGAACTAACATGTCTTCTCCCTCTAGAAGGGTGGAATGCTACCCCCGTCGCCAGAGGGGGTAGTATTCCAAAGTGTATGACACCTTACACAACATGTTTTGATAAAACCAAACCAAAGTTAGCATTAACCGCGAGGATTATAATGCACTTAAGAGTATATGGTATGGCAGTATCATAGAATAGCTATAAGGACATGGTTCCGAAAGCTGCAGACAGGCTCAGCTCATGCTAGAGCACCATCTCACACATTACCAAGCACTCTGCCTTCAGGATTGTTAAGGCCTGCCATAGGAGTGACTTATAGGTTACTATGTGTCTATGTGTAAGTAGGTATAGAAATACTACACCTAAGCAAGGGGTGATTACACGACATTGCCCCAGCTGAGTGATCAGCCAGTTGTGTCTATTTGAGTGGCCAGCCTTGGGTGGCACAATACATGCTGCAGCCCCTGGTAGGCCTTGGTTACACCTATGCTCGGAGTACCTAGGGTACACTTTTACAGGGGCTGACAAGGTGACCCAATTCCCATTTGTGTATGTACCTAGAGTACATGGCTTGAATTTAGAGAGTGCATCTGGGCTGTGGGTCTGATTTGCAGGCCCACAGCCACATCTAAGTCGAAAACCAGTAAAGCAAAGAGTGGGGGTGACCATAGGAAGCAGACCCTACTCTTCTACATATACCTATGTTCGAGGCATATGGGCTGCAGATGGTACATTATGAATAGATCGCCATCTGGTGTTGGGCTCGGATGATTGCACTTGTTTTTCTCTTGGAGAGTCTTTTGTAGACTGGTGACTCCTCCTTTGGTTGCTAGTGCGCATGGGCATCGGCTCCATCCTTAGATTGTTTTTTTCCGCCATCGGGTTCGGATGAGGATTGAAGCGTTCCAGATCGACTTCGAGAAGAAGTGATATTTCGGCGCGTATTCCCTTTCCACTTCGACGGTATTGTTATCGAACTCGATTTAATTTCCATTCCGAAGCGTTTCGATTCCAACATTAAACATTTTCTTCCACGTCGACGACCGAGAGGCCTTTTCTCGACGTAGTCCAGCCCGGAGTCCATGGAAAGGACTCCATTTAAGAAATGCCCAACGTGTGGTGCTAAGTTCCCACACAAGGACCTACACGAGGTGTGCAATCTCTGCCTATCACCTGAATACGAATCCAGGGACTGCGAAGCCTGCAGCAGCATTCTCCTCCAAGTCGACAATTAGAAACCGTCGAGCCAGAAGACACGAGGTTTCGAGAATGCAGTCGGAGGCAATCCCGGAGCTGTTCGAAGACCAACACCTCGAAGAAGAAGAGGAACATGAAGACGAGTCGGGGTTGGAAGGGGACGAGTCCGATGTCGAGGAAGTAGACGTTCAACAAACCGTGAGTGACGACGTCCCCTTACCAAAAAACCGACCCCGTGTGGTACCGACCCCGCCTTCGAGCCCGGTCAGACCACCGAAGAAAGTTTCCGACGCCCCGCCTTCGGGCCCAGCAACGAAACAGAAACCGAAACCCTCGGCCTCCCACCATGTCGGATCCGAGAAACGTTCGGCATCGACTTCGACACCGAAGCTTCATACAAAGGAAAGCTCGGCATCGAAACATACCATGTCAAAAGCGAAACATGCTTCGACGTCAAACTCACTCGACACCGAAAAAATCGGAATCGAGCAGATCCTCTGTGCCGAAAACACAGGAGATATTGACGGTCAGAAGCAAAGGCACCTTTCGGAACCAAAGACTTCGGTACCGACACAGGAGCAGCAAACAGATCCAAAACAAAAGACTTTGTATATCGATCCGCAGACTGGCAAAGTAGTGACAAAATCACCAAAAAAGAGGAAGAACGAACAGCTAGATGACAAAGCTCTTCCTCCTAAAAAGAGAACAATGGGGACGAATACAACTCCTTCTCCTTCTCCTCGACCTAGACTCACACCCTCTTCTCCTATCCCTCACACTATGCCAGCTATTCCTCCACCTTCTACACCAACACCATCTACACCTCCGACGGATGTAGACAGTGACACAGGGGAGGGAGAACCTCATGGGGAAGAGGACACTATCCCAGATGAGGAAGACCCATGGGAGAATTATGATGCAGGGTCAGATGATAACGACCCACAGTTATACCCCTCAAAACCTTCACCACCTGATAATAACACATGGTTTGTACAGTTTATTAATAGGGCAGCAAAATGCCATAAGGTAGATCTACATACAGAACCTCAGATAGAGGATTTCCTATTAGAAACACTACCGGCTGCACAAAGAACATCAGGCACTCTACCTATGTTAAAGGGTCTTCTCAGTCACACAACAGACATATTCAAAGACCCAGTGAGGGCTAGGGTGTTAAACCCAAGAATTGATAAAAAAATACAAGGCAGCCCCAAAGGACCCAATATTTATCAAAGGACAGGTACCTCTGGACTCGCTTGTAGTTTCAAACGCTCGTGAAAGAGCTAACTCATTATCTACAGGAAAAGCCCCTCCTCCTGATAAGGAGTCAAAGTTAATAGATGCATCAGGCAAAAGAGTAGCATCCCAAGCAGCAAACAGCTGGCGCATAGCTAATACGCAAGCGCTACTTGCAAGCTATGATAGGGCGCATTATGATGAGTTAGAAAAACTCATCACACATCTCCCTAAGGAACATCAAAAAAGGGCAGATCAGCTTATACAGGAAGGAAAGATAATAACCAACACTTCCATTAAGTGCGCCTTAGACGCAGCTGACACTGCAGCAAGATCTATCAACACCAGTATCATGCTAAGAAGACATGCATGGCTTAGGGTCTCAGGGTTCAAACAAGAAGTACAAACATCTTTATTGAACCAACCTTTTGATCAGAAAACACTTTTCGGCTCAGGTACAGATAAGACTTTAGAAAAGATGAAAAAGGCACAATGAAACGGCTAAGTCAATGGGAGCATTACAACAGCCAACTCGGAAGGGTTCCTTTCGTAGATCCACCTATAGAGGGGGCTCAAAAAATACAGGCACAAGTCAGCAATCTACCACTTTTACACCAACATCACCCAGAGGTAATTCAAGGGGCAGTTACAGAGGTAACAACAACAAGGGTAGAAGTTGCGGAAATAATAACAACCGCAACTCCCCAACCCCAAAACAGTAACTTAATACAACTCCCCCCAGACCACATAACACCGGTCGGGGGACGTCCATCACAGTTCCTACCTGTCTGGGAAAACATCACATCAGACAAGTGGGTGAGACAAATTATCCAACATGGTTATTGCCTAGAACTCACAGCTACCCCACCAAACATCCCCCCCAGACAGCGTCCAATGAGTCAGGACCATCTGACATTGTTAAAGCAAGAAGTACTATCATAGTTACAAAAGCATGCCACAGAGAAGGTTCTAAAACATCAGCAAGGGACAGGAGTATACTCTCTATACTTCCTAATCCCCAAAAAGGACGGGTCTCTAAGGCCAATCTTAGACCTCAGACCTCTCAATGCATACATAAAATCGGAACATTTCCACATGGTAACGCTCCAGCAAGTACTTCCTTTACTGAAGAAAGGGGACCTTCTTTCTACACTGGATCTAAAAGACGCTTACTTTCACATCCCAATTCACAAAGCTCACAGAAAATACCTCAGGTTTGTAGTAGAAGGACAACATTATCAGTTCAAAGTCCTTCCGTTTGGTGTCACAACGGCACCAAGGGTGTTCACAAAATGCCTAGCAGTGGTGGCAGCACACCTTAGAAGACAACAAATACATGTCTACCCTTACTTGGACGATTGGCTAATAAAGGCCAAGTCACAGGAAGAATGTCTTCACAACACGCAAAAGACCATTCAATTGCTACACCAGCTAGGGTTTATGGTGAGCTACAAAAAATCCCACCTACAACCAAACAAGATTCAGCAATACCTAGGGGCTACTATAGACACAGAAAGAGCCAAAGCATACCCCAATCCAATCAGGATCCAAACAATAATCAGGCTAATCCAAAGATTTCAACCACAACACTCACTACCAGCTCGAGTGTTCATGCTGCTGTTAGGCATGATGTCCTCCTGCATACTGCTTATACCACATGCCAGACTACAAATGCGTCCACTGCAGGAGTGTCTAGCGACACAGTGGAATCAGACTCAAGGTCAGATTACAGATCTGGTGTTGGTAGACGACCGCACACATCGCTCTCTGAAGTGGTGGAACACAACAAACATTTCCAAGGGACGGTCGTTCCTAGAACCGATTCCACAAATGATACTGACAGCGGACGCATCACTCACCGGATGGGGAGCACACATGGACAAATACACTAGCATTAAAAGCTTTCCAAATGCAAATACCCAACAAGGCAGCCTGATCAGAACAGACAACATGACTGCAATGTATTACATTCAAAAACAGGGGGGGACACACTCTCTCCAACTGTCCAGACTAGCACAGGACATTTGGAGATGGGCCATTCCTCAAAAGATCTATCTGTTAGTCGAACACCTACCAAGAGTTCAAAATCAGATAGCAGACATCCTAAGCAGAGAGTCAGAACAAGTACACGAATGGGAACTGCACGACCAAATACTGCAGCCATTCTTCCAAAGATGGGGGCAACCAGAGATAGATCTATTTGCCACTCATCAGAACGCAAAATGCCAAAACTTCACATCCAGGTACCCACACCACCAGTCCCAGGGCAATGCGCTATGGATAAATTGGTCCAACAAATTTGCTTACGCTTTTCCCCCTCTCCCACTAATTCAATTAGTGGTTCGGAAGCTGCAACAATACTCAATGGGAATGATACTAGTAGCACCCACGTGGGCAAGACAGCCGTGGTTCACCACGCTACTGCAACTCTCACAGGTGCCACATCAAAAGCTGAAATTATTACCCATGCACCTTACACAGAACCATGGAGAAATAATGCACCCAGATCCCAAACAATTGAACCTAGCGATCTGGCTCCTGAGGTCATAGAGTTTGGATACCTAGATTTACCTCCAGACTGTATGGAAATCATTAAACAAGCAAGACGTCCTACCAAGAGAGCATGCTATGCAGCAAAATGGAAAAGGTTTGCTGTATACTGTAACAGTAATAACATCAACCCTCTGGACGCATCCACTTAACAGATAATTTGCTATTTACTACACTTGCAGCAATGTAACCTAGCATACACCTCTATTAGAGTGCACCTCGCAGCTATAGCGGCGTACCTACAAAACAGACAACATCTTTCACTGTTTAAAGTACCAGCATTAAAAGCTTTCATGGAAGGCCTCAAAAGAGTCATTCCACCAAGACTACCACCTTCTCCAGTCTGGAATCTCAACATAGTACTTACCAGACTAATGGGACCACCCTTTGAACCTATGCATAGGTGTGAAATACAATTCCTCACATGGAAGGTGGCCTTTCTCATAGCTATCACTTCACTCAGAAGAGTAAGTGAATTGCAAGCGTTTACAATACGAGAACCATTTATGCAGTTACACCCAAATAAAGTGGTTCTTAGAACAAACCCAAAATTCTTGCCAAAAGTAATCTCAACATTCCACATCAATCAGTCAGTGGAACTACCGGTCTTCTTTCCAAAACCACAGACGGTAGCAGAAAGGGCCCTACATACATTAGATGTCAGAAGGGCAATATTGTACTACATAGAAAGAACGCAAACTTTCAGAAAAACAAAACAGCTATTTGTAGCATTTTCTCCTACACATAAGGGCAATCCCATCTCTAAAGCAGGCATTGCCAGGTGGATTGTAAAATGTATACAAGTATGCTACTTAAAAGCAAAGAGGACATTAACTGTTCCTCCTAAAGCTCACTCTACACGTAAACTAGGAGCATCTATGCCATTCTTAGGAAATATTCCACTAGATGACATATGCAAAGCAGCTACCTGGGTTACACCGCACACCTTCACAAAACTCTGTTGTGTAGATGTGCACACAACACAGCAAGCTAGAGTGGGACAAGCTGTATTAAAGACTTTATTTCAGACTGTTGCAACAGACACAGGTGACCACTGCTAGGGAGATAACTGCTGTATAGTCTATTTATAATGTACCATCTGCAGCTCATATGCCTCAAACGGAATATGCTACTTACCAGTGTGCATCTGTTCTTGGCATAGAGGGCTGCAGAGTGGAACATGCCCTCTCAGCCTCCCCGGAAACCAGTGTCTCTTCCAACACTATCTTATTTAGATACACTTACATGGGCATTTCTATCTGTATACTATCATACTACTCCATTTAACCCTACTATGGCAAAACAATCTAAGGATGGAGCCGATGCCCATGCTCACTCGCAACCAAAGGAGGAGTCACCAGTCTACAAAAGACTCTCCAAGAGAAAAACAAGTGCAATCATCCGAGCCCAACACCAGATGGCGATCTATTCATAATGTACCACTCTGCAGCCCTCTATGCCAAGAACAGATGCATACTGGTAAGTAGCAGATTCCATCTCCCCTTGTATATAGACACCTATATACCTATACTTATGGCATGCCTTAACAATCCTGGAGGCAGAGTGCTTGGTTTTATGTGAGAGGGTGCTCTAACATGAGCTGAGCCCTTCTGCAGCTTTCGGAACCATGTCCTTATAGCTGTCCTATGATATAGCCATACCATATACTCTTAAGTGCATTATAATCCTAGCGGTTAATGCTAACTTTGGTTTGACTTTATCAAAACATGTCGTGTAAGGTGTCAAACACTTTGGAATACACCCCCCCCCCCCCCCCTGCCAGTTCTGGCGATAGGGGTAGCATTCCACCCTTCTAGAGGGAGAGGACATGTAGTTACTGTTTTACCCGGTTAAAGTCCGATTTTCCAACTGTATGGCCTCAGTTAGAGATTGGATGGCTAACAACCACCTGTTACCGAATGCCAGTAAAACGGAGATCCTGCTCTTCGGTAATGCGCACAAAGTTTGGACCGATGACTGGTGGCCACCGGTCTTAGGCCCGGGTCCCCCTCCTAAAAAGTCAACACGCAATTTAGGCTTTATCATTGACGACAAGCTCTCCATGGCTGAGCACATCAACACCGTTGTGCGCACCACCTTTTGCATCCTGAGAACCCTGAAAAAATCTTTAAATGTATTCCGCTTTCTTCTCAGATGACCCTTGTCCAGGGCCTCATCATTAGCCGTTTAGATTACGGAAATGCATTACTCGCATGCAGCAACGAGGAACATCTGTCTAAACTCCAGGTGCTGCAGAGCACGGCAGCCAGAGTGGTTCTCAATCTTCCTTCTCGCTCTCATTCAGCTCCCTCTCTGAAGGCCCTTCACTGGCTTCCCGTGAAAAAAAAATTCATCTTTAAAACCTGATGCATAATTCATAAAATCGCTCAACGGTAATGGACCTGTGTACCTCGCAAGTAAGCTAAGAAGAAATACACCAGTCCGATCTCTCCGCTCTTCCAACAAACTACTCTTAGCTGTACCTAAAGTTCGTACTATCAGAACAAGGAACAGAGCATTCTACAGAAACATGACACTCCTTTCCGTTTCAGCTACGCGACGAACGCTACCATAGAAGCTTTCGTAAACTCTTGAAAACCTAGCTCTTCCGACAGGAGTGAGTCATCGACTACTACCCCTCCACACCCGCTGGCGCTGTGAGACCTACGGGTGATTAATGCGCCTAACAAATACCAAAATACAAATCCAGAGTTAAACAGAGCCTCAGCATCACAAAATGGATGTTGCTGCCACAGACACGAGTCTGACCTCATGCTGCTGGACGAAACTCCGGCAAGGGAGGCCTGGACAATAGGTTTCCTGTCGAATGAGGTGCTAGCACCTCCCCAGACTGCCTGTAGTGTGGCAGGGTGGGTTAAATGGAAAGATGCTTTTCCAGACACTGCCTGGGGCACCCAAGGTGCTCCATGCATAGCCCGGTTCAAACCAGTTGCTGGGGCACTCCAGCCCCAGCTCTGGCACAAAACTGGACAAAAGGAAAGGGGTATAACAACCCCCTTCCCAGGTTCCACCTGTAGGAGGGATCTAATAGGTAATTCAGCCCCTTAGTTTAGTATAAAGATAGGAGCTGTGTCTAGAGACATTAGATTATCCTGGACTGAAACTCTGAAACGAAACTCTAGGACCTTCGATGTTCCATATCGACTGGAAGACTGAAGACATCTCCCTTGTGGTCAAGGAGTGACCACCTTGTGCAAACAGGCACCACCAGTAACTTGCCGGTTTGCTATGTCGCCGCTCCCGCCGGAACCGGAAGACACGGCGACTAAGGAACTGGACTTCCAGACTTTTCCGACTCCGATCCACATCCACAGCAAAGCTGAGACCCATGGCGGACACGAGAGACGTGGGACCGGACACCCTGGACTACCTGCTCTTTGATAACCGTGCAGCTTCTGAGGTACCCTCGAAGTTGTGCATTGGGGTTTGAGAATCCCTAGACCTGAGCAGCATTTGCACCGAAGCTCAGCCCTACACACTCCACGAGTGCCGCGTGGGGCCTGCTCTGCATTTCAGCTTAACGCGTCTTCCCGGTTGCCAGCCCGTTGGCTAGTGAGCCCTCCGTAGGCTTCCTTTTGAAAACACACTGCTTGCCTGGTTGCTCCGGGCTTCCTCCAGCTTCCCTGCAAAGGAGAAGCTCCCCAGACCTTGCGGGTCTGACCTGAAGCCAATCTTCCCATCCTGCGTCGATGGCGTTTGGAAAGGCTTGTTGGGTCCAATCTGAATACTGACACTGCAGTCAACAAGTACTTCGTGGGACAGCTCGAATCCAGCTCCTAGTCGCCGTCGACGCCTCCTGCTCCTCGTCCCTGCAGAGACGAGCTTCACCTCTTCACCTGATTGCATCTCAACATCGCCTGGTTCCTTTCAGGTTCCTTCCTGGTCACTGGCTAGTGACTCATACTATGTCCCCTCTGCTTTCAGGTTCTACACTACTCCGATCCACCCTTGGATCCACCCGGACACTTTTCTCCTGGTCGCCTGCAGCACTTTCTTGCCGCTCTCCATATAAAACAGTGACGAAACCCGACACGAAAGAACACCTATGCACCCGGCTTCCTTGGGTGAGGTAACTCGAGTACTCCGGTGCTCCCGTGGGTGTTGACTCCCGAAGTGTCCTAGTTTAAAAGGGTTTTACCGTAGTCCATCCGGAATTGTCCTTAATCTACTACTTTGTAATTTTTACGTTCCCATTATAACTCTATGGTAACTCACGACTGTGTACAGACACTGCACGCATCTCCCGTGGGCCTCCTACTTCCAATCCTTTTGTTGTCCAGTGTAGCCCCAGCGATTCCCTAGGCTCTAGGCCTATTCACCTTTCCTGAAGTGGTACTTATACCACTTACTTTGTATATGGTTCGTGAGGCCCCTAGGGCAGAATTGTATTTGTGCAACTTAAAGTATGCTTATTGAGTAACTTGTACTGTATCTCGATCTCTGACCTCATCAGAGTTCAGAGGGGTTGTGTTAGTAATAAATGTATATATATCTGAAAGAAACAGGTTAGTATTAGATTTCTTACCTTAGAATATCCCCAGGCGTCAGACTGGATCCGGAAACATTTGCGTAGCCGTACCCCTGCGGGTCGGATGCTTCGGCCCCGCCGCCGCCGGGTGCTTCGGTCCTGCCGCCGCCGGTGACTTCGATCCCGGCGCCGCAGGCCCCCACAGGATCCGGATCAGGGTAGTTGCCGGTCGACCTTACGACCTCGCTGGCGCCGGCCCCCAGGGTGTCGCTCCGGGCGGCGCCGTCCCCGATCCCTCCCTCGATTCGAGTCCGGCGCCGGAACGGCGCTGCTCGGTGCCATTCCCGACGCCGATGGGAGTCTACTTTTATGACCCGACCCCATCCTTTGGTCCTGAGTCTCAGGAGATGGGTGGCGAGAGGGATTGGGAGGGGTCCGAGGACCCTCCTACACAGGAGTGCCAGTCTTATCAGGACTGGGCAGGTGAGCTAGGAGAGGCCAGTGGTCTGGACACCTCGCCGGACACTGTCTTGGTCTCCCCTCCTAGCGTGGCTACGGAGGAGGGGGCTGCCTATAGTGTGGTACTGACGCGGGCGGCCAATGCTTTGGGCCTGGAGCTCCCCATCGCGGCCGTGAGGACTAACCTCCTCACTGATGTCCTTAAACCACAGGCAAGCACGGCCGAGCCTCTGCTGCCGTTTAATGAGGCTTTGTCTGACGTTCTTCTAGGCACTTGATCCAAGCCCGCTACAGGTCAGCCTGTTGATAGGAACGTGGCCAGACGCCACCACCTGGCTCTGGGCGACCGTTGCTTCCTATCCACCCACCCCACCCCGAGAGCCTGGTCATCCAGGCCTCTAACTCCCAGACCGCATTCCCGACGGCTCCCCCCGATCGGGAATCCAAGAGGTACGAGCAATACGGGAAAAAGGTATTCTCCTAACTTACTTTAGGGCTGCGGTCAGTCAACACCGCGTGCCTCTTGGGCCGTTACACCCACTCTCTATAGGACAAGGTCGCGCACATGCTGCCACAATGTCCGGTGGAGGTCCAGACTAAACTCACCCAAGCCCTTGCGGAGGGTCGAGATACAGCGCGGTACTGGATACCAGGGACTCACTGGGCAGAGCGATGGCAACGATGGTGGCGATGCGTGGCCATGCGTGGTCATGCCTGGTTGATGTCCGCCAACTTTTCGGCTGATGTCCAAAACATCCTTATGGACATGCTGTTTGATGGATGTCGCCTCTTTGGCGACAAAGCAGACCATGGGCTTGAGCGCTTTAAGGACTCCAGGGCTTCAGCCAGTCCTTGGGCCTCACGGCACCGCGCCAGCAAACGGCTGCTTTTCGCTTTGTGGCCAAGGAAGGGGCGCCCCCACACGTCCTGCCAGCCACGGACCGCAGACTACCGTCCAGCGCGGTGGCAGACGTGGGGACAACGGTGAGGCCAGTCCACACCTGCCCCTGCAGCATCTGCCTCATAACCCTCCTAGTCCAAGCTTTCAGGCCCATGTGATGCCAGTGGGGGGCAGGGATCACCATCACCACCTCCACTGGCGCACTGTCACATCGGACAGGTGGGTGCTGCAAATCGTCCGAAGGGGCTACTCCCTCCCCTTCGAGGCGACCCTCCAGCCATGCCACCGCGTGTCGGGGGATCACTTGACACTCATCCGAGAGAAAGTTATGGCCCTCTTGGCCAAGGGGGCCATCAAGCGCGTTACTGGGCCGGAAGTAGGGTGTGGTTGTTACTCCCACTACTTTCTGGTACTCAAGAAGGGCAAAGGAGGCCTACGCCCTATCTTGGACCTGCGGAACGTCAACAGCTTCCTCCGGCAGGAGAAGTTCAAGATGCTGACACTGGCTCAGGTCCTAGCTGCCCTGGACCCAGGAGACTGGATGGTAGCGTTGGACTTGTAGGACGCTTATTTTCATGTCCCCATCCTGCCGGTGTTACCTGCGGTTCACGGTAGGCCACGAGCACTTTCAGTTTACCGTGCTCCCCTACAGCCTTACCAGCGCCCCACGGGTGTTCACAAAAGTGATGGCGCTGGTCGCAGCTCATCTGCGCAGGTTAGGGGTTTCATTCTTCTCCTACCTCGACGACTGGTTGTTGAAGGCGGGCTCGCCCCAGACAGTAGTAAGCCACCTCCAGACTACGGCCGACCTCCTGCACCTGCTGGGGTCCTCCATCAATGTGCCGTAGTCGCACCTGTGCCCTCTCAGAAGCTCCTCTTCATCGGAGCAGTTCTGGACTCGGCGCAGTTTCGGGTCTATCCTCCCGAGCAGCGGGTTCGGGATGTTCAGGCTCTGATTCCGATCTTTCAGCTGTTATCCCGAGTCTCGGTCAGGTTGACGCTGCGGCTTCTGGGGCTGATGGTCTCCTGCATCCTTCTGGTGCATCACGCCTGGTGGCTGATGCGGGCTCTGCAGTGGGACCTGAAGTTTCAGTGAGCCCAGCATCAGGGCAACTTGTCCGACCATGTCTTGATCTCGGAGAGCACTGCAAGACAGTTGCAGTGGTGGCTCACGGACCGCGATTGGGTCAGCGGCAGATCCCTCTCCCTACCCTAACCGGATCACGTAGTTGTGACTGATGCGCCCCTCCAGGGCTGGCGAGGCCACATGGGAAAGGCGGAGTTCAGAGGCCTCTGGTCTCCGGCGGAGTGCCGGCTCCACATCAACCTTCTGGAGCTGCGGGCGATCCGGCTTGCACTGAAGGCATTCCTCCCCTCTGTCTGGGGGAGTGTAGTGCAGGTGTTCACGGACAACACCACTGCCATGTGGGACTGCAACAAACAGGGCGGGGTGGGATCGTGGACCCTATGCCAGGAGGCTCTGGGCCTCTGGCAGTGGCTGGAACATCAGGGCGTGACTCTGGTGGTTCAACACCTGGCAGGTTACCTGAACGCCAGGGCGGACAAACTCAGCTGTCGGTGCATGATGGATCACGAATGGCGTCTGAACTCTGACGTGGCGCAAGGCCTCTTTCAGTAGTATGGACTAACATGCCTAATATCTCAGAAGCTAGCGTTTACGAAGGACAATGGCACAAATCAAATAAAAAAGATCGGCGGAGAATGCGCAGGACTTCAAAGCCATACTCCACTGCTGCATTCTTCACAGCCGCGCATGCGCTGGCCAGGCTGGACCTAACTAGAGGGAGAAAGGAGAGAAACGGAGGGCGTGGAATAAACGGAGGGAGGTATGGGGGTGGGGGGCAACAAAACGGGTAGGTGAACCAACCCAGCAGTGCATGAGGCAAGCAATACTGAGGGTGTGGAAGCAGCATAGAGGGCGTGGGGTGGGAACTAAACTGAAAGACGACCGTGTTTGGGGGAGGGGGTGCAAGTGAACAAACATGATTGAACAGTGAGTTTAAGTGGACGGAGGAGCAGCTCGAAGGGGTAAACTGCACAAAAGGGAATGCATATACAAGAGCGGCTCGAAGGACATAGTTGTGGAAAGTGAAATTTTTATTACATCATGAAAAGAAATGCTGAGAGAAGCCGGTAAACAAGGCGAATCATAAAAACATATACACTCCCATGGAGTGTTTATGAAAAGTGCTACGAGAAGCGCAAAAAGGCAGGGAACGGGGCACTTGCATGCATTCCCATGGAGTGCTTTTAGGAAAAGAATATGATTCCCGAAAAGCAGACACTTGTGGAAGGAAAAAGAGACAGTCAAATATATGGTAAAAAGCCTCTGCTTCAAGTAAGAGAATAAGACCAGATAACAGGCTAAAAGAAATAAAACGTTGAGTAGAAAACAAGAAAACGTTATTTGCCTTTGAGGGTCAATACGAACAGCCAATACAATGGGTCGAGTTGCTTTTCAGGTCCGCTGTGAATGTTTCCCCAGTTAGACTTTCATAAACAATCGGTTGCGTCCGCTCGCAGGCTGCATTTAATCTTCAATGGATTGATGAGTATTCAGACATTCGTTTGATGCAGTTTGCCGCACTTTCCACTAGATGTCACTGCACAACAGCATAAACGAAAAGCAAATGTAATTTGGCACAAGGTATTTGGACTGTCAGTCCGAACCTCTGCATATCAGAGGGAACTGAAAACATATGGTAAATCTGATCCCAGGACCTAAAGGCATAGGGGGTGAGTGTCACTGTCTTACAGTCAGAGCTATAGATATGAACAGCAACGTGTCCTAGCTTGATGGATTGTTATTTCATGTTTAATTCAAGGGGTGCTTCTTAAAAAAAATACACAAAATATGACTCATTTTTGTTCGCCCATCACAGAATGCCCCAAACAAGCACACAGGTGGAACGGCGAAGTGCCATTTTTCATGCCTCTTAGTTTGTCCTTAGCTCTACATCTGCTTGTTTTTGCAACTGTAGTTTCAGTGCGTGTTATGCTACGTATATCTCACTAATCACCTGAGAGGGTATCCAGGCTCTTGTATATGAAGTGGCAGGTCTTCAGCTTCTTGCGGAACTCAAGAAGTGAGGAGGAGGCTTTGATGTGTTGAGGGAGGTCATGTAAAAACAACAGTAGATGGACAGAATGCAGAACAATGTCATACATTCACCCCAGTACAGAGATCTGGGCCTAAATGCATCGCTTTGTTTGCTCACCATGCCATTCCATTTTGAACCCAGTTGAGGGAGGTCGTTCCATGTCCATGCAACAGCCAACATTACATTTTATTAATGATTAGAAAGCTTGGACATTCTGTTACACAGTGGTGTGAGTGCATATTCATACCACTTACACAAAGGCAGGATGAAAGGAGTGAAAAGGGATTGGGTTTTCCTGCCTCCATTAGGATGAAAGGTGTGAGATTATCCTGCCTCCATTGGGTGAAAGGTGTGACGTTATCCTGCCTCCATGAGGTGGTGGCTGGTGTGAGGTTATCCTGCCTCATGAGGTGTTGGATGGTGTGATGTTATCCTGCCTCCATTGGGGTGAAAGGTGTGAGGTTATCCTGCCTCCATGGTGTGAAAGGTGTGGGATTATCCTACCTCCATAGGGTGAAAGGTGTGATGTCATCCTGCCTCCATGGGGTGAAAGGTGTGAGGTTATCCTGCTTCCATGAGGTGGTGGATGGTGTGAGGTTATTCTGCCTCATGAGGTGGTGGATGGTGTGAGGTTATCCTGCCTCCAATGGGTGAAAGGTGTGATGTTATCCTGCCTCCATGGGGTGAAAGGTGTGAGGTTATCCTGCCTCCATGAGGTGGTTAATGGTGAGGTTATCCTCCCTCTATAGGGTGAAAGGTGTGATGTTATCCTGCCTCCATGGTGTGAAAGGTGTGGGATTATCCTACCTCAATAGAGAGAAAGGTGTGATGTTATCCTGCCTCCATGGGGTGAAAGGTGTGAGGTTATCCTGCTTCCATGAGGTGGTGGATGGTGTGAGGTTATCCTGCCTCATGAGGTGGTGGATGGTGTGAGGTTATCCTGCCTCCATGGGGTGAAAGGTGTGATGTTATCCTGCCTCTATGGGTTGAAAGGTTTGAGGGTGTCCTGCCTCCATTAGGTAGTTAATGGGGAGGTCATCCCCCCTCCATAGGGTGAAAGGTGTGATGTTATCCTACCTCCATAGGATGAAAGGTGTGGGATTATCCTACCTCCATAGGGTGAAAGGTGTGAGGTTATCCTACCTCCATAGGGTGAAAGGTGTGCGGTTATCCTACCTCCATAGGGTGAAAGGTGTGATGTTATTCTGCCTCCATGGGTTTAAAGGTACCCACAGCACATAACCTGTGGAGTTTGATTTATGTTTGTCTCAAGTGATCCTGTCTCCTTGGTTTAGAGGGGCCTCTCTCTTTCCGTGTGAGGTGATCTGAAATCATGGGTTTGCAGTCTAGGGCAGCGGTAACAGTGTACCAGCACTGGTGGTGCCAGGATACATACGCCGCTGAGTGGATCTTACAGCACAGCACTTTAACCCCCTACGCGTACTTGTGTTGTATCACACAATGCTACTGAAGAGTGTCTGTGGGGGCTAGTGTTCTGTGTCCTCAGATTTACAGACCAAGCTGAACGCCCTCCGCTTTTCTTCTTCTAAACATAGACAGACCAAGCTGAACGCCCTCCGCTTTTCTTCTTCTAAACATCTTTGTGTGTTTCTTCCTCCAGGGATGAAATCTACATCGCCCCCTCTGGAGTTCAGAAAGAAAGGATGGAGGTGAGTGCGTGTGAAGGTGTGATGTAGGAGGATGGATCTCTTGTCACTTTCTAGATCTCTCTAACACACACACATAACCAATCAACAAAGCACATACAACTTGACTTATTTCTATTAAACCTTTATATACTTTCCTTCATATATGATGTTGTGGTAGTTGATCTGTGTGCCCTTCATATAATGACACTCAACCAGCAGCTTTCACAGGAAACTAAAAAAGTACCATGGAAACCACTATAATCAACATTTTGAAAAGTGTCGCTTTGACCGTGAAAGTTACTTGAGACTGATTGTAGAACTCATTCGTGACTGCCGAAATGTGAGATTGGAGATGTAGGCCATTTTAACTCACCTCACCGTAACACTATGTATTACTTATCACTACTGTACTACCAGTTGGTCTACCTCCGGGTGGAGGATAGCATACCAAAACAAGCATTGAAAATGCAATAGGTCTCTCCTTTTATTAAGTTAAAGCCATTTGCTTTTCTATACAATACTATTAGCAAAGCAAATGGTTTTAACTTAATCAAAGGTGAGACCTGTTGCATTTTCAATGCTTGTTATTTGGGGGGCTGAGCAGTGTGTCTTGACACCCCCCTCACCCTAAATAGGGCCACGGATGAGCTCGCAAAGTGTCCCTTGTGAGCTCAAAAACCCACATTCGCCCCATCAGACAAACCAATTTGCAAGAAGGGAAAAATGCCAAAACCTTGTCTTTTTTCCATCCATTTTTATTCATGCCCTTTTCTAGCACTGGCTGAAAGGCTCTTAGCCATGTGGTTCCAAGTGGAGAGGGCCCTTTGAAGGTTCCCCCTGCAGTTATGTAAAATAGCCATTCAGACAGCTGGTAGAATTGGAAGGGGTTCTGCCCCCAGGCCTCTCCCTACAGGCCCCCTCACTGGGCCCCTCCTCCCCTTGTTGGCTTTTTAAAGCAAACCTAACACAATGTCTTTCTTCAGGACAAAAGGAGCCGAGAAGAAGTGAAGGAAAAGCAAGCATTGAAAATGCAATAGGTCTCGCCCTTGTTTGTTAAAGCCATTCTGTTTGTAATTAGGTGGCTTTTTAGCTTTGCTTTTATTCGTGTTTTTCCAAACTTTCATGTACATTACATGCATATGTTTGTGTATATGTTTGCATGCTTTTATATATATATATATATATATATATACAGATTTATATATATATATATATATATACTTGCATGGTATAAACACATGTCAGTACTACCTTAACACACGTGCCATTTGTTTCAGGGAACATAATTCCATGTTGATTGCTATGATTAAACTATGCCTTACTTCCAACTATTTCCGCTTCAAAAACAACACCTACCAGCAATTGCGTGGTGTGGCGATGGGCTCGTGCTTTTCCCCCAGCTACTCATGCCTTCATGTGGGTTGGTGGGAGGAGCGCGAGCTCAGGACCACACACGCACATTGGTCGTCATGTATCGCGCATTACTGGCGCTACATTGACGATATTTGCATCATTTGGAAGGGAACCCAAGATCAGGCCCTTTCGTTTGTATCTGATTGCAATGCCAACACCTTGAATCTTAAATTTACTGCCAATCTTAGCAGTTCAGAAGCGGAATTCCTAGATGTGCATTTGTTTATCAAAGACAACACACTTATGACCAAACTACATCATAAGAGTACTGCCGGTAATTCAATCTTACACGCACGAAGCTCCCACCCAGCACATACCATCCGCAGTATTCCCTTTGGTGAATTTATTCGCATCCACAGAATTTGCAGTGACCCTGACTCTCTGGCAATATGCCTTGAGGATTCGAAACAACGTTTCCTGCAAAGAGGGTACTCCAGAGTCATACTTGATCAAGCTTTGGCTAAAGCATCATCAATAGACAGAATTACATTGCTGACACCTAAGGAACCCTATACTGCGCACACCAAAGACACCATAAGTGACTCTCAATGTACTGTTAGGCTCATAACCACTTTCAGCTCACAAGAGCGAAAGATCAGACGCATCATTGGCACTGAATGGCCTATCATTCTGACGGATCCTATTTTGGGTACAATGCTACCAGAAAATCCAACCATCACGTTCAGACGTGCGCCATCCATGCGCGATGCTCTTGATAGGACAGCACCTGAAAATCCACCCAAACTTACTAAGACCACCAAAATGGGCTTCTTTAAGTGCACTTCCTGCCGTGCCTGCAATTTTGCGACTAATACCAGTGAATATGTCACTGCATTTAGCAACACGCCTATTCCCATCAAAGAATATCTTACATGTAGATCGGAGTTTGTGGTCTACAAGCTCAGGTGTACATGTAATCTGGAGTACATAGGCAGCACCAAGCTGCCTGTTCATCAAAGAATACTCCAGCACATCAGGGCCATTGTAAATAGTGACAGCAATTACCCGGTGGCTAGGCACTTTGGAGCAGTCCATGACAAGAAACTTAGGGACTTACAATACACAGTCCTTTGCTCAGTTCCCCAACCCAGTCGCGGTGGAGACCGCGAAAAACTGTTGAGACAGCGAGAATCTCAACTCATTATGTCCCTCGATACCAAGGCCCCTAACAGGCTTAATCTGAGTGAGGACCTGAAAAGCTTCTTGTAAAATTTAAATTGTTGACCCATTTGGTCCTTGGTCTCTGTTGATCTCTTTTCCTTCTCTTGTTCAGTTAAGGTTTCTACTGTTGGTTTTGGCTTATTGCCACGCTTTTTGATTTGACGTCTGCTCTTAAGTCTTATTTCTTTGTTAATATGTTCTGACTAAGCATTCACGTCATGTTAACTATATCTATTGCCTCTAGTGTTATTATCTGTTCCCTTGCTTTCCCTTGTTCTTCATTTTTATCTTTACACATCTGTGGTTGGGCTCTTGTATCTTTTATGATTTTTTCACTTTTTCATTTACTGTGCTTTCCTTTTACTTAGCTATTTAAAGCTGTAAACTTTCCTTGCAGTATTTAATGTGTACCACTACTACCTGTTTTCCTCTGTTATGACGTTTTCTTCAACTTCGAAAACTGTGGCTTTGTTGGATTTATCAGGCACTATGTCTTGAGTTGCTTGCGTTCCAGACTCTATGGCCGGCTTGCTTAAACCCTTGATCAGCACATCATAGGCACTATGCCGTGACTTTTGCTATTTTTGCTTTTTTGCTTGTTCTTATAGCCAGCTATTTATAAGTTTCATTGAACGCTTCTGATCCATGTTTGTATTTTACATTCTGCAATTGCCATGATCATTGTTCACATTGTGTAATTATATGTGGTACAGGTTTCTGTTCATGTGGCATACAACATGTTTTATTTTATGCACTGTGTCTTTATTTTTATTTTTTCCTTTACTTGTGGGCGTTTTTCCCAATCAAGCCCCTCCCCACATCTTGTATATATTCCTTCACTTTTCTTGAGTGCCTTTGTGTGAACAAGCTCCCCAGTGGAGTGAAACGCGTTACTTCTAATTTAATTTAAACCTGCTACTCACTTGAGTTAGGATCGTTTGTGAGCTTTGCTTTTGGCTGTCTGCTGTGGCGCTTTGAGGTCTGCACCCTGTTGTTGCCGGTCATCCACTGACAGGCTGGGACTCCTTTTCATATATATATATATATATATATATATATATATATATATATCCGTTCCAACTCCTACTTCCCGGCAAAGGTACCGAGTCCTCGATGTAGGTACAGACCACAAACACTGCGATTAATTTCAATTCAAGGGTGGTTTATTGTTCTTCTGTCCCCAGCATGACGCGTTTCGGCTGCAGCAAGGCAGCCTTGATCACATCACATATATATATATATATTCACTGAAAAAAACACAGGTTTTAGGGGTGTTATAGTTAGTTGAGGAGGGGCCTATTTCAGGAACTTTACAGAGTGCTCGCCATAGGAACTGAGGCATTGAAGAAGGCGCACTGCCGAAACCGGTCTGCCGTTTGTTCTTTAATAAAGCAGCTGAAACTCTCCCCTGGTGTCCTCTATTCTTCTCTGCAAGGAGGGGAATTCGTGACAGATTTATATATATGCATGTATATATATGCATGTATATATATATATATATATATTCACTGAAAAAAATACAGGTTTTAGAGGTGATATAGTTAGTTGATCATTTCAGTCATAGAAAATTATTGAAATTCCCCCTTTATTGTTAGTTGTACTAACTATAACTCGCGCGCCCGCAATCCACTTCTGATGATGTCGCATATTACATCATTCATGTCATGGTCAATGACATCACTGATGACCTCTCAAATGACATCACTGATGACATCGTCCAGTGAATGTGGTTTGGTTCGATATTTAAATAAATGTTATATATCTATCTATATATCATCGAAAATAGTCAGTCCTGAACTTCCAGAGAGCTGGCGACCAGAGACAAAAAGACCAAACTAATCCCAAATTGAGGCAAAAAAAGGGTTGATTTATTCCAACAGAAACAGCAGCGCAGCGGACTGACGCGTTTCGGGCGGATGCCCTTGATCACAGTATATATATATATATATATATATATATATATATATATATATATATATATAATCAATCTGCCTTGAAGACTGAGTGCATGTATAAGTGTCTGAATGGAGGATTTAGTAGCAATGTGATTGACTGTCTAAGTGACTAATTTAAAGTGTCTCTTTAAATATATCGGATAGTGATTAAACTTTGTGAATACCTGTATCACTCGATCTCTTGTTGTGTAAACTACTACATAAGTTGGTTACTAGCAATGTGAAAGTCTATATTGGTTATTAATTAGTTAAGTGAGTATTTGTATGGGATAGTGAATGAATGTGTGTGTGGTTGGGTGGGAGGTGTGTGACTGTCCAATGATGTGTAAATAGTTGATTTAGTAGGTATATAAGATTAAGACTGTATGTGGAAACAGTTGTTTGGGTGAGTGAATCTCTTTATGGGTGTGGTGATGAGTCAATATATTTCTCAATGATACATGTCCAAGAAAATAGAAATGTAAAAAGCAGTGTATGGGACAGTTGTTGTATATAAATAACTATACGTAAGACTCATGGATTGTATGAGTGTCGTATAGATAACTGTATACTTGTAATAGTGATATTATAACATATGTATACATATATATGTATAACATAAGTAGAAGTTACTATCTATATCAATAAATATAGTGGTGTTTGTGTAAGTGTGTAGCTTAGTAAATATAAGTATGATCAACTCTTTGCATAAGTGAGTAGAATGACTGCATAAGTGAATAGGATGTATGCTGGTGTATAATGTAGATGTAGGTGTATAAGTATATTTAATAGTGTTCTATTGATCTTTGTTAGCATGTATGAGTGAATCTATAGGTAAGTGTTTAGATGTGTGTTGATGTCGAAATCACTGAATGGGTTTTTAGAAACCTATACTGGTGTCTCAATGGTTTCAAATATGCTACTTCATATTTTATTATGAGTGTCGGAAGGTTAGCTACTGTATGATGAGGTGTATCAATTCGTCACATGGATGATGTCATCAGTGATGTCATTTGAGATGTCATCAGTGATGTCTTCAGTGATCTCACTGACCAGGTCATGAATGATGTAATTAATATGTGACATCATCAGCAGTGGATTACGGGCGCGCAAGTTATAGTCAGTACAACTTACTATAACGGGGGAATTTCAATGGTTTTGTACGACTTAAATGTCCAACTAACTAGAATACCCCTAAAGCCTGTGTTTTTTTCAGTGAATTTCTAAGCTTTTTTTAAATGCTAATTCCTAATTAGAACATGACTGAAACCAATGGTTTTTCAGTGTAATTCAAAGGTTTTGTAAATTACAATTTTTAAATGTATTTATTGTTATTTAAATTTTTTTATACTGATTTTCTACATTTTGTAAACAATTTATTTTTAGGTATTTTATTTTTAAAATTACATTATAATTACATTATACATTACATTACAAAATATATTTTCTCAGAATGAATTACTTTAGTTTAAATACTTTTCAAATAGGCAATAGTCTTCTAAGTACAATAGTTACAGTTGTAATGCGCAACGCAATTTCAGACACAATGCAACATTGAGCTCAATGTGAATTTCTAGTAATCATCAACATCATCATTAAGCTTTATTCGGTTCGTGTAAAAACCATAAGGGGACATAAAAAGGAAATGCATCCTCATACAAATTTAGCCAACACTATACAGAGATGATAAACCATTGTAAACATAAGTTAAAAAATCATACTCTTTCTTGCATTAATTGATTTAAGTATAAACATTGCTGTAAAGAAACAAATATCTGCATTATAAAAAGCCACCTCATCGCTGCATCCACATTAAAAATACCATATTTTAAAAACAGTGGTTTTAAAAAAGCAATGCGAAAATTCATATAAAGATGACATGTAAGAAGAAAGTGCAGAGTGCTTTCTTTGGTGTGGCCGTCACAAGGGCATGGACCAGCCGGGTGCTGTTTGAGGTGTGGGAAAGCTACCAAATGATGCGCCAGCCCGAACCTTGATCTAGTGAGAACATATCTATGTGTAGTTCTTGTTACCTGGCTTAAATATGTCTGGAAACCTTCGAAGACTGAATAACTATCATAAAACATACATGTTGTTAGTTGCCCACTGTAGCTCAAGCGCCTCTTTAATCTGTGTGACAGAATTGTATTCCTCATTACTGTTTTGGGCATCTCTGCTACAGCGTTGAGGTCATCCAGAATATTTAAATCAAAATCTTCCTTGAAGCTATGTACAATATACTTTAACCAGGGTATCATAAGATAGTTATCCAATTCAAGGCAATCTTTAATTATGAATCTATTAAAAGTAGTCTCTTCTTTTTGCCATTTGGATCTCCAGATAAGTAAGGGCCTTAAAGCTATCAGATCCGAAAGATAGCCAATCCCGACTTCCCTCATGGTTTAACTCTGTAGGTGCTGAAGTTGGTAGACAAAGCAGTTTTTTGAGAAACTTATTTTCTGTAGTAGGGGATCTCTGTTATAGTCCTAATCTAGTGAATAGTCCCGCTCATGTGCGGGGACCCCGGAGCAATCAAAAATAATCTCTTAAGCTGTCTTTTTTGTGCAGTCCTGCTTAGACACTTAAGAGGGAATTTAAAGACAAATAATACAGCCTATACCTATCAGGCTACACTGTCCAGTACTTAAACTAGATATTCCACCAAGATTAAAATTCAGCACAGTCTGCCAAGTTTCTTTCATAGAAAAAACTTCCCCTTTTACCAAGAAAGTGTTTTTTAGCCTTCTTTAATTACTGGTGTTTTTCTGGTAATTCTGAGCCCTCATTTATCAAATATGCCTGCCTTATTTGATAAATGCCCTGAGTGCTCTAGGAAGAAGGCCAAGTCTTATCCACACGAGGTGTGTATCCTGTGTTTCACCTTTCTCCACCAGGACCCTATAGGACAGACAGACGATCAGGCTCCAAGGACTGGAGCAAAGAAAACCGCACGGTCAAGGTGGGTCTGGGCATGCTGGAACTGCTACATCTGTCCATGCTGAGGCCCCTGGGGGGGCTCCCCAGTGAGAAGAAGGCCAGAAAATGCCTCCGGTCTCCGTCAACGTCGATAGCCTCGACTTTGGCGCCAAGAGGAATGACCAAGGTCTGTTCCCCGTCTCCCAAGGGCTCTGGGTCGAAGCGGCATCGACGTTCGACGTCGAAGGGACTGACGTCGAGACCTCCGTCTTGGTCGACGTCGAGTACAGATTAATTGTCGTCGTCGAGTCCTCGACGTCGAGAGAGGGCTCGCCGTCGAGGCGACACCACCGTTGCCGTCGACTCTGCGTTCGACGTTGAAGAGATCGTCGACGTCGAGAAGATCATCGTAGTCGAGACGAAGCGCTTCGAAGTCGTGGAGATCTTCGACGTCGAGAAGGAGAACTCCGACGTCAAGACGGAGAACTCCGACGTCAAGACATAGATCATCGACGTCGAGACGCCGCTCGTCGGCGTCGAGACGGCGTTCATCAACGCCGAAGAGGCGCTCAGAGCCTAAGAGGAAGGTATCGTCCTCCAGGAGACGTTCTGGCGCCAGACGCTCCTCCAGATCATCGGGGGCGCGGCGGCGATGTCGTTCACCTCTCGATCTCCCCAGTCAGGCGAGGAAGAAGAGGAGAGTGGAGAAGTCTCCGGGCTCTGTGTACTCTGTGGTATACTCGCCCCCTAAACCGAGGTCGCCTTCACCACTACCTCCGTTGCCAAAGGATCTGCCCCCTCGGATTCAGACATCACCTCCTCCTCATCATCCTCCTCCTCCGCCGCCTCATGGGCTGCCACCGACTCCACCTTCGCCACCTCATAGGCGGCCGCCTGCTCCACCGAGGTCGGCCTCGTTGCAACACTTTCGGACTCCGCCTACAGGGCCTCTTCCTCCGAGGAACCCGGTAAGGCCGCCGCAACTTCCGCTGCTAAGACCTGCAGGACGACCGAGGCCGAGGAGGTACAGATCCCGCTCCGGGCGGAGAGGGAGATCCAGGAGTCACCGTCGTTCGTCTACTAGATCTAGACGGCACCACAGGAGGGACAGGTTGCTGCTGAGAGGGGCGAGCAAGCTGGGCATCACGCTTACTCTGCCCACGCCGACGACCTCAGTCATTTTTGAGACCCTTCATAAGAAGCAATTGTCTCGACCTCTGTTGCCGTTAGTGCCGGGATTGGTGGAGCCCGCCATGGAGTTGTTCCTCACTCCTGCGACTACGAATTCAGCCTCCTCCAGGATACAAAACAAGTACAGGGCTCCTGACTCGAACCCAGCATTTCTCAGGGTGGATCCAGCACCGGATTTGGTGATAGTGAAGGCGGCGCGGAAACAACATGCCACCACCCCATCATCTACAGTACCTCCAGACAAGTAGAGCCGCTGGATGGATTCGGCAGGCAGGAAGGTCTGCGAGACGGCCGCCACCTCCATGAAGGCCGCGAGTGCATCGGCGTTGTTGGGACGGTACAGTCAGGCTCCGTGGAAGTCCCTCCAACAGTTCGCGGACTTCCTTCCCAAGGAGAAGAGGGAGGATTTCATGGAGATCCTGAACGAAGGGCTGCTGGTCTCTAATCAACTGATCAGCGCAGCTGCGGATTCATCGCTCCTGGCAGCCCACGGGTACTGCCATGGAGTCAACCAGAGACGTCATGCCTGGCTGCGGCTTACGTCATTGAAACCTGAGGCCCAACAGAGGGTGGCCAACTTACCCTTTTCGGGCGAGACCCTCTTTGGAAAGCACGCTGACGATGAAATGGCCCGGATGAAGGCAGAGGCTGAAACCCTGACGGCTGTCGGTTTGGAGAAGCCCAAGGAACAAAAGAAGACCTACCGCCCGTTCCAGAGACGATATGGGGCGCAGGGCAGGGGGCGAGGCATGCAAACTGGACAGCAACAACAGCAGCAGTTCCAGAGGAGGCCCTTCCAAAAACGTCAGAAGGGCCGAGGTGGGCAGCAATCTGCCACCGCCACCAAAGGCCCGGCCAGGTCTAGGCCCTGAGCTGTTACTTACCCGTGATCCGTTACCTACTCCGGTGGGGGGTGGGGGGGGGAAGTGTCCAATACTACCTGGCAGAGTGGAGAAAAATTACTCAGGACAAGTGGGTGCTGAATATTGTTTGCAATGGATACAGTCTTTGGTTCATCAGTCCGCCTCCAGCAATTCCACCGGTTTGCTCGCAGTTTCAGCTGCGCGAGCTCCAAGCAGAGGCCGATAACCTGTTAAGAAAAAGGGCGATAGAAGACGTCCCTCTGTCTCAAAGGGGAAGTGGTCTGTACTCAAGGTTCTTTCTGGTACGCAAGAAAGACCAGAACGAGTTCAAGCCCATTCTGGATTTGCGACAAGGAAACAAATGGATTCGCAGGGAAAACTTTCGCATGCTGTCTTTACACCAGATATACCCTCAACTGCAAAGGGGAAACTGGCTGTGTGCGATAGACCTACAGGATGCATACTTCCATGTTCCCATTGCACGGAAACACCGGAAGTTCCTGCGATTCCAAGTCGGCACCAATCACTATCAATACACAGTACTACCGTTCGGGCTGAAGTCTGCGCCCAGGACTTTTTCAAAATGCATGGCAGTGTTAGCGGCACACCTAAGAAAGAACAAGGTGTTTGTCTAACCGTACCTAGACGATTGATTGATCAAAGCAACCTTCTTCTCGGAAGCTCAAGCGATCTTCCGGAAGACGTCCGTTCTCTTGAACAAGCTGGGGTTGCACATCAACATGTCCAAGTCTGTCCCGACGCCGGTCCAGTGCCTACAGTACTTGGGAGCCTCTATCAATACGCTGTCAGCAAGCGTGTCTTCTTCGGAGGAAAGACGTTTATCACTCGTTCGGAAAGCTCAGGGTCTTATGGCTGTTCCATCTACAACAGTGAGGACGGTGTCTTCTCTACTGGGGTCGATGGCCTCTTGTATCTTCCTCACGCCACATGCACGGCTACACATGAGACCGCTGCAGGAGTGTCTGAAGGATCAGTGGGACCAGAGGCGAGGGAACTGGGACAACAAGATACGACTGTCTCTGCATGCTCTATAGTCTCTGAAATGGTGGTGTTCAGCGGAGAATCTCCTCAAGGGGGTTCCCTTCTACAAGTACATTCCCACTCAGACTATCATGACGGATGCTTGTCTCCGCGGCTGGGGAGCGCATTCCGAAGAGTTACAGATACAAGGAACGTGGTCCCCGACGGAGTCCACTTATCATATCAATTTTCCCGAACTTGGCATTGAAGGCCTTTCATCCGTCCTTTCAGACCAACTCTCTGCTTGTACAGACGGACAATAGGGGGGGGGGTTCGAGATCGCGCACTCTGTCGCAGGAGGCGCAGACAATCTGTCCCTGGCTTTTAGCCAGAGGACTGACGATAACGGCTACCCATCTACCAGGTGTGCAGAATGTTCAGGCGGACGCACTGAGCAGACTGATTCAGGAAAACCACGAATGGGTCATAAACGATGAAGTACTCTGAGACGTCTTCGCCAGGTGGGGCACTCCAGACGTGGATCTGTTCGCCACCGCCGAAAACAGCAAATGCCGAGACTTCGCATCCAGGTATTACCAGCAGGGGACGCTGGGGAATGCGCTATGGATCAACTGGTCGAACATCTTTCTGTACGCTTTTCCACCCATTCCCCTGCTTACGGCGGTGCTCATCAAGCTATCCCAGTCAAGGGCGCGGATGATTCTTATTGCCCCAAAATGGCCCAGACAGTGGTGGTTCATGGACCTGGTTCACAGGTCTCTTCTTCCTCGCATACGGCTGCCGTGCTGGCCAGACCTTCTCACGAAGTTCGGGGGACAGATGGTACACCCCAACCTCTCGTCTTTGAGTTTGGCGGCATGGCTCCTGAGATAGTGCAATATGGCCATTTGAATCTTCCTGCAGATTATATGGACATACTGAAGGAGGTTAAGAGACCTTCCACTAGGACTTCTTATGCTTACAAGTGGAAGAGATTCTGCATCTGGTGCAAGTCCAAGAACTATGATCCGACGACATGTAAGGAAGAAGTCATCCTTCCATACCTTTTGCATTTGGCGCAGTCTGGCCTTAATTTTCAGTCCATTAAGGTCCATCTTGCTGCTCTGACTACCTACAGGAAATGCCCTTCACAGACTTCCTTTTTCCAGATTCCAGTGATAAAGGTTTTTTGGAAGGCTTGAAGTAAGTGTTTCCTCCTGTTCGTCTAACTTCGCCTTCATGGGAATTGAATGTGGTGCTTGACCAGACGGATGAAGGAACCTTTTGAACCTATTCATAAGGCTGCGCTACAGCACATGTCCTGGAAGGCGGCGTTCCTAATGGCCATTACATCAGCCTGAGTGAAATTCAGGCGTTGTGTTGCCAAGAACCTTATTCTGTATTTCATGCTGCTAAGGTTGTGATGCGTACTCACCCTAAATTTCTTCCTAAGGTTATTTCTGATTTCCATGTTAACCATACTAAAACCTTGCCTACGTTTTTTCAGAATTCTTCTACTCCAGCGGAAAGATCTCTTCATTCCCTGGGTGTCAGAAGGGTTTTGTAGTTTTATCTGGATAAAACCTAGGATATTCGTAGGTCAGACTAATTTTTTATCAACTATGGATCAGTCAGGACTAGTCTTGCTACCTCTAAACAGTCAAATATTTTAGTGCTCCAACCTAGGCCTATGGCCTGGACCGATCACCATTTGATCGAAACTCATATTACTACTTCTATTCCTCCCCCCAGAAACAACTCCCCCGACACTCTTAAACGTCCCTGGAGAAACTTGAATCTAGAGCACTTTCACCACCTTCTGATGAAGCACCATCCTCAACCCCCTATTGAAGTTTCTCTTGGCTATGATAGCTCTTGTGAGTGGTTAACTCACTCACTAGATACTCTTATACCGGCCAATTGGAGTAAGACTAGATCAAGTCCCTCTAGCCCTTGGTACGACGAATCTCTTAAGGCCCTTAAATCTTCTTGCAAAAAAGCGCAACGTGCATGGCGCAAAACTTATGATGCTGACCTCAAGTCGGCCTATAGGGCCTGCACCAGAATGTACCATCGGGCCATATGCACAGCTAGGGCTGCCTTCTATTCTCAGGAGATAAAAAACAGTACGAATCCTACCAAGGTCATCTTCAAAGTATGCAAGGACCTCACAAGTAAAAAGACTGCCACTACTACTCTTGAAGCCTCTTTAGCACATTGTGAGGATTTGGCCTCGTTCTTTGTTGAAAAGGTGGAGGCCATCTACAGGTCATTCTCTCAACCCCTCATTAGGGACAATATTATCGCACCAATGGTTTCTAAACCACTGCTAATTATTCCTTGTCCTACTCAAGAGGAGTTCAAAGCTTTGACGACAAAAGTCAAATCCGGTTCACCGGATGACCCTATGAGACCCACTCAATTCCGGGAACTCGCCGAGTGTTGCTCCCCTGCCATGCACAGTCTTATTGATCTTTCCTTTAACACCGGTAGCGTTCCCACTGCATGGAAGCAGGCTACTATCATCCCCATTCTTAAGAAGCCTTCCCTTGACCCCACAAAATCTGAACACTATCGGCCTATTTCCCTTCTCCCTTGGCTAGCCAAATTAGCAGAAGCACATGCCAATCATATTCTATCATCCCATCTGCAGGAAGCTAATATACTGGACAACTCCCAGAATGGGTTCCGAGCAGGCCACAGTACCGAGACTGCTCTCCTGGTTGTGGTGGAGCACATCAGGAAGATGCTGGACCAGGGTCAGACGGCGGCACTGATCCTATTGGATCTCAGTGCCGCCTTCGATACAGTTTCCCATCAGATCCTTATGCATCGTCTTGTGAAGGCTGGAGTTGGTGAGGTAGCACTTGAGTGGTTCCGATCCTTTCTCACGGATCGAAACTTCAAAGTATGCACACCTCCCTATGTCTCTGCTCCTCGACCCATCCTTCAGGGTGTCCCGCAGGGATCGGCCCTTAGCCCTACCCTATTTAATTTGTATGTTCAGCCGCTGGCGGAGGTAGCTCACAGTTATGGTCTCACCATGGTGTCATACGCCGATGACACGCAGCTGGCGGTGGCACTTAATGGTGAGTCCAACATGGATGCCCCTACCTTTCAGTCAGCCCTTAAAGCTGTGGCAGGCTGGATGGGAATAATCGACTCCAACTCAACGCCTCTAAGACCGAGGTCATCATTTTTGGTAGGGAAAGTGGGCTATGGGGAGATCTATGGTGGCCATCTGAGTTGGGTCCTGTTCCCACTCCCGTGGCTGAAGTTAGAAATCTCGGGGTGTGGCTCGACGACAAACTCTCTTTCACTCCCCATACCAAACGTGTAGCTGGTACATGTTTTGGTGCCCTGCAGTGCCTCCGACCTATTTTCAAATATTTTGATGCGGACACCAGACAGATCATAGTCCAAGCTTTGGTCCTTACCAGATTGGACTATGCCAGCTTCCTGTTTTTGGGCGTGAATCAGGCAGAACTAGCTCGCCTTCAGCGGGTTCAAAATGCGGCGGCCAGGATGCTGGTCGGCCTTCCGAAGTTCGTCTCTGTTCGCCAAACTATTCAAGATCTTCACCGGCTACCTGTGGGGCAAAGAATTAAGTTTAAAGCTCTCTGCTTAACTTTCAAAATTCTTAAATCAGCCTCTCCCCCTATCCTTTCGCAGAAAATCCTTCACTATGCGTCCTCCAGAGCTCTTCGATCCTCAGGGTTAAATCTAGCCATTTTTCCACGTTTTAAAAAAGCTAGAATGGGTGGACGTTCTTTCTCAGTGTTGGCGGCAGCTCTCTGGAATTCTCTGCCTGCCCCTCTCCGCTCCATCCCTGACCTGCTCCCTTTTAGGAAGGCATTAAAAACCTTCCTATTTTCCACAGTTTAGTCCCATTCCTATCTGGTTACCTCTGCTGTGTTGTGTTTTATCATCTCCTAAAGCGCCGGGACGCCTCTTGGCTGCGGCATCCGCGAGCTATACAAAATAACATAACATAACATAACATCTCAAGGTGGATTGTGTAGGAGAGTAGGGTCTGCTATCCTATGGTCACCCCAGATTTTTGCTTTTTGCTTTACTGGTTTTCGACTTAATGTGGCTGTGGGCCTGCCAATCAGACCCACACCCTGCTGTTCTCTCTCTAAATTTATGCCAAGGCACTTTAGGTTCCTTACCAATTGGAACATGGATCACCTTGTGAACCCCTGTACAGTGTACCCAGGTACCCAAGGTATACCAGGGCCTGCAGCACGTATTGTGCCACCCCTGGCCTGGCCTTACTATTTGACACAACTGGCTGATCACTCAGCTGGGGCAAGGTGGTGTAATCACCCTTTGCTTTAGGTATAGTATCTCTATATCTAACACATACAAGGACACACAGTAACCTATAAGGCACTCCTATGACAGGCCTAATCAATCCTGGAGGCAGAGTGCTTGGTTATGTGTGAGATGGTGCTCTAGCATGAGCTGAGTCTGTCTGCAGCTTTCGGAACCATGTTCTTTAGCTGTTTCCTGATAGGGTCATAACGAAACAAAAGGGGATGATGGACTGAGCGTTTCAGCAAATCAAACACTCACCCCCAGTCAACTGATCTGGGTTTAATCTATCACCATTCTTTAGCTCACTCAGCCACCCCAGTTCATACATGGCCATATGCAAATCAGTCGACCCTGTGCCTCATGGGAACAGTCCAGCCCGCACTGCCAAGCCATGTCTTCCCTGGACCGCAAACAAGCATCCTGGGACCGGTTTCGGATTCATAATCCTCATCAGCCAGGCTATCTTGAATCCAGTGGCCAAGTGAGCAAGGGACTCACGTCTGAGCATACCCTGCCAACTTAGGGCGAACAAAGCAAAACAAAAGGGGATGATGGACGAAGCGTTTGAGCAAATCAAACACTCACCCCCAGTCAACTGATCTGGGTTTAATCCATCACCATTCTTTAGCTCACTCAGCCACCCCAGTTCAGACATGGCCATATGCAAATCAGTCGACCCTGTGCCTCATGGGAACAGTCCAGCCCGAACTGCCAAGCCATGTCTTCCCTGGACCGGAAACAAGCATCCTGGGACCGGTTTCGGATTCATAATCCTCATCAGGCAGGCTATCTTGAATCCAGTGGCCAAGTGAGCAAGGGACTCACGTCTGAGCATACCCTGCCAACTTAGGGTGAACAAAGCGAAACAAAAGGGGATGATGGACGGAGCGTTTGAGCAAATCAAACACTCACCCCCAGTCAACTGATCTGGGTTTAATCCATCACCATTCTTTAGCTCACTCAGACATGGCCATATGCAAATCAGTCGACCCTGTGCCTCATGGGAACAGTCCAGCCCGAACTGCCAAGCCATGTCTTCCGTGGACCGGAATCAAGCATCCTGGGACCGGTTTCGGATTCATAATCCTCATCAGCCAGGCTATCTTGAATCCAGTGGCCAAGTGAGCAAGGGACTCACGTCTGAGCATACCCTGCCAACTTAGGGCAAACAAAGCGAAACAAAAGGGGATGATGGACGGAGCGTTTCAGCAAATCAAACAAGGATCCAACCCTACCACTCAGCAACTCCTAGAGCTCTTGGAACAGTCTGAGGTTTTAAAAACCTCTGAACCAGCCCCTACTGGGGATGAGGAAAAGGTCCTGACTCCAACAGAAGATGCTAGGGATCCCCATGTCCTCATTGAGGATGATGACAGTAGTAACCATGATGATGATGATGATGATTCAG
Organism: Lissotriton vulgaris; assembly: GCF_964263255.1. NCBI lineage: Eukaryota > Metazoa > Chordata > Amphibia > Caudata > Salamandridae > Lissotriton > Lissotriton vulgaris. The sequence continues at coordinate 142,323 of NW_028246228.1, forward strand.
ATCAGGTAGGGGAAGAGTCTGATGGAGGAAGGTATAGCCAGGGCACAGTCAGGAGGGTAAGCCAGGCTAACCTAAGTCACCTTGGAACTGAGGATGGGCCAGCCCCATTCAGGCCTCCAAGTAGACTTAACCAGGGGTATAGGAGGAACAGGAATCACTCGAGTGACTCCCAGCACTCCAATGTCTCTAATGGCCCTAGAGTTCCTACTCAGAGAGGGATGACTTCCCCTCAGAGGAGGGAACATGAGGCCAAAATGAAAGAAGCTGCTCTTAGGATTCACCCTGATAGGTATAGGCTGCATTATTTGTCTTTAAATACTCTCTTAAGTGTCTATGCAGGACTGCACAAAAAAGACAGCTGAAGAGATTATTTTTGATTGTTTCGGGGTCCCCGCACATGAGCTGGACTATTCACTAGATTATGACTATAACAGAGATACCCCTACTACAGAACTGGAGTTACAGGTAAGAAACTACTCCTTGCTCAATTTGTAGACTACTATCGGGATAATATCCCCACACCCCAGCACCATATAGTGCGATAGAAACGCATTTGGACTGGTAGATCTGCGTCATGTCACTAACTCGTCTATCGTCTAACTTAGCTGCAAATCGGAAGACTCCGTGGACACTTTTTGCCATTTTTGCCCGGACATTTAAAATCTCATGGGACCATGTTCAGTCTCTGGCACTTTCTGTCCATCTATAAAAAAAGAAGGATTTTTTTTTACGACTACTGCCACATACCATAGTATAGGTTTTACTGATATTAATCTGCAACTTCCTATTGGTTATAAAATCTGCGTACCTGTCTATCAGCCGCTGAAGGCCGATTGGGTCCTAGATAATAACACAGCATCGTCTGGGTAAAGCAGTACCGGTTCTTCTACGCCATATGCCTGTGGGGCATCTGATTTTACTGATTTGAGCGCTGCGTCCACCTCGTTAATAAAAAGGGTAAAAAGCAGAGGGGCAAGGACGCAGCCCTGTCGGATGCCACATCTAACATTAAATTTGGGCGTACATTCCCCTCTAGTCCCGTATGTAGGAGAGTAGGGTCTGCAATCCTATGATCACCCAGATTTTTTGCTTTTGTTTCACTGGTTTACGACTTTCTCTGGCTGTGGGCCTGCTAATCAGACCCACAGCCTAGCTGTTCTCTCACTAAATTACGTGTACCCTAAGTGCATTTACCAATTGGTACTGGGCCACCTTATCAGACCCTTTAACTCAGGGCATAGGTGTACCCAGGGCCTACCAGGGGCTGCAGCATGTATTATGCCACCCCTGGCTGGCCAACTAAATCTGACACAACTGGCTGCACGACAGCTGGGGCAAGGTGGTGTAATCACCCTTTGCTTTAGATATAGTATACCTATATCTAACCCTAAAATGGACACACAGATTCCTATCAGTCACTCCTATGGCAAGCCTTGACAATCCTGAAGGCAGAGTGCTTGGAATCGTGTGAGATGGTGCTCTGGCATGAGCTGAGCCTGTTTGCAGCTTGCGGAACCAAGTCCTAATAGCTGTTCCATGATAACACATACCATATACTCTTAAGTGCATTATAATCCTCGCGGTTAAATGCCAACTCTGGTATCTCTTTATCAAAACATGTCGAGTAAGGTGTCATACGAATTGGAATACTAACCCCTCGCCAATTCTGGCGACGGGGTTAGCATTCCACCCTTCTAGAGGGACACGACATGTATGTAACTGTGAACCCCGGTTAAAGTTAACTCAAGCCTCAGCATCCCAAAATGGATGCTGCCACCACAGACACAAGTCTGACCCCCTGCAGCTGGGAGTCCTTCCAGCGAGGGGAGCTTGGACAAAGGGTTTCCTGTCAGGGGAGGTGCTAGCACCATCCCAGACAGGGTTTTGTGTATCCTGGGTAGGCAGGGCTTTACAGGAAGGTGACTGCAAGTGGCACCCCGGTGCTCACTACGCATCTGCCGGCTAGAACCAGTTCCAGGGGCACTTAGCCCCTGAGCTGGGGAAAGTCCGGCATGGGAGAGGGGTGTAACCACCCCCCTTCCTGGTCCCACCCCTAGGGCAGGACCTAGTCGCGTACCCACCCCTTTCTTTAGGATAAAGGCAGGAGCGGGGACCCTTCCAAATGAGATCATCTTTGAATCAAGAAACTACTTTCTGCGAAAGGAACTCTCGACTCTTCTCAAGATTTCTCCCTTGTGGCTAAGGAGTAGTCACCCTGCATCCGCAGGCACCATCTAAGAACACTGCGGTTTGCTGCACATCCTTCCTCCAGAATCCGACTTACCAGCTCGACGAGACCCGGCTTCCCTGGCACCTCTGACCTCTACCTACCTCTACAGCTAAGCTGAGAACCGTAGGTGCGACGAGACCTCGAGGGACCGGCCATCATCAGAACTGCACGACTTCTATCCAGCACGACCGCCGAGGGATCCTCTGGTGAGTGCTTTGGGGTCCGAGAAGCCCCGACCCTGAACAGCTCCAGCACCGAAGACCAGCCCCCCAGCATCCACGAGATCTGCGTGGGGCCCTTCTGCTTTTTGGCTGCTCACCGCGTTGTCTGGCTACTAGCCCGCTGGCTTGTGGCCTTCCCGACGACGACATCACCACTGCTAGTCTGGTTGCTCCAGACTGGCCCTTGCTCCCTTCCAAAAGAGGAGCACCCCGGACCCTCCTGGTCCACTCCAGACGCCATTTTAGGTCCACCGCGTGGGCTTGAATTTCCTAAGACTTGTTGCCCCAATCCTGGGTCCAGCGACGTCGACAGCATCAACCATCGTGGGACAGCTCGCACCTCAATCCTGGTCGCCGACAATGCCTCCTGGTCCGTGAGACTGCAGAGCCCAGCGTCGCCCACTCACCTGGTCGAGGTGACTCCATCCGGTGCCATCCTGGTGCCCATCTGATCACTGGCTAGTGATTCAGGACTTGGTCCCCTCTGCTTACAGGTGTCTTCCATCTTCGATCCAGGCTTGGATCCACCGAACAATCTTCACTGGTCGCCTGCCAGCAACTCCTTCTTTCAGGCTCCTGGTTCGTCAACGAGGGTTTCCGTCGACACTTGAACCCTATGCAGCCGCAGCCCCTGGGCTAGGTAACTTCGGCATTTCGGTGCCCCAGCATAGCCTCACTATGCAAGGGTCCAGATCCACTCTCGTTTTCAGCCTACCTTATTGGGTTCGCCCGAGAACACTAACTTTGCTTTTACTAGCCTCCATAGACTTTGTCCCGCATCCCGCGTGGGTTCCACAGCGGTATGAGTTATAGTGCCAGGAAACCGCTTGGTGACAGTGCGCTCTACAAATACCTTGACATTTACATATTTACATTTACATTTACATTTAGGTCTACTCATCAACGCCTGTTTTAACTGAGAGAGAGAGAAGAGGTGCAAACATGGTCAAACCAACCCTTGTCATGATTGGTTCCCCATTACCAAACTTTGTAAAAATGGTAAAAATAGAATGGTTAATTTTGCTAAAGTTCACGAAGATCAATGCAGGCTCACAATTAATATTCAGGTTGTCGTATATCTCAACAGAACAATCCATAACAATATTTTTTAACACCTTATCCGCATGGACCCCTTTCTATTTTATTCTAGTGCCATTGGGTCTATGCAGTTCAATGTTACCCACATTTCTTGTTGTATTTACAGACCTGGTTTCCCAGATTACAGCTTTCAAAATAATACAATTATGGTCGCTGAGTAAGGATTCTTTAATCCTGGGAATGGTACACAGGGGGATGATATTTGAGGATACCAAGATGTGATCAATAATTGAATTTGAATTCCTACCAGTAAAAGTAGGGATCACATTTCCCCAACCATCTTTTGAACATTGCAAGAGTTCCAAGTCGTAATCTGCCATAAATTTGTGGGGGAAGTGAAAATCATCTTCTCCTGTATCTCTTCTTACCCCAAAGACCCTTGTGGTAGATATTGCACATATAGAGATGTTAAAATCTCCGATCAAAATTAGATCAAAAATAACATTTTCCTCTGTACTTAACTTATCAATCACATTCTCTAGATCCTTAATAACTTTGGACCGTGTGTTATCAAAGAGGAGGTGCTGGATACAGGTGGCAAGGCGATGTTGGTGATGTTAGATCTGTCGGCGGCCTTTGACACCGTCCCCCACGAGGGTCTCCTCGCAAGACTTTCTGAGATCGGTCTAAGGGGGACGGTGCTCAGCTGGTTCCGTTCGTTCTTGGCAGGCTGTCGACAAACGGTCTGGGCCTCTGCTCGCTCCGCCGAGATGTCGCCATTGGGTGTCGGAGTCCCTCAGGGCTCAGTGTTGAGCCCAACTCTATTCAACATCTTCATGACCCCTCTGGCGGCTCTGGCAGAGTCCTTCGGGGCTCAGATAGTTTCCTACGCCGATGACACCCAGCTCCTCTTTACCTGTGAGAGTGGTGCGGATTTCGACGGAGAGAGTATCCGGGGTTGCCTTGAGGCTGTTTTTCATTGGTTCCAACATAACAGCCTCAAGTGCAACTCGGATAAATTTGAGGTCCTCTTCTTTGGGTGCAGCTCAGATCCGGACTGGAAGGTGTGGTGGCCAGAGAACATGTTTCCTCCAGCAAGTTCGTCCCAGGTGGCTAAAAACCTAGGGATTAAGATTGACAACGGCCTAACACTGCGATCTCAGATAATCGGTCTTACTGGCACCTGTTTTGGCCTGCTCCGGATGTTGCGCAAGTTTCTCACCTTACTATCGGAGGAGCATAGGAAGATTACAGTGCAGCTGATAATTGGCTCGAGAATTGATTATTCGAACATTCTTTATCTCGGCCTGCCAGAATATCTGCTTCAACGGCTGCAGGTGGTCCAGAACTCGGCAGCACGTGCAATCTTTGGACTATCTCGCCGTGCCAGAGCCTCGGGCCTCCTGCAGTCACTGCACTGGCTTCCCGTCCGGAAGCGGATAATTTTCAAGGCCTTGACTCTGGCGCATAAAGCTCTGCATGCCTCAGGAGCGAAATACCTTCAAAAAAGGCTTGCCTTTTACCATCCAGCCAGGCCCTTGAGGTCAGGATCCTTGTTCCTCGCCTCGGTTCCGCGTGTAAAAAGGGCTCGTATTGGAGGCAGTTCTTTTAGACTGCTGGCCCCCCAGCTATGGAATACGCTTCCAGTGGCATTGCGCAGTACATCAAACTTACTGGCTTTTAGGAAGGGTCTCAAAACCTGGCTTTTTACTTCTTAGTTGTTCCCTGGGGTTGTTTTTCTGGATCTCTTTTTTTTCTGTCTTTTACTTGTTATGTTATGAGATAGGTGTGCAAACCAAAGCGCCGGGACACTCTTTGAGTAGCCGTGCGCTATATAAAATCAAAGTATAACATAACATAACATATCATAATAGATGTTATTATAAAAATTAATTAAAAGAACAGCCCGGGCATGTTTTTGTTAAAGTCAGAGAATCTGCAAATGAGACCCGATGTTCATGTGCCTTTTTACTTCTAATTACAAGCTAGTTAAAATAAGAACCCTGTGCTGGTGAATTATACGAGGCTAACCAATTCAGTACACCAAGTCTCTTGAAGACAGATGATGTCATGAGATCTAAGAAATTCCTTACAACCCAACTTTTCCCCCTTAGAAGCCAGCCCAGCTATATTCCAGCAAGTTTGAGGTTTGCATGAAATACCATGCTATAGGCAGATATGGATGTTTTGGCAGCGCTTATGTCCATGAAGCTTGGTTATTACCATTTACATATAGGAGCCTGAGGGAGGGAAAAAAGTCTATGTGAATGGCGAGGATTGCACAATAGTACCAGATCACTCCTTAATTTGTAGACACATACAATTGCATGGCTCTTGTATACAAGATGCGCCTGATTTGGACTGAGTTTTGAAAGGTAGTCCGACACCTGCTATCATAACGTACAGTTTACTGGAAACTGGAGTTATTTACTTTGAAATAGTGGAGATTGTTGTGCAATGTTAGCAGGCATCGCTTACATGATTATGGTAACTGAGCGTGTGCTTTGATTAAAAAAAAGTTGTGTTAACTCCTCTGCATGGGAAAGCTGGATGTTTCCATCTGGCTGTCGATTTCGACCTTGAAAGCAGAGTCAACCAAATGAGTCATATAAGAGCGCTATTGTCTCAAAAAGAGGTCGCTATTATATCTGGTACAGAATCATTTGTCCTTTATGTAGCAAACACCTGCACAGAAGTGCATGATTCATTAAATACAGACATGCTCTTGAATTTTGGGGAGTTAATTTAGAGTATCTTTAATGTGTCCTTGACTACGGGGTTACCTTACTTTTTTTTAGAAGCAGTGGACTTGTGACTTTTGTTTAAAATATATTTGGTGTCTTTTTGGGATTTTTTCATTCGATTTTTTCCAGCATCTTTGGTGGATTGCGCTTAATACTCGCATTAGTTGCCGGTGTGCTTTTATTAATTTTTTTACATTAATATGGATGCACATTCTGCAGCAGACGGTAATATGTCTTGGCTTTTCCTGCTCCGCAACCGAAAGCTTAGTTACTATGGAGCGCTGCCTCTTGCAACGTTGAGTGCAGCTTATGGATTATCATTTCGATTCTCCTTTTTCACATGCGTTCAACCTATCTTCCATTGCCTGAGCTGCGATTTCGACTGGGCCCTGGATTTGTGTCTCTGCAGTACGGTGTCTCCCCATGCGGATTATGACCAGCTGATGACCCCCTAAGTGGTTCATGACATACTCTGTTCTAGCGGCGGGATTATGGCCTTAGCAGCGACACATGGAATAATGGGACGTTGGTATGTTTTTGCAGCAGCGCTTGAGTTCTTGGCACGCAGTTACATCGAAGATGACCCGAGTTTTCCTCCGATGGTGATAGAGGCTCCGGTTGTTGAGGAACATGTATGTTCATTCTCACTATTGAATTGGATGGCTGAAATGTTTTCAGATGAGAACAATCACTTAGTCTTGGAGGCTGTTGCTACATACTGTGCTAACACGCTGTTGGATTAAGACTCTGATTTTTCTACGTATTCTTTATTATTTAGTTACTGTTTTCTATCAAAGAGCGAATAACTTTTTTATGGAAATGTGAACTTGACTCAGCATTTTAGGCTTGGACTCTGCATTCCTAATTCGCCCTCGTTTATATCAAGTGCTTTGATCAAGAAAGAGAACAGTGGGCTTGAGCGTTGCACTCACAGCCTGTTAAGTTAGCATGGGTTTATTAGAAGCTTACACGCTATTTTTGCTTTCCTGCTCTGCTTTGCACACGACACGTCCTTGTGATATTGTTTAGAGGAGGCTGAGTATTTTGCTTTCTGATAGATACATCTGCCGTGTGGATTCCTCACCTTGTGAATATCCCCCTTGCGCCAGCAACATTCGGAAATTCTTTTTCGTAGCCTCGCGCCGACGTGGATAGGACGTCACAGAGACACGGCTCCGCTCGCGACTCCGCTGACGTCACCGACGCCTATAATAGGCCCACGCCGGCGTGATGATATCAGTTCCTTTTTTTCCGCGTCGTCGACGCTAACGGTTATCGGGAATCTCTGTAGCCTACTGGTACATTGTTGCCATTTTGTTGCTTAATTCTGCTTCTCTGTATCCTGTTTCTTCGAAGATGTCATCCAAGAAGACTGGCTTCAAGCCCTGCAGGGAGTGCGGTAAAATGATGTCCATGTCTCACAGTGTGAGGAGTAGAGTGTAGTAGAGTGTGAGGAGTAGAGTGTAGTAGAGTGTGAGGAGTAGAGTGTAGTAGAGAGTTAGTAGTAGAGAGTAGTAAAGTGATTAGTAGAGAGTTAGTAGAAGAGAGTAGTAGAGAGTGAGTAGAGTGTAGAGAGAGGAGTAGAGTGTAGTAGAGAGTGTAGTTGAGACTGTAGTAGGGAGTGAATAGTAGACAGTGTAGTAGAGTGAGTAGAGTGTAGTAGAAAGTGAGTAGTAGAGTGAGTAGTAGGGAGTGCAGTAGAGAGTTAATAGAAGAGAATAGTAGAGAGTGAGTAGAGTAGAGAGTTAAGAGTAGAGTGTAGTTGAGAGTGTAGTTGAGAGTGTAGTTGAGAGTGTAGTTGAGAGTGTAGTTGAGAGTGTAGTTGAGAGTGTAGTTGGGAGTGTGTAGAGTGTAGTACAAAGTGAGTAGTAGAGAGTAGTAAAGTGATTAGTAGAGAGTAGTAAAGTGGTTAGTAGAGAGTGAGTAGTTGAGAGTGTAGTAGAGAGTTAGTAGAAGAGAGTAGTCGAGAGTGAGTAGTAGAGCGTGAGTAGTAGAGACTGTAAGAAAAAAGAAAGGGAGAAAGAAAGACTGGGTAGTGTTGCGGCTCCTCTGGATAGGGGTGGCTTGGCTCACTGGTAAATAACACCTTCCCATGCCTCCTCCGCGAGACGGCTGGGTTCCCTGCTCACTGTTGTCTGATTTTGTGGAAGGAAGTAGAGTTCCTCCTTTATTTATTAAATCGGAATAACATTTCCGCTCCCGGCTGAGTCCAACCCTTGCGGATGTAAGGGGGGATGCAGGAGGGGTGCAGTACCCACAGATCTCTCCGGGGGCACCGAGAGGGAAGCAATTGCTGAAAGGAAATCATTAGCCAGGTTTGTTCTTGAAGGCACATATTTGTGAACTCCGCAATGTGGAGTGTATATTACTGCACAACGCTCTACAGTTTTTCGGGATTTCCTATTGCCTGTGTCACTAACTAGCACTAAACACAAGTAAACGCACTTTAGAGGCTCTGGGAGACCTATCAAAACTCCCCCCAATACCATTTATAGTTTGAGCTAGCTGAGAGTGAGAAAGCACCTGTTTCCAAAGCAGGTGTATAAACGGGAAGAGTGAAAGTTCAGTAATAAAGGACGGTAGGCCAAGGCGCCTGCTGCGTAGACAAGTATGGCGCAGAAGACAACAAACAGCTGCTGAAACGAAAATGATTTTGTTTGCAAAAAATTTCACAATGTGGTCTGTCTTTCACAAACTTGATGCAATCCAGCGAAACGGAGCTCCAAGACTTCTACCTTCATTATATATCTCTAGGGTTTGGACTGTAAATTGGGCCCCAGGCGACGCAGGAGCTGCAAAGATCTGTTGTATGATCCTGCCAAATCATTCCCTCTTTGCAAAGCCCGCACGTTGCCCAAAAGAAGAGCGCAGGGTCACTTTTGCCAAAATAAACTCAACTAAAGTGGGGCTTTGCGCAGGTCCGTAACTTATTCCCCTGCGGCGCGGGGCTCCATTCGCCCCAAGACCTATGAATATGGGCGGGGGGGGGAGTGTGGGGGGGCACCCTCATCCTGTGATACACCTCAGACCTGGCGAGGAGTGAGTCTACATTCAAGAGCTTTCTGTGCTCGGTGGAAGAGGCACCCCCGGGGGACCTCGCGAACACGCACTCTTCAGCTCCTGAAACCCCTGGTACCGGGTGCTTCACGCCCCAGGTGCCACCGCAACCCCTGCCCCCGTACACACACACAAGCGTACCAACCCACGAGAAGAGGAGCTTTTGATTGTTGAACCTGAAATGCGCATTTCTACGCAGCCTTCACGCACACAATACGTGAGACTCCTATCCGCTCATTAACTTCCAATGATGATTCTATGGCTTCAGTGTGTAAAGAATCACTTGTTGTGAGAAAGTGGCTCTATATATACTGGGCAATAATGAAGTACAGTGTGTATAGAGTCCACCAACCCCAAAGGTATAACAGAGGTTAAAGTCAGGACTGACCTTACTCACCAAAGTGGTAGCTTGGTCGAGCAGTAAGGCAGTACCAGAGGACAGTGCAAAGCATTTGTTGTACACACTGTCCGCAAAGGATTTCACACACTCAAAGACTGAACTCCAGGCCAATGGTTTTTATATCCAAAGATATAGTTGTTTTATTTTTAGAACCAACAGGCATAAAAATATACTTTGCTAGATATGAGTACTCTCATGTAATTACTTTGCAAGGAAGCAATAAAGATGGTGAACACAATAGGTACAGGAGTTGCTGAAGGCAACTCAAGTCTAGACACACTTTAGCATTGAGCTAAATCGATTGTTACCATTAAAGTACAGTTGATTACAGTACAGATTACTTTAGTAGTTCCAGGACTAGATCCTAGATTCAGTCCTGGGGTCTAAGCTGAAACCAGATTAGCAAAAACGTTTTAGTTTTAGGTACTGTGTTGAATTTTCATGAATATAAAGCTGTTTTAAAAGTTCACACTTAGAAACTTTTCAATGACAATCTGGCAATGTTATTCAACGGGAGAAAATTCAGGTTGCAGGTAATGTATGATTGCGTTACTTTTGTAATCCAGTACAGGACAGCACTGGGGTCTGAACTTAAAACAGGTAGGTAATTGCGTTTCAGTATTTCGTATGATTTTTAAGAATATTTCAAGTTTTCAAAAGTAGGCACTTAGTAGAAATTTCATAGAAAAGCATACAATGGGTTCCTATGGAGAAAATGCAGATTACTAGCAAAAGCGGTAAGTATTAGTTTTGAGGTTCAGTACTGGGCTGCAAGGTACAGTACTGGCTTCTCGCCTGCTTGTAGGTGAGTACCAAGGAATTCGGACTTCGGTTTATTTTATATGAATATTTGCGCCCATGAGGGAAAGGGGGCCTTCGGTTGGTGGCTGCTGGTTAGCAGGCCACACGGCTGTGGGAGCTGGGCTCCTGGTCACTTGCTCAGGGCAAAGGGGGAAGTAGGGTAGGACAAAGGTGGCACAACCAGTGGCACTCGGGCGGCTGGGTGCAGGGTGCTCTTGAGCCGTCGGGCCCTCAATGTTATCCAACGGGAAAGGTTAAAAAGGAAAAAAGGCTGCAGGCTCTGGGATTGAGACTCTCATGGGGCGACCAGCACTTCGAGAGGTAAGTTGGGATCTTGGAGCACAGGTAGGTACCCCAAAGGGAGGCACAGGGGGCTGTAGGGCGCCGAGTGCAGGGGTGTCTTTGGGTTACCATCAGCTGGTCGCGGTTGGGGTGGCCCCTGGTTCTGAGTCTGCATGCGTCGGTTGGCTCATTGAGGAGTATCTTTGGGCACTGGACTTCAGGTCCCAGTCGCCGAGGGGGACGTCCTTAGGGTCTTGGTTCAGTGGGGCTCGGCGGGTGTAGAGTGGGCTGGTCCTGAGCTTCCTGGGTAGCACCAGGTGGGTTGTTGCAGCAGAGCCTCTGCCGATGGAAGCCTCAGTCTTTGAGAGGGTCAAGGCAGGCAGGTCCTCCGGGTGTCCCAATGTTGCTGTCCGCAGGAGTCGCTGAGATTAGGCAGGAGCAGGTTCCAGGATCGACAGGCCGGCAGAGCTGGGGCCACGTCAGTTGTTGTCGCACTGTTGTTAGCAGCTGCACGGCAGATCTTCTTGATCTTCTTTCTTCTTTTTGTATTTGTATCTGAGGAAGGAAGGTTCAGGGTGCCCCTAAATACTGAATTTAGGGGCGTTACAGGTAGGGCAAGGGCAGGGACCAATGGGTCCCTGTTCTGGGGTGAGTACACCACCTAGCCTGCTCCTCTCCTGTGGGAGGGGGCTGGAGCCTAGCTGGGATTGGGCAGGGCTCCCCATCCACAAGATGGCCGGAGTCCGGGGTCGTGCTTCACCTAGTCTCCCCACCTGAGGGGTGTTTGGTTGACACAGGCTGGCACACTCCCCTTCCTGACGTACTTTCTCCCACCAGTCTTTCCGCCAGAGTGGGGGTTAGAACTGGTGGGTGCCAGATGCTGGGTACAGCAAATGGTCTGGAGAAGCTCACAGAGGCGGCATGCCTTTGAAGCTTCCCCCCTGCACATCCTGGGGGAGGAGACCTAGCACCTCGCCCAGGATGTGCATTGTTGTAGGCACAGGAGAGCAGGGGGCTCTCCACCCAGGGGTCCAGCAACATGTCTGCTGTGTGTCTGCAGCCACTCAGCCCTGACCTGATTTGTAGGTTAGGATGTAAGAGGGCATCTCTAAGATGCCCTCTGGTGCATTTTACATTTACTCCCACACTGGCATCAGTGCGGGTTTAATGTGCTGAGAAGTTTGGAACCAAACTGGTCAGTTTCAGTGTAGCAATTATGGTGCTGTGGAGGTCGTAATGACAACCCCCCTGCACCATATACTCTTAATGGCATCACTGCACTTACAGTGGCCAGGAATGGCCCTGGGTACTGTAGGGGCACAGGGCTCATGCACCTGTGCCCACACCTCTGGCATAGGGAACCTAGCTAGAGGGGTGACTTAAGTATGCCAGGGCAGTGGGTTCTGTGGGCATGGCACACAGGGATGTGTGCCATGTCGACTCTTGGTTTAGTTCTGTACTTTGGCACTCATCCTGCAAAGGCAGTGTGTGGGTGCCAGTGTACAGGGCCCCTGAGGGTGGCACAATAAGTGCTGCAGCCCTCAGGGGCTTTCTCTGATCACCATGCCCTGGGTACCAACGGTACCATTTACTAGGGGCTGACAGGTGGTCAGAGATGCCAATTGGGTTTTTAGTTTCAGCACAGTTTTAGGGAAGGAACACAGACCCTGGGTACCTAGTTGGCAGGAACCCTCAGTCAAAGCACATCTGCAGTTCAGAAAAAAGTGGGGGCATACCAAGGCAAGAAAGATGGCACTTTCTCACACCTGTACATCTCACTGGAGTGACATATGGACTGAGGGGGATCTCTCAGTGTACCTATTCAGTTGAATTTCACTCACAGGTTAAAATAAAACCACATCTGGCAATTCTTCGACACAGTTTTTTTCAGTACAAAGCCTTGCTCGTGTATTCGGCTTTTTCTAACTACACAGAATATTAAACATGCTCTTGCAGTCATTTTAGACTACCTATTACCTTTCTTTGTTTGTCTATCCAGATACGTTTAAGTGTTTTTCTAATTGGACTGTCCATCTTGTGAGAAAACGAGGATTATTGATCACATTGAAAGACTCACTGTTACTTAGATAAAGATGGAGCAAGATAACAAAACTAGCTTACAGAACAAGCGCTCGCCAGGCAGCCGCGGTTATGACAGAGACTTTTCTCTTCTTGAGACGGCCCACTTGGACAGGCTCGCCTGCTTTCCTTCTGAAGTATAAGGTTTCTTATCTTTATGGGGCAGTTGTTTAAACATGGCCCCATAAAGATAAGAAACCTTTTACTCCAGAAGGAAGGGAGATGAGCCCGTCCTAGTGGGCTGTCTCAGAAAGAGAAAACTCAACGTCACAGAATGCTCTTCCCCAATGGTTGGCCACCGTTTAGCATAAACGGTGACGCCAGACAATGGGAAAGGGGGCGGGGCTTAAAGCCTTTTACTGAAAGCTCCACAAAAACATAAAATCTAGCCAGCGAGACTGAGCATGTGCGCAGCCCACGCAGCCGAGATCTAAAGACCTGATGATGATGAGGTCACGGGTAGACAACCAAGATATACCACCCGACTACTGATGTGCATGAATGAGGGTTTTAAAGAGGGCTAACATACCTGACCCTGGTTAAACAGGTACAAGTGATCCACTTTCTTTTGATTATTGAAGTTACAGGATGTACACTTATTTTCTGAGAGACCTAGAGCATAGGGGTTAAAAGGTATACATCTAGGGGCAGGGGGCAGATCATGGAGTTGACTAGGACTATAGGAAAGACGGTGCATACCGTTTGTGGTGGCTCTGGCATAGTGGTTGGCGCGGGAGGCTTTCAGGATGCTGACTGGCACAGACAAGATTGCCCTATTGGCGCATCCGCGCTGAGTCCCTGCTTAAATGCATGTGGGAGGCCCAGGAAGCTAGGGCGCTCATTCTCAAAATTTATGGTGCATTACACCCGCAGGCTACCACCTGCGCCTCATCCCTGGTGGCCAGTGGTAGAGCTTAGGTTTGTTCTGTTGTCGGTGTCATTCATTGTATTGCCCTTAATGTTTTTTGGTGTCCGTGACTGCTGTTGTCTGTCTTCCCCCTGTGCCTGTATTTTCTCCTGTACCCTTTTTACTTCTGTTCCCTTTGTTGCCCCTGAGATTCTGTGCCCTTTTTCCCTTCTGTTCCCATCATGCCCCCGTGATTCTGTGCCCTTTTTTCCTTCTGTTCCCATTGTTGACCCCATGATTCTGTGCACTTTTTTCCTTCTGTTCCCATCGTTGACCCCGTGATTCTGTGCACGTTTTTCCTTCTGTTCCCATCGTTGCCCCCGTATTTCTGAGCCCCGTTTTCCTTCTGTTCTCATCGTTGCCCCTGTAATTCTGTGCCCTTGCTTTCCGTTCCCTTCGCCGCTCCCACCGCTGCGGCCCCACCCCCTGACTGCCCATTTGCTGCCCCTGCTTCCTGCCTCCCAGCTGCTCCTCCCTCCCACCTCCCTATATATGGCGGCCGATGTGCGGCTGCGCCGCTGGCCCGCAAAAGGCAAGCCCATCTGCGCCCGGTGCGCTCCCGGCGCCAGAACCCCTGGTCCCCACGCCCCCCCACGACGACCGCCGCCGCTACGATGCCAGCACACTGCACGCTTTCGACTCCGGATGGACCCACACCTGCATCAAGGCCGCTGCGAAACGCACACATGGTTCCTTCACCTGACGGAACTGCAGCTACACCAGCCTCCGAGCCGCCGAACCACCCGCCAAGAAAGACCTCAACCACCTCCTACTGAACACCCGCTCCGCACGCAAACATGCCGTCGAGATATGGGACCTGCTCGACACATCATAACCGGATGTCAACTTTCTGACAGAGTTCTGGATGAACGACTCCTCCGCACCCGACATCGCCATAGCCATTCCACACGGCTACAAGATCACCCGCAGAGACCGCACTAACGGAGTCGGAGGAGGAATCGCCATCGTCCACAAGAACAGCATCAGGGTCTCGACCAGCACCGACGACACTCTCAGCTTCGCCGAACACAGACTTTAACACCACCCTAAGAGGCACCCTCGTCTACAGACGCCCCAACCATGACTCAAGATCAGCGACTCCATCGCCGACTTCATCAGCACGCAAGCCCTGACCTCCATCGACTACATCCTCCTCGGAGGCCTGAACTTTCACCTTGAGAACAACAACGACAGCAACTCCACAAGCCTGATCGACAACCACGCCAACCTCGGACTTAGACAGCCTGTCACAACACCTACCCATTCCACCGGCCAAATGCTCTGCCCCATCTTCTCCTGAAGCTCCAACGTCTCCTTCAGCCACACCACCGAACTCCTCTGGACCGACCACCACTGCATCCACTTCACCTTCCAGAAACACACTACCTCACCCAACAGATCCCCCGACGCTGCTGGAGCAAAATCACCGAAGACCAACTACACGCAACCTCAGACGCTAGACCGACGGCTGCGCCAACACCCTCGCCCTGCTGAAGAAACCCACCCACAGAGACACCAGCAAGAGAGCTAACTGATGCACCCCAGAACTCCTAGCCTCCAAGCGAACCTGCAGGAAACTAGAGCAGAAACGACACAATGAAAGGACACCGGACAGCCTCGCAGCCCACCAAGACGCCATCCGCAAACACCATCACCTCATCAGGTCTGCCTAGAGGACCTCCTTGAAAGACCACCTCGAAAACAACGCACACAACAGCAAGGAGCTCTTCAACATCGTGAAGGAACTCTCCAACACCAACGGCATCCCCTGTCGTAAGCCCTGTGCGATTCCCTCGCCACCGTCGTCCACCGCAAGATCGCTGACATCCACGACAGCTTCAACACCCAGACAGCCACAACAGACATCGACACTCCAGACTCTCCGCACACCATCGACCACGACCCCCTACCAGCCTGGGCCAACGCGAACATTGATGACACCATCAAGACCATGAGCACAATCCACTCCGGCTCCCTATCAGACGCATTCCTACACCACATCTTCAACAAAGAGAGCAGCTCCATCTCACCCTACCTGCGCAACATCATCAATCTCTCCTTCGAGACCGTGACCTTCCCAGAGAGCTGGAAACACACCGAGATCAACCCCCTACTCAAAAAACCCAAGGCGGACCCGAAAGACCTCAAGAACTTCCAGCCCATCTCCCTGCTTCCGTTCCCAGCCAAGGTCATTGAGAAGATCGCCAACAGACAGCTAACCCAGTACCTCGAAGAAAACTGCTTCCTGGACCCATCCCAGTCAGGGTTCCGCAGCAACCACAGCACCAAGACTGCCGGCCACCGACAACATCAGGATCCTCCTGGACCACCCTGCTGTCTTCGACACTGTCTGCCACCGCAGACTACGCACACGCCTCCATCCGCGACAAGGCCCTGGAATGGACCGCCTCCTTCCTCTCCTGCAGAAGTCAGAGCGTCCGTCTCCCCCATTCCGATCAGAAGCTTCCACGATCTTCTGCGGCGTACCTCAGGGATCATTCCTCAGCCCGACACTGTTCAACATCTACATGGCCCGCTCGCACAAGTCTTCTGCATAGCCGATCTCCGTTTAGAGAACATCGCCTGCGTTAGCCAGATGGGAATATTAATGAATAAGTATAACAATTTAGGCAGGACTATCATCTTTTGTAGAGCTATCCTATCCGCTAGCGAAAGGGACATCCGTATCCAGCGATCTATCTGTTCTTCAAGTTTAGACAGCGTTCTACCATAATTTTCTCTTCTCACCAGTTCTGGATCTCTATGTATCCATATACCCAAATACTTTACTATGTCAGTTTGGCATTTCAAGGGATAGTCCAAGTTTGGTTGCGTTGTGGGTACCGTCAGAGGTATAACTACCGACTTGTCCCAGTGTATTCGGAGTCCCGAGTACTGCTCGAAGCGTACATATTCCCTTATTATTTTGTTTAAGTATACACTAGGGTGACGGTTAAAAAGAACTATATAATCCACATATAATGAAATATTGAGGGGACAGAGGTGGAACTGTAATGCAGCTTCTGAATGGCGTTGGCGAATTATGCAAGCTAATGGCTCCAGAATCAACGTGAACAGAATAGGTGAAAGTGGGCAGCCCTGCCTCGTCCCTCGCCCTATACGTATGGGTACTGATGTGTGCCCATTAATCCTTATTTTAGCAATGGGGTTGTTGTATAATAGTTCATTCCATCTCCGAAATGGCCCTGGAAAACACATTCGGGATAGTACTGTGAACAAGCACACCCATTCCACCGAATTAAAGGCTTTCGCCGCATCCAATAGGGACGCAGCCGCAGGTAGCTCTGGGTCGAAATGGTGGTACAGTGCAAAGATGGTGCGTATGTTTTGGGTGGTGCATCTAGTCGGTACAAACCCAGCTTGATCAGGTAGTAACAGCTTCTCTTGCAGAAGCTGTATCCTAGTTGCTATGTTCTTTGATAATATTTTTCCATCAATATTTATTAAAGATATTGGACGGTAAGAGTCACATTTATTCTGATAGATACATCTGCCGTGTGGATTCCTCACCTTGTGAATATCCCCTTGCGTCAGCAACATTCGGAAATTATTTTTGTAGCTTCGCGCCGACGTGATTGTTGAACCTGAAATGCGCATTTCTACGCAGCCTTCACGCACACAATACGTGAGACTCCTATCCGCTCATTAACTTCCAATGATGATTCTATGGCTTCAGTGTGTAAAGAATCACTTGTTGTGAGAAAGTGGCTCTATATATACTGGGCAATAATGAAGTACAGTGTGTATAGAGTCCACCAACCCCAAAGGTATAACAGAGGTTAAAGTCAGGACTGACCTTACTCACCAAAGTGGTAGCTTGGTCGAGCAGTAAGGCAGTACCAGAGGACAGTGCAAAGCATTTGTTGTACACACTGTCCGCAAAGGATTTCACACACTCAAAGACTGAACTCCAGGCCAATGGTTTTTATATCCAAAGATATAGTTGTTTCATTTTTAGAACCAACAGGCATAAAAATATACTTTGCTAGATATGAGTACTCTCATGTAATTACTTTGCAAGGAAGCAATAAAGATGGTGAACACAATAGGTACAGGAGTTGCTGAAGGCAACTCAAGTCTAGACACACTTTAGCATTGAGCTAAATCGATTGTTACCATTAAAGTACAGTTGATTACAGTACAGATTACTTTAGTAGTTCCAGGACTAGATCCTAGATTCAGTCCTGGGGTCTAAGCTGAAACCAGATTAGCAAAAACGTTTTAGTTTTAGGTACTGTGTTGAATTTTCATGAATATAAAGCTGTTTTAAAAGTTCACACTTAGAAACTTTTCAATGACAATCTGGCAATGTTATTCAACGGGAGAAAATTCAGGTTGCAGGTAATGTATGATTGCGTTACTTTTGTAATCCAGTACAGGACAGCACTGGGGTCTGAACTTAAAACAGGTAGGTAATTGCGTTTCAGTATTTCGTATGATTTTTAAGAATATTTCAAGTTTTCAAAAGTAGGCACTTAGTAGAAATTTCATAGAAAAGCATACAATGGGTTCCTATGGAGAAAATGCAGATTACTAGCAAAAGCGGTAAGTATTAGTTTTGAGGTTCAGTACTGGGCTGCAAGGTACAGTACTGGCTTCTCGCCTGCTTGTAGGTGAGTACCAAGGAATTCGGACTTCGGTTTATTTTATATGAATATTTGCGCCCATGAGGGAAAGGGGGCCTTCGGTTGGTGGCTGCTGGTTAGCAGGCCACACGGCTGTGGGAGCTGGGCTCCTGGTCACTTGCTCAGGGCAAAGGGGGAAGTAGGGTAGGACAAAGGTGGCACAACCAGTGGCACTCGGGCGGCTGGGTGCAGGGTGCTCTTGAGCCGTCGGGCCCTCAATGTTATCCAACGGGAAAGGTTAAAAAGGAAAAAAGGCTGCAGGCTCTGGGATTGAGACTCTCATGGGGCGACCAGCACTTCGAGAGGTAAGTTGGGATCTTGGAGCACAGGTAGGTACCCCAAAGGGAGGCACAGGGGGCTGTAGGGCGCCGAGTGCAGGGGTGTCTTTGGGTTACCATCAGCTGGTCGCGGTTGGGGTGGCCCCTGGTTCTGAGTCTGCATGCGTCGGTTGGCTCGTTGAGGAGTATCTTTGGGCACTGGACTTCAGGTCCCAGTCGCCGAGGGGGACGTCCTTAGGGTCTTGGTTCAGTGGGGCTCGGCGGGTGTAGAGTGGGCTGGTCCTGAGCTTCCTGGGTAGCACCAGGTGGGTTGTTGCAGCAGAGCCTCTGCCGATGGAAGCCTCAGTCTTTGAGAGGGTCAAGGCAGGCAGGTCCTCCGGGTGTCCCAATGTTGCTGTCCGCAGGAGTCGCTGAGATTAGGCAGGAGCAGGTTCCAGGATCGACAGGCCGGCAGAGCTGGGGCCACGTCAGTTGTTGTCGCACTGTTGTTAGCAGCTGCACGGCAGATCTTCTTGATCTTCTTTCTTCTTTTTGTATTTGGATCTGAGGAAGGAAGGTTCAGGGTGCCCCTAAATACTGAATTTAGGGGCGTTACAGGTAGGGCAAGGGCAGGGACCAATGGGTCCCTGTTCTGGGGTGAGTACACCACCTAGCCTGCTCCTCTCCTGTGGGAGGGGGCTGGAGCCTAGCTGGGATTGGGCAGGGCTCCCCATCCACAAGATGGCCGGAGTCCGGGGTCGTGCTTCACCTAGTCTCCCCACCTGAGGGGTGTTTGGTTGACACAGGCTGGCACACTCCCCTTCCTGACGTACTTTCTCCCACCAGTCTTTCCGCCAGAGTGGGGGTTAGAACTGGTGGGTGCCAGATGCTGGGTACAGCAAATGGTCTGGAGAAGCTCACAGAGGCGGCATGCCTTTGAAGCTTCCCCCCTGCACATCCTGGGGGAGGAGACCTAGCACCTCGCCCAGGATGTGCATTGTTGTAGGCACAGGAGAGCAGGGCGCTCTCCACCCAGGGGTCCAGCAACATGTCTGCTGTGTGTCTGCAGCCACTCAGCCCTGACCTGATTTGTAGGTTAGGATGTAAGAGGGCATCTCTAAGATGCCCTCTGGTGCATTTTACATTTACTCCCACACTGGCATCAGTGCGGGTTTAATGTGCTGAGAAGTTTGGAACCAAACTGGTCAGTTTCAGTGTAGCAATTATGGTGCTGTGGAGGTCGTAATGACAACCCCCCTGCACCATATACTCTTAATGGCATCACTGCACTTACAGTGGCCAGGAATGGCCCTGGGTACTGTAGGGGCACAGGGCTCATGCACCTGTGCCCACACCTCTGGCATAGGGAACCTAGCTAGAGGGGTGACTTAAGTATGCCAGGGCAGTGGGTTCTGTGGGCATGGCACACAGGGATGTGTGCCATGTCGACTCTTGGTTTAGTTCTGTACTTTGGCACTCATCCTGCAAAGGCAGTGTGTGGGTGCCAGTGTACAGGGCCCCTGAGGGTGGCACAATAAGTGCTGCAGCCCTCAGGGGCTTTCTCTGATCACCATGCCCTGGGTACCAACGGTACCATTTACTAGGGGCTGACAGGTGGTCAGAGATGCCAATTGGGTTTTTAGTTTCAGCACAGTTTTAGGGAAGGAACACAGACCCTGGGTACCTAGTTGGCAGGAACCCTCAGTCAAAGCACATCTGCAGTTCAGAAAAAAGTGGGGGCATACCAAGGCAAGAAAGATGGCACTTTCTCACACCTGTACATCTCACTGGAGTGACATATGGACTGAGGGGGATCTCTCAGTGTACCTATTCAGTTGAATTTCACTCACAGGTTAAAATAAAACCACATCTGGCAATTCTTCGACACAGTTTTTTTCAGTACAAAGCCTTGCTCGTGTATTCGGCTTTTTCTAACTACACAGAATATTAAACATGCTCTTGCAGTCATTTTAGACTACCTATTACCTTTCTTTGTTTGTCTATCCAGATACGTTTAAGTGTTTTTCTAATTGGACTGTCCATCTTGTGAGAAAACGAGGATTATTGATCACATTGAAAGACTCACTGTTACTTAGATAAAGATGGAGCAAGATAACAAAACTAGCTTACAGAACAAGCGCTCGCCAGGCAGCCGCGGTTATGACAGAGACTTTTCTCTTCTTGAGACGGCCCACTTGGACAGGCTCGCCTGCTTTCCTTCTGAAGTATAAGGTTTCTTATCTTTATGGGGCAGTTGTTTAAACATGGCCCCATAAAGATAAGAAACCTTTTACTCCAGAAGGAAGGGAGATGAGCCCGTCCTAGTGGGCTGTCTCAGAAAGAGAAAACTCAACGTCACAGAATGCTCTTCCCCAATGGTTGGCCACCGTTTAGCATAAACGGTGACGCCAGACAATGGGAAAGGGGGCGGGGCTTAAAGCCTTTTACTGAAAGCTCCACAAAAACATAAAATCTAGCCAGCGAGACTGAGCATGTGCGCAGCCCACGCAGCCGAGATCTAAAGACCTGATGATGATGAGGTCACGGGTAGACAACCAAGATATACCACCCGACTACTGATGTGCATGAATGAGGGTTTTAAAGAGGGCTAACATACCTGACCCTGGTTAAACAGGTACAAGTGATCCACTTTCTTTTGATTATTGAAGTTACAGGATGTACACTTATTTTCTGAGAGACCTAGAGCATAGGGGTTAAAAGGTATACATCTAGGGGCAGGGGGCAGATCATGGAGTTGACTAGGACTATAGGAAAGACGGTGCATACCGTTTGTGGTGGCTCTGGCATAGTGGTTGGCGCGGGAGGCTTTCAGGATGCTGACTGGCACAGACAAGATTGCCCTATTGGCGCATCCGCGCTGAGTCCCTGCTTAAATGCATGTGGGAGGCCCAGGAAGCTAGGGCGCTCATTCTCAAAATTTATGGTGCATTACACCCGCAGGCTACCACCTGCGCCTCATCCCTGGTGGCCAGTGGTAGAGCTTAGGTTTGTTCTGTTGTCGGTGTCATTCATTGTATTGCCCTTAATGTTTTTTGGTGTCCGTGACTGCTGTTGTCTGTCTTCCCCCTGTGCCTGTATTTTCTCCTGTACCCTTTTTACTTCTGTTCCCTTTGTTGCCCCTGAGATTCTGTGCCCTTTTTCCCTTCTGTTCCCATCATGCCCCCGTGATTCTGTGCCCTTTTTTCCTTCTGTTCCCATTGTTGACCCCATGATTCTGTGCACTTTTTTCCTTCTGTTCCCATCGTTGACCCCGTGATTCTGTGCACGTTTTTCCTTCTGTTCCCATCGTTGCCCCCGTATTTCTGAGCCCCGTTTTCCTTCTGTTCTCATCGTTGCCCCTGTAATTCTGTGCCCTTGCTTTCCGTTCCCTTCGCCGCTCCCACCGCTGCGGCCCCACCCCCTGACTGCCCATTTGCTGCCCCTGCTTCCTGCCTCCCAGCTGCTCCTCCCTCCCACCTCCCTATATATGGCGGCCGATGTGCGGCTGCGCCGCTGGCCCGCAAAAGGCAAGCCCATCTGCGCCCGGTGCGCTCCCGGCGCCAGAACCCCTGGTCCCCACGCCCCCCCACGACGACCGCCGCCGCTACGATGCCAGCACACTGCACGCTTTCGACTCCGGATGGACCCACACCTGCATCAAGGCCGCTGCGAAACGCACACATGGTTCCTTCACCTGACGGAACTGCAGCTACACCAGCCTCCGAGCCGCCGAACCACCCGCCAAGAAAGACCTCAACCACCTCCTACTGAACACCCGCTCCGCACGCAAACATGCCGTCGAGATATGGGACCTGCTCGACACATCATAACCGGATGTCAACTTTCTGACAGAGTTCTGGATGAACGACTCCTCCGCACCCGACATCGCCATAGCCATTCCACACGGCTACAAGATCACCCGCAGAGACCGCACTAACGGAGTCGGAGGAGGAATCGCCATCGTCCACAAGAACAGCATCAGGGTCTCGACCAGCACCGACGACACTCTCAGCTTCGCCGAACACAGACTTTAACACCACCCTAAGAGGCACCCTCGTCTACAGACGCCCCAACCATGACTCAAGATCAGCGACTCCATCGCCGACTTCATCAGCACGCAAGCCCTGACCTCCATCGACTACATCCTCCTCGGAGGCCTGAACTTTCACCTTGAGAACAACAACGACAGCAACTCCACAAGCCTGATCGACAACCACGCCAACCTCGGACTTAGACAGCCTGTCACAACACCTACCCATTCCACCGGCCAAATGCTCTGCCCCATCTTCTCCTGAAGCTCCAACGTCTCCTTCAGCCACACCACCGAACTCCTCTGGACCGACCACCACTGCATCCACTTCACCTTCCAGAAACACACTACCTCACCCAACAGATCCCCCGACGCTGCTGGAGCAAAATCACCGAAGACCAACTACACGCAACCTCAGACGCTAGACCGACGGCTGCGCCAACACCCTCGCCCTGCTGAAGAAACCCACCCACAGAGACACCAGCAAGAGAGCTAACTGATGCACCCCAGAACTCCTAGCCTCCAAGCGAACCTGCAGGAAACTAGAGCAGAAACGACACAATGAAAGGACACCGGACAGCCTCGCAGCCCACCAAGACGCCATCCGCAAACACCATCACCTCATCAGGTCTGCCTAGAGGACCTCCTTGAAAGACCACCTCGAAAACAACGCACACAACAGCAAGGAGCTCTTCAACATCGTGAAGGAACTCTCCAACACCAACGGCATCCCCTGTCGTAAGCCCTGTGCGATTCCCTCGCCACCGTCGTCCACCGCAAGATCGCTGACATCCACGACAGCTTCAACACCCAGACAGCCACAACAGACATCGACACTCCAGACTCTCCGCACACCATCGACCACGACCCCCTACCAGCCTGGGCCAACGCGAACATTGATGACACCATCAAGACCATGAGCACAATCCACTCCGGCTCCCTATCAGACGCATTCCTACACCACATCTTCAACAAAGAGAGCAGCTCCATCTCACCCTACCTGCGCAACATCATCAATCTCTCCTTCGAGACCGTGACCTTCCCAGAGAGCTGGAAACACACCGAGATCAACCCCCTACTCAAAAAACCCAAGGCGGACCCGAAAGACCTCAAGAACTTCCAGCCCATCTCCCTGCTTCCGTTCCCAGCCAAGGTCATTGAGAAGATCGCCAACAGACAGCTAACCCAGTACCTCGAAGAAAACTGCTTCCTGGACCCATCCCAGTCAGGGTTCCGCAGCAACCACAGCACCAAGACTGCCGGCCACCGACAACATCAGGATCCTCCTGGACCACCCTGCTGTCTTCGACACTGTCTGCCACCGCAGACTACGCACACGCCTCCATCCGCGACAAGGCCCTGGAATGGACCGCCTCCTTCCTCTCCTGCAGAAGTCAGAGCGTCCGTCTCCCCCATTCCGATCAGAAGCTTCCACGATCTTCTGCGGCGTACCTCAGGGATCATTCCTCAGCCCGACACTGTTCAACATCTACATGGCCCGCTCGCACAAGTCTTCTGCATAGCCGATCTCCGTTTAGAGAACATCGCCTGCGTTAGCCAGATGGGAATATTAATGAATAAGTATAACAATTTAGGCAGGACTATCATCTTTTGTAGAGCTATCCTATCCGCTAGCGAAAGGGACATCCGTATCCAGCGATCTATCTGTTCTTCAAGTTTAGACAGCGTTCTACCATAATTTTCTCTTCTCACCAGTTCTGGATCTCTATGTATCCATATACCCAAATACTTTACTATGTCAGTTTGGCATTTCAAGGGATAGTCCAAGTTTGGTTGCGTTGTGGGTACCGTCAGAGGTATAACTACCGACTTGTCCCAGTGTATTCGGAGTCCCGAGTACTGCTCGAAGCGTACATATTCCCTTATTATTTTGTTTAAGTATACACTAGGGTGACGGTTAAAAAGAACTATATAATCCACATATAATGAAATATTGAGGGGACAGAGGTGGAACTGTAATGCAGCTTCTGAATGGCGTTGGCGAATTATGCAAGCTAATGGCTCCAGAATCAACGTGAACAGAATAGGTGAAAGTGGGCAGCCCTGCCTCGTCCCTCGCCCTATACGTATGGGTACTGATGTGTGCCCATTAATCCTTATTTTAGCAATGGGGTTGTTGTATAATAGTTCATTCCATCTCCGAAATGGCCCTGGAAAACACATTCGGGATAGTACTGTGAACAAGCACACCCATTCCACCGAATTAAAGGCTTTCGCCGCATCCAATAGGGACGCAGCCGCAGGTAGCTCTGGGTCGAAATGGTGGTACAGTGCAAAGATGGTGCGTATGTTTTGGGTGGTGCATCTAGTCGGTACAAACCCAGCTTGATCAGGTAGTAACAGCTTCTCTTGCAGAAGCTGTATCCTAGTTGCTATGTTCTTTGATAATATTTTTCCATCAATATTTATTAAAGATATTGGACGGTAAGAGTCACATTTATTCTGATAGATACATCTGCCGTGTGGATTCCTCACCTTGTGAATATCCCCTTGCGTCAGCAACATTCGGAAATTATTTTTGTAGCTTCGCGCCGACGTGGACGCGGACGTCACAGAGACACGGCTCCGCTCGCGACTCCGCTGACGTCACCGACGCCTATAATAGGTCCACGCCGGCGTGATGACATCAGTTCCCTTTTTTCCGCGTCGTCGACGCTAACGGTTTTCAGGGATCGTACTGTAGCTTTACAGTAACTTTGTTACTATTAACCTGTTATTCTGTTTAACTTTATATTCTTCGAGATGTCGTCGAAGAAGACTGGTTTTAAGGCTTGCGGCGAATGTGGCAAGACTATGTCTATCACCGATCCTCATGATTGCTGTGTCTGGTGTTTATTATTATTATTGGACATTTGTAGAGCGCCTGGTTACGCCACCGGTGTGTCCCCGCGCTATGATAAGTGGAGTAGCTGCCCCCCCCCGCTCCCTCAAAAGGCTACCTGCTATATAAGTGGGTTTTAATTTTTTTCCTGAACAAGTTTTTTCCTGAATAAGCTCCGACCATGACGTCGAGGACTGTTCTTGCTGCAAGAAGATGACTTCGAAGGCGCTAAGAGAGAGAGAGAGGCGAAGCTCCTTGTGGCTAAGCTAAAGAGTAAGAAGGATAAGAAATCTTCGAAGTCTTGAACTCGTCGGTCGAGGTCTCGATCGAGGTCCCGCTCGGAGTCGTCTTCAGCTCACGCTTCGAAGTCTTCGAGGAAGAAGCACAAGAAGAGGAGCCATGAGTCACGTCATCGCTCCGGAAAAGACTCTGGTTCGAGACCGAAGTCCCAGGTCAAGCTTCTGAGTAAAGAGGTGGTGGTTTCGGAGTCGGAGCATGTCTCTGTTGGTGAGGCTTCACAACCAGGTTCACCCGAATCACAGGAGCAGGTCCATTCTCCAGTTCCATCCAATCCTTCTGGTCAGGAGGATGAAGGTGTGGAGCAGGGGGCTGGTGAAGTTGAGGTTCCGGTGCCTGCGGGTTCGTCGACCCCGGTTCCAGGACTCGTTGAAGAGGTCGACGTCGTTTCGACTCCGCCTCCTCAGGAACGACCCAGAGAACCTTATCCTGAGTTTCCAGCTCCAGGTCAGGATCCATCTCAGTTCCTGAACGCCATGTTTGGTGTCTATTCTAGGGCAATGTTCCCGTCTGGTGCACCTGTTGGTCCCACGGGTCCTATGACTTTCAACTTGGGTGTTTCCCAGGCTTACGCCTCTGCGCCCTTCATGCCTTTTATGCAGGCTATACCACCGCATTGGCATTTTCCGACACCTCCGGTGTCGTCGACGCCGACTCCGTCGACGCCAGTCACATCGACGCCGATGCCTACGACTCCGAGGCAGGATTCTGTCCGACCTCGTGCTGAGAAGCCTCGTCCGACGTCGGGTTCGACGCCGGCTCCGGCGCCGTCGGAGTCGATTCCGAACCCGTTGGCTTTGGCTGTGAAGGAAAGGTCTCGTAGAAAGGCTCAGAGACTTCTGGAAGAGGATAGGTATCTATATTCGGATACTGAAGAAGGAGAGTTACGGGATTCTGAGAATCCTTTTGAAGATTTGTGTGAGGCCAGTGGGCTTGAACTGTCACCTGAGTGGGAGTTGGCTTCAGTTTCGAATGTGCCATCAAAGGATGTGGTGCCTTATCACACTGTTATATAAAAAGCAGCGAGTCTGTTGAATATTACTCTTCCTACTGCTGACTATAAGCCTAACATCTTGACTGAGGTTCTTCATTCTCCCTCGTCAGTAGTTGAGCCTGTGTTACCCTTCAACGAGGCCTTGACTGAGCCCATCTATGAGGTTCGGAAGAAGCCTTTGTCTGCTCCTGCAGTTTCAAGAACAGTTGCGAGGAGATACAGAGTGGCACCTGAGGACCCTGTGTTTTTATCAATTCATCCCTTGCCTGAGAGTTTGGTGGTGCAGGCTGCTTGCTCTAAGAAAAAGAAATCTGCTGGAGCTTTCCCACAGGTTCCTTGGGACAAAGAATCCAGAAAGCAAGATCAGGGTGCCAGGAAGGTCTTCTCTTCAGCCAGTATGGCGTTAAAGTCAACCAACGCAACGTGCCTGATGGGGAGGTATATCCATGCCTTGATGGATTCTGTCAAGCAGCTAGTTCCGACAATTCCTGAAGATGATCGGAAGGATTTTCAGGAGGTGATTTCAGACACTCAGGCAGCTGCGAGACAGGTGATTCAGAGTGGCCTGGACACTGCTGATTCGGTGGCAAGGGTTATGGGTTCATCTGTGGTACCAGGAGGGCTGCTTGGCTTAAGTCATCGGAGTTCTCTGCGGACGTCCAGTCTGCTTTGTTGGACTTGCCTTTTGATGGCTCAGGATTGTTTGGCAAGAAGGCTGATGCTGCCTTGGAACGTTTTAAGGACAGTAGGGCCACTGCAAAGTCCTTGGGTCTTCAGTCCAGAGGAACTACTGGTAAACACTTCAGGGGGTTCGGAAGATCTTCCTTTCGCTCTTACAGACCTTCCCAGCAGCAGCCTCAGCAGCAACAGAATACGCTGTACAAGTCGTACAGGGGCAGACAAAGATCCCGCCCTAGAGGTCGTCAATCCTCCTCCTCCTCCTCCTCTCCTTCCCAACCCCCAGCCAACGCAGCAAAGCAGCCCTAGATCCGCCATTCCGGATCATGTGGGCCCAGTGGGGGGTCGGCGTACTCATTTCCTACAAGATTGGGAATTAATAACATCGGATCTTTGGGTTCTCAATCTTGTAGGGAATAGGTATGCACTTCCTTTCCAGGAATTCCCTCCCAATTACCCTCCTTGCCAGGGTTTTTGTTCCGAGGACCCCCTGCTTCGCCTGCAGGAAGAAGTCCTGGCTCTTTTCAAAAAAGGTGCAATAGAGGTGGTTCCAGAGCAGGAGAGGGGTCAGGGGTGCTACTCCCGGTATTTCCTGATCCCCAAGAAAGATGGCAGCTTCGGCCAATCCTGGATCTCAGGATCTTGAACCTTTACCTGAAGCAGGAAAAGTTCAAGATGCTCACTCTTGCGCAGGTTCTTCAAGCGCTGCTGGAAGAAGACTGGATGGTGTCGATCGACTTGCAGGATGCGTATTTTCATATTCCCATCCTGAAGTCGCACAGAAAGTATCTCCATTTTACGGTTGGGTCTCAACACTACCAGTTTGTGGTCCTTCCGTTTGGACTTACTACTGCGCCTCGAGTCTTCACCAAGGTGATGGCGGTGGTGGCAGCTCATCTCAGAAGAACGGGGATACATGTGTTTCCGTATCTAGACGACTGGCTGATCAAAGCGGAGTCGCCGGAGAAGGTGCTCCATCATCTGCAAGAGACAACTCAGTTGTTGCACAGGTTGGATTTTTCGATAAATGTACCCAAGTCTCACCTGGTGCCCTCACAGCGCAACCTGTTCATAGGTGCGGTACTGGACACTACTGTATGTCGCGCATTCCCTCCTCAAAGGATTCGCGACATTCAGGAGATGATTCCCTTGTTTTACCCTGGAGCGGTTGTTCCAGTCCTGATGGTCCTTCGCCTGCTCGGTCTGATGGCTTCATGCATCCTGTTGGTCAACCATGCACGCTGGCACATGAGGGCACTCCAGTGGTGCCTCCGCAGGCAGTGGTATCAGCACAACGGAGATCTCAGGGAGTCAGTGAAGATCTCCAGAGAAACTGCAGCAGATCTGTCTTGGAGTGTGGAAAGCAATCTGTCTCAGGGGAAGCCTTTTCAGATTCCTCCATCGGTTGCCACAGTAATATCGGATGCGTCCACTCTCGGGTGGGGTGCTCATCTGGGGGACCTGGAGGTCAAAGGTCTTTGGTCTCCAGAGGAAAGGTTGCTTCATATCAACCTTCTGGAATTGTGGGCAATACGTCTGGCGCTCAAGGCCTTCTCCCTTCCCGGTGAGTCGGTTCAAGTCCTGACGGACAACACGACCGCGATGTGGTACATCAACAAGCAGGGAGGAGTGGGGTCGCAGTGTCTCTGCAGAGAGGCTCTGCGTCTCTGGTCCTGGGTTCAGGACCATCAGATTTGTCTGATGGCAAATCATCTGGCCGGAGTTCTGAACGTTCGTGCAGACAGTCTGTCGGCAGTTCTCTGCCGATCACGAGTGGAGGCTCCATCCAGAGGTAGTTCTCGACATCTTTCAGATGTGGGGGACTCCTCGGGTGGATCTGTTCGCCACTCACGAGAATGCTCACTGCCTGTCATTCTGCAGCCTCCAGTTTCCGATGCAGGGAGCCTTGCGGGACGCGTTTCAGTTGAGTTGGAGCTCGCAACTCCTTTACGCGTTTCCTCCCATATCCTTGATTCCTCGGGTTCTGAGGAAAATTCGCCAAGACCGGGCCCGAGTCATATTGATTGCCCCAAATTGGCCAAGAAGGGTGTGGTACTCAGACCTTCTCCACCTCTCCTCTCATCCGCCGCTCCGTCTCCCTCACAGGGCAGATCTCCTCTCTCAGTTGGAGGGGCAGGTTCTACACCCCCACCTCCAGACCTTACACCTTCATGCCTGGAGATTGAACGGGGCAACCTGATTTCTTTTTCTCTCCCTCACGATGTGGTCGATGTCATTTTGTCAGCCAGGCGTGACTCCACTAAGTCCATCTATTCTTATAGGTGGTCGAAGTTTGTTATTTGGTGCAGGGAGAAGTCCATAGACCCTTTGAGGGCCCATTTATCTGATGTTCTCCAGTTTGCCCTTTCTCTGGCACAGCAGGGGCTTGCTGTTGCCACGGTGAAGGGTTATCTGTCAGCGCTATCGGCGTTTATCTGTTTGCCTGACCAGCCCTCTCTGTTTAAATCTCCTATAGTTTTGAGGTTTTTGAAGGGCCTCACTAATAAGTTCCCTCCTATCCCTTTTATTGTGCCTCAGTGGGATTTGAATCTAGTTCTGACATTTTTAATGGGTGCTCCTTTTGAGCCTCTTTATAAATGTCCCATGAGGCTCCTGACTTTCAAAACTGTTTTCCTCGTTGCAATAACCTCGGCAAGGAGGGTTAGTGAGCTTCAAGCTCTTAGTTCCAAGCCCCCATTCCTGTCCATTCATGCTGATCGAATGGTTCCTAGGACCAGGGCTGCTTTTCTGCCGAAGGTGGTGTCTTCTTTCCACCTTGGTCGATCCGTCACCCTTCCTTCCTTTTATCCTCCCCCTCACCCTTCCAAAGAGGAGGAGAGATTACACCGTCTTGACCCCAAGAGGGCGGTGTCTTTTTATTTGGACAGAACTAGAGACTGTCGCATGGATGACCAGCTCTTTATTGGCTTTGCTGGCTGCAAGAAGGGAAGAGCGGTCCATAAGAGGACTTTGTCGAGATGGATCGTCCTCTGCATTAAGATCTGCTACTCATTGGCCGGTAAGGAACCACCAGAGGGCATAAGAGCTCTTTCGAATATGGCTAAGTCTTCGACCTCTGCATTGGCTAGAGGTGTGCCTGTAGAGGATATTTGTAGGGCCGCAACTTGGTCTTCCCTCCACACTTTCGCGAAGCACTACTGCTTGGATACCGAAGTGAGGAGGGACGGTCATTTTGCGCGCTCTGTTCTTCAGGATTTCCTGGTCTAGAAGAGTGGACACCCTCCTCCGGGAGTGGGGACTGCTGTGGGACTCCATTCACAAGGTGAGGAATCCACACGGCAGATGTATCTATCAGAAGAACAAGTTACTTACCTTCGGTAACGCTTTTTCTGGTAGATACAATATCTGCCTGTGGATTCCTCACTGACCCACCCGCCTCCCCGTTGTCCACTCTTCTTTGCCAGAGTATCTCTAATGGATTGTTTTATTGTAAAATGTTCAATTGCATTTACTTCACACTGTGTGTGTTACTTTTATTTCTATACTGTGTATATTGTGTACATTTCTACTGTCATCGGTCCGTCCGTGTGCCTCGAAGGCACGGAAAAAAGGGCGGAACTGATGTCATCACGCCGGCGTGGGCCTATTATAGGCGTCGGTGACGTCAGCGGAGTCGCGAGCAGGGCCGTGTCTCTGTGACGTCCGTGTCCACGTCGGCGCGAAGCTACAAAAAGAATTTCCGAATGTTGCTGACGCAAGGGGATATTCACAAGTGTGGAATCCACAGGCAGATATTGTATCTACCAGAAAAAGCGTTACCGAAGGTAAGTAACTTGTTCGTTAAGACTTTATCTGATTTGGGGAGCGCTACCTGGAGTGCCTCTCCTAGCGAGGTCGGAAGTCTACCCTCTTCATATGCTTCGTCATACATTTCTGCTTATTTATGGTATCAGTATATTCTGGTATTCTTTGTAGAACTCTTCTCGTAATCCTTCCAGCGGCTTTATTATTTGGTAGGGAGTTTATCACTTCTATGATTTCATCTTTAGTGATATGGTGGCATAAGAATTTTCAGTGAGTATCCGATAACCATGCAATAGCAACATCATGTAAATAATGATTTACATCTGATGAGGTAGCATTGGATCTGGTGTCATAGAGTAGAAGGTAGTAGATGTGAAGCGGTCCACAATGGATGATGTATCCTATAATGGCTGATTGTCTTCATCAGCTATCTGCGTTTTGTAGGACGCTGTGGGTGCTGACCTAATTTTGCTTGACGAAGCTCGCCCTGGTCTACCTCCCTCCCCATAATTACGTGTTGTGTATCAACGTGCTTTATATTTAATCTCATCTGCTGCAAATTTCTGGTAATCATCCATCTTTGCACTGATTTCGGCCAATAGCGCTGTATTTTGTGTATGTGTATATTCTCCATCAAGTTGTTTAATATCTCTTTCTATTATTTGTAATTGTTGTTGGATGTCCTTCAATATCTCGGCATGCTTACTGATGCAGTGGCCTATAATTGTAACCTTAAAAGCCTCCCGCTGGGATCGCGCGCTATCCACCTTTCCAGAGTTGAAATCAAAACAGTCTGTTATGGCCTATTGTAGTTTTCTGCGAAAAACCTGATCTAAGAGAGTACTACCTTGCAGCCTCCATGTGAACTGCTTAGGTATGTATGTAGGGACATATAGCAAGGGGCACACCGGTGAATGGTCCGATAACGTCTTGGGTAAGTGTTTGATCGTCCTTGTCCATGTGCAAGCCTCCAGTGTGAGCAGCCAATAGTCTATTCTTGCACATGTGTTATGCGTCGTTGATGTGCATGTACCCTCTTTACGATCACTGTGTCTTTGCCTCCAAATGTCAGTCATCCCCCACGTTTCGATACCTTCTTTAAGTACTTTGGCAACTAGTTTGCCATACCATACCGTTCGTTCCCATTTGACCTGTCGAGGGATGGGTGCAGACACGTATTGAAATCTCCTCCCCATAATATTGTCGTGCTCGGCAGTTCCTCTAATTTAGACCATATGTTTGTATAAAAACTGGGGTCATCATTGTTTGGGCCGTATGATGTGACTATTGTCAGTACTGTACCCCCGAAGTTATCCTGTACTATAACATAACGACCGTGGTCATCTTTTATAGCATGAATTGTCCGGAATGGGGTGCTGCGCCTAACCAACAGTAGCACGCCTCTAGCATACGTAGAGAATGAGGATGCCATGTGGTACGTCGCCCATCGTGTGCCCAACCTTGTTTCGGTGAGAGATGCGAGATGCATTTCCTGTATAGTGGAAACATCTATTCCATGTCTATCGAAATATGCCAGTACTGTACGTATTTTCTGTGGATTGTGAAGTCCGCGGACATTCCATGTTATGAACTTTAGTGTACGAGTGTTCGAGACAGCATTAGCTATGTTTACCATCCTCTGCGCATTAAAACTACCGCCTCTGCTTAAAAG
Organism: Lissotriton vulgaris; assembly: GCF_964263255.1. NCBI lineage: Eukaryota > Metazoa > Chordata > Amphibia > Caudata > Salamandridae > Lissotriton > Lissotriton vulgaris. Next base: position 175,263 of record NW_028246228.1, read on the forward strand.
GAACGTGCATTTTCCCAACATTGACCATATTTTCATTAACTATCCCGCCCTGTCACCCCCTCCCACTCGCCCCCATCACCTGTTGCGGAGACAATCCCAAAACAGTTTTCCATAGTGCTAAAAAAGAACATTCCCCTCTCAACAATTATCCCAGAAACAAAAAATTAGAGGATGTGGTGCAAACAAAAGGGCAAAAGCTGCCAGCCCATTTCTTGTGGGTTACCCTACATGGGCGGACGCCCCATCAACATTTTACCAAAAGAACTCAACATAACGCACCATGTCTGCATAGTGCTATTAATATGATATTCACCAACATTATTGTGGATGCATGAGAAAACTAGAGACCACTAATTTGCGATTAAGATATACATGAAATAGTTTCAGTAGGGATTTCCCCCTGTGCAAACATTCGAACGTATCTGTTTCCACACAGCGATGATGTCCTGCAGCCAGGCTTTGAGGTTGTGTGTATCTGTCATCATGGCAGCTAATACATGCCTTATTTTAATAGATCACAGCAGTCTTGCGTTCAATCTTACATCAGCAAGCAAGCTGAAAAACTCCTCTTTTTTGAGGAGAACCCACAATCTTTCTGTGGTACGAAACGCGTTGACCCCGTGCCTGTGATAAAGAAGAAGGGTGCAACTAGGGATAAAAACAATACCACGCTCTCCATTCCTAGTCGTGCAATCATAAAAATCACTAATCACTGGCTCAGTAAGACAAGCAGGCAGTATCTATGAACTCTGTTGTCCGCCTGTCTTCTGGTATATAACCCCTTAAGTGCTGCTGACGGCCAACGGTCGTCAGCAGCGCTACCTCCCCAGTGCTGCGCACGACCATTGGACGACCATTGGACGTCCATTCAGCACTGGTTCCAATGGACAGCGCAGCACTGGGGAGGGATGTTTACACGCAGCTAAGGTGTTAATTTGAAGGACTGGTTCTATTTCTAAAATTGTTTTTAGGCATTGTATTAATTTATTTGTTGTAATGTATTTTTGGTGTGATTTGAAATTGAGTATTGATTGTGTACATATTGAACACTTATATATACATTGTGCACATTGTTTTCTGAATGAACTCTTTATTGTTTGATAACTGCTCTTTTGATGACATACAAAAAATCAAATGAAAAAGTTTAACAAGATAAAAAACTAAAATAAAATAGTTGATCACTCAGTACTCATAGGCTGGGTGTGATCAAATAACAAAAAAGTAAACCTGACTGGCTATCTGTTCTGTTTGGTATAGTTGGTCAAAAGCGGCACCGTCGTCCTTTCTACAGGTGTCAGTGCTGTGTTTATTACTCACTCCTTAGCTTCACCTCGCCATGCAGGTCACGACGGTTCACTCTTCGCCTGGCCATCAAAAACAATGTTCCAGTCATACCGACAGAGCCCACACGCCGTGGCCAAGTTGCCTGCTGTACGTTACGGCCTCCACCAGCACGCCAGACCGATGCTATGGTTTCGGTTTCTACTGGCTAGGCCTTAGTCTCATTGCGCTGCCCCATGGAGTCGCCGGACATCGCAGCAGGTTATCTGTCAGCCCACACGGGTTCTCTAGTGCGGTCCTTGCAGGTTTTACAGGCTCGTTGTTTGTTGAGTTTCAGTCGTGCAGGATAAAGCTGAATATTTAGGCATCTGAGAGGAGCTTGCTTAACCACTTGGATGCTAGGCGTTTTCCCCCCAGTGCTGGAAAATGCCATTTTAGTGGCACCATGACGAGCTCAGCTCGTCATCAGCACACGACACCCGTGGGTGATGACGAGCTGAGCTCGTCATCAGCATCAAAGGGGTTAAAGTGCTGCCATCTCTCTTCGTGGCTAGCTCCGCCCCTCATCCCCACAGCACACTTATCAAAGTTCTCCCTCACTTCAAAGGCTGTAAGTAAAGAAAGACAGTCTAGAAATGCAGCAAATAGACATCACCACACTACCAGGCCATCTTCATTTACATGTACTTTCAGAGCCATTTGCGGCCCCCTGGGAACCCATCCACGCCCCCCACCCACACAGGTGAGCACCACCCCCAGTTTGCAGACCTCTTGCATACACTAATGCACTACTTACTGTATGTTTTCTGATTAAAAAATCTCTGAGCAAGTGAAGAAATATGCTAGCCTTTTTTCCATATTATCTACCAACTGAAAATATTTTATTCTTACCGGAGAAACCCTTTTTCTGAAGACCCCATCCTGTCCTGGAATTTGATGTACTCCTTCTCTTGACAGGAGTACATCTCCAAACATTTTCAAGTTGAGAATAGGTTGTGTGATAGTTACAGATTTCTTACATATTGGCAAGATTGTGAGTATACACAAACGCCCACTACCCACCGAAGAGGACAAATCTATTCCCATGGAATGCGCAATTATTATACATGTGACTAAATGGATTTATGATTGTAGCTTCCACATCCACGTTACCTTCTTGCTGATATACATGTCTTCAATGTCGAGTATTCTTATGCTAAACTTGACCTGCAACAGAAAAGTTATACTTTTGAGCTCCGCAGAGAAAAAGTCTGTCTGTTTTACAGGAGTGTTACTCCCTGTTGTGCATAAACACAAGAATCTACATGCAAGATTGTATTAGTCCTGTTGGTATTAAAAATTAGTTTACACAGCACAAAAGGGGAGAGCAGAATGGTTCCTTAATCTCAGCCGCCTGTAATGATTCTGGGGTGAATTTCAGTCTCTAACTCATCTTTGGCATTAACGTTACAGACCGTGAGAAACCAACATATATCCTCACCCCAAAAGGAACAGTGCACTTCGACCAGACCGCATTCCATCTGAATGGGAGTTCAGGCAATCGCTGAATGGTTTCGGTCTTGTATGTATTGCGCCTTCAGTCCTGCTTCAGGGCTTGCTCGGGTCCAAAATCTATGAACTCCCTGGATGCTTCGGGCGTCTCACTTAACACGCTCTGATGGGTGAATGCTCGAATTATTAGCGGCCACCGGTAATGACTATGGACTGACTACCAGTTGAATATTTACTTTTGTAGCTTGCTTGTGCCATTACATAAATGAAGTATTTCAAGACTTGAGAAAACATGTAACCCTTGGACTCATCTGTGGTTTGCACAAAGGTTTCTGTTTGAGATCACTTTAGAAAAAAGCGGACATAATCAGACCAGGTGTGTTTTCATGAAGGCAGATGTGTTAAATAGCGCCTTGAAACCCTTAGGCGCCAGACCGCCTTTTAGCGTATGGATCACTACACTATTACCACGCTGTGTTGTGTATAGATGCTGAGCTTTTATAAACTCTCTCTATGCAACTCCTAGCTCATTGTTATTGTATGTTGACACGGACACTTTTAGTCTTCATTTGATTCGTTGTATGTTCTGCCTTTACATTTTTAAAGCGCACACTTTCTTTTGTGATCGTAAAGTATGCTGAAGAAGCCAGGTCTGTGAGATCGACACAAGCAAAGGCGCGAAATGAAGCATCTATCCAGCAAAAGGTTTTGCTGCAGCTTGCCTCGTTTTCTATTGGATGTCGCTGTTGAACAGCACAAGACTACGCAGGAAGTACGTATTCGAGCAATCCCCTATCCAGCACAAATTCCATTTGTTATGCGTTTTGCAACCCAGGTGCCACGTCATAGAAACATTGCACTTGTTCAAGAACAGGGATGATCCATTCACATCATTCGCGTTATCAGTGTCGCAAGCAATGAGACAAACACGCATTCTCTAGACCGTATCACAGAACTATTTTTATTCCAAGGCAACACGGGAGAAAACGAATTGTTAAATACACGTAACGTTTTGCTTCTGAGCCACAGTCTAAAAATTAACCGAAAGGCTTTACAAAGGTTCCCAAAGCAGTTGTTGCTGTGACAGTCGCGTCACTTTTAAGTTTTCATGCTGGACTGGACAATTTATCCCGTGCTAACCAAGTGTGAGCAGATTCCGAAGGAAGGATTAGTGGATGGATGGATGGATACGGTTGGATTTGTGATGTACGGAGAACGGAGATGGGATGGTTGGATGGATGGATGGATGAATAGATAGATAGTCGGGCGGGTGGATTGTGGGATTAAAGAGTGGGAATGGATGCATGCATAAATTTGATAGATGATGGTTGTAAGATAAAGAATGGGTGCGGGGTTTTGTATTCTTTGGAAGACCTAGAATGTGGGTGTACCTGTGGGTAGAATGTTGAGGTAGATTCTAAACAGGACATTTGATGCTGGCTTTGGTTGGGGTGGTTGATCAGGTGTCTGTCCTGAATGTTATTTTTTAATAAATCAGACTTGAACCTTGAGATACGGGATTTATGATAGTTTTGGGGCGACAGAATGGCTGGATGCATGAATGAGTATGAGCGGTACAAAAGGGGGTGGTGATGGACGGAGCATCTGAATCAATCAAACACTCACACCCAGTCAAAAGATCTGGGTTTAATCCATTACCGTTCTTTAGCCCACTCTGCCACCCCAGTTCAGACATGGCTATATGCAAATCAGTCTGACCCTGTGCCTCATGGGAACAGTCCTGCCCGAACTACCAAGCCATGTCTTCCCTGGACCGGCAACAAGCTTTCGAGGACCGGTTTCTGGCATTCCAGCCGTCTTCAGCTCGGCTTGCTTGTATCCAGTGGCAAAGTGAGCAAGGGACTCACGTCTGAGCATACCCTGCCACACTTATGGCAGGCAGGGTATGCTCAGGCGTGAGTCCCTCGCTCACTTTGCCACTGGATTCAAGCAAGCCGGGCTGAAGACGGCTGGAATGCCAGAAACCGGTCCTCGGAAGCTTGTTTCCGGTCCAGGGAAGATATGGCTTGGCAGTTCGGGCTGGACTGTTCCCATGAGGCACAGGGTCAGACAGATTTGCATATAGCCATGTCTGAACTGGGGTGGCAGAGTGGGCTAAAGAACGGTGATGGATTAAACCCAGACCTTTTGACTGGGTGTGAGTGTTTGATTCAGATGCTCCGTCCATCACCACCCCCTTTTGTACTGTGAATCAGTATGAGGCAGCTGGACGGTTGTATGGCCTGTGCATAGCGCACAGTGCCGGGTTATCCTTCTCGAGGTGCAAGTGTGAGCAGTTTCTTCAACCTGTCGTCAATTGGAAAGTCATGTGTTCTCCTGATCAAATGCCATGCCTCTGATGCTTTACCCTTCCATCACACCAGCTGACGTCACAAGAAGACACGGTCTTGAGAGCATCAATAAACACAACATCAGTAAACTCTGCTCCTTCGGCAGAGTTCCCGTAGTTTTGCCCACTTCACGCTCTGGTTAGAGCGCGAATAACGGCCAAAACTCCTCCAACCCCCGTGTGGTGGCATTTGTCTTGCATGCAGCTCACCAACGTTTTGTTGGTAAATGAGAAAAAAAGAGCACTAGACCAGCTCCCCATGTGGGCGGTCACAGCAGGCAACTACTGCCTTTGTTGAGAAAGTTGCGAAAGCTGCCGGACAAGCGGCAGAAAGAAGCAGCACTCTCTGGCATGTCGGGTGGTACTATTTGCGCTAATTTTACGTGGAAGACAAGCTCCAAGAGGTTAAAATTAGTGCAATCAGCTCAATGGACTGGAATTCTGTTGCTTGTGAAACTTCACAAAATCTCACAGTTGTTAGGTAACTCAGAGAAAGTCCGCAGAGTAAACCTCTGCGAGTTCCGCCCACCCGTACCTGATATACACAAGGCCACTTATATGTCCTACAGTATGGTGACCAGAGTAATGTCGACTCACTTCTATCCCATGCACAGCAAAGTGTCAGACAAGTCTTAAGAGTCATTAATCGGATGCTCAGCAAAGGGGAGAAACAGCCACACAAATAGGAAAAGGATGTTCCCTCAAAGCTTCACCTGCAGTTGCGCGTGTGTTAGGCGTGCAATGTATGTTGGATAGAAATTGAGAAATTGAGTGATCAGAGGAGAGCGTTTCAGACATGTATAATGTCTTATAAAATTGGAGGAATTCATTGAGGATATCTTCATCTTTAAACTTCAATGTATGGTCTCGGTCAAAAACAGATTCTATATTGAGTTTGTTTTGTTTATTCTCTAAATAATTAGCCAATATAGGGTATAATGGGCCAGAGAAGTACGCATACTGTAGTTGGTCAGTTCGACCTCAGTCAAAAGCTAAACGGGCTATGCCTACCCTGGTTAGGGGAGAAGAGGTCACAGATGTATTTTGGAAGGCCTCTCTATTGAATGTCCGGTCCCTGAAGAAACATGAATTTGTAGTCTATGACTTCTTAAGCTATTTATCTCCTGACTTTCTGTCTGAAACTTGGTTAACCGAGGCCTCCAATCCCACTATCGACAACGCGATCCTGCAGGGTTACCAGATTTTGAGGAAGGACCGTCCCGAGGGGAGAGGCGGGGGACTTGCTAATATATGTAGGAGCTATTTAATGTGTATTCCTTTAGTGGATCTGGAGATAGAGGGGGCAGAAAGTTTGGGCTTTCTTGTAACTTTTTTAGCTCTGCAATCCATGGCAGGAGTAGTAATTTATCGCCCCCCTGGTCCGGCAAAGGATTTCTTGGAATCGATTAGACACTCTATTTCTCCCATCGCAGCTAAATATAGCCACTGTATAGTTTTGGGTGATTTTAATATACATATGGATAAATCTTCGGAGCATTACCCTATTAGACTTCATGAATCTCTGGATATCCTTAACTTGACTCCGTTTGTATGTGGTGTTACGCATGATAAAGGCCATGTTCTGGATCAGGTTTTTTCTTCCAATCAGATTCATGTGGATACCCCTTTGGCCCTAACCTGGTCCGATCATTATTTGATCAATTTTAAAATTTGTAGAGTTGCTATAAGGCTTCAATCTTTAGAGATCGCTAAAGTAAATCATTGTTCAAGATCATTTTAGTTGATGTCATCTGAAGCCATTCAGTCGGCGTTGCAACAACGGCCGATTGTCTTAAGCAGTATCCTGGAATAGGATGTTAAGACTTTAGAGGACTGGCTTCAGCAACAAGCTACTGGATTAGCCCCCTCTTGTGTGAGACCTGCTAAATCGACTCGAATTTCAGCCCCTTGGTTTTCTGAGGCTCTTAGGGACAGTAAAAGAGCCTGTAAACATTATGAAAGAGAGTGGTGGAGAAATTATAATTCTTCAGACAACTGATTTAGAAATAGGCATTGAATAATTTTCCTAAGAGCATACGCGAGGCTAAGAAGCTTTCTCTCTCTACAAAAATAGATATGGCATCTAATAAAAGTTAAACTCTTTTTAACGTTGTAAAAAGTTTCACCTTCCCTACCTATATAAGTCAACCGTTTGTCCCCACAAGCGACTGGACGAATCGAATGACCCTCTTTTTCTATGAAAAAATTATAATGTTGTCCTGACTCCGTCAGAAGCGGTCGCTCCCCACGGCCCCTGGTCTCTCCTGGGTATCGTTGTGCTGCTCGCATTGCTTTGCTGCCTTGAATTGTACTGGTGCCTGCATTGCTCGCATTGCCTCTTAGAATAATCCTGCCATTGTGTAAATTGCCCGCTTTGCCTGTAAGAGTGTCTGGGCCAGTTTAGATCGTAGCGCTTGCATTGCCTGATAGATTAAAATTAATACTGCCTAATTGTGCTAGTGCCTCTGCCCACAGCGTAATTCCTATTGGTGCCCCAACCGGTTCCGGTTTCGCTTCTGCTGCCATTTTGTTGTTGTTGTGCCTCGGAGCCCGTCCTCTCCACCCCGCTCCCACTTCCCAGCTGCTCCTCCCTCCCACTGACTGCCAAGGCTCGCCCCGTCCTGTCAAGCTTTGTGACCGTCCTGACTCCGTCAGAAGCGGTCGCTCCCCGCGGCCTCTCCGGGGTATCGTTGTGCTGCTCGCATTGCTTTGCTGCCTTGAATTGAACTGGTGCCTGCATTGCCTCTTTGAATAATCGTGCCATTGTGTAATTGCCCGCTTTGCCTTTTAAGAGTGTCTGGGCCAGCTTAGATCGTAGCGCTCGCATTGCCTGATAGATTAAAATTAATACAGCCTAATTGTGCTATTGCCTCTGCCCACAGCGTAATTCCTATTGGTGCCCCAACAGGTTCAGGTTTCGCTTCTGCTGCCATTTTGTTGTTGTTGTGCCTCGGAGCCCGGCCTCTCCACCCCGCTCCCGCCTCCCAGCTGCTCCTCCCTCCCACTGACTGCCAAGGCTCGCCCCGTCCTGTGAAGCGATGTGACCGTCCTGACTCCGTCAGTAGTGGTCGCTCCCCACGGCCCCTGGTCTCTCCTGGGTATCGTTGTGCTGCTCGCATTGCTTTGCTGCCTTGAATTGAACTGGTGCCTGCATTGCTCGCATTGCCTCTTTGAATAAACCTGCCATTGTGTAAATTGCTGCTTTGCCTGTAAGAGTGTCTGGGTCAGTTTAGATCGTAGCGCTCGCTTTGCCTAATAGATCAAAATTAATACTGCCGAATTGTGCTAGTGCCTCTGCCCACAGCGTAATTCCTATTGGTGCCCCAACCGGTTCCGGTTTCACTACTGCTGCCATTTTGTTGTTGTGCCTCGGAGCCCGTCCTCACAACCCCGCTCCCGCCTCCCAGCTGCTCCTCCCTCGCTCCGCCCCCCTCCACTATCCACTTATAACAGATGCTTTTGCGCGCAGTGGACGCGCCCCTTGCGCGCCGAAGGTGCGCCAAAGGTAAGCCCGTCTACGCCCGTCCGCGCCTGGCCCACGCCCAGCGCCAGACCCCCTGGCCCCCGCAAATCCCACTCCTCCCACATAACGTACGACGCCACAACCCTCTCAGCGCTTAATCCCGGCCGACTCCCAAACTGCAACCAAGCCGCCCCAGGTCAAACCCATGGACCCTTCACCTGCCACTCCTGCAAGTTCGACTGCATCAGGATCCACACCAAATCCACAGACTCCACACAGAACGCCAACAATAACCACCTGAAGTGCATCCTGCTCAACACCCGCTCGGTCCACAAACACGCCATTGAACTTTGGAACCTACTCGACACCACATTGCCGGACGTCGCCTTTCTTACTGAAACCTGGATGAACGCCTCATTATCGCCCGACATCGCCATAGCCATCCCGGAAGGCTACAAGATCATCCGAAAGGACCGTATCAACCAAACAGGAGGAGGCATCGCCATCGTCCGTAAGAACACCATCCGCATCACGCCCTATTCCGACGATAACCTCGCAGCCGCCGAACACCTTCACTTCCAGATCCACACCGACCCCAAGACCACACTCAGAGGCACCCTCATCTACAGGCCACCAGGACCCCGCACAGAATTCAGCAAAGACATCACTGACTTCATTAGCCCACACGCCCTCCCCTCCGAGGACTACATTCTATTGGGAGACTTCAACTTCCACCTGGAAAAGAAAAACGACAGCAACACCACCACCCTTCTGGACAACCTGGACAACCTCGGACTCCTAAAACTTGTTGATACCCCCACCCACTATTCCGGGCACATGCTCGACCCAATCGTCACCTCCAGCAAGCACATCTCCTTCAATCACACCACAGCTCTCCATTGGACGGACCACAGCTGCGTTCACTTCAACTACAAAAAGACCACGACCCACAACCTCCCACAACCAATTCCTCGAAGAAACTGGAACAAAATTACCACCGACCAGCTCTTCACATCGCTTCACCATAACCCTCCAGCCAAATCATCGGACCCAAACCAAGCAGCCACCAACCTCACACAATGGATCACCCACAGCGCTGACGAACTAGCACCCTAGAAAAACCATCTAATCAAGCAAGGTAGCAAAAAAGCCCCCTGGTTCAACGATGACCTTAAGAAATCCAAGAAGCTCTGTCGCACCCTCGAGAAAGCCTGGAGAAAAAACCCAACCACTGACAACCTGGCCACCTTCAAGAACACCACCCGCAAACACCACCAACTGATCCGATCCACCAAGAAATCAGCATTCAAGGATCGACTTGACAACAACGCCCACAACAGCAAGGAATTATTCAACATCGTCTAAGAATTTACCAACCCCACCGCCGGCACCAACGACATCACCCTCTCTCAAGACCTCTGCGACTCCCTAGCCTCATTCTTCCACAACACAATCGCCGACATATATAACAGCTCTGAAAACCAGTCCGGAGACCAGTCCACTCCACCCACCTCCAAACCAAAACCCCCCTCTAACAACCTTTGCGCCTGGAACCCAATCACCACCGAAGACACTTTCCACCTGATGAACTCCATCCACTCAGGATCGCCAACTGACCCATGTTCCCACCACATTTTCAACAAAGCAGACTTCATTATCACACCCCATCTCCGAGACGTCATCAACTGCTCCCTCAACTCCGTCACCTTCCCGGAAAGCTGAAAACATGCCGAACTCAGCTCCCTCCTGAGGAAACCTACAGCAGACCCCACTGAACTTAAGAACTACCGCCCCATCTCGCTCCTCCCATTCCCTGCCAAAGTCATTGAGAAAGCCGTCATCAGTCAGCTCGCCACCTTCCTCGAATCCAACATATCCCTCGACCCCTCACAGTCCGGCTTCCGAGCCAAACACAGCACCGAAACCGCCCTCATCACAACAGCAGACGACATTCGAACACTACTGGACAACGGAGAAACAGTTGCCCTCATCCTACTTGACCTCTCCGCAGCCTTCGACACAGTCTGTCATAGCACCCTCATACAATGCCTCAGCAACGTCGGAATACAAGGAAAAGCATTGGACTGGATCATCTCGTTCCTCGCCGGAAGAACCCAGAGAGTCCGCCTCCCCCCTTTTAGATCAGAGGCCACCGAAGTCATCTGCGGCGTATCACAAGGATCATCACTCAGTCCCACCCTCTTCAACGTATACATGAGTCCTCTCGCACCCATCGCTCGCCAACACAACCTCAACATCATCTCCTACCCAGCTGATCCTCTCCCTCACCAAAGACCCAAACACCGCCAAAACCAACCTACACGAAGGGATGAAAGAAGTAGCCGAGTGGATGAAGAACAGCCGTTTAAAACTGAACTTGGATAAAACGGAAGTCCTCATGTTAGGATCATCCCCCTCTGCCTGGGACGACTCATGGTGGCCACCGGCCCTGGGAACCGCACCCATACCTACGGACAATGCACGTAACCTGGGCTTCATCCTGGACTCCTCCCTCTCTATGACCAGACAAGTCAACGCCGTCTCATCTTCATGCTTCAACATCCTACGCATGCTCAAGAAAATCTTCCGTTGGATCCCCACCGAAACAAGAAAGACGGTCAAACAAGAAAGACGGTCACCCACGCACTGGTCAAAAGCCGACTGGATTACGGAAACACCCTGTACGCCGGAACCACAGCCAAACTACAGAAAAAACTCCAACGCATCCAAAACGCCTCAGCCAGACTCATACTAGACATCCCCCGCCAAGCTCACATTTCCGATCACCTGAAAGACCTCCACTGGCTCCCCGTCAACAAGAGAATAACGTTCCGTCTCTTCACCCACGCACACAAAGCCCTCTACTTCTAGGACCTGAATGCCTCAACTCGCGCCTGTCCTTTTACACCCCCACCCGCCAACTACGATCGTCCAATCAAGCCCTCGCCGCAATTCCGCGCTTCCATAGATCCACCATGGGGGGAAGATCCTTCTCCTACTTAGCGGCCAAAACCTGGAATTCTCTCCCCACCCACATCCGCCTTACACAGAACCACCTCTCCTTCAGGAAGCAACTAAAAACTTGGATATTCGATAAGTAAAGAACCCCCTCCCTCAAGGGCCTTGAGACCCTCTGGGTGAGTAGTGCGCTATACAGATTTTTGAACTTGAACTTTTATAATTCAACCATTAGAGCAGGAGGGTGTTGAGGTCCCTCATTTAGATGCCTGTTCCAGCACCAGGGCTTCCCTGTTGGAATTCCCTGAGGTTACCTTGGAGCTATCTCTGATATTTATGAAACAAGGAAGTCGGGCTCACCCACGGACCCTTGTCCAGCAAAGGTCCTATCTTCATTAGCAGATGTGATTAATCCATGTGTGAATACCATTCTGAATATGGTTCTACAGGAGAGGCTGATGCCACACAGATGGAAGCATGCAAACATTCTTGCTTTATTGAAGAAAACCACTGCTGATCCTGAGGTAGCATGTACTTACAGACCTTTCTCGCGTCTGCCATTTTTTCTCTTTTAGAAAAATTTGTCAATAAGGTCCTCACAAATTTTGTGAAGACCAATGACTTGCTGCACTCTAGCCATTCGGGCTTTCGAGCCAAAGTAAGCACCGAGACAGCTTTACTGGAAGTTGGAGAAACTATCAAAGCTGCATTGGAGAAAGGAGTCAGTGCCGTTCTGGTGCTGCTGGACCTATCTGCGGCTTTCGACACTGTGCCCCATCCCAGACTATTTGAAAGACTCCGGGATAGCGGTATTGGTGGCACAGTGTTGAGTTGGTTTACATTTTTTTTGGCTAATCGTTCTCAAACCATCTGGGCTCCCCCCTTCTCGGAGGTAGTTCCCCCTCTCAATGTAGTGGTGCCTCAGGGCTCTATTTTGAGCCCGACACTTTTTAATTTGGACATGGCCCCCTTGGCCCCTGTAGCTGAGAGTCTGGGTGCAAAGATAGTGTCATACGCTGATGACACTCAGCTGTTTTTTTACCTGTGAGAAGGTAGCTGAGTGTGACGGCAACTTAATTAACACTTTTCTTTCTAAAGTCTTCTCTTGGTTAGGTCGCAATCAATTAAAAAGCAACCCCGAGAAGTCAGAGATTATTTTCTTTGGATCTCAGCCATCAGATATCTGGCAGAAATGGTGGCCCCAGAATATATGTCCCCTCCTGTATCGGCTGTCTCTACAGTGAAAAATCTGGGATTAAAGTTGGATTCCACCCTTTCTATGAAGGCTCAAGTACACTCAGTAGCCTCAGGGGGTTTCTACGGTCATCTGGGGCACTTGCAAGTTCACCGGGGGCACACGCTCGGCTGATTCCTGGTCTCTACGGCCGCCGCTCGCTCCACCACGCGGCAGAGGAACTACAGCCCCCAACATCCTCGGCGGTGACACGCCCACCAGGAAACGCACGAAGGCGCACAAAAGCCGGAGGTACCCCGCGGGACGTGCGCGAGCAACGCCGGGCTGAGCCCGGGCAGAGGGCGGGCCGTCTGTGGCCGTCCGGGGATGCAGCGGGACGGGACGGGCCACCTCCCTGAGAGCTACTTCACAATATGGGTAAGCGTAAACTGCAAACATCCATCTCTGGGGGAACAGGGAAGTCAAAAATCCCACGCAAAGCTACCACATCGGCAAACATTATGACTTATCTTACCACTGCCGTTGGTAAACTCAACCAAGAGATTGCAGAAAAAGAACGTGAACTGCGTTTAGATCCTATAGTACTGGACACTCAATTATCCCCACTGCTAGATAGACAGGCTCCCCCCCTGGAGCACTTAATTGTTATTAATACTGCAAATGATATTTTGCTCCAAGCGCAAGCAAGTACTTCGGTCCAAGGTGCCCAAGAGGTTTGTTCTCCAACTATCCATCAATCCCCTGATGACTTTTTGCAGGACGGTGCACGTCAGGATACCAAGTACTCCTCCTGTTAAGGTTACCTCACATGTTGTGTTAAATCATACTGGGGCAAGGAGGCAGCGTGTTAGACCACCGGTTACTCTCCCCCCGGAGGCTACACCTTTTGTTGCTGTTTTAGTGAACGTTCCCGTATTGAAACCGGGAGAGGTGGAATTCCAGGAGTCATTTTTAGATAACATCAAGATATGGTGTGATGAAAATTGTTCAGGCCCAAGTAATATATCTGATGGTATTCAGATGATGAGACGGGTTGACTGGGTGGGATTTACAGACAAAGTTAGCTGGTGATTGTCTGTTTGTTAATTTTAATAAACCTCATGAGGCAACACGTTTATTCTGGGATGCTACTGAGATAAAGGAAGGTAGAGTCAGAGCGGTACCATTAGGTTTTTTCTACCCACGGCCAGACACACATAAATTGCAATTTGATAGGGGTGGTCATCACGTTACCTATACTCTCCCTTCCCACCCAAGCTGCTGGGCCACTCAAACATCAGCCCTTAATTAATTAATTAATTAATTGCAGGTTTATATAGCGCTAGGATCGACTCCCGGAGGAGTATCTCCGCGCTTCGACCGCTGCGAAACCCTTCCTGGCTTCCCTGAGAGATGGTCCCTTAATGGGTATCTCCAGGGTGAGACCTGGCATCCCCGGCGGTCTGGTGGGGCCGTTAGTGAAGATGAGGCAAGCTAATGCCCAGAGTTGCCGAGTATGATCGCTGATCAGAGTGGGCACCGAGGCGAGAGAATTATCGAGTCCGCTGACCCTGGTCCAGAAACCTGCCGCGTCGGGAATCGAACCCTGGTCCCGGGCCGTCCTCTGCTCTCGGGTCTGCCGCCTCTAACCAGTGAGCCACACTACTTCTACCAAAAACCACCAATAACTACAGAACAGAATCCGGGGCTGGGTTGGAGTTAACAAACAGATTCGCAGCCCTATCACAATTGGACAAAAATGATTGACTAACCTGCCCTGGTGGCATTACAAACTTGTCACAAGGTACTACATTTACTAAAGAGGGAAGTGGTAAAATAGTAAAAATTATGAGCTGGAACATTGCAGGCCTTCGATCAAAAAGGGGTGACATAAGATGGCTTGAACTCCTAAAGGACTATGATGTTGTGGGTTTACAGGAGATATGGGATAGGGACTGTGATTTCTGGCTAGACCGGTACACATCTTATTTTTTAGCTGCCCAAGCATTAAGCTCAGGTCGGGATAGAGGGGGGCTGATGTTCTTAATATCTGTTAGAGTGGGTGGCTCGGTGAAGATTCTAAATACTTCATCCCAGAATTACCTAGTTTTGGAAGTCACTACCCCCAACAATTATACATTTGTTTACATCAACTTTTACAACGCCATGCAAGGTACTCTTCATAATGAAAATATAACAATTCACTGGAAAAGTTTTTAATTAAATATAAGGAGGGTCAAACCACTTTTGTATATTTCACCCTGTTGGGGGATTTTAATATACGTCAATTTAAATGCCAATATAGAGACTATGATAATATAGATAATCTGCCCTATTCACATATTGAACACTCTGCAAAGGGGGCCGCTCTGGAAGAACTACTTTCGGAAAATAATCTATCTGAACCACAGTTCTTTGATATTAACGAGAGGGTGGCAACATATAGTGCAAGGGACAGCCATACCATCATAGATTATATCTTTATCTCCCCTGGCATGTTGCAGAATGTTGTTTCTTATAGTGCTATACTAACTACTTTTAGTGATCACAACCCAGTGGTGTTGGAATTGGATAATAATAATGTGTTTTTATTTAATAAAGCTGTAAATGTAGAAACCATGATAGACCTAGCTGTCCAGGACCAGGGGAGATGGGTAAAATGGAATAATATCATCCCAGAGGACTTTTTCCAATCACTTAATTTAAAGGTGGGGAAGGAACGCAACACTTGTAGGGAACCACTGAAGTTTGGGGGGAATATTATTTCCTCATTTGAAACAATCTGCCGACAAGTGGCTGAGGATTTAAAGAGTATGCCCAAACACAAGGTGCAAAAGGCGCAGGTGTGGTTTGATAACGATTGCTCAATATCCCAAAGAGAATTACTTATAGCACTAAAAAAGTCACCCCAAGATAGACAGGAAGTCGCCAGCATAAGGATATAGTATAACACAACAGTTCGAAGGCGAAAGAATGAAATTAAAAAACAAGCATGGGACCAACTTTACGAGAAAACCACCTTGAGGGACAGTGCCAAATTTTGGTCAATAATTAATACCCCCTTATTTAATGGCAAAGATAATGCACCATTGGAGGTAAATATCCCTGAACGGGAGTGGCTAGACCACTTTGAGAAAAATTATGGTAGTAACCTTGAATTAGACCATTTTAAACCATTCCTGGATGAGACCCGGGAGAGCCCGCTCAGATTCTCTATTAAGGAGGTAAAGAAGGCCATCGAGGACACGGCCAGCCATAAGGCCCCAGGCCCAGATGGGGTACCGGCTGACATGTTTAAATCCAATCTCAGTGTATGGACAGTAGTCCTCGCTAATGTATTTAATATAGCGTGCTTAGATAAAGCCAGAGTCCCAACAACTTGGTCACAGTCTATCATAATCTCCATTTTTAAGAAGGGCCAACAGGGAGATGCAAGATTTTATAGGCCCATATCATTGCTGGATTCTTCATTTAAAATCTTGGGTAAAGTGAACTTATCAAAGATTTCATCTTGGGCCATAAACAATGATATTCATGGGTGATGATAGATCAGGGAGTGGCACAGAGGATCAATGCCTAAATTTACATCTTATACTGAGCAAATATACAGTTGCGTCCATGGGGTCAATTTACTTGGCATTTATGGACTTGTCCACAGCTTTTGATACTGTCAATAGGTCAAAGCTGTGGACAATGCTCCTGGAGCTGGGCTTGGATCGGGCATTGGTAAATTTTCTGTCAGAACTCCATAGAGACCTAAGAGCGTCTATACGTATGACTCAAGAGGGGAACTGCACTGCACCCTTTAAATCTGGTAGAGGGGTGCGTCAAGGATGTATCCTGGCCCCAATGCTTTTTTCTCTATATATAAACTCACTGGGGAAAACTCTGGCTGCGGCATCGATCGATGTGCCACGTATGGGTGGCTTTTTGACGCCCGTCTTACTATACGCTGACGACTCGGTACTGCTGTCAAGAACCCCAATAGGTTTACAACAATCCTCCTCCCCTTCCTAAGCGCCTTGAAACCCTCTGGGTACGTAGTGCGCTATATAAATTTTCTGACTTGACTTGACTTTGGGGCTTTTATGCAGGATTTGGACCTAGTGATAAATATAGAGAAATCACATGTAATGTCTATGGGGAAATGTAAGAATAACATAAAAACCCTCTCCTGTAATGGCTCAGCAATTTCGAGAGTTAAAGTTTTTACCTACCTAGGAGTGGTGTTTGATGATAAAGGTACCTGGGTACCACTAATCACCAACAAGGTAGCGGCTGTGAGAAGATCGTCGGGTGCTATCTTGGGTTTTGCAAAGCGACTGGGTGGGAAACCAGCTGAGGCTATATTGACCATCTACAGAGACAAAACCCTAGCCATTGCAAGGTATGGGGCCTCGATATGGTGCTATAAAGACTCTGCCCTGATACAGAGAGAGGAAAATAGATTTTTATGATCCCTTTTGGGACTCCCCCAATCTACACCGGCGTTTGCAGTGCACATGGAACTGGGACTGGGTTACATTGGAGATACCCTGCAAATGGCCCCAATTTTGTCATGGATCAGAACCTGGCTAAATCCAAATCTGTCTTTAAATCATGAAATCATTAGGGACTGTATGGGGAGGGATAAAGTGCAGAGATACGGTGGTTGGCTACTATTAAATCTATAGCAGAATATCTGGGTCGACCCAAATGGTACACTAACCCTGAAAGCCTGACAAAAGAAGATATTAAATGGGTTAAAACACACTATATAAAAAAACGAGAAGCGGAAAGGGAAGCGTGTGAAATTATGAAGCCAACTGAAAGGTCACATTACATGCTGATTACATCAATGTCTATCCAATCATATTTGACGACTGTTGCGAAACCATTCCATAGGTGGCTTCTTACAAAATTTCGCTTTAATCAGGCGCATTTTCTACTGGGTAATTATGACAAGTGGTGTAAACCTCATGAGAATGTACCTTGTAACTGTGACAATTTCTCTGACCAGGATTTACTGCATTTTGTGTTTTTTTGCCCCTTCTTTAAGACTGGCAGGGAAAAATGTATTAAGCCATTCTTAAAGAACAAAGGGTTTAAGCAGATAAAACCTGCCTTAGTGTACCTACAACTTATAGAGTCCCCACTAGTCATGTTTGGGGTAGCAAACTTCTTGACTGCCTCTATACGCTTCAGACAGATTAGACTTCGGTCGATATCAGTCCCACATAATGTAGATGTCGAGCAGTGTTAGTTGTTTTAAACGATCATTGTATTGAAAGAATTGATGAGATCTTCATTGATGGGTTTTTGTAAAGATTGTAAAAATTTCTCAAATTAGCAATTAGTCGCTATCGACCGCCACTGAATATTGTGTATATACTGAATTTAAATGTTTTAAAACCTTTTAACCTGAACATTGCTTTTTATAGTAATTACTGTCCTTGATATATCAATGTATTTGTATAGCATACTTTTATGATTTTAAAATAATCGAATATAGTGATTTTGACTCTCACTCAGTAGCCGGGGTATGTTTCCGGCTGTTGAAAATGTTGCAAAATGTTCTCCAATTGCTTTCCATCCCTTACAGGAAGACAGTGGTTCAGGCGCTGATAATGTCCAGATTGGACTATGTTAATTCCTAGTACCTTGGCCTGTCTAAATATCTTTTGAGCCGACTACCAGTGATTCAGAATTCAGCAGCCAGGGCCATTTTCCTGCTGGGCCCCAGAATGCAGTCTTCCCAGCTGTTGTTTTTCTTTCATTGGCTTCCAGTCCGAAAGAGAATTCCGTTTTAAGCTTTCATTTTGGTTTTTAAAGCTTTTCATAAGATTGGGGCTCCTTATCTCAGGGAAAGATTTTAGCCTTACCTTCCTCAGCGCTCCCTGAGATCCTCATCTCAACTTTTGATTGCTACTCCTAGGGTGTTTCGGGCCCGCATAGGGGGTAGATCCTTTCACGCAGCCGCCTCTCAGCTGTGGAACAGTCTTCTTCTCGCGATCAGACAGAGTCCTGACCTTCTTTCATCTAGGAAAAGGCTTAAAACTTGGATCTTTCAGCTCTGAGCTGCTGGCAGTCTTTGGTAGTGTATGTGTTACTGATATTTGGTTGTGTTTTTGCGCCGGGACACTCGAAGGAGTAGCAGTGCGCTTTATAAATATGTGTTAACATAACCTAACTTAATCTCCCAGCTTTATTCTGGCCACCATAGAATTTTGCACTGGGCTTCAATAAGTAGTTTGAAGCATTATTAGTTGTATCCTGGTTAAACTGAAATTTATCCTGCATAAGTTCAGATAAGCAATCTTTTTACTTGGAAGAATAATAATAGTGCTCCAATCTCTTTATTTTGCTAAAAGGGCATTGGTGGTTTGTTTTGCCTTTTTATGTTTTTCTGAGACAAATCTGATACCAAAATCTCTAGATGACGCTTTAAAGGCGTCCCAAGTCACATGAAAATGAATGAAAATGTATTTCTATCGCGCCTAACTACCCGGAGGCCTCGAGTGAAATGAAGAGTAGAGTGGGGTCAGTCCGCAATGCTATAAGAGCGTTCCATACAGATGGGTTTTTAAAAGTTTACGGAAGACCAGAAGAGTGTTGTTCCCTCGCAGGGCCTGTGGAAGAGAATTTCCAAATCTTTGCAGCAGTGAACCAGAAGGAGCGTCCGCCCCATCTTACTTTCCTTATTTTCTTGGTGGCAGCCAAGTGTAGAGAGCTAGAGCATAAGGTTCTATGCTGGAGATATGGAGTTATTAATGAGTGCATGATTTCCACATGGCCTTGTGTGCCAGACACATAGCCTAAAACTGTATCCGGGCTGAAATCGGAAGTCAGTGGAGCATAGTATCTGACTGATTAAAGAGGAAGTATTCATTAAAAAAAGAGACAAAGGATAATGTGAAAACCGAGTCCAAAAGCAGGGTATTGTTAAAACGCCATTTCTAGGTCAAGTTAGGTTTGTGCAAAACATCAAGGTGAATAGTGACTGGAGCATGGGCAGATATTAAGATAGAACCAATATTTGCCTACACTAATGATTGAGAAATGTTATGAGATATAAAAAATAATCTAATCTTGATAGGGTATGGTGTGACAGGGAGTAGTAAGAATATTCCCTCAATGTGGGGTTACAAAGTCGCCA
Organism: Lissotriton vulgaris; assembly: GCF_964263255.1. Taxonomy (NCBI): domain Eukaryota; kingdom Metazoa; phylum Chordata; class Amphibia; order Caudata; family Salamandridae; genus Lissotriton; species Lissotriton vulgaris. Next base: position 195,115 of record NW_028246228.1, read on the forward strand.
AGCATCTATAAGCCTGTGTGTTGAATTGTTTGTATAAAGGATTTATGAGGAATAAAGGGAGTTGACGAGTTTCGATCTAAGAAAGGGTTGAGGATTTTATTACAATCTCCTGTGAGGATAAAATTATCAACAAAAATTTGTGTGATTTGTTGTGCCAAGGAAATCCAGAACGAGGTATCAGCAACTGTGGGTGCATAAATATTCAATAAAGAGATTGGAGCATCACCTATCATAAATTTGACAAATATCCATCTACCTACTTTTTTTTTTGTTTACATTTTTTTATTAGGGTTTTCTGCATGTTCAGGATAGGTCACAATACAATCAACGAAGATGCGATCATTGCATGACAGTACAATTCTGATTCAATGACGACAGGGTAACTTATGTCTCCTGGGCATGTCCGTCATGTAGGAAATTCCTGATTCCGTCAATAGGCTATCGTGTAAGTGAATGCCATGTCTTTGTGCACCTGATTCTGTGGTCTGTGTGATCTTAGGGTTGCAAGGATCCATTATCCACTGACTGCGTTCCACCCTGTGTAACTAATGCTTGCAGTGGTGTCATGTGCGAGCTCAACGTATTTGAACTTTCCAACTGAGGTTGAACTGTTAACTGGGATCCGCGGGGGAGGGGGGAAACGTCCCCCGTGGGGCACAGGGGAGAGAGGGAGGGGAGGGTGGCGTGAGGGGGAGGGTAGTGGTGAGCGCAGGGGTCACCACTACCTGTAGGACTGTAGGACAAGGGTCTGGCGGGCGGCATCAGGTGAGACCCGGTAGTGCATGTCATGAGGGGGCCCTTGCGCTAACCATAAGGAGGAGGGGAGGGATTCGAGGTCGTAGTTATGGACCTCCGCCTCTGGGTAGGTCCTCGCGACGTGTCGGGTATCTCACAGGGGCGCTATGTGTGTGGTATTGGTTGCCTGCATGGGCTGGAGCCTCGCGGCGGGCCATCCGTTTGGGTCTGCGCCGGTGTTTGGGGCGTCTTGGGCTGACGTATCATTCTTTAACTGTATCAGTAGTTGTGCCCATTCCATAGATACAGGGTGTTTGCGCATCCCTGTGACCTCTTCATCTCTTAGGACCTCCTCCTCCGCCGCGCCCCACTTATTGACGGCTCCCACCCAGGCCTCCTCCGGTCGACCAGCCGGGGCTCTCCAGTGCATGGCTATATTTCGTTTGGCCAGGAGGATGGCCAGGGATGCACATTGCCACTGTAGCTTCTCGGATTTCTTCCTCTTATATATGCCTAGGGCGCAGGCTTCCCAAGTGGCGACATTTTGTAGGTGTACTAGTTCGCGTAGTGTGCGGAGCACCTTGTTCCAGTATGCTTGATGGGATGGGCAGTCCCAGAACATATGGTGAAACGTTGCATTCAGCGTCAGAAATCGGGGGCAGCGGAATTCCGTGTCAGGATAGTATTTATGTAACTTGTCGGGTGTCAGATAGGCTCAGTGGAGAATGTTGAGCTGTATATTTTTAAAGCGGGCGTTTCGGGAAACTTAATTGGGGTACTCCATCGCCTCTGTCCACTCCGTGTCGTGGAGAACCCCGGACTGTCGTAGACTATCTAGTGGAGTTTCCGTGAGTTCCTGAATGGCCTTATAGTGACTGCCCACACCCATACGCAGTTTTGTGAGGAGTGTGTCCAGATCCCGGAAGAAGGCCCAGGGTGGAATCACTGGAAGGTTAGTGAAATGGTACAGTAGTCTGGGCACCATGACCGTTTTGGCTATGCTATTTTCCCTATGGGCGCCAGTGGGAGAGTATTCCAGAAGTCTACTGCGGACCCAAGGCTCGCTAGGGCACCACGGCGGTTACCCTCATATAGGTCTGTTGGGGAATGATACAATCGCACGCCCAGATATCTAGGGCCCGCCGTGCTCCATTTTAGGGTCTGCTCGCCTACCTGTAAATCATGAGGTGCCAAACTCCTGGAGGGCGCTCCAAATGGCGGCGAGATCGCCTGTTAAGTCATGGACGTAGACCAGTAAGTCGTCTGCGTAGAGTGAGACGCAGTGGAACGCACCCTCAATTGGGGTGCCCCAGCTCTCTCCATCTCGCCTCAAGCGGATGGCCAGGGGCTCCAAAGCCAGTGCAAACAGAAGAGGGGAGAGTGGGCACCCCTGTCTGGTCCCCCTCTCCACTGGAAACGGGGCTGAGATCAGCTTTCCAACTTTGATCCTAGAGGTCAGACTCTATACAGAAGCTGAGTGTATGCCAACAAGGTGGTGCCTATCTGGATGGCCAGTAGGACAGCGAACAGATGGGGCCAGGTCAGGGTGTCGAAAGCCTTTTCTAAGTCGAAGATCAGACAGGCCGCGCGTGGAAAACGGTCCGTGCTTTCATGCTGTATGTGAAATAGTCACATTTACAACAAGGGGTGGTGAGGGACAGAGTCTCTGAATTAAGCAGAAAACTCTCACCCAGTCAAGAGATCAGGGCTAGATCCAACACCGTTTTTTAGCTCACTGCACCATCCCAGTTTCAGAACCTAGCTGTATGCAAATTAGTCTGTTCCTGTCCCAGTGCATGATGGGAACAGGGCAAACCAAACTACAAAAGCCAATTCTTACACTGGGAAGGAAACAAGCTCCCGGGGACCGGTTTCTGGCATTACAGCCGTCTTCGGCCCGGTTTGCTTGAATCTTGATGGTGCAATGAGCAAGGGACTCATGTCTGAGTATACCCTTCCACGCTTAGGGTGGACAAAAATATTTACAACAAGGGGTGGTGAGGGACAGAGTCTCTGAATTGAGCAGAAAACTCTCACCCAGTCAAGAGATCAGGGCTAGATCCAACACCGTTTTTTAGCTCACTGCACCATCCCAGTTTCAGAACCTGGCTGTATGCAAATTAGTCTGTTCATGTCCCAGTGCATGATGGGAACAGGGCAAACCAAACTACAAAAGCCAATTCTTACACTGGGAAGGAAACAAGCTCCCGGGGACTGGTTTCTGGCATTACAGCCGTCTTCGGCCCGGTTTGCTTGAATCCTGATGGTGCAATGAGCAAGGGACTCATGTCTGAGTATACCCTTCCACGCTTAGGGTGGACAAAAATATTTCCAACAAGGGGTGGTGAGGGACAGAGTCTCTGAATTAAGCTGAAAACTCTCACCCAGTCAAGAGATCAGGGCTAGATCCAACACCGTTTTTTAGCTCACTGCACCATCCCAGTTTCAGAACCTGGCTGTATGCAAATTAGTCTGTTCCTGTCCCAGTGCATGATGGGAACAGGGCATACCAAACTACAAAAGCCAATTCTTACACTGGGAAGGAAACAAGCTCCCGGGGACCGGTTTCTGGCATTACAGCCGTCTTCGGCCCGGTTTCTGAATCGTATGTGAAATAGTCGGCACAAATTGTGGGAGGTGTTATGGCGGCGGGACAAAGCCGCATTGGTCGGGGTGTACCAGCGCTGGGAGAATTTGACTGTAGCGGTCGGCCAACAACTTCCCCAGAAGCTTGCAATCTGCGTTCAGCAGTGTAATAGGCATATAGGAGGCCGGGAGTGTGGGGTCCATGTGGGGCTTCGGAAAAGTTACTACTATCGACTCTCAGAATGAGGCTGGTAGGATGGCAGTAGTTAGGGCTTCTCGGTATACAGACGACAGGTGGGGTGCGAGGTCGGTCGCAAATGTTTTAAGGTATTCCAGGGGAAGCCGTCCATACCGAAGCTTTCTTTTTTGCTAGCAAGATCATAGCACCCCTTATGTCCCGGGGTGTAATCGCACTATCTAGGTCTTTCCTATCTGTCGGAGATACAATCTGCATGCTCGATGGAATATCCACCTACCTACTTGATTTGCACCTTGCAATATTACCTTAACCGGAAGGGATTTGCGAAAAAGAATAAGAACTTCATTGCGTTTACCATCACCCGGGGAAAAAAGGACCTCTCCCACCCATATTCTCTTCAATTTTACCGATTCTTCAGCCGTCAAATTAGATTCCTGTAATCATTCAATATCTGTTTCCAATTTAGCTAGGTGAGTCAGAACTCTCTGTCGTTTGATAGGTGAATGTAAACCTCTGACATTCCATGATACAAGTTTTAAAGACATGAACTAAGACTGTAAGTATGCAGCAAATACCAAGTAAAATAGAACTTTGAACAAGTTAAACTAGGTTGAATAACAAACCAATTATATGTAAAATGAATTAACTGAGCTAGAAAGAAGAAAAGAAAGAAGAGAAAAGTACAGTGATTAAACAACATTTGAGATGTAGAAGGGTATTGCGGGATAGAGAAGAGTGTGAAAGTGAAATGAGATTGAGATAAAACATTTAGAGTAAGTGAAAACAAAGACATACATGTAATCAAGGACATACGAAGGATGTAGGGGTGTAAGGCCACATGGAACAATGACTTGTCCAAGAGCCATACAGGAAGGCGGGGAGTAGACCAGAACCAATGTACGTTAGAACATAGGGGGACGAATAGCATGCAGATATAACCTGTGGGGAAAGAAAGGAGGTTAGTGAAAAAATGGAAACAATGTGAACATAAATTTGCTTTGTTTACATATTATCAGCCCACAAGCAAGCCTTATATAGAATTAAAGCTTGTAACAGGAGTAGAAGTATGTCGGGAGCGAAAAAATGTCTATTTGGAGTTAGATGAAGAAGTAGTGTCCAGTGAGTCAACGTGATAAGAATATAGGAAACTCTTTAGTTTTGTTGGATCTTCATAGGTGTTAGTGTTGTTATTGATGGTCACTTTAAATAAGCAGGGGTCGAAGAGACCATATCGTGCACCTATTGAGCGTAGTTGCCGTCTTAGTGCCAGGAATTCCTTGTGACGGTCTGCAGTAGGTTTGGCGTAGTCTTGAGTGAAAAGTAAGGAATTCCCTGACCAGGTAATGCGATTCAATGCCCTAGCCGCAAATAGAATTTTTAGCAAGTCAGTGTATTCAAGAAAGTATAAGATCACTCCCCTTGGTTTTCTTGTTAAGGAAGAAGCCGTTGAAGGGACAGCTTGGCCCAGTCGGTGAGCTCTCTGGATGTTCAGAAGAGTGTCTTCAGATAGCTTGAGGAGCTTTGGAAGGAAGGATTTAAAAAAGGTGATTGGGTCTGAACTCTCTGTTCCCTCAGGTAAACCAAAGATGCGAAGATTATTTATCCCATTCCTATTTTCCATTTGATTGTGCAACGTTGCCACCTGGGAGCATAGGGAATCTATTCTAGAGGTAGAAGAATTTAAGGAGTCAACATGTTGTTCTAATGTAGTGACACGTTCTTCCACATTTGATCATTTGTCAGAAAGCAACTGTAGCTTAGTTAGTTTATTCAACAAACAGGCGCAAGGCCCGGATTTCTTCCAGTAATAAGTCCATTGTAACTGAAGTAGGTTGTTTGGGAGGAGAAGGGGGGTCCTAGACGATACCTTAGTGACACCAGAGGATACATTGTTAGTAGATGTCGACACACCCTTAGGTGAAGCATTGGTTGAGTCATCCATGGATAGACAGCTGTAACGTGAGCTGGTATGAATCAAAAATCTGCGAGATGAGGATTTAGGTTCAGAAAAACCCTTAAATAATCGTCTCATATATGAGGATAGAGTCTGAACTGGAATATCAGTAATAACGGGTTCTCAATTCGCAATGTTTCAAGAATTAGCTCCGTAGTGTGGTGTAAATGATAATACACGCAAAAAGATGCATAAGGTTGTGTGTAACTGGAAGAGATAGCCTCAGTATTATAAATATGCCCCTGTTAGTGGCTCGAGATTAAGGAGGCGCTTGTTTACTTTTCTTTTTCTGACTTGAAAGTGTTGGGATTTATGTAACGATATTGCTGTACATTGGGGGTAGGGAAGAGTTTTTTTCCAACACATTACAGCATTTAAATGAAACTTGTAAGTATTTCAGAATATATCAGAAATAGGAACACAAGCAAGGTTATAGTTAATTCTGAAGTCTGTTGAAACAAATACTTTATTTTGATCACAATAAATCAATACACTAGGTTTGGTTGGACTCATCTTTAAACTATCGAGTCTAAACCCAAAAAATAGCAGGTACTTGCTTTGGACTTTTACGGGGGCTTAGGCCTCTGATTGGCCTCTTTGATGCCTCTATACGTCAGGTTATTATCCAAGCCATGGTCTTGTCCAGACTGGATTATGCTTGCTCCCTCTATTTGGGGTCCAATAAAGCAGGGGTTCTGAGGCTGCAAAGGACACAGAATGCTGCAGTCAGAACACTTTGAGGCCTGCGCAAGTTCTGCTCTGTGTCTAGTGCCATTCACCGCCTCCATTTGCTTCCGGTGGCCAGGCGCATTGAATTCAAGCCTCTTTGCATCTCTTTCAAGGCCTTGAAATTGGCCACCTCAGCTATTTTGGCTAATCTTCTCTCACCGTATGTTCCTTTACGTTCCCTCCGGTCAGAGGGTCAGCATTTGGTAGTGGTCCTCCGGATCCGTAGAGTGCGGACTGTTGGTCGCTCTTTTCGTTATAGAGCTGCCGCACTCTCGAACACACTTCCTGTGCATATTTGTGGCTTAGAGAACTACCTGGAATTTAGGAAGGCCATCAAGACTCTGCTCTTCCCCACTATATAGCTGGTGTCACTCGGCAATCTGTTGGTCTTTCTGTTAGCGCTGGGCGCCCTTTTGCTGGGGCAGCTGTTGCACTATATAAAACAGAGCGATACAAAAAGGGTTGATGAACTGATCTGGGTTTAATCCATCACCATTCTTTTGCTCACTCCGCTACCCCAGTTCAGACATGGCCATATGCAAATCAGTATGACCCTGTGCCTGAACTGGGGTGGCGGAGTGAGCTAAAGAATTGTGATGGATTAAACCCAGATCAGTTGACTGGGGGTGAGTGTTTGATTTGCTCAAACGCTCCGTCCATCATCCCCTTTTCTATCGCTCTGTTTTATATAGCGTGACAACTGCCCCAGCAAAAGGGCGCCCGGCGCTAACAGAAAGACCAACAGATTGCCGAGTGACACCAGCTAGATAGTGGGGAAGAATGGTGATGGATTAAACCTAGATCAGTTGACTGGAGGTGAGTGTTTGATTTGCTCAAACGCTCCGTCCATCATCCCCTTTGGTATCGCTTTGTTAGCCCCAAGTTGGCAGGGTATGCTCATACGTGAGTTCCTTGCTCACTTAGCCACTGGATTTCAGATAGCCTGGCTGATGAGGGTTATGAACCCGAAACCGGTCCCAGGATGCTTGTTTCCGGTCCAGGGAAGACATGGCTTGGCAGTTCGGGCTGTACTGTTCCCATGAGGTACAGGGTAGACTGATTTGCATATGGCCATGTCTGAACTGGGGTGGCGGAGTGAGTGAGCTAAAGAATGGTGATGGATTAAACCCAGATCAGTTGACTTGGGGTGAGTGTTTGATTTGCTCAAACGCTCCGTCCATCATCCCCTTTGGTAGCGCTATATTAAACACCCTTACATGAACTAGTGTGGCTCACTGGTTAGAGGCGGCAGACCCGAGAGCAGAGGACGGCCCGGGACCAGGGTTCGATTCCCGGCGCGGCAGGTTTCTGGACCAGGGTCAGCGGACACGATAATTCTGTCGCCTCGGTGCCCACTCTGATCAGCGATCACACTCGGCAACTCTGGGCATTAGCTTGCCTCATCTTCACTAACGGCCCCACCAGACCGCCGGGGATGCCTGGTCTCACCCTGGAGATACCCATTAAGGGACCATCTCTCAGGGAAGCCAGGAAGGGTTTCGCAGCGGTCGAAGCGCCTTGGGACCCTCCGGGTAAGTAGTGCGCTATATAAATGCCTATACATTACATTTACATTTACATAACATAACATGCTATCTCAACACATTATTGTTTGTGTGCTGTATAGTTTTATTAGTAAAACGGTTTGTCTGTGAAAATGTAATGGTGAATTCAATCAAAAATATGTTGTCTTTGAATGCAGAGTGTTAACACACCATGCAGACTACACTTTACCCTGCTCTACTCTGCAACACTCCACTTTACACCACTCCACTGCACTCTACTTCACTCCATGCTACTCCACGCTACTGCATTCTACGCCACTCTACTCTGCCCTGTACCACTCTACTCTATGCAAGTGCATCTACGCCACTGCACTCTAAACCACTCCACTCTAGGCCACACCAATTCACTCAGCACTCTACACCACTGTACTCTCCGCACCTCTGCAACAATGCACTCTCCGCCAATGCACTTTACTCTGTAATAATCAACTCTATGCTTCTGCACTCTACCGAAACCAGTGTACACCACTCCAATCTACTCCGCACGACTAGACTCTATGCTAGTGCACTGTACACCACTTTACGCCTTAATACTCTGACACTTAACGCAACTGAACTCTATCCTGCACCACTCCACTCTATTCTGAAACAACCTTCTCTACACCACCGCCACTACTCTCTATGCCATTCAACTCTTAACCACTGCACTCTATGCCACTCAACTCTACTATGCATTCTATGCCACTGCACTCCATGCCACTTTACTTTAACCCACTGCACCACTCAAGTCTGCACCACTCGAATCTGCACCACTCGAATCTGCACCACTCAAATCTGCACCACTCGAATCTGCACCACTCGAATCTGCACCATTCGAATCTGCACCATTCGAATCTGCACCATTCGAATCTGCACCATTCGAATCTGCACCACTCGAATCTGCACCACTCGAATCTGCACCACTCGAATCTGCACCACTCGAATCTGCACCACTCGTCTCCGCACGCACCACTCGTCTCCGCACGCACCACTCGATTCCGCACCACCCTACTTTGCACCACCCTACTTTGCACCACCCTACTTTGCACCACCCTACTTTGCGCCACTCTACTTTGCGCCACTCTACTTTGCGCCACTCTACTTTACACCACTCTACTTTGCACCACTCTACTTTGCACCACTCTACTTTGCACCACTCTACTTTGCACCACTCTACTTTGCACCACTCTACTTTGCACCACTCTACTTTGCACCACTCTACACCATTCTGTGCCACTTTACGATGCGTCACTGCACTGTGCAACTGTGCACCTCTGCACTCTAATATGCACTACTCTAATCTACGCCACTGCATTTCACTCTGCTGGATTTTATGCCACAGAATTCAGCGCCACTGCACTCAATGCTACTGCACTCTACGCCACTAAATTCTGCAACACTTTACGCCAGTGCATTCTACACCAGTCGATCCTACTATATGCCTCTCCAATGTGAGCCACTCAATACAATGCCACACTATGCTACTCCAATACACAACACTCTTTCACTCCACAACACTCTACTCTTTGCCATTCCTTTCTACACCACTCTCATCTAAGCCACTAACTTTTAGCCATGCTGAACAGCAGCCACACTGGTGTACAATATAGCTAAATCCCTTTGGCAAAACCAGTTGCTTTAGCCTAAGCTAGACCTATTGGCCGTACCAATGCTTGTTTTTCAAGCAGCCATTCCCAAGCATATATAGTATTACCAACTAGGTCCACAGATTATACTTCTAACATGGCTTCTCAAATAATAGTAATGCCGGTTTTGTGGGGCCTGCAGCACCCCTTTCTAGAGTTACGTTTGGCGTAGTTGTGAATATGTGAAACAAGTTGCGTGCAATCTGACTCTTAGTGACAAAACCTCCAATACATTTCTTCTTTTATTCCCAGGTTTTTCTTGCAGAATTTGTTCTAGTCAACCAAGACGTGTCTCATCACATGGAAATGTCCCATTGACTTCAGTAAGTATGCTGTTTCACATACCCAGAGTGAAGTGGACAGTCACTTGTTTCTAAGCAACTCTAGTGATGGGGAACCTATCACAGGGAATTTGGAATGGTGTCCAGCCTCTCATACATGTGTATCAGAGTGCATCCTGTCTTGGCGTGCTCAATGACTTAAGAAATTACAACAATTGATTGTCCACTACACCTCGGACATGTGGAGTAGGTCACTTACTCTTTATTATTTATTTTGAACAAGCCCTGATGGAGTCATTGGGATACATTCAAGTGATAAAACACGTGTTGGCTGGCTAGAACATGATCTGCAAGAAAAACTTAAAAATAAAAGATTTTGTTTGAGGGACTGTGGTGGCTCTTTGGTGATGTGCTCACAACTGCTTTTGAGGCATACACATACATAACATTGCATCAAAGCCACTTGAGAGCAAATATGCGTTGAAACTGAGCGCCGAACCTAAGCCCAACATTGTACAACCGTGCACTCCCACAGAGCTAAAAAAAAACCCAGTAAGGTCCATCAGTAAAACATTCCGCGTCGGGGACTAGCCGGCCTCTATCCAGTTGAAACCATCCCCAAGTATTGCATTTGTATATTCCTACATTGCTAGCCACCACCCAACTTGGCTCTTAACAATGCAAAACTCAACCAAAAACATTATCTAGGGACTAACTCTGGTCAACAAGAATCTTAGAAGGGTATTTAGAGTATGACGCTCTTAGTAGGCCATGAAAATGATCTTAATGAGCCGAAACAGTTGCTACAGACCACTCATGGGTCTGTAACCAATCATAACATTGCTTTTTTCTTTCAGCCCGAAGACTTGTTTGTGTGTGACATGGAAGAACGTGACCTCTGCTGTCCCCCGGAGTACAAGAACCTAAGGAAAAGTCAATGCACACCACTGTTCATGAATGCATACACCATGAGAGGTACTCCAGGCTATTGGTTGTTCAGAACAAGACCTTGATTACGGCAGCGGTGGGCAGTTCATAGCAAGCGTTACATTAAATGTGGTGGGAGATTTCCACCTTAATTGAAGTGTGAGTGTGTGTTTAATATTAAGTAATATGCTTAGTGCTCATTCTCTCATGGTTCAGATGTTTTCTTCACCGACCACTGTTTTATTCTCCTTGTTGAATGTATTTGTGTTTATGTCAATTCACTGTGCTGTAGGTGTATGATTTTGGTGTCTATCGTATGAGGTCAAAGGTCATTCACGAATGTTTACACATTTGCTGGGTTAGTATATTTACCCATTGTTCTGAAGATAGTGATATGTTTATGGCATTTTTTGCTTGCGAGTGCTCATGAGTACCATAATAGCCAACAACATGGTACATAGAGTCTGTCCTGTGTGTGTTAGTAGTTCTGTCTGAAGTTAGTTCTAGATGCTAGTGTGTGGCTGTGGCGGAGTAGAAGTAAGAGACCGGAGATCAGGTAAGGTTTTATTTTCTTAAAGGTTCTTTTAGGTTGATTGGTGAGTTTGTCTCTGGTGTACTGGGCCGGATCCCTTGTTACAAATGGTTCTGGGCTGGTTTTCCTGCTTTATACTTCGACGTCGGGGGTCCTGAGTACTGCTGCTGTGTACTCCAGCCGGGGTTAACATGTGGAGAGGAAAGAGACAGAGCGTCAGGTATGATGTTCTAAGTCGTGCGAATCACCCAGGGGAACTGGGGAGTGCAGGGCTCACCGCTGAACTTGTGTATCTCTATTTACAATGTTTCACTCTCTTTCGGGATGTGAGAAGGAAACTTGTGAAGAACGAGTGAACAAGGGTGGTGAACGGAACTCCGGAGGGGATGAGTTGCCAGTGAAAACGGATCTACACTGGCGGGCTCTTCCGCCTCCCTACCCAGTCCGCCACTCTCCCGTACTTGGTGTAACCACGCTCCTCCTGGAACGTGGCTCGGCGGTGCGTGGTGTTTTGGTCTCCATGCTCTGCCGAGGGTCCCGCAGTGGTCGTTCTTCTTCCTCCTCCGCTGTCCTCTGCTTCCAGTCTTCGCCACTCCTCGGCAATAGCTGTTAGGAGTAGGACTCCTTCCTTCGATTTCTCTCCGGTGTCGACGCACACCGTCCATTGTACTGCCTCATTTTTAACCAATGGAGTTGCGCTGACGCCGGCTGGGGGCCGGGCCTCTCCGTACTGGAAAGCCCAGTTAAAGGCACCTTCTGCATTTTCTACCTCCCTGGCATTACATAGCGGCGTGTTGTCCCAGCTCCACTTGTCCGGTGGGGAATGCACAGAAGGTGACAATGGGGGTATTGCAGTCCACCATTCTCTACTAGGGGAGCTTTGGATGGTCGGCAAGTTTTCCAGGTCACACACCACCCCCCTGGTTCCTCCTGTTTGGGGAGGGGAGAGCCCTGGACAAGTAATCAGCATTGCCAATGTCACTACCCTTACGGTGTCGTTCCTCAAACTTGAAAGGTTGTAGGAAGAAAAACCAGCAGAGTACCCTGGGGTTTTGGGCCTTAATCCTAAGCATCCATTGCAGAGGGGCATGATCTGTTTATAGAATAAAGGGCTGCCCTTCTAGGTAGTACTTAAGCTTTTCCACAGCCCACCTTATTGCCAGACATTCCCTCTCTAATGTTGGGTATTTACATTCTCTGGGGAATAACTTCCTAATGAAATATAGGATAGGGTGTTCTAACTTGTCTTCCCCTAATTGTGACAGCACAGCACCCAATCCCGAGTTAGAGGCGTCGGTGGCCAATAAAAAGGTCTTGCTGAAGTTTGGGGACACTAACACGGGGCTGGTAGTGATGGCATTCTTCAATCTGTGGAAAGCCTACTCGCTTCAACAGATGGACTACGCAGTTGTAGTTGTCTGATGTCTTTCATGAGGAGGTTTGTCAGGGGGGCCGCCACATCGGCAAAGTTAGGAATAGATCTCCTGTTGTATCCTATTAGTCCCAGAAAGGTTTGTCTGTCCTGTTTGGTGAAAGGAAATGGGGTGTCGACTATGGCCCTCACCTTTTCTGATTGGGGGGCGATTACTCCATCCCCTAGAATATAACCTAGGTATCTGACCCTGTGGAAGGCCACTATGGACTTTTTCTCATTTATGTGTAGCCCAGCTTGCTTCAAAGCCTGCAAGATCGTTTTTAGGTGTTCCGGGTGTTCCGACCATGTAGTTCTGAAGACAACGATGTTGTCAAGGTATACCAAACTGAATGACATGTATGGCTGAAGGATAGTATTCATGAGCCGCTGATAAGTGGCGGGTGCCCCATGCAAGTCGAAAGGGAGGACGTTGAACTCAAAGAGGCCCTCTTCAGTTGCAAACACTGGTTTTCGCTTGTCTTCCTCCCGAAGGGGCACCTGCCCTTCGTTAAATCGAAGGTAGTGATAAACCGTGCTTCACCTGTACGTACGAATAACTTGTCCACTCTGGGAATCGGGTATGCATCGAAGGAGGATATTGCTTTCAATGCCTGAAAGTCCATACAAAACCTTGTTGTCCCGTCCGGTTTAGGGACCATTACAATGGGTGACGACCAATTACTTTTAGATGGGCGAATTACTCCAAGTCTCACATGTTTCCCCACCATTGTCTCGATACAATGTTCTGTTAGCGTCATTCTCCCAGGGGAGTCGCAAAATATGTCTAAAAATGGGAACAGGGTGTTTGGAAGTTCTTTCTTTATATCATCCGTAATCTCTACGTTCACTGGGAGTTGGTTGACCATGGATGGCTCGCTGAGGTGGGTAACACAAATTGGGTGGTTTTCGGTAAGGGCCCCAACCATTATTTTTATAAGTTGATGTGGTAGCACTGGTGTCGTGAGGGGGATATTGGCACTCAGTAGGTCGTTTTACCTAAGGTCTCTATGACCGGATAAGGTCCCAACCACTCACTCTGAAACTTCTGTGTGGATGATGGTAATAGAACCAACACCCAATCTCCAGCAGACAACTTTATCCATCTTTTCCCTTTATCGTATTGTTTCTTTTGTTTTTTCTTGCTTTTTTCCAATTGTGAATATGCCAAATCTCTCAACTTCCCCAGTTTGGGTCTTAACTGATGGGTATACTCTAGCTGGGATCTCTGTGCATTTTCTTCTTCTTTCTCCCAGGCTACTTTAGTAATCTCAAGGAGGGAACGGGGTTGCCTTCCATAAAGTAATTCAAATGAGGAGCATCCGAGGCTGCTCTATACTTGAGCCCTTAGAACGTACAGGGCCAGAGGCAGCAGGCGATCCCAATTTTTTGTCTACGCCAGTAAGCATTTTCTTTAGAGTGGTTTTCAAGGACTTGTTGTACCGCGCGACCAGTCTGTTGGTGTGTGGGTGGTATGCTGACGTTCGGATGTGGTGCAGGTCTAGTGTTCGACAGACCTCCTTCATTAGCCGTGATACGAAATGTGTCCCTTGGTCTATCAGGAATTCCTTGGGGAACCCTACCCGCAAAAAGAGCTCATGGAGTTTTTCCGCTATGTTCTTAGTTGTGGGGGCTTTGTGTGGAAAGGCCTCCGGGAAACGGGTGGCATAGTACATGAGTACCAGAGCATAGAGGTTACCCCTTGATGTAAGGGGCAGGGGCCCTATTATATCCTTGCCTATCCTCTCAAAGGGATTCCCAATAATCGGCATGGGTTGTAAAGGTACGGCCGGGGGGCGCTGCAGGTTCCTCTTCTGGCATATGTTTGACAATAGTCCTGGGTATTTTTATATATGGCAGGCAAGTAGAATTCTCTCAATATGTTCTGGGTTGTTTTCTCGGCCCCGGAGTGTCCTGCGGTAAGGTGAGCATGGGCATAGAATAGGATCTGTTCTCGGAAGACCTGGGTTACAAGCAAATGCCATGGTTCTTCGGCCTTTCCTTCCCTATTCAGAAGATTGTTTTCAATTACAAATCGTGGATAGGTGTTGTTTGGAGAGGACTGGATGACGTGTGCTGATTCCCAAGCATTAAAGAGTGTAGAATCATTGGCTTGGGGAAAGCTGAAGCTATGGTCCAATAACCAAGGTTCTGTTGTAATCAGGGCTGGGCAGGGGTCTCCCTGGTCTCTCCCTATGTTCTTGAGCTCAGTCTGAAACAGGGATAGGAAGTCAGGATTGTCCACTCCTATTATAAGATCTTCCAGAAGTGACTCAACTACTCCCACCCGCACCGTGTAAGTAGATTTACTAAAGGGATAAATGGTTACCACTGCAAGGGGATATGGTTTGACGTCCCCATGTACTCCTCTAATGTGTACTAAAGTGTCTGAGACTAGTTGCCGTGAAAGTATTAGGCCTTTCTGTATAACTGACTGTTTACACCCAGAGTCTAATAGGGCTCTCACTATTTTTTTGTTCACCTGGGCACAAAGGTAGAAAGAGGGGCCCATTTCCGCAGTGTACATTACCTTTTTCGGGATGTACCAGACCTCCATGGGTACCTCTCCTAGTTTTCGCCTGGGACATAAACGGGCAATGTGGCCCCACTCTCCAGATTCAAAGCATTGTGGACCCTTAAGTGGGGGTAGTTCTGTCCTGAAGGTCTTGTTCTTCACCATGTCCGCCACCGGCTTAGGCTTTTTATACACTTTGTACTGTGAACCGCTTTTGGTGTTTTTCTCATTGTCCCAAGGCAGGACCCGGGGCTGTGCTCTGGAAATGTTGGCTGCCATCTCTATGGCTTGTTCAGCTGAGAGGCCGGAGTGCAGATTCATCCATCTCTGCATTCCATAGGGTAATGCTTCCATGAACTGTTGTAAGTAGATCCTATTCATGATCTCTTCCTTGCTACTGCTGGAGGGTCTCAGCCATTTTTTAGCGGCCATTTTCACTCTGAAAAACAAAGTCTTGGGGGTTTCCCAGGGTACTCCTTTCTCTTTACGGAATCTGACTCGATACGCTTCAGCATCAAGGCCTAAGTGATTGAGAATTATCTCTTTTATTTCGGGATAGGGGGTGTTCCCTATTGCATTGGCAACCTGATTGGCTGACTGGGCCTCTCCGGTCAGAAGTGTTGCCAAAAAAATAGGCCATTTCTCTTCTGGCCAACCGCATGCTCAGGCGGCTCTCTCAAAATGTCTTGGGGGTTTCCCCGGGTACTCCTTTCTCTTTACGGAATCTGACTCGATACGCTTCAGCATCAAGGCCTAAGTGATTGAGAATTATCTCTTTTATTTCGGGATAGGGGGTATTCCCTATTGCATTGGCAACCTGATTGGCTGACTGGGCCTCTCCGGTCAGAAGTGTTGCCAAAAAAATAGGCCATTTCTCTTCTGGCCAACCGCATGCTCAGGCGGCTCTCTCAAAATTTGTCAGAAAGGCATCTGGGTCCTCCCCGGTTACATATTTTTGTAGGGATACCCCCGAAGGATGGTGAATGGGGCTCACCTTTCCCCTAGCACAGGCCCCTGGTTCATGGACCACTTTCTGAAGGCTTTCAATCCGTGCCGAAATGGTATTCTTGAATACTTCGCAAACTGCTTGGGCCAACGTCATCTGTCTTTCTGTGGCCCACTCTAACTACTCCTGGCACTTAATGAGATGTTGTATCACTTGATCCATCCCTGGTTGACTGATGGAGGATGATGATCCCACTTCTGACACCAGATGTGGCGGGGTAGAAGTAGGGGACCAAATACCAGGTCTTTATAAGTAAGGTTTTATTTTCTTAAAGGTTCTTTTAGGGGGATTGGTGAGTTTGTCTCTTGTATACTGGGCCGGATTCATGGTTACAAATGGTCCTGCTTTATACTTCGGGGTCGGAGGTCTTGAGTACTGCTGCCGCGGACTCCAGCTGGGGTTAACAAGTGGAGAAGAAAAAGACAGATCGTCAGGTATGACGTTCTAAGTCGTGCGAATCACCCAGGGAACCGGGGAGTGCAGGGATTCCTGCTGAACTTGTGTATCTCTATTTACAATGTTTCACTCTCTTTCAGGATGTGAGGAGGAAACTTGTGAAGAACGAGTGAACAGGGGTGGTGAACGGAACCCAGGAAGGGATAGACAAGGGGTGGGTGAGGTGCCACTGAAAACGGATCTACACTGCCGGGCTCCCCTGCCTCCCTACCCATCCCGACACTCTCTCCCGTACTTGGTACAGTCACACTCCTCCTGGAATGTGGCTCAGCAGTGCGTGGTGTTGTTGGCCTCCAGGCTCAGCCGGATTCCCCGCAGTAGTCATTCTTCTTTGTCCTCCGCTGTCCTCTGCTTCCCGTCTTCGCTACTCCTCCGCAAACACTGTTAGGACTCCTTCCTTCAATTTCTCTCCTGTGTTGACGCACACAGTCCGTTGTACTTCCTCATTTTTAACCAATGGAGTTGTGCTGACGTCGGCTGGGGGTGGGGCCTCTCCGTACTGGAAAGCCCAGTTAAAGACACCTTCTGCATTTTCTTCCTCCCTGGCTGTAAATAGCGGCTTGTTGTCCCAGCATCACTCGTCCTATGGGGAATGGACAGTAGGTGACAATGGGGGTATTGCAGTCCACAATTCTCTACTAAGGGATCTTTGGGTGGTCGACGGGTTTTCCAGGTCACAGTGACATATTAAGGAGATATATATATATATATATATATATAACAATTTCAAGAACAAACGCGTTTCGGCATGTTGCCTTTGTCAGCGAGCGCCGTTACTATGGCAATATTTAACATGTGATCAGTTTATTCATAGCAAAAACGGGCAAGCATATTGACTGGTATCTTTAAACGCCATCTTGGAACATGTCAAAACTCTATTTAATTCTTCAAAACAGCCTATTACATCATAAGCATGCTCATCATCACAGTAGTCACTATGTCATTTTATTGGCATTTGAAATATATACTAGAATTATAGTCTTCTCAGCGTGCAGACCACAACTACGCTATTTACCAAATATGCTGAAAAAGCTGAAAGTATGACAAAGATTATACATGTTGCTTAAATTGCCTAATTCAGGTAGCATATCTAATACAATATTGATCATGCCTTGTATTGGCTACTACACTCATCAGGTTGAATAGCCTTATTGATCGACTCGTCGTATATTCAATTTGCGCCTCGTATAGGCTATTTGTATTCAGCTTTCACGCTCAGTTTACAATGGTAAAATATGCTTGAATTCCAATTATTATCATGACTGTGTTGCACCTTATCTAGCCCAAATTGTGTCTATTTTGTGACTACCCACTACAGATTTTCTTATAATCTTGATCAATAGCACGACCCTTGTGACGCTCAGCGACAGCTCGTTTCTCACTACAGTCAAAATCATAAGTGGATAGCTAATTCTTATCTACTATTGAGGCCTCCTGGAGATTTCGACTGAGGGAGCCATCATTCCTCACCGAAAGTAGTCAAAGGATCAGACTTCCCTCTCTTCCTCTCCGACCCCACGAAAATCACCTGCGGAGTACCACTGGGTAAATCCCTGAACCCCACCCTCTTCAACATCTACATGGCTCCCCTCGCAGCCATCTACCGACAACACAGCCTCAACAGCGTATCCTACACAGACACCCAGCTAATCCTCTCCCTCGCCAAAGAACCCTACCACTGCCAAACTCAACTTCCAGAAAGGAATGCAAACGTTGCAGTCTGGATGACCAACAGCTGCCTGAAGCTCAACGCAGAAAAGACCGAAGTCCTCGTCCTCGGTACCACCCCTTCTGCATGGGACAGTACCTGGTAGCTGGCCGCCCTTGGAAGCCCACCTACCCCCTCAGACCACGCCAAAAACATTGGCATCGTACTCGACTAATCACTCACCATGAACCGACAGGTCAATGCCGTCACCACCAGCTGCTTCAACACCCTCCGCTTCCTCTACAAGTCCTTCAAGTGGATCCCTCTGAGTCAAGGAAGACAGTCACCCACAAACTCATCACCAGCAGACTGGACTATGGAAACGCACTCTACGCCGGCATCAACAAATCCCTACTCCGCAAACTCCAGACAATACAGAACACCGCCACCAGACTCGTCCTCGGCATCCCCCGACACAAACACATCAGCCAACACCTATGAAGTCTCCACTAGCTCCCCGTGAAGAAAGATCACTTTAAAAATCCACGCTCACGCCTACAAATTCCTAAACAACAACGGACCCAAATACCTCAACAAAAGAATCAACTTCCACGTACCCAAAAGACCTCCAATTTTCCAACCTCGCACTGGCAGAATCCCAGTGCATCCACAGAGCCAGAGCCGGTGGCAGATCCTTCTCTCAAATTGCAGCCAAGACCTTGAACGAGCTACCGGCAGACATCAGACCCCTAAACCCCCCCCCCCCCCGAACACCTTCAGGAAGACCCTCAACACCTGGCTCATCGGCTAAACAGATCTGCATACACCCTCATCCCCCCTCAGCGCCTTGAGACCCTCACGGGTGAGAAGCGCGCTTACAATTCCCTGATTGATTGAATGATTGATTGATAGATCGATCGAGGGTCTATTATAAAGCACGATTCTAGCTGCCTTAGTCATTTCTCTCTATCGTCCTCTCTAGCACCTCTGGGTACATGGTCAAAGCAGATGTATTCCAGGAGTGCCCTATCACTGTTGTGATGACCAGCAAAATGTTGAGCAACAGAGTAGTTAACATAATTATTAGCAATGGCTATATATATATATATATATATATATATATATATATATATATATATTATACAGCACGAGGAACGGAAGAAATTGGGAAGCAGAGTTACCAACCTGAGGCCCACCGGAGGGCTGCACAAACATTAATTTTTAATTGGGAATCAAACTTTTGTTGGAAACAAAGGACCCCACCGAAGGGGAAGAATTGAAAGTACTACTCCCTGCATGCATTTCATTGGAGAACGCATGCTGAGTGAAATGAGTAGCCGGTTGCACCAGACTTTTCAAATCCCCCGCCCTATGATGAAGATGCCGGAGGCATCGAAACACGTCAGGGGCATTAATTAATCAGGTGGTAATGGCTGTTTCCGGTAAATAAAGGTTTGTGATGAACAGTTCTTTGTTGGAGTGCGTCTCTAAGCTCAGGGGCTCTTTGGGATGATATATATATATATATATATATATATATATATATATATATATATATATATATATATATATATATATATATATATATATATATATATATATATATATATATTCAATCAAAACAGGTAGCCTTAACAGAAGCTCTGCCACACGAAGTTTTTCAATGAGCACGTTTATTTTAATCCATTTCACTGCTCGCTTCACAGGAGATTTCAGAGTCTCCTTCGAACATAAAAGCCTGACGCGTTTCAGGGATGACCCTTTCCTCAGAGGCAATGTTGGTGAAGGTCAATCAAACAGTTCCTGGTAGTGTCTACTCAAATAGCTCTCACCTGCCTCTATGGGCGTGTCTCGGGCGCACTGCATCCTGGGCTTTGTAGTACACTGTCCTTTAATCCAGTGGGGCTGCTCCTTCAACCTTATAATTTGAAACCAATGTTCTCCCAGTGGAGCGAGGAGGGCACTGGAACCTGACTGGAAGCGCACTTGCAGCAGTAAATTCGTGTCCAAGGCAGCACCACCTGCGTTGGCGCTGCGCCTGCCTTCGTTCCATGACTGCAAGCTCCTACCAAAAGCCTGCATGGATCCTCATTCAAGGTGGGACTTGCTTCCCGACTGGGCAACAGCCGAAAATATTCAATCAAAACAGGTAGCCTTAACAGAAGCTCTGCCACACTACCAGGAACTGTTAGAACTGAAGAAAAAAGGGCCTAAATATAGTACAAATATCCCCCAAATGTAGCCCTAGTGTAGCCCAGTGACAGTATTGTGCAAAACACTTAAATACTTTATATTTTTATCTCACTTTTATATAGCGCAGACGTAACCCAAAAAGAGCTTTATATGACCATCAGTTACATTACACAAACACACATTCATTTTAGTTTTAGGCATGGGGAAATTAAGTGATTTGCCCAGAATCACAGGATGTCGCGCTGACACCGAAACTCAAACCTGGTTCCCCATTTACACAGTCTGCAGCTCTGGTTGTAAGGCCACATCCTCTACCTTGAGTGTAATATATAATAAAGTGATTAACTTGATAAGAAAAAACATAAAGACAGCAAATTATTTAAAAGTGCTTTATTGCTATTTGAGAAATATGTACTTATTTTAGTTGTTTAGAGCACTAACCATAATTTCTATGGTAATAAGACCATCTCATGGACGAAGGTGCAGAGGCAAAAAGTTGACCACGCTGTGCATGCGGGAGGGGCAGTGGCTTCACAATGAACCATGGAGGGCAGCTAAAAAGGTGAATGGGCAATAAACCAACAATGCAGTACGGGTAAGAGTGGCTGTGGCAGTATAAAATACCATTGAGGGCAGAAGGAAGAGGCAGTGGCAGGACAACCATACATGCCTGTGGGGTGTGGGATGTGGCGGGCCGGAATAACAGGCGGGGAGGCCAGATATAGTGCGCTATGTTTAGCGAGGTTTATTGTAGATACAAGTATGGAAGGCTTATAAGTCTCTGAACACAGGGCGATCGATGGAGTTCTCCTGGGAACGTCAGAGGTAGAGATGTCTTCCGGTCGGTGGGGAAAGGGGAGGGCTCCGTCCGCTCCTGACGTCCTCCGGGTAGGGTGAGGTTTCCCTCTCGGTACTGCCGTGGGTCGTTGACTTCTGCAGGTGAGCCTCGGAGGTTTGGGGCGAGAGAAAAGACAATAGAGGACCGTTAGTCTTGCACTCCTCTCGGTCTGTACAACTATCACCGACACCGGGAGGTGGGGACACAGAAAGTGGAAAGTGAGGGGCGGGTAGGACGGGGAGGTGAAAGAGGCCGAAGAATAGGAGGGAAGACCAAGGGTTGACAGGGTGTTCGAGGTGTAGGAAGGTGGGGACCTATCTATCAATATATATACAGTGCTCTCGTGCTCCAGTAGGTGCAGGGCTATATTATTTACACTTAATTACAACTATCTACAAACGGCACACGGAGATGGATGACGGTTACTCACGTGGCCCGCCGCAACTCCCTGGTGAGTTGCGGCCGCTCTCCAGCAACCTCCTGAGGACTCCACCAGTCCTCAGACCACACATAGCCGTCGGCGTCCTCCTCCACGTCTTTCGGTTGGAGCTCCGGCTCCTCGTCTCTCGCTCTCAGCTCCGGTTCCTTCCTTGCTGCCTCCTGCCACAAGTCCGCGGGTTGGAACGCCCTTTGTTGAGGTTCGTTGGTTTTTATACCTTCCGGGAGGTAGCCGGGGGCGGGACTTCCGGGTTCAGGTTGAACTGCATCCGGGTGTCGATCTTCCGGTTTCTGGTTTCGGCAACCCTGCAGTGGGAGAGATAGAGAAGAAGTCCTATGGAGAGGGAACAAGGCATCATCTATGTTAGACGGACCCCTCCCCGCGCGAAGATGTCGCTTAGCTACGGCAGGTACAGTGACCTTTCCACATCCCCTTTCCCTAGCTGTCTTTCTTGTAGCGGGGGAAGCACAGGGAAAGCGAGAGAGGTAATCCGCATTCCCCTGTTCCGCCCCTTTCCTATGTTCGGTTGTGAATCTATAGGGCTGAAGGGAAAGGAACCATCTAAGGACCCTGTCATTATGGCCTCGGTTGCCGGCCATCCACGCCAGAGGGGCATGGTCTGTGTAGAGCACGAATTCCCTCCCCTCTAGATAATAACGGAGACTGTCCACTGCCCACTTTATGGCTAGGGCCTCCTTCTCTACACAGGCATAGTTCATTTCTCTGGGGTAGAGCTTCCTGCTTATATACAGAATGGGCCTTTCATTCCCACTGGGGTCTCTCTGGGACAGGACGGCCCCCAACCCCTGATCGGAGGCGTCTGTTTGGAGGATGAAAGGTTGGCTATAGTCAGGGCTTACAAGGACTGGTCTGGATACTAAGGCCTGTTTTAAAGATTCAAAGGCCTGCAGTAGGGGTACTGAGGGATGTCTTAAGGCCTCATCTGTCTTGGTACTTTTCTTCAGCAGATCGGTCAGGGGGACAGCTGTTTGGGAAAAGTTTGGTATGAACCGTCTGTAATACCCCAGAAGCCCCAGGAAGGCCCGGAGTTCGGTTTTGGACTGAGGGAAGGGTATGGAACGGATGGCCTCTATCTTGTTGTCCTGGGGTCGGATGAGACCCTCCCCCAAAAGATACCCCAGATATTTGACGCTTTGGGCGGCCAAGGTAGTTTTGGCCGGGTTTATAGTAAACCCACTGTTGCCCAGAGCGGCCACCACCGCCCGGAGGTGCCCCAAATGTTGGTCCTAGGTGTTGCTGTGGATCACTATATCGTCCAAATAAGCCCCAGCATAGAGGGAGTGAGGCTGTAGGACCCGGTTCATGGCCCTCTGAAACGTGGCGGGGGCGCCATGTAGGCCAAAAGGCATTACTCTGAACTGAAATAAGCCCTCAGGGGTAGAGAAGGCAGTCTTTCGTTTGTCGTCCTCTTTCAGGGGTATCTGCCAGTACCCCTTGCATAAGTCGAGCGTGCTGATGTATTTTGCGGCTCCTATTCTTTCCACCATCTCATCAACCCGTGGAGGGGGGTAGGAATCAAATCGCGAGACTTTGTTTACTGCTCGAAAGTCTATACAGAACCGCACCGAGCCGTCGGGTTTGGGGACCAGTACTATCGGTGAGTTCCAGCTGCTAACCGACGGCTCGATAATGCCCATCTGTGACATCTGCTCTGTTTCTTTCTTTATGACATTTCTGCGTGCTTCCGGGACCCGATAGGGCCGTTGTCGTACAGTTACCCCTGGATCAGTTTGGATGGCGTGTTCCACTAGGGTTGTACGTCCTGGCAGGGAGGAGAAGACATTCTGTACCGGAGACAACATGGATTTTAGTTCTTCTGTCAAGGACGGGGGTAGATCCGGGTCTATGCAACCCTCAAAGGACAGGGAGGTATGCACTGGTTCACCAGATAAGGCAGGTCGGGGCCCCTCCCACTTTTTTAAGAGATTGATGTGGTAGATTTGCCTAACTCCTCTGGTAGGCTCGGTCTCTATTTCGTAGGTGACAGGCGTCACCTGACGAAGGACGGTGAATGGACCCTGCCATTGCCCTAGAAGCTTGTGGTCAGAGGAGGGCAGTAGCAACAACACTAGATCGCCAACAGCCAAGACCCTCGTCTTGGATCCTTTATCGTACTGTTGTTTTTGGGAGGTTTGGGCCTTTTCCATGTGTTGCCGTACAATGTCCCGGACTTGAGTGAGGTGGGTCTTTAGATTTTCCACGTACTCGGGAAGGGGCCGGGTTCGATCCGGTTCTGCCTCCCACGCCTCGCAGGCCATATCTAGGAGGGTTCTGGGAGGTCTTCCATACAATAGTTCATATGGGGAATATCCGGTGCTACTTTGGGTTTTGCACCGAATAGCGAACAGTGCCAGGGGCAACATCTCTTCCCACCGCTTGCTTTCCAATTCCAATAGCTTTTTCAGAGTAGCTTTCAGGGTGGCGTTGTAGCGTTCCACTAGCCCATCCGTCTGTGGGTGGTACGCTGAGGTTCTCAGCTGCTTGATACCTAGCTGGGAGCATACCTGACGCATCAAGGCGGACACGAACGGGGTTCCTTGGTCCGTTAAAATTTCTCGTGGAAAGCCTACCCGAGAAAAGATAGATACCAGGGCTTTCGCTATGTTCTGGGTGGTGGGATGTTTCAGAGCGACAGCTTCCGGGAAGCGGGTGGCATAGTCCACCACCACCAAAGCATACCTGCAACCGCTCCTGGAGGGCAACATGGGCCCGATAAGGTCCATTCCTACCCTGCTAAAGGGTATGTCGATGAGAGGGAGGGGCCGGAGGGGTACTCTTGGGGGTCTGTACCGGCTATTCCTCTGACAGATGGCACACTCCTTACAATATTGTTTGATTTGGCTATATACGCCCGGCCAGTAGAATTTTTCGAGTATTGCCTGTCCTGTCTTCTCTTCCCCGAAGTGGCCACCCAGGAGATGACTGTGGGCCAGGAATAACACCTTGTCCCGGAAGGGAACCGGAATAACCAACTGTGAAGGTTTCTGTGGGTCTGTTTTTCGATACAATAGGCCCCTAGAACGGAAGAAGTAGGGACCTACATGTAACGGGTCCTCGTTGTCAAGCGCCTGCCCCCAGGCGTTTTGCAGGATGGGATCTTCTTGCTGTGCAGCTCTAAATTCACGGTCCGTTTCCCAGGGATGCAGTGCCTCTTGGACTGGATATGCTTCTGTGTACCTCCTTCTTTCCTTTTTCTTTTGGCTTTTGGTTTTAGTCTGTTTCTCGGAGGAGGGATCAAAGGGGTGGTTTTGGGAGAAAGGCGCTTCCTTCCACCATTTTTCCAAGGAGTCAGTAGTGTCTTTGAGGAGAAGGGGAAGACCACTATAATCACTACCCAGAATGGCTTGTTCTGGCAAGTTAGGGATCAATCCTACATTCAGGGTTCTTCCGTGGTCAGTACTGGTTTGCACCGTGACTCGGGCTGTGGGATAGCTTTTGGTGTCTCCATGTACGCACTTGATAGCCACTGATCCCGTGAAAGGGCCGACGGGTTTCGGCATGTCTTGAGGTCGCACTACACTGTGTCTACATCCAGTGTCGGCCAGCGCCATAAGGGGTTGGTTGTTGATTTTCACAGGACACCTAAACGGCGGGGGTGAGGTACCCGCGGTGAGACATACATAGTTTCGAGTCACCCCGATTTCCATAGGCTCCTCCTTCTGAGGGCAGTGACGGGCAATGTGTCCAAAACCACCGCAATGATAACATTGGGGTCCAGGTGGGTTTGGTCGAGGCATCATAGGATAGGGTACGAAAGGAGTAGGTTCTGCTTTTCGGGGAACGGGTGGTCGAGGAGGCCGGATGTGGCTTCCATGCGAGCTCCTAGGGAGGTGTTCTTCTTTGTTCTTCTGTACTTCTTGGGCTTTGCTGTAGGCACTGGCTATCTCGATTGCTCGTTCGAGTGTCAGGTGAGCATGTTGCCGCACCCACTTTTGGGTGCTCGGATGGAGGGAGGCGAGGAATTGTTCCAGGTTGATTTTAGCGACTATTTCCTCCTTGGTTGACGTGGTAGTTTTGAGCCACCGGGACGTCAGGTCCTTAATACGATATGAGAGGGCTCGAGGAGTTTCTTGGGGCCCCTCTCGTACTTGTCGTAGGCGGATCCTATAGGATTCATAGTCTATCCCCAGACGCTCGAGGATACATTTCTTTATGTCGGCATAGGGCGTCTGCCCCTGTATATTGGCCTGTTGATAGGCCGATTGTAGCTCCCCGGTCAACAACGGTCCCAAGTAATGGCCCCAGCGGTCTTCAGGCCAGTTGGCGGCTTGAGCCAGTCTTTCGAAATTCGTGAAGAAAAAGTCGGGGTCTTCCCCCGCGACATATTTCTGGAGGACGACCGATGGTAATGGAGCCAGAGGCCTCTGTTGTCCCATCGCCTCTGTGAGCTTCCCTAGAGCCTGGTCCTGTGCAGTCCCTTGCCCTTTCAAGACGTCGTGGAGTTGGCCCCGGTCGTCCTCGGCGGTCTTCAGGAAGCGTTCCATCATTTGTCCGAGCTGCTCCTGGCTTTCGGCCAGCTTCTTGACTGCGGCCTCCATGCCTCCGGGATATCCCACTTCTGACACCACTTGTGGGGTGTGGGATGTGGCGGGCCGGAATAACAGGCGGGGAGGCCAGATATAGTGCGCTATGTTTAGCGAGGTTTATTGTAGATACAAGTATGGAAGGCTTATAAGTCTCTGAACACAGGGCGATCGATGGAGTTCTCCTGGGAACGTCAGAGGTAGAGATGTCTTCCGGTCGGTGGGGAAAGGGGAGGGCTCCGTCCGCTCCTGACGTCCTCCGGGTAGGGTGAGGTTTCCCTCTCGGTACTGCCGTGGGTCGTTGACTTCTGCAGGTGAGCCTAGGAGGTTTGGGGCGAGAGAAAAGACAATAGAGGACCGTTAGTCTTGCACTCCTCTCGGTCTGTACAACTATCACCGACACCGGGAGGTGGGGACACAGAAAGTGGAAAGTGAGGGGCGGGTAGGACGGGGAGGTGAAAGAGGCCGAAGAATAGGAGGGAAGACCAAGGGTTGACAGGGTGTTCGAGGTGTAGGAAGGTGGGGACCTATCTATCAATATATATACAGTGCTCTCGTGCTCCAGTAGGTGCAGGGCTATATTATTTACACTTAATTACAACTATCTACAAACGGCACACGGAGATGGATGACGGTTACTCACGTGGCCCGCCGCAACTCCCTGGTGAGTTGCGGCCGCTCTCCAGCAACCTCCTGAGGACTCCACCAGTCCTCAGACCACACGTCGCCGTCGGCGTCCTCCTCCACGTCTTTCGGTTGGAGCTCCGGCTCCTCGTCTCTCGCTCTCAGCTCCGGTTCCTTCCTTGCTGCCTCCTGCCACAAGTCCGCGGGTTGGAACGCCCTTTGTTGAGGTTCGTTGGTTTTTATACCTTCCGGGAGGTAGCCGGGGGCGGGACTTCCGGGTTCAGGTTGAACTGCATCCGGGTGTCGATCTTCCGGTTTCTGGTTTCGGCAACCCTGCAGTGGGAGAGATAGAGAAGAAGTCCTATGGAGGGGGAACAAGGCATCATCTATGTTAGACGGACCCCTCCCCGCGCGAAGATGTCGCTTAGCTACGGCAGGTACAGTGACCTTTCCACAATGCCAACTTACCCCATTCAGACAAGTGGCTCTTGATGTCTTTAAACCCGAAAGTCCTTTATTTTATATGTCTCCTCCCTAAAATCTCTTCTTTTTCAATGTAAGTCACTGGGGAGAATCAATTCCCCCAAATCTCATTTTACATTTGATAATTAGCACATTCTTTGGGGAGCTAATAATGAAAGATCAAAACAATATGTAGCTCATCAACTGAGAGTACAGTGGAGGGGCGCAACTACGGTTTAGGAGTAATTTTGTCCGGAAGTCAATTATCATAATTATGTCCAGCTGGTACAAATTCCACAGGACAAGCACTTATGAAGTGCAAACCACTGCGTGTTGATCTCGACCTTTCCCACATTACCCCTTGTATATTAATTAATGTGGGAAGCCTTAATAACCATACATCCTTGTAACCCCTCCAATGTTACACTTGGGGAACATTGTCCCGCCGAACCAAACCATGGTCCATAGCATGTTCAATCCTCTTGTAATATGCCACATGGGGTCTGACAGCCAAGGGCACCCACAGTCTGCATCGCCTATAACTTGTATAGCGCACATGCGTATGTTTAGCACGTATGTGCACTCAACTCTCATTGACCTATAAGGGAACGTAAGTTGAGTCTCCTTCAAGGAGAGCTCTCATCCAGAGTAAATTGCATTTACACTTATTAGGTTATTTTCCGATTTGTTAAACTTTTTGCATACTTGATAATGATTTTATACGCACCCATCGCTGAAGGAGACACTTGAAGTAGCAAATGACACTTGAGAAAGAGCAAGAAATCACAAATGAGGGTTTCTAGTTTTAAAGAGCGCCTTGAGTTAGCTCAGCCTGGATACTTTTCCCTAAGAATGACTGTAGTTTTGTTTGGACATATTTTTTTTACTTCATTGCTCACTGTTCTATTTTACACAGCAATTGCAAGGGAAAACCGCACTCCCTGACTACATACTTTGCTCCCACTTATTGCAACAATACCCATGCATATCCCAGTAGTTGTGACACGGGTTGCCCTAACTAATAGTTTTCATACTAATAAATCCATGGTCAGCTTTGATATATTTGGACTTTAGAGCAGTTGTCCTCCTGTCTGTGTCTAAGCACCTTGTCGCATAGACACCAGATGCTACACCTCATTTCTGTTTCGCTGTATCAGAGAGGGGACATATGTTTTAACCAGGACCTGCACCCACCATACAGCTCACTACACTCCACACCAAGCTCCTTTGACAGTAGACTGTCCTTGCTATATTCATTCTACATGACCTGGGTGTAATCTTGCTTGCTGTCAGTGGGCTAACACCTTATATTAAAAGTAAGACGATCCTGTCTTATCCCCACACTACCCGTCCAAATATTTCTTCCGTACAAGAGATGGACCTCTCATACACAGAAAGCGAGAAGCTCAAAAAGGACTGATTAGGTAGGTAATACCATGTATGTAAGAGTTCAGACATGGACCCTGAAACTCCTTCACCCTTATCCTACCGTGAGGGAGGAGTGGCCATAATTTTCAGGAAGGTACTGCCTCTATAGGTGTAGCAGACTATCTTTATTAGAGCTACCATATTTCATCAAGCAGTTGTGCTGGGCTTGATTTGTGCCTCATTTTGAGATATGGACAGGTTTATCAGAGAGAATAGGAGGATCCTTTTTCCGATGCCCTGTGCCATGGTTTTAATCAGAGGAGATCCGTTGCGCTTTATTCATTGTACAGAAAGAGCTTATACTTTCACCTTACAAACACACTACACTCAGACACAAACTCATTACTTTTTAATACCACCCCCTCTTTTAAAATGTCTCGGTGTCAGACATAATCCCAAACAGGACCCCACACTATGATTCAGTACCAATTGGCATCTCCTTAGACCTAATATAACCACCACTAGGACAATGTAGGTTTAATAATTCACAATTTGAACTCACCATCGAGAAAATGAAGATACAAAAAATATTTGCAAGAGAACAGACTCTGATTTCCCACCGTGTTCTTTGGGTGGTAGGTAAACCTAGAGTGAGGAGCGAGATAATGCAAGCCTGTGTGCTGACACGCAGAATAACCGTCTCCACGAAAAAACCTTCTAACAGTCAGTTTAGACCTTGACAGCTAAATATGCAAAAACAATTAGAACTAACAGTGGGACCTTCTTGCTGCCAGCACCTAACCTATTATCAATTCAACAGTATTATCTCTTCTGTACTTGAAAGGATCCGTGTGCACACAGAATAGCACCCACCGTCACAGTGCTTGTTCCGTCAGTAACCCAGCAGTTTGGACCAAAAGCACAGGTGCACCACACAACAAAATTGGATCAGTAAGAACAATTATAAAGTCCATATCCAATAGAAAGAGAAAAGGATTCCTCAGTTTTTTCTCTTTATTCCATTTTCATTTTGTTTAGGAAAAATAGAGCCAAGTTCAAACATACAGTACAGCTAACGCGTTTCGTCCTAGTACAGGACTACTTCAGGGCTATGGATAATGGTGGAGTCAAAAGCCTCCATGGGCTGAAGAGAATATAGAAAAATTCTATTCTTGGGCTGTTTCCCGTCCGGCAAAATATTAATCAAGACTCTAAAAGCCGTCTGTATAAGAGCCACGACTGGTCAATAATTACAAAGCACGACCCGCAAATCTGGAGTCCAAAAATTGCCACAGTGTATTTGCAATGGGGTTCAAATGAAACCTATTGGGAATAGTTTTCAAAGTGTCACATGGAGGTCTAAGGATAGGCTGGATAACACCAATTAATGAGAAATAGACTTGTAAGGTTGAAAACGCCGCTGAATCTATAATATCTTCAATTAGACGAAACATCCCATCATCAAACAACGCCTCTCTGGTAGCCAATGTAGTCAAGAAAACAACAGCCGCAATATGATGGTTGCGAACAACGGAAAACAGTTGGACACGTCGCAGCAAGGGAAAGAACTTGAGTAGGACACCGTCGCCGGAGATGGTTTGTGCGCCGTTGAAAGCAAAGTAAGGCCTTAATAGATTAAACACAACTAAAGCATAAAACTCCAATATTTTACTTGAAGCCGCGCCATTAGGAACGAAGAAAACATGTATTCCCATTACTGGCCTTTCAACGACGGCAGTTAGTCAGACCATACTATTTCGATGATAACCTGTTTTTACCCACCCACCAGAAGTTCTATCTGACTTCCACTCATTTTACAAAATCCTCTGTACTGCAGAATGAGAGGTGCTCCCTTAAAGCAAAAGATCAATTACTCTGAGATATAAACCTGCCTCAGCTGTCGCCAGAGATGATCCTCAAACCAAGGGGCACAATTAGGAAGACGAAATAGGAAAAGTCATTGATCAACTGCTCCCTATTAGAACTACTCCCAGTCAGTATAGCTCCCAGGGTACAGGGCTATCCAGCAGTAAAAGCCTGTGATCTCACTGGACACCGTAAAAGCCTTAAGTTAGGTAGAATTGGGCTACTTGTCCATAGGAATCTCGCTAGTGCTTATCATTCTAGCTCTAGTACCACTAGCTATAGCTCTCAGGCAAACCATAGATACCAAGGGCATTTTCACCCCAGCAGGCAAACACAATGCCCTATTTTATTGCAGATGATATCCTATTGACACTGTCAGACCCCACTAGCTCCATCACGCACCTCTGTTAATCTCAAGCTTTCCAGACTTCTTGGTGTCCCAAATGAGCTGGGTGAAGGAGAGGCTTTGCTTCTTACCAGAGACACTACAGAGACTGTATTAGGACCACATCCCTTCAGATGGCAGGCATCCAACTTGATATATATATATATATATATATATATATATATATATATATATATATTCATATTCGAATCCTGTACGGCCGCCATGTATTCACTCACGCGATGCCAGCAAAACAGGACACGGACCCAGATTTCGTGCTTTAAGTTTTATTCACACAAGTGTCTGAGACGTGTTTCGCAGCGTGATCCCATCTGGGCCTGAGGCCTTGCCAGGGGCTGATTCCCGCAATGCGGCTATGACCTCGCTTTGTGTAATATCTTTATCTAATTCTTCTCTGGCTGCATCACCTACACGAGGGCCCATATCCGGATACTCATCCCACTGATTCCTGACACAATCCTCCTCATCATAAAGCTTTTTATAAAAGTTCTCAAACACCCTCACTATATCCTTCGCTTCAGTATATTCATTCCCATTTTCTTCTATATACGAAATTATATTTTTTGTTTTTTCCTGTCGTAACCGGAGGGCTAGAGCTCTACCAGCTTGTTCCCCTGTTTCGTACCTTTTGGCCCTAGAAGTTTGAAACTCGCCGATCGCCTTCTGAGTTACCTCCTTCTGCAGAGCTGCTTTTACCGTCAACAATGCATTTTGACTCTCGCTGCTATCCCCTCCTGCGGCTATATCCTTATCATGCTGTTCTTCCGCCCGCGCTAGCTTCCCCATTAATTGCTCAACCCTATATCTATCCTCCTTTCTCAACCGGGCAGAACAGCTAATAGCCTCTCCCCTTAAAGCAGCTTTGAAAGCCTCCCAGACCCCATTATGGGATGTGCTATATCTGTTTGCTGCAATAAATTCGCCTACCCAATTGGTAAGATGTTCAACAAATCTTTTATCAGCAAGTAATCCCGTTTCAAAGCTCCATCCTGTCCTTTTCCTATCCAACCTACCCAAATCATAGGATACTACCAAAGGGTTGTGATCTGAGATTAATCTCTGAAGTTTTGTGATACCAACTTTATTTATCTCAGAAGACGAGATAAAAAAGTAATCTAACTTCGTATACTTATGAGCGGGGTTTGAGAAATAAGTAAATCCTGGATTTTGAGGTTCTTTATCAGCCCAGACATCTTGCAGCCCATGCGAGCTGATAAGGGCCTGTACTGCCCTAAAAACTCTGGGATTACACCCAGCATACGCTACTCCACTATCCCAATCAGCTGAGATATTGAGATCTCCAGCGACTACTAAAGGGGAAGGCCAGCGTGAAGCCCTATAAAACTTATGAAAAGAAACACAAAAGTCCAAAATCAGCCACCGACCAAGATCACCCAATCTATCTAACTGTCGATATGTATCGACCAAGTTTTTTTGCTTAAAGAACAGTGTCCATCTGGTAATTGGAAGTTCCAGTCTAGCTCCCTACAGAGTCCAAATATTCTTTCGCCTTTATCTCTGAGGAGGAAAACAGTGTCCTGCCTTCGTTAATTACTTTTAACTGTGCTGGGTTTATCAAAAATGCCTGCATCTTTTTGTCCTGGAATGGTTTAATCAATCCTCTTAATCGCCACCGTCTTTCTACGGTCGAGTGGCAGAAATCCAGCCAAACAAAAAATGAGACCCCATCACAGTTTTGTTTAGCGTTTGGCCTGACTAGATACGAAATAGCCTGTCTGAGAATGAAATTACTGAGGAAGATCAGAACTGCCCTGGGTTTGTCCCCATCCTTGGTATTCCTTCTTATTTTAAAAGGAGTGCGATGTACTCTCTGTACTTCCACAGGCCAGTTCCAGCTTGACAGTTCTGGGAATGCTTTTTCAAAGAGCTTAACGATGAACGCCCTGATATCAGTACCCTCAGCTCCCTCCGGGATTCCCAATACCCTCAGGTTGCTTTGACGTAGCCTGTTCTCCATTTCTTCTAGCTTCCATTGTATGTCCACAACCTGAGAGCATTGCGCTTTAACTTTTGAAACAGTCTCAGCAACTTCCGTCGCTGTTGAAACTATCCCACTTATGTTAAGATATTTACGACTATTAAAAGCCTTGCTATAGTGTAGCTGAACTGTAAAATAAATTCTGATAGATACATCTGCAGTGTGGATTCCTCACCTTGTGAATATCCCCCTTGCGCCAGCAACATTCGTAAATTCTTTTTCGTAGCCTCGCGCCGACGTGGATAGGACGTCACAGAGACACGGCTCCGCTCGCGACTCCGCTGACGTCACCGACGCCTACAATAGGCCCACGCCGGCGTGATGATATCAGTTCCCTTTTTTCCGCGTCTTCGACGCTAACGGTTATCGGGAATCTCTGTAGCCTTCTGGTACATTGTTGCCGTTTTGTTACTTTATTCTGCTTCTCTGTATCCTGTCTCTTCGAAGATGTCATCCAAGAAGACTGGCTTCAAGTCCTGCAGGGAGTTTGGTAAAATGATGTCCATTACCGACCCCCATGAAGACTGCATCTGGTGTTTAAGTTCCGACCATGATGTGGAGGATTGTTCTTCGTGTCGGAAGATGAATCCGAAGGCCCTGAGGGAGAGAGAAGCCAAACTTCTGGTTGCTAAGGTGAAAGCTGGAAAGGAGAAGTCGTCGAGGTCTCGTTCTCGAAGGGCGAGGTCGAAGTCCAGGGCGAGGTCGAGATCTGCTTCTCGAGAGAGGTCGTCTTCGAAGTCGGCGTCGGATCATGTTTCGAAGTCGAAGAAGAAGCACAAGAAGAGGAGACATGAGTCCCGACGTCGCTCTGGTAAGGAGTCGGGCTCGAGGTCGAGGTCACCGAAGAAGGTACGTTCGAAGGTGGTTACCCTCGAAGTCTCCGAGCATGAAGGTGAGGCCTCGCCATCTGAGTCGCGTGGGCGGTCTCCATCTCCGGCTCCGAATGCTTCACCGGTTCCGAATCCGTCTCTGGCGCCGTCCCCGGCCCGAGAAGAGGAAGAGGCCCGGGAGGATGTGGATTCTGCGCCTGTCGATGAGCCGAATTCGATCCCTCCTCAGGACCGGCCTGATAGTTTTCAGCCGCCCTTTCCTGCTCCAGGCCAGGACCCTTCAGCGTTTCTCAACGCAAGGTATGGTGTCTTCTCAAGGGCGTGGTACCCCTCTGGTGCACCTTCGGGTCCCATGGGTCCTTTGGCTTTCAGCCTGGGAGTTCCTCACTCCTATCCTCCGGCTCCGTTTATGCCTTACATGCCGGCTCCGACGCCGCATTGGCAATTCCCGGCTCCGCCGACGTCGTCGACGCCGATTCCGGCGTCGCCTGCTCCTGATCATCCTCGAGGGCATTCTTCTGTGCCGTCGGATTCGATACCGGCCCCGAACTCGTCGAAGCCGCTGGTGGATCCGGCTGCGAGGCGTGTAAAGGAGAGGTCAAGAAGAGAAGCACAACGCCTTTTGGAGGAGCAGAGTTACTTGGGCTCACAGTCTGATGTTGAAGAAGGTGAACTAGAGGAGAGCTGTTTTGAGGAATTGGCGGATTCAGGGACCCTTGATTTCTCTCCAGAGTGGGAGTTGCCCTCAGGCTCAGGTGCTCCCTCTAAGGATATCCAGCCTTACCATCTGGTTATGAGGAAAGCTGCTGAGTTCTTCAATTGACTCTGCCTACAGTGGAGTCAAGTCTAATCTCCTCACAGAAGTCTTGCATTCACCAAATTCTGTAGTTGAGCCTTTACTTCCATTCAATGATGCCTTGACTGATCCTATTATGGAAGTTTGGAAGAAACCTTTGTCGGCTCCTGCGGTATCAAAGAGTGTTGCAAGGAGGTACAGGGCCGCTCCTGAGGACCCGGCTTTTCTGTCTTCACATCCTTCTCCAGAGAGCCTGGTCATTCAGGCTGCCTGTTCAAAGAAGGGTCTTATTGCCTTTCCTCAGGTTCCTTGTGAGAAGGAAGCAAAGAAACAGGACCAGATGGCAAAAAAGACCTTTTCATCGGCTAGTATGGCCTTAAAGTCAACTAATGCCACATGCCTAATGGGGAGGTATGTGCATGCCCTGGTGGACTCCATGCGTATCCTGGCTCCTAAAATTCCTGACGCAAACCGAAAGGATTTTGAGGAGGTGATTTCTGACACTCAGGCAGCAGCCTGCCAGGTAATCCAATGTGGTCTGGACACTGCTGATTCTGTGGCTCGTATTATGGGCACCGCTGTTGCCACTAGGAGATCAGCCTGGTTGAAGTCATCGGACTTTTCGGCTGATGTTCAGGCGACTCTGCTTGATCTTTCTTTTGATGGCTCAGGACTCTTTGGGAAGAAGGCGGATGCGGCTCTTGAGCGATTCAAGGATTGCAGGGCAACAGCGAAGTCTTTGGGCCTCCAGATCAGGGGCGCTTCTTCCGGCAGAAGGTTCAGGGGTTTTGGTCGCTCCTTTCGGAATTTCCGGCAAGGCCAACAGCAGCAGCAGCAACAGCAGCAGCAGCAAAATTCAGTGTACAGATCGTACAGGGGAAAGCAAAGAGCGCGTCCTCGTGGACGTCAGCCCTCCTCTTCCTCCACCTCTTCCAACCCCCCTGCCGCAGAAAAGCAGCCCTAGATCCGCTATTCAGGATCATGTGGGTCCGGTTGGGGGTCGGCTTACCCATTTTCTACAGGATTGGGAATCGGTTATGACAGATCTTTGGGTTCTCAATCTTGTAGAAAATGGGTATGCCCTTCCCTTTCGGGAATTTCCCCCCTGTTTACCCTCCTTGTCAAGGTTTTTGCACTCAGGAACATCTGTCTCTTCTGCAGGAGGAGGTTCTAACTCTGTTACGAAAGGGTGCGATAGAGGTGGTCCCAGAGCAGGAAAGGGGTCAGGGATGCTACTCCCGGTATTTCCTGATCCCCAAGAAGGATGGCGGGCTTCGTCCAATCCTGGACCTCAGGATCTTGAATCTCTATCTGAAGCAGGAGAAATTCAAGATGCTCACCCTTGTTCAGGTTCTTCAAGCGTTGATGGAAGGAGACTGGATGGTGTCGCTCGACTTACAGGACGCGTATTTTCATATTCCCATCCTGAAGTCGCACAGGAAGTATCTCCGTTTCACGGTTGGGTCGCAGCACTACCAGTTTGCAGTCCTTCCGTTTGGTCTTACTACTGCGCCTCGAGTCTTCACCAAGGTGATGGCAGTGGTGGCAGCTCATCTCAGGAGATCGGGGATACCTGTGTTCCCGTATTTGGACGACTGGCTGATCAAAGCGGAGTCGTCAGAGAAGGTGCTCCATCATCTGTAAGAGACATCTCAGTTGTTGTACAGGTTGGGTTTTTCGATAAATGTACCCAAGTCTCACCTGGTGCCCTCCCAGCGCAACCTGTTCATAGGTGCCGTACTGGACACTACTGTTTGTCGTGCATTCCCTCCTCCTCAAAGGATTCGCGACATACAGGAAATGATTCCTTTGCTTTACCCTGGAGCGGTCGTTCCAGTCCTGAAGGTCCTTCGCCTGCTCGGTCTGATGGCTTCTTGCTTTCTCCTGGTCAACCATGCACGCTGGCACATGAGGGCACTCCAGTGGTGTCTCCGCAGGCAGTGGTATCAGCACAACGGAGATCTCGGGGAGTCGGTGAAGATCTCCAGAGAAACTGCAGCGGATCTGTCTTGGTGGAGCGTGGAAGGCAACCTGTCACAAGGAAAGCCTTTCCATCTACCTCCATCGGTGGCCACGGTGATAACGGATGCATCCACTCTAGGGTGGGGTGCTCATCTGGGGGATCTGGAGGTCAAGGGTCTTTGGTCTCCAGAGGAAAGGTTGCTTCACATCAACCTTCTAGAGTTGCGGGCGATACGTTTGGCGCTCAAGGCCTTCCTCCCTTCCCTTCGCGGTCAGTCGATCCAAGTCCTGATGGACAACACGACCGCGATGTGGTACATCAACAAGCAGGGAGGAGTGGGGTCGCAGTGTCTCTGCAGAGAGGCTCTGCGTCTCTGGTCCTGGGTTCAGGACCATCAGATTTGTCTGATGGCAAATCATCTGGCCGGGGTTCTGAACGTGCGTGCGGACAGTCTCAGTCGGCAGTTCTCTGCCGACCACGAGTGGAGGCTTCATCCGGAGGTGGTTCGTCACGTCTTTTGGACGTGGGGGACTCCTCGGGTGGACCTGTTCGCCACTCGCGAGAATGCTCACTGCCCGTTATTCTGCAGTCTCCAGTATCCGATGCAAGGAGCCTTGGGGGACGCGTTTCAGTTGAGTTGGGGAAGTCAACTCCTTTATGCGTTTCCTCCCATACCCTTGATTCCTCGGGTTCTGAGGAAAATTCGCCAAGACCGGGCCCAAGTTATATTGGTCGCCCCGGATTGGCCAAGAAGGGTGTGGTATACAGATCTACTCCACCTCTCCTCTCACCCGCCGCTCCGTCTCCCTCTCAGGGCAGACCTCCTCTCTCAGATGGAGGGGCAGGTTCTACACCCCCACCTCCAGACATTGCACCTTCATGCCTGGAGATTGAACGGGGCAACCTGATTTCCTATTCTCTCACACCTGATGTGGTGGTTGTCATTTTGTCTGCCAGACGTGACTTCACTAAGACTGTCTATTCTTATAGATGGTCTAGGTTTGTTATTTGGTGTGGTGAGAATGATATTGATCCGTTGAGGGCCCATTTATCAGATGTGCTCCGGTTTGCTCTTTCTTTGGCGCAACAGGGGCTGGCAGTCGCCACAGTTAAGGGCTATCTTTCGGCGCTGTCGGCTTTTATTTGTTTGCCTGATCAGCCCTCTCTTTTTAAGTCACCTGTAGTCTTGAGGTTTTTGAAGGGTCTTGTAAACAAGTTCCCTCCTACTCCTTTTATTGTACCTTAGTGGGACTTGAATCTTGTTCTGACTTTTCTGATAGGCTCTCCCTTTGAGCCTCTGCATAAATGTCCTATGAGGCTTTTAACCTTTAAGGCAGTTTTCCTGGTTGCAATTACCTCGGCAAGGAGGGTGAGTGAGCTTCAAGCTCTAAGTTCCAAGCCCCCGTTCCTGGCCATACATGCTGATCGGATGGTTCTTAGGACCAGGGCTGCTTTTCTCCCTAAGGTGGTGACTCCTTTCCACCTTGGTCAATCCATTACCCTCCCTACCTTTTATCCTCCCCCACACCCTTCCAAGGAGGAGGAGAGGTTGCACCGTCTGGACCCTAAGAGGGCGGTGTCTTTTTATTTGGACAGAACTAAAGACTATCGCTTGGACGATCAACTCTTCATTGGCTTTGCTGGCTGCAAGAAGGGGAGAGCGGTCCATAAAAGAACTTTATCAAGATGGATCGTTCTTTGTATAAAGATCTGCTACTCTTTGGGCGGTAAGGAACCTCCAGAGGGTATTAGGGCTCATTCCACTAGAGCTAAGTCAACTACCTCTGCTTTGGCTAGAGGTGTTCCTGTGGAGGACATTTGTAGGGCGGCAACTTGGTCTTCCCTCCACACTTACGCGAAGCATTACTGCTTGGATACCGAAGTCAGGAGGGACGGCCACTTTGCGCGCTCTGTCCTTCAGGATTTCCTGGTTTAGAAGAGTGGACACCCTCCTCCGGGAGTGGGGACTGCTGTGGGACTCTATTCACAAGGTGAGGAATCCACACGGCAGATGTATCTATCAGAAGAACAAGTTACTTACCTTCGGTAACGCTTTTTCTGGTAGATACTATATCTGCCTGTGGATTCCTCACTGACCCACCCGCCTCCCCGTTGTCCACTCTTCTATACCAGAGTTATTGTACTGTAATGTATATTTATTTTGTTGTCAAGGAAATGTTTCATTTGCTTTCCTGCATTTGCTTTACACTGTGTGTTTTGCCTTGGCTATTGTATGCTGTGTATACTTTGTATATATCTACTGTCATTGGTCCGTCCGTGTGCCTCGATGGCACGGAAAAAAGGCGGAACTGATGTCATCACGCCGGCGTGGGCCTATTGTAGGCGTCGGTGGAGTATGCGGAGTCGCGAGCCGAGCCGTGTCTCTATGACGTCCTATCCACGTCGGCGCGAGGCTACGAAAAAGAATTTCCGAATGTTGCTGGCGCAAGGGGGATATTCACACGGTGAGGAATCCACAGGCAGATATAGTATCTACCAGAAAAAGCGTTACCGAAGGTAAGTAACTTGTTCTTTAATCACAGGGATTTTTATTTCCTTGTGAGAAAGTTCTGCCAGTACAACCCCACCAGTTGTTAGGTTGTTCCCACCCTATTGCCACCATTGATTTAAATTTACTACTGACCTTGCAAGTTAGTTGGTGGTGCTTGCTTTGCAAGGCATCCCTTTTAGGAATTGCCCACTAACTATCCCTTCTAAGCAGATTCAAACACATGTATATTGCAACATACTGATGTAACATTAGATGTAGGTGCACATATTTTCAAGTGCATGTTTTGTGAATGCTTGATGTGTATTTACACTCCTAAAACTAGCCACTTTTGCTGTAAAATCCAATTAACTTTGTGAACAAAGCTATTACATCAGTCCTTTTTGCCAATTATCTGCTCCATGAGATGTAGGAGTATCTGCATAATAAATGTCTGTATTTGTAGAACATTAAAGAGGCTCAGGTCTTATAATGGTTGGAATAAGCCTTCTGCTCCTACATTCCAGTGGTTGGCTTTCTATTTCTCCCTTTTAAATGTAGAACATTCTACCCTCATTGGGCCATATGTTCTAATAGTCTTGTAGCCCTCTGCTCAGGCTATACCGGTTGTTAAAGGCCCTCTCCCTCGTTTTAGGTCCTTGCCTGGTACTCAGGTCTGTAACTCTAGTTCAGAGCCTTCAACAACTGATATAGCCCACAACAGCAGGCTATGACTGTAATATTATATTTGAAGTTGTTTAATTGGAAGCAAACACTTGCTAAAGCATGGTACTAGGTTAGATTACCTCAATGACAGTCCTGCATTAGATTAACAATTTCATTTTAAGAATATATTCTCCAGTAATATCAATGTTTTAAAGAGTCAGTGTCACACATTTTCTTGCTTGTTGTATTTGTTTATTTTCTTTTGTTCAAAAGGTTTCACATACAATACATAACCAACAACAAGATATGGATAGTAGAATGTAAATTAAAACATAAATTCCAACAAAAAATGTTGTGTGCATAGAGAGTGGGGTTAAATTGTCATTTATTAATTCAGTGCCTTTTATGGAGCAGTGTCTGATATTGCAGTAATCTTGTATTCAGAGATTGTTAGTCACTTATGCATTCCTTTTCTCTCCCACCTCAGGGGCCGGAGCCGTCATTCACACTCATTCCAAGTTTGCAGTCATGGCTACTCTCCTCTTTCCAGGAAAGGAGTTCCGTATCACTCACCAGGAAATGATCAAGGGAATCAGGAAAGGGACCACCGGAGGCTACTACAGGTACATGACCCACTGACCCTGCCTGTTTTCAGACAGGCGGTTCCTCCTCTTAGGCGGAGAAGCGAGGCGCCACTGCTCTCAGAGTTGGAAAAAGGAAAGATAAAATGATAATAACATTGTTATTATCATATCATTGTTATTATCATTTTATTTTTCGTAGCTACAGGGCTGGGTTAGGGCTGGGCGGGCTGGTGTTACAGGAGATGGAGTGGGTTTTGCACAATAAATGCCCTTCACTGTTTGGCTGCCTATCTTGGGCCGGCCAAACAGTCAGGCTCACTTAGCATGTTCTCCACCAGGCTGTAATACACAACCTGAGTGGTACATATGCTCTGGCTCCCAGTCCCTGCCTGAGTGCCGAAACACGGCGCTCAGACCAATCACAACGCTGCTGACAGCAGTATTGTGATTGGCTTACGGGAGCCTCTGTGCTTCCTGCTTCTGGGGCTCCTCAGTAAGCACAGCACCGACGGAGGAGAGCCGGCGGCCAGGAGGAGGGAAGTGATTTTCTTTGTTCTATTTTGTTTTTTTAAAACCCCCGTCCCGCCACCCCCTTTCCCTGCAAGCTGCCGCTGGCTGTTCCTGTGGCTCACTCCATGCCATCCTGTTACCTTCTCCATACAGTCTTTCCTTGTCCTCAATGGTGTCTGGGACAATACAGTATCCGAGAGTGGAGTGCGAACAGGGTCAGGAAGGATAGCTGGTCTACCCTTGTCTTTCTGTAAGATAGGGAGCAACAAGCCGGACTAAAAAAACCTGCAGTATTTACGTTTTTTATGATTAATATTGCCCTGTGCTGACAACATTGAACAGATTTTAAAATGCTTTATATTTTATTCTAATTAAACCATCTACTAGGGAATGTTTATTTATAGTGAAAGTAAAATGAACAACCACATAAGACATACAAGAATAGTAATAGGAGGAAGACCGACTGTCTTCTGAATGTAAATAATTGATATTACTCCAAACCTCTTCATATATATATCTTCTCTGAATTTAGAATACATAACAGATTCATATTGAGAAATTTACAGTGACCTTCCAAATAGTCCTAACAGATTTAGATTGCTTAGATTTACTTTGTTTCTAGGTCTGGTTTGTGGGGATAAAACAGATGTTGTATTGAATGCTTTATACTATTATTCCTTTAAACTGCTAAACTCACTCATGTTCTGCAAATCTTTACCACCCACTCCCAAAACAGGTGTGAGATGACCTGTGCAGCTGCTGTTTATCCGGACAGGTATTTGTCAAACTCCAGACTTAACATGTCCCTGCACTGGCTTCTCAAGACAGTGACTGCTACTTTTCATACTTCTTGAGACCATATTTTGCCTCCGTTTGATGTCAGCCGCACATATCATAGCTAGGCCTCCATTCGCAGGAGTTTTTTTCCTGCTCGCGCTCGCCTGCAAGAAGTTCGCAAGTGTGAGCTGCTGCTCAGGTAGAATTCCAACCCGAGCGGCAGGAAGATCAGCGCGAACCAGTTTGCACCGCACTCCGCTGCTTGCCAAACTCTGCTGAGATTTTATGTGCGAACTATACCCAGGCCTAATTATAGCCCTCTACTCTTTAAGCATTGTCCTCAATACCTTCTATGACCTTTATGATCAAACAAACTCATGCACCCTGACATCAGTACCTATTTGCTGCCTGTGTGTATTATTTATATGGTGCAAATTTAGGCAAATACATTGAAACTCTGTACAGGTTAAAAGGCAAAGGTACTATTGGGTGAGTGAATTGAGCAGAAGCTGCGTTCTGAGAGTGGAGGTGGACATTTACTTTGCCTTAATTCAGTATTCTTTAAGGATTTGTGTCCTCAGCTATTACCTGATTTGGGTTGGGCGGTTCTTATGGACACAGGGATGTCTTTCTAGCTTCTTGGTACACAAAGCTCCACAGCTCCAAGCCACTCCTCTTTACTCTACCACCCAAAGTGGTGCCAAAAGCCTTTGCACCACGGTCGGTGCCTAAGGACTCAGAAGGGGTAGGGCATACTCAGCTGAGTGGCAGTTTGAGTCGACAACCCTTATTGGACGAGCAGTCGGAACAGTATATCGACGCCGACACGGGAAGATTAACGCTCTATAAGAGGAAGATTACTTCACAGCCTTTGGAGTCGTTTGTAATCCCTCTGAAAAAGAAGAGGCCAGCGCCAGAAACGCCGGAACTTGTTGAGCGCATTCCTCTGCATCCTGCAAGGAGCCCATCGCCTTCACCCACTTGCTCAGATGGAGAACTAGGTGATCAGGACGAGGAGTATACTTTTCCAGAAAACACAGACCCTGATGAGCAACAAGACTCATGGTTGGCCTCAGGTGATCAAGGGGACCAACAAGCTGTCCATGACCCACAAGCTTTTGGAGCAAAGCCTTCTCCTACAGAAGATTCTGCGGCGTTCAATGCCTTAATTGAGAGGGCAGCTGCAAACCATAAGGTGGAAATGCATGCTGACCCTGTGGACGTTGACTTTCTATTTGACACTTTCTCTGCTGCTGAGAAAACCGTAAAAACACTTCCAATGCTTAAGGGTGTTCTTAAGCATGCCACAGACATTTTCAAGGAAACAACAAGAG
Organism: Lissotriton vulgaris; assembly: GCF_964263255.1. NCBI lineage: Eukaryota > Metazoa > Chordata > Amphibia > Caudata > Salamandridae > Lissotriton > Lissotriton vulgaris. Next base: position 237,971 of record NW_028246228.1, read on the forward strand.
CTCGGGTTGTCAACCCTAGAATAGAGAAAAAATACAGGCCGGCACCTGGGGACCCAACTTACATACGGGGCCAGTTGCCTCTGGACTCTTTGGTGGTCTCTAATGCTCGCAAAAGGGCGAACTCACAAACAACAGGTGAAGCTCCTCCCCAGACAAAGAGTCAAAAGTGCTGGAGGCATCGGGGAAAAGGGTGGCAGCGCAGGCAGCAAACATCTGGCGCATATCCAACACACAAGCTCTGCTAGCCAGATACGACAGAGCACACTATGACACCTTAGAGCAGCTTTTACAACACCTTCCAGACGAGTTTAAAGAAGGAGCTGAGATGCTTATCCAAGAAGGCAAGCTCATCTCCAACGCTGCAATTAGATGTGCGCTCGACGTTGCGGATACGGCAGCCAGAGCGGTAAATACTAGTGTGATGTTACGGCGTCAAGCATGGCTCCGCATCTCAGGGTTCAAGCCAGAGATACAGACTGTTATCCTCAACCAGCCCGTTAATCCAGACAGACCGTTTGGCCCTGAGGTGGACTCCACCCTCGAGAAAATTAAAAAAGATACTGAGACAGCGAAATCCATGGGTGCACTTCAGTCTCAGCAATACAGAGGGAGCACTTTTCGTCGCTCAGGCACTCGGGGTGTTACCAGAGGACACTTGGCACAACAGGCGCAATTCAGTAAAAGTGGGGCACAGTCCTCATACACCAAACAGGGTAGAGGAGGTTACAGAGGAAACCACGCCAAGGGCAGAGGCAGAGGCAACAACAGTTCCCGTTCCTCTACCGCCAACAAACAGTGACTTCCTGTCACTGCCCCCCGACCATCCAACACCTGTCGGGGGGAGACTCCAGCAGTTCCTGCCAGTCTGGAAGTCCATCACCACAGACAGGTGGGTAAGGAAACTTATCCAGTTCGGCTATTGTTTGGAGTTAACGTCCACTCCACCCAACATACCCCCAAGACAACGTCCTATGTCGGCAGAGCACTTGCACTAATTGCAGCAAGAGGTTCTTGTGATGCTGCAAAAAGGCGCAATAGAGCTCGTGCCACTGGAGGAACAAGGCACAGGGGTTTATTCCCTGTACTTCTTAATCCCAAAAAAGGACGGCTCACTCAGACCCATTCTGGACCTACGCCCCCTCAACATGTATATTCTTTCAGAACACTTCCACATGTTAACTCTGCAGCAAGTTCTTCCACTGTTAAACCAGGGAGACTTTCACGCAACCTTGGACCTCAAGGATGCTTACTTTCACGTACCACTCCATCCATCCCACAAAAAATACCACCATTCTAAACAGGCATTACCAGTTCAGGGTCCTACCCTTCGGGGTGACCACTGCTCCCAGAGTGTTCACAAAGTGTCTGGCAACGGTGGCGGCGCACCTCGGGAGACAGAACATACATGTCTACCCTTACCTGGACGACTGGCTCGTTCAAGCCAAGTCGGCACAGCAGTGCGCCGCAGACATGTCCCGCACTATTCACCTTCTTCACAGTCTGGGGTTTTCGCTCAACTATCCAAAGTCGCACCTTCAGCCAGCACATGTGCGGCAGTATTTGGGCCCGACTATAAATACTCGGACTGCTAAAGCTCAGCCGAACACAGCGAGGAGCAACAGCATCCAGTCGCTGATTCAAAGATTCAGACCGCAGCACTCACTCCCTGCGAGAGTGTTTATGCAGTTGATAGGCATGATGGCCTCCTGCATCTTCGTAGTCCCGCACGCGAGGTTGCATATGCGTCCGCTTCAGGAATGCTTGGCGCCCCAGTGGACTCGGGCTCAAGGGCAGTTGAAAGACCTAGTGTTGGTAACTGGTCGGGCATACAACTCTCTGCATTGGTGGACTCCACACAACCTTTGCAAGGGCCGACCGTTCCAGGAGCCTGTGCCACAAATAATCCTGACAACGGACGCATCCCTCCAGGGTTGGGGAGCGCATGTACTCCACTACACAGTGCAGGGGCTATGGTCGGTACAGCAGAAGAAGATGCACATCAACTACTTAGGACTGATGGCAATCTTCATGGCACTGAAGTCCTTCAAAGTTTATCTGTGCAACAAGGTCATGTTGATCCGGACGGACAACATGACGACAATGTACTATATCCAAAAGCAGGGAGGCACACACTCTCCACAGTTGTCTCATCTGGCTCAGAGCATGTGGAAGTGGGCCATTCAAAGGAACATCTTCCTCATGGCGGAACACCTCCCGGGCGTGGACAATCGGTTGGCGGATCTGCTCAGCATGCACGAGTGGGAGAAACATCCATCAGTACTCCACCCGTACTTCCAGCAGTGGGGTCATCCAGAGATAGACCTGTTTGCCACAAAAGAGAACGCAAAATGCCCAATCTTCGCCGCCAGGTTCCCACACCCACAGTCGCAGGGCAATGCGATATGGATGAACTGGTCAGGCAAATTTGCGTACGCTTTTCCCCCAGCCCCTCTCATACCGCTGGTGGCACGGAAGCTGCTGCAACACTCGATGACACTCATCCTGGTTGCTCCAACGTGGGCACGCCAGCCTTGGTACACCACGTTTCTGGAACTCTCCGTGGTACCGAATCAAAGGTTGCGCCTCACTCCCAAGCTCTTGACGCAGAACCATGGCGACATTCAGCACCCAGATCCGCAACAGCTGAACCTAGCGATCTGGCTCCTGAGGTCTTAGAGTTTGGCTACCTTAATTTGCCCCCGGAATGCATGGACGTCATCCGGGAGGCAAGAAGGCCAACAACCAGAGCTTGCTATGCGGCAAAATGGAAGTGGTTTGTCATTTACTGTACAAAACATCATATCAACCCGCTACATGCATCCATTCCTAATATCATCTGCTATTTGTTACATCTTTACAAATGTAATCTGGCGTATGCTTCCATTCGGATACACTTATCCGCGATAGCAGCTTATCTCCAAAACAGGCAGCACCTCTCAGTTTTCAGGGTGCCTGCCATCAAAGCATTCCTGGAAGGGCTGAAACGAGTCATCCCCCCCAGGTCCCCACCAGCTCCTGTGTGGAACCTCAATGTGGTCCTCACCAGGTTGATGGGACCACCCTTTGAGCCTCTACATTCCTGTGAGATTCAGTTCTTGACATGGAAAGTGGCTTTTCTCATTGCCATCACGTCGCTACGGCGTGTTTGTGAGCTACAAGCGCTCACGATACAAGAGCCAGAGGCTGCGCACTAACCCTAAGTTTCTCCCTAAGGTGGTGTCGCAGTTTCATGTCAATCAATCCATTGAACTACCCACATTCTTTCAAAACCCTGAAACAGTAGCAGAAAGAATGCTCTGTACTACATTGACAGGACCAAAAGCTTTAGAAAGACACAACAGCTATTTGTTGCCTTCTGAGCCCAGCACAAAGGCAACCCCATTTCCAAGGCAGAAACAGCCAGGAATAGCCAGGTGGATCGTTAAGTGTATTCAGATTTGCTACCACAAGGCTAAGCACACTTTAACGCCCCCCCCCCAGGGCCCACTCCACACGCAAGTTAGGGGCCTCCATGGCTTTCCTGGGTAATATTCCTTTGGAAGATAGTTGTAGAGCAGCCACGTGGATTACTCCATACACCTTTACTAAACACTACTGTGTAGATGTGCATTCCAAACAGCAGGCAGCTGTAGGTCAGGCTGTTCTTAAAACTCTTTTTCAAACTTCTGCAGCCGGCACGGGCGGCCGCCGTTAATGGAGGGACTGCTATGTATTCTATGCACAGATATGAATTTAGCAGCCCACATGCCTCGAACTGAATATGCTACTTACCAGTATGCATCTGTTCTTGGCATGTAGGGCTGCTAACATTCATATCGCCCGCCCTCCTCCCCGGCGCCCGTAGCGGCTGCAGGTAATTTCTTGCATTCAAACATTAGCATGGTCATCATTTACACTATTTCACTCCATCTCTGCACAATGGCTAAAAACAATCTGGGGATAGAGTCGATGCCCATGCGCACTGTAGTCCAGGGGAGGAGCCACCTATCTCGTGATACTTCGAAGACTCTTCCAGGACAACAATGTGCAATCATCCGGACCCAACACTAGGCAGCATATTCACTACAAGATTTTGAATGTTTGTTTCCTCTTCTCAGTGTGCTATTCTGGTGTTAGGCAGATCTGTTTTGCGAGGAGTCTCAAACTCGTACAGAGAAATCAACCTTATCCTCTCTCACCCACCCTGTGTGAAAATGTCTCAGAGGGACATCTCCCCTGAACATACCTGATGAGGATCTCTTTGGGCTCCATGATCCCAGTTCTACCCTAGGCTTGGCATGTAGGCCTACCTTGTCCCATATTACCATCAACTCCTCCCTGTCTGAGACCAGCTGTCCTCATCATCCTCATTGCTGTCATCTTCTGAGGGTGGGGTCCTTGAAGACTATTTGAGGTCCTCATGAGCAGTCTTCCGATTGAGGTCTTCTAAAAGGAGCTGTTGCTGTAGGAGTGGTCAGGAGCACTTATTGCATCTCCTGCTGTACTAGTGCCTCTCTTGTTCCTCCGGCACTGGCCTGTGCTTAGGTGCTCTCTCTCACTATTGTCCTGCCTACTTGGTAGCCCAGAGCTTCCCAGTAGCCCAGAGCTTCCCTTCTGGTGCTGGTTAATATTTTGGTTGGTTTGCATTCTCTTTTACTGCTCATGAATATCCTGAATCTTCCCGATCGATCTAATCAAAGTTCACAGATCTGCAGATATGGAATCTAGCCCCAGATACAAAACCAGCTGTCAGAGTGATTACAAAGGAGCAAAGTTGCCTATATAAGTGCGGTTATTTGCCTCCTCTTTAGTGATACTGGGGGATACCATGTTTTCCCTTTCGCTTAAGTTCAATAAACAAAGGTATTTTTTCACCTCCTCTTGCTCTAAAGTGACACCCAGAGAACTTCTAAAGTAAGGCGACCTGCACATAATAGCTAATGAGATTTGGCAAGAGTCCCACTCTGACCTGGTGGTTTACAGAAAGCAGAGAATCGTTTCAACCTCATCTGGTCTTCAACAGGAGAAACTATTCATTTTTGGCCACCTAAAGTCATTTGCTGTCCCCGCAACAAAATACATTTGACCAGACTGCATTCCATGATAATAAGAAGGTCTGTGAAATGCAAGTACCTTACATTTTTTTAATGTGTAGAAGAACGAGAACGGACTGCCTACAGCTGCTAATCAAGTTCAACTGCTCTCTGTTTTGTGAGACAGTTTCCTAGACATTGGTAGTGGGAAGAACATTTGCTTCACTTCTCACTGTTTGCTCTCATCCACCCCCATCTTCTTGTCTCCCTCGATTTTGAGACTGAGTAGAATAGACTACTTCATGTTAATTTGGACCGCTTTAATATTTTTCTACAGAAGGGGATGCATGCTATGGTCATTCTGACCGAGAGTTGTGCAGCAGGTAGATATATTTTTTTCATGTTTCTCTAGAGCCGCAGTTCTCTTCCAGGGGATCCTCATCAATAGTCATAAGCACTGAATATTCCCGCCCATGTGCGGGACCCCGGAAACAATATAAAAATATATATGTATAAAACACATATATCTCGCTCCACATATATGTATGTACATATATCATTTTTCTCACATCAATGCTGCCCCAAAACTGAGGCTAAACAATGCAAACACATATACATGAACTGCAATTGGTAAGGAATCAAAAAACACATTAGGTCAAAAAACCCTTGAACTATGTGTTTTAATGAGTCAAACCACTCATAAATCCTGAAAATTGCTTATAAATAGACATGGTTAGCCCTCAGGCTGCATTGCAAAGCAATAGCATAGAAAATGAAACCATTTTCACAATAACTGGCACCGTGCCTTTAAGGCAGCCATGACCCCAGGCTTCCCATCATGCCTCAGGGGTGACAGTTAGGTCAGTTGTTCTTTCCGGCTCCTTCAGTCAGGACCCTGGTGAAACAGCTCCTTTTCTTTTTGACTTTCTGTCAAAAAATATTCAACTTTAACTAGAATTTTTGACTTCACTCGACGTCTTTTAGACATAGAGTGCTGCTTAAACAATTTTTGTACTTAAAAAAAGGTATTTTTCATGTCAAAGATGCCTTCTCTCTTTGACAATTGTCCTTCATGTGGAAGGAAGATGGCCAAGACTGACTCTCATCCAGTATGTATCCTGTGCCTACCAGACTCTCATTCCTCTAAAACCTGTGAACACTGCTAGGTTTTAACTTCCAGGACTCTTAAAGATCGGGAGAGGATTAGAGTTTATGGGCTTTCTGAGAGAGGAAGATCTCCCAAGAAGCAGAAAAGTCGGAAGACGCGGTCGACGTCGAGAGAAGCCCCGACTGGTTCACATTCGACGTCGGGATCGGCGTTGGAGAAGCAGGCGTCGAAGAAGATGTCTTCAGCGTCTACATCGAAGGTACCTCCGCTTCAGTCAGCGTCAAGGGACAGGTCGCCGTCGAAGCGGAAGAGCTCGACGGCGAGCCGTATGACGTCGAAACAGCATCGTGCGAGAATCAAGAGGGAGAGAGAGGACCAGATAGCTAGTCCAGATCCCCGGTTTATATGTAAGTAAATCAAAAGGAGACTAGCTAAAGATGGGGTTAGTCTGACATTAATATTGTTATTGTCATAGCGACTCAGTATCGTTTTGCCAATTGGCAGTGGCACCTGTTGGGTGTCTTTAGAAAGCCCTCACCCACCAACCTAGTTGGTGGCATGCTTCATCATCGGGCCCACCCAGTGACACCTAGCGTGTCCCGGGTGTGCTTCGACGCCTGATTACAGCGGAGCAGGTATGTCACTGTGTGTGCGGTGTGAGGTGTTCAGATAGGTGAGGTTAAAACGGCTTGGCGGATGGTCCCTGGGGTGAGGATACTTTATTAAAAGGGCCTCCGTCAGCGGTTAAAAATAAGGCTGTGGGACGTTCGAGGCGGGTTACGACCTCCTACGTCCTAAGAGTGTCAACATGTTTCAGCCAGTGCCTTATTACTAATCTGGCTTTCTTCAGGACAATAAAATATGTGTAGGTTAAAAATAGGGGTTGTGTAGTGTAGTCTATGTGTCTACACGCCCTAAAGTGTATATAACTGTGAGAGGGGGGGGATTCCCTTCTCAAGATCACCTGTACATTTAACATTGAGAGACAGGGACAAGACAGACATGGGAGAGAAAGAGTCACTAGAAAGTATTGATCATATGTTATGACAGCCGGCTTAATAGCGATTTAGTGCAGGCTATGAGCGGCTCAAGTGTAATGATACTGGTGGTACCATTATTGTGGAATCGCACTAGAACTTCGAGAGTGAAGTGATTTAAAACAGCGGTATAGAATACTGCAGTAGTGAATAGTGAAGCATTTTGGCTCAAGGACCATGTCTTACGCTTTCAAGGCTTGCTTTTGCTCCAAAGTTATTGAAGTGGCAAGGGGTGGCCCTAGTAGGGAGAAAAAGGACCACTGGGGTAAGGAGACCTGTGGGAGAAAGTTTGGGTAGCGCTTACCTATGGTAGAGATGTTCAGCATACTCACAGGATTTCTGGCCAGCACCAGCGTGGGACCTGTTGTGCCTCCTTCGCAGAACCGGTAGTGAATGGCTGCTGTTGCCGGTTTTTTATACTGCCATTAATTGTATAAGTGAGGGCACCTGGAGGAAAGAGTAATGGTGGAAAGACTCGCTTTGCGGGTCCTTATCGCGCTCAGGTGTGTGCCCTTCGTATCGCGCTGGTGCGCGGTATAGTGCTAAGGCTTTAGCGCATGCGTGGATGTAAGGAGTGGTCGTGCGCATGCACGGCCGTGATGTGGTTCGCGCATGCGCGGCCGGGAAGTGGTCCGCGCATGCGTCATAGCACGAGTCCCTTAGAGTGCGTGCATGCGCAGATATTCCTGGTAGCGCCAGCGCACAAGTAACTGCTGCCTTTGGTCCTGATTGGTTACAGGGGCAGTTTCAGTGGCAGGATTAATAGCGTTTGGGACACATGGTTGTTCCCAAGTGCTGGGATGGCCAGAAAGTCTAATGTATCCTGTTTGCACCCTGCTGGGGTGGAGCAAGTGACAGGGGGCATTATGAATGCGTTAGGGACACATGGTTGTTCCCAGGTGCTGAGATGGCAAAAAAGCCATCTTTGTTCTTTGTTTAACCTGGTCCACGTAAAGTGAGGACCAGGATAACGGAGCACCGCAGCACAATGCGCTGCAAGAAAAACATTAGCAAACTGACAAACCACTTCATCACCCAGTGCCACACCCCCAATGACTTCACCTGGACAGTCATTGAGCAAATACCAGTCAGCCCAATTAACAATGATAAAAAATTGTTAAACAAAGAACAAAGATGGATATACCGTCTGTCCACAGCTACAGATGGATTAAATGATGCCATCCCCTGGAACTCCCTGACCCTATGATGGCCACCAGACTGCCCTGTGAGCCACCGACTTGAACCTAGTCTCACTATTATCTCCCATTGCCTCCCTTGACCAATCATGCGCATTTATAATGCCCTCGGTTCCTTGCTCCACCCCAGCAGGGCGCAACCTAGAGAAATTGGGCTTTTTTGCCATCTCAGCACCTGGGAACAACCATGTGTCCCTAACGCATTCATAATGCCCCCTGTCACTTGCTCCACCCCAGCAGGGTGCAAACAGGATACATTAGACTTTCTGGCCATCCCAGCACTTGGGAACAACCATGTGTCCCAAACGCTATTAATCCTGCCACTGAAACCGCCCCTGTAACCAATCAGGACCAAAGGCAGCAGTTACTTGTGCGCTGGCGCTACCAGGAATATCTGCGCATGCACGCACTCTAAGGGACTCGTGCTACGACGCATGCGTGGACCACTTCCCGGCTGCGCATGCGCGAACCACATCACGGCCGCGCATGCGCACGACCACTCCTTACATCCACGCATGCGCTAAAGCCTTAGCACTATACCGCGCACCAGCGCGATACGAAGGGCACACACCTGAGCGCGATAACGACCCGCAAAGCGAGTCTTTCCACCATTACTCTTTCCTCCAGGTGCCCTCACTTATACAATTAATGGCAGTATAAAAAAACGGCAACAGCAGCCATTCACTACCGGTTCTGCGAAGGAGGCACAACAGGTCCCACGCTGGTGCTGGCCAGAAATCCTGTGAGTATGCTGAACATCTCTACCATAGGTAAGCGCTACCCAAACTTTCTCCCACAGGTCTCCTTACCCCAGTGGTCCTTTTTCTCCCTACTAGGGCCACCCCTTGCCACTTCAATAACCTTGGAGCAAAAGCAAGCCTTGAAAGCGTAAGACATGGTCCTTGCGCCAAAATGCTTCACTATTCACTACTGCAGTATTCTATACCGCTGTTTTAAATCACTTCACTCTCGAAGTTCTAGTGCGATTCCACAATAATGGTACCACCAGTATCATTACACTTGAGCCGCTCATAGCCTGCACTAAATCGCTATTAAGCCGGCTGTCATAACATATGATCAATACTTTCTAGTGACTCTTTCTCTCCCATGTCTGTCTTGTCCCTGTCTCTCAATGTTAAATGTACAGGTGATCTTGAGAAGGGAATCCCCCCCCCTCTCACAGTTATATACACTTTAGGGCGTGTAGACACATAGACTACACTACACAACCCCTATTTTTAACCTACACATATTTTATTGTCCTGAAGAAAGCCAGATTAGTAATAAGGCACTGGCTGAAACATGTTGACACTCTTAGGACGTAGGAGGTCGTAACCCGCCTCTAACGTCCCACAGCCTTATTTTTAACCGCTGACGGAGGCCCTTTTAATAAAGTATCCTCACCCCAGGGACCATCCGCCAAGCCGTTTTAACCTCACCTATCTGAACACCTCACACCGCACACACAGTGACATACCTGCTCCGCTGTAATCAGGCGTCGAAGCATGCCCGGGACACGCTAGGTGTCACTGGGTGGGCCCGATGATGAAACATGCCACCAACTAGGTTGGTGGGTGAGGGCTTTCTAAAGAAACCCAACAGGTGCCACTGCCAATTGGCAAAACGATACTGAGTAGCTATGACAATAACAATATTAATGTCAGACTAACCCCATCTTTAGCTAGTCTCCTTTTGATTTACTTACGTCGAAACAGCATCGTCATGCTGTGACGTCGGGCATTCTCCGTCGACGTCGGTCCATCGGCGTTCGACGTCGAGCCATCCTCCGTCGACGACTAGCCATGGTCGTTCGACGTCGAGGGAGCTTCTGTCGACACATCATCGGTCGACGTCGATGCAGCCAACGTCGACGCCTGGTCAAGAGCGTTCGACGTCGGAGCGGCATTTGGAGTCGAGGCACGCCCAGTCGCCGTCAAATCAGCGGCGATCGGCGTCGAAACAGCCTCCATCGACGTCGAGCAGACAGCCTTCAACGTCGAAGGACCGTCATCGCCACCCGAGGTCGACGTTAGAGAAATTACGGTCGACGTCGAGGGAGCGCCTACCTGCTCGGCGTCGATACAACCACCGTCGAGGGATCAGCAAAGATCCAGGGAGAGAAGTTCTTCGCAGACAAAGAACATTACTCCTGCAAAATCAAAGGAGGTGGTTCGGGACAAGGAAAGTGACTTATTGGACCAGACTCATGTCCTAGAGCCACAATTGGGTTCTCCAGGTTCAGCATCGGCTGCGGAGGTGGAACAATCTCCAGTGCAGGATCCTCCTGCCAAGAGACGGAGGATCGCAGAAGAAAGATCTCGGTCGAGGTCTTCCTCTGGATCTCTGGTGAGTCTTTCCTCATCTTCCTCATCATCTCGGAGTGGCAGATCCTCGGATGGACAGAGCGGCGCATCTAATAGGGGGAGGTCCAAATCCCCTGCAAGATCGCAATAGGATCGAACGGATCAACCTCCACGGTCACGTACACCTGCGAAGGATCCCGTCCACAAGTCTCCTTCTGTTCATCTTTCCCCAAGGTGGAATAGACCTCTTCACCACTGGGCAAAGGACAAGGAGACAGCAGATCGCCTAAAGCGATATCGAGACCAACCTCTTCCCCGCAGAGAACGGTCTTGTTCTAAGCACTCAAGTAATAGACATTCTCGTCACAGAGAACGATCTCGTTCCAAGACGTGTTCTAGCAGAAGATCTAGGTCCAAGAGGACACGTAGTTCTTCAAGTTCGTTGAGAACGCGATCTCACAGGGAGTACTCCCCGACTCTTACAAACAGTCCACGTTCAAGAGTGTCTCCAACTGAGGATATTTTCTCGTTCCAAGATATCTTGGGCAGGGGAGCCCGAAGCTGGGAGTACCGATGACAGCTCCACAAGTCAAGACGACTGTCATATTCGAAACCCTGCAACATAGATCAGCACCCAAACCGTTGTTGCCGTTGGTTCCGGGTATAATGGAACATGTGAATGAAGTCTTCCTCACTCCGGCAACGGTGAAATCCGTTCCAGCGAGGATTCTCAAAAAGTATCGTCCTCCGGAAGAGGATCCTCTGTTCCTCAAAGCTGATCCCCCGCCAGATTCAGTGATCATTACGGCGGCAAGAAAATCCAATGCGGTGGCTTCCTCATCCACGGTACCTCCGGATAAGGATAGCAAGGTGCAGGACTCATGGGGGAGAAGGGTGTGTAACACCTCAGCCTCTTTCCTCAAGGTCTCCAACGCGGAAGCCCTGCTCGGCAGGTATGACAGGTCTCTGTGGGACTCACTTCAGAGATTTACCGCAAAACTTCCTGAGGAAGATAAAAAGGACTTTGAGGAAGTTCTGATGGAGGGCAGCCAAGTCTCCAATCAGATTATAGGATCGGCAGCTGATGGGGCAACGCTGGCTGCGCATGGCTATGTGCACGGAGTTACAGCAAGGAGAACATCTTGGTTACGCCTCACAGCATTAAAACCAGAGGCTCAAGCAAGAATCCTAAACCTTCCTTTTTCAGGCACATCTCTTTTTGGAGCAAGTGCGGATCAGGAGATGCAGCGGATGAAGACCGAGTTGGACACTCTCAAAGCGGTGGGACTCGAGAAGAAAAAGGAATTCAAGAAGAAATTCCGTTCGAACAACAAAGGTTATTCAAAACAGAGGGTTCAAACCCCTCAATGGCAGAAAGGCCAGAACCAGCAGGGCCAGCAAAAGGCACAGTACAAAGGCAAGGGCAATTCCAAGGGAAATGGAAATCAGCGCCAAGGCAACAACTTCAATAAAGCTCAGCAGAAGCAATGAGTCTTCACTTCCCCCAGCGCCGTTACCCACTCCAGTGGGGGGAAGCATTGCGCATCACAGGACAGAGTGGCAGGCCATTACAAAAGATGTTGTCTACGCTGCAGAATGGGTACTGTCTTCGTTTCCATCGTCTAACTCCACACGTTTCCCCGATGTCAACATCAAGCCACCAGCTACAAAGGTTAAAGGCAGAAGTAGCTACACTCCTCGAGAAATAAGCCATCGAGAGAGTTCCGGTGTCCCAAAGGGGGAAAGGAGTGTACTCGAGGTATTTTCTGGTCAGAAAAAAGGGCCAAAAGGAAGAATACAGGCCCATTCTGGACTTGAGAACACTCAATCTGCATGTCCGAAAAGAAAAGTTTCGCATGTTGGCGCTTCACCAGATATATCCACATCTCAGGCAGGGGGATTGGATGTGTTCGATGGACCTTCAAGATGCGTACTTCCATATACCAATACGGCAAGATCACAGGAGATTCCTTCGATTCCGGGTGGGGACCTCTCACTACCAGTTCAAAGTCCTTCCGTTTGGGTTGAAGTCGGCTCCCAGAGTGTTCACCAAGTGTGTCGCAGTGGTGGCGGCAGCTCTACGCCGCAGGGGGGTCTTCGTATACCCATACTTAGACGATTGGCTGTTGAAAGGTCCAACTCCAAGCAACGTAAGGATACAATTCCAGACATGCATAGAACTTTGTCAGCGTCTAGGTCTACATGTCAACTACAGCAAGTCTGTCTCACAGCCCACTCAGAAGATCCACTTCCTAGGAGCTCTGCTAGACTCCGAAGTAGGAAAAGTGTTTCCTTCGGAGGAGAGACAGTTTTCGATAGCCCTCAAGTGCCAGCAAGTTCTTCTCCACAGGTCCCAGAAGGTGCGGAAGATAGCTTCACTCTTGGGGTCGATGGCTTCCTGCATCTTCCTAGTACCGAACGCGAGACTTCGGATGCGTCCTCTTCAGCAGGATCTGGAGGACAAATGGGACCAACACTCAGATCGATGGGACGATCGGATCACTTTGTCGGAGGTAGCTCAATCTTCCCTCCAGTGGTGGACAAAGAGACAGAACATGCAGGTGGGAGTTCTCTTCCATCAACCTCCTCCAACACAAACAATCATCACAGATGCATCATTACAAGGATGGGGAGCGCACATGGGACCCCTACAAGTGCAGGGTCTGTGGTCTCCCAAGGAAAGCACTTATCATATCAACTTGCTGGAATTGAGAGCAGTTCACCTGGCTCTCAAAGCGTTCCTTCCCTCGCTTCAAGAGAAAATGATTCTAGTACAGACGGACAACACCACCACGATGTACTATTTGAACAAGCAGGGAGGAACACGCTCAAGAACTCTGTCACTGGAAGCCCAGCGCATCTGGCACTGGCTTCTAGCTCGCAAGTTGTCTGTTCAGGCAGTCCACCTCCCAGGAGAGCAGAACGTGAGGGCGGACGCGCTAAGTCGGCACTTCGAAGACAGAGAAGACTGGGTTCTCAATGACGAAGTGCTAGACGACATTTTCCAGTCTTGGGATCGTCCTTCAATAGATCTCTTCGCAGACGACGAAAACACCAAATGCCCAAGCTTCGCCTCCAGGTTCTATCGACCAGGAACGAGAGGGAATGCTCTGTTAATGGACTGGTCAGGGCAGTTTGTGTACGCCTTTCCACCCCTTCCGCTGATCCCGAAGGTGGTGAGCAAGCTGAACCACTCGTGCACAACGATAATCCTGATTGCCCCCGACTGGCCGAGACAATGGTGGTACACAGACCTACTTCACCTATCAGTGTCTCCTCACAAGAGGCTTCCATGCAGGCAGGACCTGTTGTTGAAGATGAACGGGAGGATTCACCATCCCAACCTTCCTTCAATGAACTTGGCAACATGGCTCCTGTGGTCATTCAGTATGGCCATCTAGGGCTGCCACAGGACTGCATGTCCATTCTGAAAGAAGCACGACGCCCTTCCACTAGACATTCTTATGCATGCAAGTGAAAGAGATTCTATATGTGGTGCATGCAGAATGGTCACAATCCGGGAAAAAGTCAGGAAGAAGCAGTTCTCCCATACTTGCTGTACCTGACTAAAGCAGGTTTGAAGTTTAACTCCATTAAGGTGCATTTAGCCGCTATTACAGCTTATAGGCGATCACCTTCACAAACTTCTTTTTTTCAGCTTCCTGCAGTAAAAGATTTCCTGCAGGGTCTAAAGAAGGTGTACCCTCCTGTACGGCCTCCTGCTCCGCCTTGGGAGCTGAACCTAGTCCTATCAAAATTGATGGGTTCGCCTTTTGAGCCTATTCATAAAGCTTCTTTACAGCATATTTCCTGGAAAGCGGCTTTTTTGGTAGCGATTACGTCAGCCCGTAGGGTGAGCGAAATTCAGGCCCTATGTACTAAAGAACCGTATACAGTCTTTCATTTGAACAGAGTGGTGCTTAGAACGCATCCTTCTTTCCTGCCTAAAGTGGTATCAGATTTTCATGTCAATCAGTCTATCTCTTTACCCACTTTCTTTCCTAATCCCTCTACTCCAGCTGAGAGGGCGTTACACTCTTTGGACCTGAAAAGGGTTTTAAAGTTCTATCTGGACAGGTCCAAGTCTATTCGACATTCTGATAAATTGTTTGTTAACTACGGATCGATCAGAACTGGTCATGCAGCCTCGAAACGTTCTATCTCCAGGTGGATCGTTTCGTGTATCAAGCTTGCTTACCAATTGGCGCAGAAGCCTTTAGGGGGTACTCCTAAGGCGCATTCTACTAGAGGTAGAGCAGCCACGGCGGCTTACCTGCAAGATGTGCCCATGTCTGAGATTTTTAAAGCGGCGACCTGGAGGTCTGTCCATACATTTACCAGACATTACTGTCTAGATTCTGACACGAGAGCAGATACCCAGGTGGGCCAGGCCTCCCTGAGGAATCTGTTTAACAGCTGAAGATTTGGCTGTTATGCTCTGGTTGGGTCATGTACTTCTCATTTACCTGCAGGTGGTTGATGGGCTTGCTATTCTATTCAGTGCTTATGACTATTGATGAGGATCCCCTGGAAGAGAAGGATAAGTTACTTACCTGTAATCCTAGTTCTCTTCCAGGGGTATCCTCATCAAAGTCATAAGCAACCCACCCGCCTCCCCAGGTAAATGACATTTGTTACTATTTCAGTATTGTGGTTTATCCCTGTCTTCAGGGTTATGCAAAGAACAACTGACCTAACTGTCACCCCTGAGGCATGATGGGAAGCCTGGGGTCATGGCTGCCTTAAAGGCACGGTGCCAGTTATTGTGAAAATGGTTTCATTTTCTATGCTATTGTTTTGCAATGCAGCCTGAGGGCTAACAATGTCTATTTATAAGCAATTTTCAGGATTTATGAGTGGTTTGACTCATTAAAACACAAAGTTCAAGGGTTTTTTGACCTAATGTGTTTTTTGATTCCTTACTAATTGCAGTTCATGTATATGTGTTTGCATTGTTTAGCCTCAGTTTTGGGGCTGCATTGATGTGAGAAAAATTATATATGTACATACATATATGTGGAGCGAGATATATGTGTTTTATACATATATATTTTTGTATTATTTCCGGGGTCCCGCACATGGGCGGGAATATTCAGTGCTTATGACTTTGATGAGGATACCCCTGGAAGAGAACTAGGATCACAGGTAAGTAACTTATCCTTCTGAGCCTTTTGACCTCTGTGGACCCCCACATAGTCACTAAATTGAATGCAGGGCCCCGACTAAGCAAAGACTATGATTTGAGCGTCTATACAATCCACAAAAATACCGAAACAAATGTAGCAAATAAATACACATATTATGGAATATTGTATTTAATTTCCAAACAAACACAAATCAAAATTGTAATGTTAGGCTGGATTTAAAAAAAAAGTTTTTTTCTCTAAACTGGATTTGTTATATGGATGTAGGTGGCGGATGTTGATCTGATCACTAAAAACTACTAAATAGATTTAAACCTTATATGTGATTTGATAGGCTCTAGCATATTTCTTTGTGTGTTTTGGCTCTCAATGCTTTCTCCCAGTGTTGATACATATCAGTGCTACAATTGAGGCCACCGGCTGTCCATACTGAAATCGGTCTGCTGTACTTGCACTGCTCACACGAACCGAGGTAAGTATACTAACTTAATTTTGGATTCCAATTTCATATTCTTTCACATTTACAGAGGTGTCAGTCCATTTAACTTTGCTTATTATGTATATATACTTTTTTCATCTGCTGATATTGTTCAATTTTCTAAACAATATGGACGCCGTCATTAGGAGCCGTGGATCCCAAAGGTTCATGGACCACATGTTAAGAACTACTGTTCAAGAGCACTGTGCGGCTGTACTGGCATTCCTGCAATTTATATAAACTACTAGGATATGCAACAGCTATGTTTGTACTTATCTGATAGTAGCTCTTTACTCAGTCTTTGAAAGCAAGTAACCTAGGCTGACTTCCTAAATTAGTACTTTGGGCTGTACTAGAAAGTTGTTGTTACCCCAGACATTGAGTAACTGTTCACTTTTGGATTTCAGATTGAAGCCTGTCTCTCATTTTCAGTCCCCTTGGGTTCCTCAGATAGTGAGCTGGTCAACTGAGTAGATTGGAATCTTTGCTTGAATTGCCTTAAATGTCAGGCATCCAATCAAGAATTTAATAGCTTGTATTGGTAGTTAATATAGTTATTAGTGTCGGTCTTTTTTTTTTTTTTTAAAGCATTTGTAAGTCTTGCTGTGGAGTGGAGGACTGCCTTCCGGGTGTTTGGGAAGACTGTGGCAGGCCAAATAATAAGGTATTGGATGTAGGTTGACAAAGGCATGTGCTTCAGCTTCCAGGTGTGTGGGGGATATGTGTCTAATCATTTTTGCAGAGTGTGAATGATAATTGGCAGATTATGCTATTTATGTGTGCGACTGAATAGACTAGATTGGATGTACACACTAAATATTCAAAGCAAGTTATTTCTGTATCTCTGGCACACTGAGAGAATGGTTCTCAGGTTTGTAGTCGGTTACATGTACTTTCATCCCATGGTTCTGCTGTTAGGTCTGAATTCAGCAACCACTGTATTCAGAAAATTGGTAGTAATCCTTGGCGGAGGATATGTATACTAGAGCTTTTGGTACTAGGGAACAAGATTTGAATCCCAGCCTCCGCTCAACATCTTGTAGTTGTAGACACGTCACTTTATCTCCCTATGCCTAAAAATGTGTAACACCCGCTACCCTCCTAACACGCTCTATACCCCTTGAGCCAAACTATACCATATAACTTTGCAAAAGAAGTAGCAGTTACACATACATACCTCGTTTTCTTGAGAACTCTGCATTTCAAATGACTGATTGTAGTTCATATAGGGTGTCACCCTGGGATTCCTGAAACTTCATGATCCTCTATGATATCTACAGACTTGAACAACACATATCAACATCTAAGGAGCCAGGTAGGATTTGTGATGGCTGCCTTCGCCATGTTCTAGAAAGCTTTCACAGCTGCAGGGGCAACTATGTGTAGCTAGTGTGACCTTGCCTCCGTAGTAATAATACATATAAGCTAGGTATATTACATAGAAATCTCAGTTCATCTTTTCCATGACAGAGATGCGGTATCTAAAACTTTATGACTTTTGGACAATGATTTCATTTTTTAAAATATTTTATTCATGATAATTTGATTTAAGAAGTTACTACTGAGTAATTTAAACTTTGTAAAGGTTATAAAAATTAAATGTCCATCAAGTACTCGCTCTGGCCTTACATGTAGTTACCGGCCCCTGATAAGACTTAAGTTGCTGCTTCCTGTCAATGTGTGCACCCAGAGAGAGTATGTTTAGAGTATTTAACACTCTTTTCTGCATAGACAGCAGCAGCCATTATCGGTCTCACGATACCAGGCCAAATCCCTAAGGTGCCATGTTATTAAACTAGCACCCTCTTAGTACCGGATATGAATCTAATAATTTCATCTCAGCTCCTTTCTGTGTCAATTTGCAGAAGCAGTGAAGTTGATCTAACATGGCCCCTCAGGTTCAGTGTGGAGCATCCGTGCCAGAATTTGATAAAGGCCCATTGCCTATCCTGGAGGTAGGTAGGGCTTCTTCTATGCCAGATGTACTGGAAGACTTAAGGAATACCAAGTTGGCTATATTTAAGGATTCAATTGTAGTGATACTCTTTCAGCTGTTCTAATCAGTATCACTTTGGTACTCATCCTTTCGTTTAAAGTGTGATGGCGTTCCCAGGGCTATGCACACACAAAACCTCACATATAATGAATGCTTCTTTCACTGGGCCCCTCTGAACTTTTGGAATGAAACTCTGGATAGGTTGTCGTTGATTTGCGATCCGTACACTGGAGATATATCCCTCATCCATTACCCTTGGCGTACAAGGGGCGATTGTAAAAATCAAGTCATTACCAGAAATACTTTATTTCTAGGAAAATTAGTATAGAAATGTTACATTTCCTATTCATACAAGTAGATAATTTTATAAACCTAAAACAACAATGCATGGTTGCATCATTCATACATAACTGCTTATAATTATATGATTACAACTATATAAACATTTTAAAAAAATTCTATCCAGACCCAAATTCATCCACAGCCTAGAGTCTCACTTATGTTTAAAACATTTTACAAAAATAGTAAGAATTTGACCAATAGAAACAGTTCATTATGCCCCAATCAGCATTTTAAAGTGCAGTATGCGTTTGACTAATAGAAAGCAATACAATTAACCCTAATCAGGATTCCAAAGTGCAATACGCATAGCAGCTTATCACAACCTTCCTATTAGAAGATCTTCTCATTTACTTGACATCACCTTACAAAGTATAAACACACATTGCCTTACAAAGTAAAAATTTAAATTAAATTACAAGTATTAAAATTTTATTTAATTAAAATGCGGATTCCACCAACTAAGTCTTTTTCATTTTGCGCACATATTGGCCACCGGCAATACCTACATCTCTGAATTCTAGACTATAAATCATTTCTAGTCTCATATCCCTAGTTTAAATCCCATATTTTGTAAACACCGGGCGTTGTACCTTTTTTCTTGCCTCAATAAAGAATACACAATCCAACAATAAATAGCTCCCTGAATATTTCTTACCTCTTAGAGGGGCACTGGCAATTATTCTTAACAACCTCTGTTTTTAATTCCTTAATGTGCCACCCAGGATCAATTACCCCATCAAGCGCAAGACTTCGTTCCGCAAGCACTTGTCTGGGATATTGTATAGGTATGGGAACTTACTCAGGAACCTGCCAGATCTATTGTCTGGTTTTCAAAATCCTGACTGCTTCACATTTGCTGTCATCCAAATCTTTATTGCCAGGGTGATTTCTCCTATTGACTTTGCAACACACTCTACCTGGAGCTCCATACTGGTCTCCACAAAAAGCAGCAGTTAGTTAAAAATCAGGCAGCTCGGCTGGTCTTCTGTCAGCCTCGACTATGCCACATTTAGCCTCTATTATTTTCAAAGCTCTATAATGGTAAAACTCCTGCCTTTTGTGTCCACCAGAATCCAGCACTACACTCCCAATCGCTTACTATGGCCGGCTTACCAGAACGTACTTTTGGTCGCAAGATATAAGAAGAAGAGACTTGGAGGGTCCAGCTTCTCCTTTCTGGCTCCCCACACCTGAGATTCTGTCCCTCCAGATATTAAATCAACTAAATGCTTGAGCTTTAGAAATCTCTTAAAAACCTGGCTGTACCAACATGGTTCTGTTTAAACCTGGAGTACAGTTGCTGTCTTTGGTACCTAAGCGACAAGATCCCTTATGGGGAACTGGTGCTGTATAAATGGCATATTTTGTATTTATTTATTTGAAAAGTTTTATATAGCGCTGGCTAAACCCAGAGGTATCAGAGCGCTTTACATGGGGAGGTTCATCAAAACATAGTCACATAGTTACAACAGTTTCAGGTACGTAGTTACTGGAGATACAAGAGTTACAAAGGGATCTCTCAGGTATGTGGAGGGACAGGCCGGCAGGGGGGAGACTCGGTGAAGAGAGGGAGAAAATAGAAGAGGAAGATAAGGAGTGAGGGAGGACAGAGGAGAGGGCAGGAGTAGGAAAACACAAGGGAGTGACGAGAAGAAACAGTGTCCGACGATCTGATGTGTAGGTGATGGCTAAGGGGGGAACCAGATCCAACTCCTCAATAGCAGGGTAGGGCAACTCCACCGATCATCAGCTCAAGGTTACTCGGTCGCAGAAGTACATAAGAGTATCAGCCTGGCGGAGATCATCAAAAGGTTTCAAGGATAGTGCCTTTCACGGTGTGAGGTGCTGGGTTCCCAGCGATAATGGGAACATTCCCAAACCTCCGCTATGTGAAGAATCCCTTAACATTATGGACTCTCTCAGAGTGGTGACTGAGACTCCAGGGCATGAATGCTAGGATCCCTCCCCAAAAAGGGGAGTAGGAGTGCTTAGGTAAATGGCACATTCAAGCGGGCCGATCAAGGCCTTTTTCCGCTATGTGTGAAACCCTTAACACTGTGGACTCTCTCAGAAGGGAATCTGAGACTCCAGGGCAAAAATGCCGGATCCCTCCCCAACAAGGTGAGAGGGAGTGCTTGGCAAGGGGCACAAACATGAAGGCCATTTAGGAACAGTTGGGCGGTAGGGGAGGACTTCTACAGCAGACAGGGGGGAAATGATGGTTGGTACACTAGTACAGACGCCTACTGCCCTAGAGCAGCTAACGATGAAGGTAGAAGAGAAAAACCATGAAAATAAAATAGGTAGTCTGCCAAACTGAATGTAGATTAATAAAAGTCAATAACCCTCATGGTCTTAAATGGGAGGGCTAGCAGAAAGAAGTGAGTTAAGGGTGAAAGAGCGTAGGCGATAATAGAAACATTGGAAACAAATGATAGCGGAGAGGAAAGGAAGATGTTGCCCGGGGGAAAAGTGCGGGATTTTCATGTCAACTGGCAGTCTTCACAGGGTTGGTCATCAGGGGTGCTAGAAAGATCTGTTAATAAGGGAATTAGTAAGATAAAAAGTTACACAGAGTAAACAAAGGATAGGTGCAGTGTTGCACAATACGAACCATTGTGTTACAACATGCGAATAAACGGGGGTGTTAAAAATGACATATAAAGAGTGGGGGGGAACAGCGGTATCAGCAATATTCTTTTTTTTATATATATATATCTTTTTATTTTTTTAGACAGAGAAAAACCAAATCATTCGACATGGCATAGGTGACTATTGGCAAGTAATATAATCCTAGTGTGAAGACACAGTGGAGACAATAACAAAACAATACACATTACATAATTAATGACAATGTAACCCCTGAGCTGGGTCATGGGGATAACTGCTCTTCCTCTGAGGTATGTACTGGGGCCACACAGATCCCTGCTCTATACACGTTCCACCCAGACCACACCCGTGACCACTTTTTGGGGCATCCTCGTGCTATGTCTACCGTCTTTTCTGTAAACATGCACCAGCCCAGACTCCTTTCCCAAGAGGCCAAGGTGGGTGTTGCCTCTGATCCCCATTGACGAGCTATCTCTCACTTGGCCAACATACTACCCAGTGTAGCCCAGGTCTTCTACATTGATGTTAGGTCAGTGGGACCCCACATGTTTAAAAATCAACGCCTTGCCTCCGGATGAATGGTCTTGTGTAACACTTCCTTCATGACTTTGTGTATCTCCCGCCAATACTGTTGTATCTGGTTGCATTCCCAAATGATGTGAATGAAGGTACCTGTGTGTCCTGCAGTCTCCCCTGTCACCCCTCCCCATGCGGACTAGTTGTGGCCCCGTGATGTATGCACGGTGGACCAGTCTTAAACCTGCCGGAATGGCAACCTCTCTGGGTGAGTCAACCGCCTCCCGCCACTCCTCATCATCAAATTCTTAGCCATCTCTCTCCCAGCACTCTCGCAGCCGCTCCTGAGGATCTGGGGTAAAGTTGATCAGTTTCTTATATGTAAAGGAGTTTGCTTTTTGGGGAAGGTAGCCGTCAAGCAAACAGTCTTCTGGTGGTGATGACTCTGGGGGATTCATGCCAGTCCATAAGGTAGTGGTTATGGTATGCTGAATCTGTGTGTACCGGAAGAGTTCAGTGGTGGAGAGTTCATTCTGTTACTGGAGCGTGGCAAAGGGGATCACAGCACCCTTAATCCAAAGGTCAACCAGACGAGATATGCCAATCAAGTCCCACTTATTAAAGTGATCCTTCGTGGACCAGAGGCTACCCACCAGTTCCGCGTCCCACAGCGGCGTAGCCAGTGTGAGTCTACGGTCCCAACCCAGACTCCTATTAACGGAATGCCAAATGGTAACATAATGTTTAGTGGGGCCCATGAGGGACAGTCCCCGAGGGTTAGAATATAAGGATCTAATAATCAGCAATATTCTTGGACGATGCGTGGATCAGTGGAGAGGAGAGAAGGTCAAAAGTAGTCCAGGTGGAGACCAGTGGGGCCGGAGGTCCGAATCAGGTGACAAGATGGCGGAACGGAAAAGGAGTGACCCTCAGAGATGGTCACAAAAATGGAGGGGTGCAAAAGCGACATAGTCCAAATGGAGAAGTTCTTACCTCAGCTCAAAACCTCTAAGTTGTCCCAGACGACTTACGTGAAGCAAGTCAGGCAGGATGGTAGTAGGAGAATCAGCTGCAGTTAAGTCAGAGGAGGGGGAGGAAGGGTCGGAGGGGAGGGGGAGAGAGCCGCAACCTGTGACCTGTGATAGAGCATGCCTAGGAAACACAAAGTCCTGCTTCCAATTTTTTTAAAATTTAAAACTGTGCATATAACATAACATTTTGCTTTATATATATCGCCTCGCTGACTTCTGTGTAATATAAATTCTACTTGTTTTTCAGTTCAATAGCTCCAAGTCTTAGTACCCTTCTTACTAGTGTAAAAAAAGGGTGCAGTACCACCAAGTACAAGGTATGTAGCGTGTGCTATAGGTATATACCTACTATATATGCTCTGTATTCCAGCCATCTAGTTTTGGGCCAGACGTTAGTAGGCAATTTTTCTTTGAAAACGACTTTCGAGTCACTGGATGTACTTAGACTCTTCTCTTTGTGGACTATGTGCATGGACACCACCACTATATTGGTTATTTTTCATCATCTGGTTCAGACTTATACCAATGAGGCTCAGAGATTCGACATGTCTCACACGTGTTGTCAGGCCAACTTGGTGTAAAATCTACATTAAGCACAAAATGTCCACACTCAACAGCTTCTAGTCTCGATGGTATAGTCATTAGACACCATTGAAGGCCAATGCCCAGAGATCTAGCCCCGCGTCCACCAAGTCTTGTACCCCCTTCATCGAGCTACAGCAGAAGAGTAAGTGTATCTTTAAAAGGTGATGGAATGGGCACCCTTTTAGTACTGCTTCTAGCGCTTTTCCAATTACCCAAAGTCGGACCAACTTGAGGTCTGTGACATGTCTCTTCCCTGACAATTGTGATGCCTCCTGCACATAATTTCTTGCCTTCTTCTCTAAAAAGGCCTGAAGGTACAAAGGGAGAGGCTCTAGGCACGCCACAAGGTGGACCTACTGTTTTCTGTTACCCCTGACATCTTAGACGTACACGAGCCCTTCGCTTCAAAGGAAGGTTGGGCCTCTGTTGCCTTTGGCATTCCACCATGCCCAGCTCTGAGGCCATGTCCTCCTGAGTCTCCATTCGGGAGCATGAAGAAGTCCAACCAGCACCCAGAAGTAGTGTTCCTCGAATGAAAGCCTGGTCCAGGGCCATAAGCATGTTTGGCTCCAACACTAACTTAATCTGAGGTAGAGCACTGCTTCAGAAAACATTGTGTGTTTAAACCACCCTGTGGACAAAAGACTGCCACCTCCTAGGCCTCCATTGTCTTCTAAAAGGTGGCCATGTGCTTCATTCATGAGGAAGAGGACTTGCTCCTAGAGATACTGTATAAATCTGAGATGAAAGTGCAGTTCCAGTCTATACCTAAAGGCTTGCTTCATTCTGCCACATTCAAAGAGCCCGTAAAGGCAAAGGTAGTAACACCAAGTGTAGTGAAAAAGTAAAAGCAGTTCCCCAACGACCCAGTCTCTATTAAGGACCATGTTCCCCTCACTCTCTGGTGGACCATACCAGCGAAAAAAAAGAGACATCTTAGCCTATAGGTGATGCTCCTCCATCTGATAAGGAGAAGAAACTGATAGATGTGGAAGGCAACAGGGTGACCATAGATGCAATAACATACTGTCGTATACCCAACTTTGTTCTCCAACTCTAAAAGAGTTCAGGAATGGGGGAAAGGAGATAGTGCATAAAGGCAAAACCATGCTTAATGCTGAGATTTAATGCAGGTGCAGATTTACAAGGAAAATGGTGCCCACTGCATAGTGTGTATGTGAGTGTATGTGTTCAAATATGCGTGCTGAGTCGTTTGGCTATATCAGTGAATATGCTTTGTGATTTAATCAGTGGCCATCCAGCTGAAATCCAGAAACAAAGAAGTTGTGGTACACTGACTGTACTCTCAATGCAGCGCACACAACCTCTTGAGCTGGTAGTACCAGAGTCTTCCTCAGATGACATGCCTGACTCCACATCTCTGGATTTTTACTTATGATCCAATGACATCTCTTCTACCTCCCCTTTGAACACTTCGTTGTTGAAATGCCCAAAAATATTAAGAAGGGCACATACATTGGAAATTTCTTGAGTGCCCTGAAAACTCCAGCTGCTAGGGGCACTTTTTGGAGGAAACATTCTAGAGGAGGAGCTAATGACACTTATCTGAACCAACCGCACTCAGAAGCAACATTGGTCTATTAGCAGGTGGGAAGGGGTTGCACCAAAGCACCAACAGAGGTGACAGCACTAAGGGGCTAGTGGTGGGTGGGGTAGGGGGTTGTGAAGCTACTCCAGTAAAGAAGCTTCCACCTCCAAAGACTGACTAGCCCTACTTCAATCCTGCAACAACTTGGCATACCTCCTCAGTAGAACACATCAACAAATCCATAAGTCTTCCTGAAAGTCCTACTCACTCACTTCCAGCGTTTTGCACCCCACAGATAAACCCCCCACAATTTAAAATGCCCAACCTCCACCTCCAAGTACCCAAACCTCAAAGTCGAAGGGCAATACTCTATGGGTCAGGGATATGTGTCTACTCTTTTCCTCCTTTCCCACTCCCTCTGCATGTAGCAAGGAGGATGGAGAAAACACCCCACATCTCATGGCTCCCACTTGGGCCAAGCAGCTTTGGAATTCTTCACTCCTCGAGATGTTAATCACCACCAGGAGAAGTTCTAAACAGGCCAGACGCTTTCACTCAGAACCAAGGCCAGATCAGTCACCCAGACAGCTCAACCGAGCGGTGTGGCACCTGAGGTCTTAATGCAATTTTTGTCTCCTTCTGGAGTACCCTACCGATTGAGGGTACGAGTGCTGCTGCGCTGCTACCTGTTAACCTCTAATTTTTGCGCTTTGCTTTTTACTGCAGGGGGCACGAGTTCGGTGCTCACACTGCGCTGTTCTTTTAAACTTATTAGCTGCCATCGCAGGGGGCACGACTGAGGTGCTCGCACTGCGGGATTATTTTTAATACTTGTTTTCTTAGCGCACTATTGTTCCGGTTTACTGGCGCTGCTGCTGTGAGAGAGCAGGGGGGCACGATCTCAGGCGCTACGCTGTATGCGTTTAAGACCTCACGTGTGCCTTTCACTTGATTCCCACTCCCCGTTCCACCCCGAGCCTAGCTCGTTGTTGTGGAGGGAGTTTCTTGCTTTCTCTTGACTCACTTCCGGCGAAGGGGGGAGCGGTCTAGTTTCCTACGGCCCCTCCCCTATTATACCGATGTGCTGGCCGACGCGCACAGCGGGCGCGACGATGGCTCGCCGAAGTCGTGCCTAAGTCCAGCCCGTCTGTGCCCGTCCGCGATGGGCCGGGACCAGGGGCCACTTCCCCTGAAACTAAACTTCCCGGAGTACCTCTCACCTACACTAGAGAGGTCCTCCTTAGCCTCAGGTCATCGTACTGTTCACATAACATACCCCTGTACTGTCATCAGGCTCCTATAACCTGTCCAAACTGTAACCTCTCCCTCTCATCCCTTCCCTCTCTAACTAAAACAGTTACATGCAACTTCCTGCCACCTCGATCAAGGCTTAAATATATAGACCCCCCCCAAGTACGCACGTTTATTAGTCTAAACTGTAGGTCATTAGTTAAACACAAGAGAGATATTTTCGACCTTCTCACTTCCTCCCAACCAGCGGCCCTATTTCTTACAGAGACCTGGCTAAATGACTACTCTGGCCCGGACATTGCATCTGCCCTCCCCGATAACTATACTTATATAGGAAAAAATAGAGTGGGGAAAGAGGGTGGAGGGATAGCTATAATCTTTAATAGATTATATTCCTGTAAATGGGAGGACCTTAATTTACCTAACAGTGAAGCCGGCCTGTTTAAACTTCTGCTATCTCCTAACTTTACCCTTTCTGGGGTGCTCATCTATCGTCCCCCTGGCCGAGCCAGTTCTTGGACCACTGCCTTCCCTGAGCACATAGCACTATTACTCCAGAACTCTACTAATTTCTACATTATTGGTGACCTGAACATACATCTGAATGACCCATCCTGCTCCATTAGTACCAACCTTTTGCAGGACCTTGCAGCTCTTAATATCACCTTACACAACTCTGGCCCCAGGCAGGGAACCTTCTGGATCCCATCTTTTCGAATTTAGAAACTATTACGTGCAGGCCGCCCCTACCTATCCTATGGTCAGATCATTATATGGTAACCTTCTCCGTTACTATTGGTTGTTCATCCAATAACTCCTCTACCTCCACTGAATCAAGGACAACCAGAAACTGGAAAAATCTGGATTTCAAGAAATGTAATTCCTGTCTTGAGAATACCAGGCCCCTCATCAAAGTTACCAGCACTAAAGCGGAGGCTGTCATTCACAGTTGGCTCACTTATGCTGCCAATGCTTGCTTACCTCAGCATAAGCAAAAGTACAACCTACATCACCCGACTGCGCCCTGGTGCACAGACTTGCTGAAAAAAGAAAAAACTATCTGCAAAAACCTTGAGCGCAAGTAGCGCATACATTTTGATTTATGTTCCAAGCAAACTTATAAGACCGCCTTTACCAAATATCACTCACTTTGTAATACTGCCAAAATGGAATAAGTCAACCTAACTATTCTTGAGGCACAAAACCGCCCAAAGGCGCTTTTTAAGGTTGAACAAAGAACAAAATATGAGGGGGGTCTGGGGGAAACAATGTTTACAGACCAACTTGCATCCTGTCCCCCAACTTACAATTACACAACACAGAAAGGATGCCAAGGGTCTCTAAAGATACTGTGGGGATACTAAACACTCAATTGTAGTGTATGGAGGAAGTAGTCCAGAGAAGGAAGAGTGAAAGTACCCATCAGCCCACCAGTTGGCGGAACCTCATCATCTGGGTTTGGAATTAGAAACTGGTATCCACAAGACACCTATTCAGGTCTCTTTCGAGGCGTGCTAGTATTGGATCCTCCAGTGAGATGGACAGCCAGCAGGTAGTATTAGTAGGCTGGAGGGAAAGGTTGCAGTGCTCAAAAGTGTCAAAAGTAAAAGTGGTGATATTAAAAATACCTGTTATGATGACAAAGAACTACTTTATTGGGTGTGACCATCATAACGGCATGATTAAAAGCAGAGTGTGGATAGTATGGAATTTTTTTTTACTATCAGTGGTAGATACTAGTTGGTCAACATGTTTCAGCCTCAACAGGCTTTCATCAGGACCTGTGATATACACTACTTCAACAGTGATTGAAAGACACAAAAGGTGATACTGATGTAGACCTACCGGTAAACTTTTACTCTATGGTAGTCTCATATCGTTCTAACAAGAACTCTCCTAACGACAAAAGAAAAAAGAAATACACACAAAACAAAGCAGATGTAGGCATATTAGAAAACATCAATGTGTGTGTAAATCAGTGTACCACAGTTTGGTAAATTTAACTCACCCATAAATGTTATGGAGACGGCCTCACCTCGCCTGGCGTTCGCTCAGGTCAAAGAGGCCACGCTCTAAACAGGGGTAGAAGCACACTGATTTACACACACATTGATGTTTTCTAATAGAGTAAATAGAGTCACCACTTTTACTTTTCACACTTTTGAGCACTGCAACCTTTCCCTCCAGCCTACTAATACTTCCTGCTGGCTGTCCAGCAGGTAGTATGGAATGTGATATCTCTCTGCAGTTCTCTAAAAGGACACTCAAGGACAGGGCGAAGACCAGGCTCTAAGGCTTGGAGCTGAGAAGGCAGAAAGGACAAGGTGGGTCTGGGCACGAAGGGGCTCCTTCCTCTGCCCGTGCGTCGGCCTCTGGGGGGCTGCCCAGTAAAGAAAAGGTTTGAAAACTCCACCGGTCTCCTTCTATGTCGATACCCTCGGCGTCGAAAGGAATGACCGCAGTCTGTTCCCCGTCTCCCCGGGGCTCTGGGTCGAAGCGCTGTCGACATTCGACGTCGAAGGGACTGACATCGAGACCTTCGACGAGGTCGACGTCGAGGACTGGTTCGTCGTCGAGCTATGATCGACTTCGAGAGGGGTCAAGACACCAGCGCTCGCCGTCGAGATGACACCGCCGGTCACAACCGACATTGTCATGTAAGTCAGCGACATCGAGACGAAGATCAGCGCCGAGACGGAGGTCGTCAACGCCGAGGAGATCGCCGTCGTCGAGGAGACGATCGACGTGGAGGCCCCGACCGTCGACGTCGAAGAGACGGCCATCGACAGCGAACAGACTCACGTCAAGGCGACGGTCGTTGATGTCAAGGAGACGTTCATCGACGTCGAAAGGACGCTCAGCGTCGATGAGGAGGACTAGACGTTCTAGGACTAGGACGAGTCCTCGGCTTCAGCGAGCACGCGGTCGCGGTGACGCCGTCACTCGTCCACAAGAGGGAGGGCCTCTAGATAGCCCCCCCTCTGGTCAGAAGAAGAAGAAAAGGAGAGTGGGACAGTCTCCGAGCTTGGAGTACTCTCAAGTCTATTTACCCTCCAATCCGAGGTCGCCTACACCTCCTCCTTTACCCGTGGATCCTCCTCAGCGTACCCCAACTCCTCCTCCACAACCTCATACACCTCCACCACCTCCGGTTCCTCCTTACCGCCCGCCTCCACCGGCTCCAACGATGTCTGTCTCGTTACCTCATTTGCCGACGCCGCCTAAGGGGCTTCCACAACCTAGGCTCCCGGCTCGGCCTCCACAGCGCCCTCCTTTCCGGCCCGCAGACCGTACAAGGCCGCGGAGAATGAGGTCTCGCTCAAGGCGTAGAGATAGGTCCAGGAGTAGCCATCACTCGTTTACGAGGTCCAGACGGCGCCATAGGAGAGACAGGCCTAGATCCTGCCACACGGATTCGTCCAGTGCCAGGGACTACTCGCCGACCCTGTCGGACTCCCCTCTGACGAGGGTGTCCCCGATAGACGACATTGTCTCCTTCCAGGAGGTGTTGCTGCAAGGAGCGGCTAAGCTGGGCATCATGCTCACTACGCCCACGCCCTTGACTTCTGTCATTTTCGAGACCCTTCACAAAAAGCAATTGTCTCGCCCCTTGTTGCCGTTGGTGCCAGGGCTGGTGGAACCCGCCATGGAGCTTTTCCTCACCCCTGCGGTTACTAAAGCAGCGCCTTCCAGGCTGCAAAAGAAGTATCGGGCCCCTGACACGGACCCTGCGTTTCTACGCTTGGACCCTGCGCCGGATTCGGTGATTGTGACGGTGGCGAGGAAGCAACACGCCGTTACCTCATCATCGACAGTGCCTCCTGACAAGGAGAGCCGCTGAACGGATTCGGCAGGCAAGAAGGTCTGCGGGACGGCATCCACGTCTATGAAGGCCGCGAGTGCCTCGGCCTTGTTGGGCCGTTATGATCGGTCCCTCTGGAAGTCCCTAACATGGTTCGTGGAACGTCTTCCCCGGGAGGATAGGGAAGATTTCCAAGAAATCCTTAATGAAGGACTGATGGTCTCCAGCCAGGTGATCAGTTCGGCTGCGGATTCCTCCCTCCTGGCAGCGCACGGATACTGCCATGGGGTCAACCTGAGGCGCCACGCCTGGCTGCGTCTGACGTCCTTGAAGCCCGAGGCGCAGCAGAGGGTGGACAATCTACCCTTCTTTGGTGACACCCTGTTTGGAAAACATGCAGACGAGGAGATGGCCCGTATGAAGGCGGAGACCTTGACGGCTGTCAGATTGGAGAAGCCAAAGGAACAGAGGAAGACCTTCCGCTCGTTCCGGAGACGGTACGGGGCGCAAGGTCGAGGGCAAGGTCGTCAGGCTCGTCAACCACAACAGCAGTTCCAGCGGCGCCCGTTCCAAAAGCCCCAGTGGGGCTGTGGTGGTCGGCAGGCTTCATCTGCGACCAAAGGCCCGGCTGGGTCTAGGCCC
The DNA here is from genome assembly GCF_964263255.1 of Lissotriton vulgaris. Taxonomy (NCBI): domain Eukaryota; kingdom Metazoa; phylum Chordata; class Amphibia; order Caudata; family Salamandridae; genus Lissotriton; species Lissotriton vulgaris. Next base: position 268,573 of record NW_028246228.1, read on the forward strand.
TGAGCTGTTACTGCCCCTTCATCCGTTACCCGCTCCGGTGGGGGGAAGCATTCAACCTTACCTGGCAGAGTGGAGAAACATTACTCAGGACAAGTGGGTGCTGAATATTGTTTGCAATGGATACAGTCTTCGTTTCACCAGCCCGCCTCCAGCAATTCCACCGGTCGGCTCGCAGTTCAGACTGCTCGAGCTCAAGGCGGAGGCCGATACCCTGTTAAAAAAAGGGCGATATAAGACGTCCCTCTGTCTCAAAGGGGAAAGGGTCTTTACTCACTCTTCTTCTTAGTACAGAAGAAGGACAAGAACGAGTTCAGGCCCATTCTGGATTTGCGACAAGCAAACAAGTGGATTCGCAGGGAAAGGTTTTGCATACTGTCTTTGCACCAGATCTATCCTCCGCTACAGAGGGGAGACTGGCTGTGCGCGATAAATCTGCGAGCTGCGTACTTCCATGAGCCCATTGCACCGAAACAACAGAAGTTCCTGCACTTCCTAGTCTGCACCAATCACTATCAGTACACCGTACTACCGTTTGGACTGAAGTCTGCGCCCAGGACTTGTTCAAAATGCATGGCTGTCGTAGCAGCGCACCTGAGAAAGAACAAGGTGTTTGTCTGGACGATTGGTTGATCAAAGCCTCCACCTTCCAGGAAGCGCAGTTGCACTTCAACAGGACAGCCGTCCTGCTGAACAGTCTGAGGTTGCACATCAATCTGTCCAAGTCTGTCCCGATTCCTGTGCAGTGCCGCAGGACTTGAGAGACTCCATCAATACGTTGTCGGCAAGCGTGTCTCCTTCGGAGGAAAGATGCTTATCCATCCTTCGGAAGGCTCAGGCTCTCATAGCTGCTCCATCTACAACAGTGAGGACGGTGTCTTCTCTACTGGGATCAATGGCCTCTTGTATCTTCCTCACTCCACATACGTGCCTACACATGAGGCCGAATGTTTGGAGGACCAGTGTGACCAGAGGAAAGGGTGTTGGGATGACAGTATTCAGTTGTCTCTTCATGCCCAAGAGTCCCTGAGATGGTGGTGCTCTGCAAAGAATCTACTCGGGGGGGTTCCTTTCCACAAGGATATCCCGACTCGGACTATCGTGATGGATGCGTCTCTCTTGGGCTGGGGAGCACATTCAGACAATCTGCAGATTCAAGGACAATGGTCTCCGGCGGAGTCCACGTATCACATCAATTTCTTGGCACTCAGAGCTGTTCACTTGGCACTGAAGGCATTTCTTCCGTCCTTCCAGACCAGTTCCTTGCTTGTACAGACAGACAATACAACCACGATGTATTACCTCAACAAGCAGGGGGGCTTGAGATCAACAATCAATCAATCATATAATTTGTAAAGCGCACTACTCACCCGTGAGGGTCTCAAGGCACTGGGGTGGGGAATGCTGCTACTGCTCGAAAAGCCAGGTCTTGAGGAGTTTTCTGAAGGTCAGCATGTCTTGGGTCTTCCGTAGTTCGATGGGGAGGGTGTTCCAGGTCTTTGCGGCGAGGTGGGAGAATGATCTGCCGCCCGAAGTCGCTCTTCGGAAGCGGGGGACTGTAGCGAGGTCGGCGGAGCGGAGCTGGCAGGTGGGGGTGTAGAAGCTGAGTCGTCTGTTGAGGTACGTTGGTCTGGTGTTGTGGAGTGCCTTGTGTGCGTGGGTGAGGAGCTTGAAGGTTATCCTTTTTTTTGACCGGGAGCCAGTGCAGGTCTCCCAGGTGGGGTGTGATGTGGCTGCGGCGAGAGATGTTAAGGATCAGGCGTGCAGAGGCATTCTGGATGCGTTCGAGCCGTCTCATGAGTTTGGCCGAGGCTCCTGCTTACAGGGCGTTTCCATAGTCCAACCTACTGCTGACAAGGACCTGGGTGACTGTTCTCGTTTCAGTGTGGATCCACTTGAAGATCCTACGGAGCATGCGGAGGGTGTTGAAGCAGGAGAAGGAGACGGCATTGACCTGTTTAGTCATGGAGAGGGTGGAGTCGAGGATGACCCCTAGGTTGCGTGCGTGGTCGGTGAGTGTTGGAGCGGTTCCCAATGCGGTCGTCCACCAGGAGTCGTCCCAGGCCGAGGGGTTGGATCCGAGGATGAGGACCTCCGAGTTCAGCTTCAGTCGGCTGTTCCTTATCCATTCAGCAACGGCCTTCATTCCTTCGTGAAGGTTGGTTTTGGCGGTGTGGGGGTCCTTGGTGAGGGAGAGTATCAGCTGGGTGTCATCGGCGTAGGAGAGGATGTTGAGGTCATGCCGATGGGCGACGTGGTCGAGCAGTGCCATGTAGATGTTGAACAGAGTTGGGCTGAGGGATGAGCCCTGGGGTACGCCGCAGAAGATCTCGGTGGCTTTGGAGCGGAAGGTGGACGCTCTGTGTTCTGCCGGAAAGGAAGGAGGTGATCCAGTCCAGGGCCTTCTCTTGGATCCCAGGGTTGTGGAGGCGTGTTCATAGTGTGTGGTGACAGACCGTGTCGAAGGCGGCTGACAGGTCCAGGAGGATGAGGGCCGCCGTTTCTCTGTTGTCGAGCAGGGACTTGATGTCATCGGTGAGGGCAGTCTCTGTTCTGTGGTTGCTTTTGACCCCTTACTGGGAAGGGTCCAGGATGATGTTCTCCTCGAGGTAGAGGGTCTGTTGTTCATTGACGGTCTTCTCGATGACTTTTTCCGGGAACAGGAGCAGGGAGATGGGTCGGAAGTTCTTGAGGTCCTTGGGGTCCGCCTTGGGTTTCTTGAGTAAGGGGTTGATCTCGGCGTGCTTCCAGCTCTCCGGTAAGGTTGCTGTCTCAAAGGAGGTGTTGATGACTTTCTGGAGATGGGTAGCGATGGATGTGCGGGCTTTGTTGAAGATGTGGTGTGGGCATGGATCTGACGGAGATCCGGAGTGGATGGTGTCCATGATTTTGATGGTGTCATCGCCGTTGATGTTGGTCCAGTAGAGCAGGCGGTTGGTTTGGATGGTGGTCGTGGGGGCGGAGGTCTCAGTGGTTGTCGGAGCGGTCGTGGCGTTGAAACTGTCGTGGATGTCTGTGATCTTGCAGTGGAAGAAGGTGGCCAGCGAGTCGCACAGGTCTTGCGAGGGTGGGACGGTGTTGGAGCTGGGGTTGGAGAGTTCCTTCACGATGTTGAAGAGCTCTTTGCTGTTGTGCGCATTGTTGTCTAGGCGGTCTTTGAAGGAGGCACTTTTAGCAGATCTGATCAGGTGATGGTGTCTGCGGGTGGCATTCTTGTGGGCGGCGTGGCTGTCCAGTGTTTGTTCACGGAGCCAGATTTTCTCCAGCTGTCAACAGGTTTGCTTAGAGGCCCGGAGGTCTTCAGTGAACCAGCTGGCTTTCTTGTTGGTATGATTGTTGGAGGGTTTATTGATCGGGGCGAGGGTGTTGGCGCAGACGTTGATCCACTGTCTGAGGTTGCGGGTGGCGGTGGCGGTATGGTCGGCGGTTGAGCTCTGGGCGAGGGTGGTGGTTAGCTGGTCTTCGGTGACTTTGCTCCAGCAGCGGTGAGGCATCTGTTGGGTGCGGTGGTGCGTGGTGGGTTTCTTGAAGGTGAAGTGGATGCAGGGGTGGTCGGTCCAGTGGAGTTCGGTGGTATGGTTGAAGGAGACGTGGGGGCTTGTGGAGAAGATGGGGTCAAGCGTGTGACCGGCGGAGTGGGTGGGTGTTGTGACGAGTTGTCTGAGTCCGAGGTTGGCTAGGTTGTCGGTCAGGTGGTGGAGTTGGTGTCGTCATTGTTCTCGAGGTGGAAGTTCAGGTCCCCGAGGAGGATGTAGTCCGTGGAGGCGAGGGTGTGTGTGCTGATGAAGTCGGTGATGGAGTTGCTGAACTGTGATCGGGGTATGGGCGGTCTGTAGATGAGCGTTCCTCTGAGGGTGGTGTTGGGGTCGGTGTGGATCTGGAAGTGCAGGTGTTCGGCGGTGCTGAGGGTGTCGAAGGTGTTGGTTGAGACTCTGAGAGTATTCCTGTGGACAATGGCGATTCCTCCTCCCGCTCTGTTGTTGCTGTTCTTGCGGGTGATCTTGTAGCCTTCCGGGACGGCTATGGCTATGTCGGGTGCCGAGGCGGGGTTCAGCCAGGTCTCCGTCAGGAAGGCGACGTCTGGGGAGGTTGAGTCGAGTAGGTCCCAGAGTTCAACGGCATGTTTTCGGGCGGAGCGGGTGTTGAGAAGGACGCGTTCCCCAGAGTCCCCGGTTGCTAATACCTCGAGGCGAAGTCACGGCATTTGCTGTTTTCGGCGGTGGCGAACAGATCCACATCTGGAGTGCCCCACACGGCGAAGATATCTTCGAGCACCTCGTCGTTTATGACCCACTTGTTTTCTTGCCGAACCTGCTGAGGGCGTCTGCCTGAACATCGTCAGTCCTCTGGCTAGCAGCCAGTGCCAGATCGCCTACGCCTCCTGTGACAGTGTGCACCTTATGGATCAACTGGCCGAACAGCTTTCTGTACGCTTTTCCACCTATTCCCCTGATTCCGGCGGTGCTCATCAAGCTGGCTCAGTCCCGGGCGCGGATGATCCTCATTGCTCCGGAATCGCCCAGGCAGTGGTGGTTCACAGACCTGCTTCATCGTACGATCCTGCCGTGTCGGCCGGACCTTCTCACGAAGTTCGGGGGGCAGATGGTGCACCCCAACCTCTTTTCGTTGAGTTTGGCGGCATGGCTCCTGAGATAGTGCAATTTGGCCACTGAAATCTTCCTGAGGATTGCATGGACATATTGTAGGAAGCTAAGAGGCTGTTTACTAGGACCTCTTATGCATCCAAATGGAAGCGATTCTGCATCTGGTGCATGTCTAAGAAATATGATCCTACAACCTGCAAGGAGGATGTCATCCTTCCATACCTTCTGCATCTGGCTCAGTCTGGCCTTAATTTCCATTCCATTAACACCTTGGTGCTAGAGGTTCCTCCCCCAGGTGCTGCATTCCCAGATTTACCATTGTTCATGACGAGCTCAGCTCGTCATCAGCACAGCTCAACCGTGCCTCATGACGAGCTGAGCTCATCATGAGCATCGTAGGGGTTAAGGTTCATCTGTCTGCATTGACTGCTTACAGAAAATGCCCTTCGCAGACATCCTACTTTCAGATCCCTGTGATTAAGGAATTTTTGGAAGGATTGAAGAAGGTGTTCCCTCCTGTTCAACTTCCTTCGTCGGCATGGGAACTGAATGTGGTGCTGTCCAGGCTGATGAAAGAACCTTTTGAGCCTATTCACAAGGCTTCGCTGCTGCACCTATCTTGGAAGGCGGCGTTCCTCTAGGCCATTACATCGGCCCGCAGGGTGAGTGAAATTCAGGCATTGTGTTGCCCGGAACCTTATACTATGTTTCATGCTGCTAACGTTGTTATGCGTACTCACCCTAAGTTCCATCCCAAGGTGATTTCTGATTTTCATGTTAATCAGACGATAACTTTACCAACATTTTTCCAGAATCCTTCCACTCCAGTGGAAAGGTCTCTTCATTCCCTGAATGTTAGAAGGGTGTTGAAATTCTATCTGGATAAGACCAAAGACATTCGCAGGTCCGACCAATTGTTTGTCAACTATGGGTCAGTTAGGACTGGTCTGGCTACTTCGAAGCAATCTAGTGTTGAGTCGTTTGGCTATATCAGTGAATATGCTTTGTGATTTAATCAGTGGCCATCATGCTGAAATCCAGAAACGAAGACGTTGTGGTACACGGACGGATATCCATTCCACCAGTAAGAAGGATGATGGGATAACTGTAGCCAGAAAGAGATGGAACAGTGGAACTGAAGGCTCTCTGAAGTGGTGAGGATATTTAAATGGTCCCATTCCAAAGGTGGTGTTAGAAATGGGGTTTCTGGTTGGCTAGTGTATACACCTGAGCTAGGTAGAACCTAGCACTTTAGTCAGTGCAAGAAAATACAGGCCAAACTTAATCTGTGTTCACCGTCTGGTAGCTTGGCGCAGAGCTGGTATGCTTATAATCAGTGGCTAAAGTGTAACAGTTTGCACAACACACTCGCCACAGTGACACAATGAATACACCACAAAAGATACTCCGCACAGGGTTTTGTAAAATGTGTAAAATATATTGTACATAGTACAAGACCAAACCACTATGAACCAATAATTCATTTGCTAACTAGGCAATTGTCAAACATCACAATGAATGCAATAAGAGAAAAGCCTATATTTTGCATGTCATGAAACCACTATTACTGTGCAACCTATTCAGTCTATGAAATAGTACTTGTTATCCAGGTAATGAAAATATCAAACTGTATATATCATACTACCAGGGCATATACTGCAAGGACTGAGATGGTATTTATTACTCTGATAGGTCAATAACCAACACAATATGCATCATAATATTAGTGAATCTTTAGAGCATGAATTGCAGTAGACTAGGAAATATGTCCCCAGAAATATGAACTACAAAATATCCTCATAAGAAATGGGGTGAGGTGCATCACCACACTCTTGGACGTTCTACAGTAATTTCTTTAATGGTGGCACGATCCTTAGCTGGGGCCTCCTTTGAGAGCCCACACCGTATAACCACCAGTTAGCAAGTATAAGCACCCCCAAGTGTGGCTCATGGGACGGAGGGTACTCACACACTGTAGGGTCGTGATAGGGAACCTCGGTTGGCCCACATGTACAAATCCTACATTGACTGCCCACGTATGCACTGTGCAGCTGCAGGAACACAGAGTGTCCACAACGGAGAGTGGGGTAGCTTCAGCAGGACCTCAGAGGTCAGATCTCCTGCTCTCTGCCCTCAGAAGCAAGGGAGGTGTCACCCATGGCAATCGAGCCACTCGCTGGGAAGCACGGTAATGCAAGACCTCAGCGGTCTCCACAGTACCTTCCACCTTTCAGGCATAGAGCTTGCTGTTGCAGGGGGAAGCCTATGGCATGGGCCTCTGAGAAGTGTAATTACAGCAGCAGCCCGACTCGTAGCCTCCAGTCACCCCGTCTCTCGCGGTGGTAGGGATACGCTGGGGGAGTGGGTGTTCCTGACTGCCACTGACGTTGGGCTACGGGACAGCCCTCATCTCTCCAACTAAGTGCATCACACCCCCCTCATGGGTGAGCCGTATAGACAAACCATATAGGGCTTTCTCGCAAGAGTCAAGGAGCACTTACCATGCTCTCCTTTAATTCCGACGTACTGGGAGAGGAGAAAATGGTCACTGTGCGCTAGTTTGAAAATTACTGCTTTGGCTGGACTCATAGGCCCACAGCCAATTCTCGGACCGCCATCAGTCCAAGGAGAACACTTGGGAGGGACACCAAACAGTCAGCGGTAGGCAGGCAGACCAGTAATTTTAATGGCGATCTCTCCTGACCTCACCACAGTGCCTTAGTAGAACAGGGTCAGGGGGCAGCTGGCATCAAACAGAGTGATCCAGTGAGTCCTTTAGGCCACCCAGCAAGTATCAGGCAGCTGGGCAACAGCAAAAAATCAGTCCTGATGAGTCCTTTCAGCAGCAAAGCAGTCCTTCTGACAAACTTGGTTCCAGTTCCAAAAGTGCTCTGAAAACATGGTGTCGGAGCCCCTGTACTGATACAGTAAGCCAAAGCCAAATTGTCTTTCGGCTAGGGGGAACTTCAAAGGAAACCTTAAAAGTGCACAACCCTCCCTTTCAACCCTAGCCCTAGCTTCAGGGTAAATCAGCCCTTTGCGTGGGGGCAGTGCACTGCCTATAAAAAAAAATCCAGTACTTGTATAGCGCACAAATCACCCCCAGAGAGGTATCTCGGCGCTGAGGGCAGTTTGGAAGAATAAGCGAGCTATTGCCCAGAGTCGCATGGTGCTGGGCAGACCCATTTTGGATGTTTGAATTTAAGAGGAAAGATTGCATTCTGCACTAATTTGCTGTGGGCAGTAAAGATGCCTCTTGCGCTTAAATGCCTTTGTGTGGCTCAAGCTTTCCTCAAATTTTCTGTTCTGTATTCAAGGATCTCTGTGTATAGTCATAATCTTGTGAATAGTCCCGCCCATGTGGGTAGACCCCGGAGCAATCAAAATAGTCTCTTAATTGTCTTCTTCTGCAGTCCTGCATAGACACTTAAGAGAAAATCAAAGACAAATAATGCAGCCTAAGACTACAAGGCTATATTGGCCTGCACTTCATCTCGAAGAGAAAAAGATAGCCAAATAATATTACATTTTACACACTCTGTAAAGTGTCACAACTAGAGAAACTCCCCTTCACAAAAATCATTTGTCATGATAGAGAGGTAGGGTTGGACAGAAAAGCCCCATAGTCTACCATTATGTGTCTGGAAAAGGGATACTGTGCCTTTAAGAAATTCTCCAGAGACCCTCTGTATCCAGGATGCACAGCGAATGGCCTTTTACTTTCCGTTCATTTTTCCAGCTCCTGCTAGCAGGACCCTGGAGCATTGAGCTCTACTTTTTTGGGTATATCTTCAATGTTTGGAGCTTTTCCAGTGATTTGAGTGTTTCAGTCTACGTCTGGGGTCTTCCTCTTCCAGTTGCTGTCTTTATTTTTTGTTTTTTTTTTTTTAAACCTTTATTGTGCATCAAATCAGAACAAATACGGGCCTACAACCTTCCGGCCGGCCACGATAACAGTTGAGCATCAATGCAACTTTACGGCGACACAGTGATATCTCTCGTTTTAGGCAAGCATTAAAGGGGTTACACTGTAATTACCATATCCCCATGTCACAGAATCAGTGAAGGTTAATTTTAAGGTTTTCGTCGCAACCATTAAGATCAGGTCGTACTACTCCGCACGTATACAAGCTAGAAAAAGAAAACTAGGACCCTGTAGGTGGGACTCAACAACAGACATCCTTATCAGTCAGTGCGGCTAGCAACATGCAAGTTCCAGCCAGAGGAGGGCCACACAGCATGCACTCCCCAAGAGAGGATGCAGCATCCCAACTAACACCGCGCTACCACCCATCCCCCAGTCTGCCTAACACGGCCTAGAGAAGAGAAAACAGATAATAACAAAAGGCACCATAGAAAAAAACACGAACTAAAATGTACCCCCCCACCCTACACACATGCAGAGGCTACGGCCTATCCCCCCCCCCCCCTAGCAGAGTGTTTCATCTCCCCAAAAACCCGAAATGTAGTAAGAGAAGAGAAAAATGAGAAGAAGAAAGAAAAGAGAAAGGAAGAGAAAAAGAAATACAATTCACATAAGACCGGAGGAGGGCCAATTAAGTATGTCCAATTCGATTAGCATAAGGTTCCCTGGCCGCCCTTACCCCGACCCCAAGACCAGTACAATACCAATACTCAAATCCCCGGCAGTCCATCAGCGTCCCAGCAGCAGAAGAGAGACAGTCCTGATCCAGGAGGGTGCTTCCTCAACCCTGTCCCCTACGGTGCGGTGCAACGGTGCAACGGTGCAGTCCAACTGTACGACAGACCTCTTAGTAGGTGGAGACAAACAAAGGGACCACAGCTGGGTGAAGGAACGATCGCCAAAGTCCATCTCGGACGCAGTAGTGTGGTCCACAGTCGTGGCAGATGATCCATAGCAAGGCAACAGTTCACCAGAGGCAGCTAGTCCAAGCGGCAATGATCGCTTCAGGGTGGGATACGGAGGTCCGTCAGTAGCCCCCGCAGTAGTCCTCAGGTGTAGCGTCTCGCAGCGTCTCCCAAGCCGGGCCATCTCTCCAGAGAGTGTGCGTTCCTTCGGGGGTGTCCCCACCAGCATTCCAGCAATAACTGGGTCTCGCGACCGCAGCGGTCTGATGGCGACAATAGTGTGGGAGCCATAGATGGCAGCTGCAGGGTGTGGCGCAGCGTCCCGCATACAGACAGACTGGGGGGGCATCAGGCAGTGTAGCGTCCACCCGAGACCCAAATTCACAGGCCACAGCCCGCATGGCGAACCTGAGGTCGTCTAGAGCGCTCAGAATGTCACCGAGATGCAAGGGCGCCTCAAAGGGCAGGGACGTTACCCCTTCCAAGTCTCTAGGATGGCAAACGATAGGTAGACCCTCTGGTCGTTCATCCTCACTCTCGGCGAGCCCTCCTGCGTCCTGCCAGGTCGAGGCACGATAGAAGCGGTGTAAGGGCACAGGGGCAGCAAAATCCATCCCGTCGCAGTTGTGGAGTGGTTCGGGCCGACGCCCGCGTCCCACCAGCAGCCCTGGGCGTGCAACTGCAGAAGCCTAGTGCAGGCAGCAAGATGGCGCTCGCAGAAATCTCCGGGGAAACAATGTTGCGGGGGAGCCGTCTAGGGACCGAGGAGCAGATACCTTGTAGCTCCGATAGCAGCGGTGTCCAGGATCAGGAGTACCAGAGCCAGGTGCAGGGGTACAGGCGCTGCTGACAGGACTCTGCCGCCGGCTCCGTCCGAGCTGTAATGGCCGCCGTCTCTTTGTACGGGGCCGGCCGTTTCCGCGAGACAAAGACCCGGACTGCGCTGATGGGCGTCCGGAGGGGTGGAGGCGTCCCGGGGCTTCCACTGCCGGGATCAGGAAGAGAAACACATCGGCGTGACCGGGTTTGCCTCCCGGTTCCGCCGTCGTAGCTCAGTGCTCCAGTAAAAGGCAGGATAGCGCGGAAACCGGGAGGATGGCAACAGGGTCGGGGGAGCCGAGGAGTCAGGCGGCCATCGCGGTTGCGAGCTAGGCTCCTCCTTCTTCGTTGCTGTCTTTTTTAACCAGTTTTGCCACCTCTATATTGTCGAAATGCCAGCTTTATTCTACAAGTGCCCTGAGTGTGGTAGAAAGAAGGCAAAATCCGACCCCCACAGAGTGTGCATACTCTGTCTCCCTTCTACCCATGTCCTTGACTCCTGTGATAATCTTTCACTCTTTCTCCAGGAGGACCCTACATGACAGGGAGAAGATTTGTCTCCAAGGCCTGGAGGCGAGGAGACATCAAGAACCAGGTGGGACTTCTGGGCATGGAGGGACTCTGTCATCATCCTCTGCCCGTGCATCGGCCTCTGTGGGGGCTCCCCAGTCAAGTAAAGGCACCGGTCCCAGTCGACGTTGATGGCATCGACGTCGAGAGGTATGACTACCATCTGTTCCCCGTCGACCCAGGGCTCTAAGTCGAAGCGACGTCTACGTTCGGCGTCGAGGTGTAGGACGTTGAGACTTCGAACGAGGTAGTCGTCGAGGACTTCACCGGCGTCGACACACCATCGAAGTTGTGATAAGTGTGAAGAGGCAGGTGCTCACCGTCGAGGTAACACCGCCGTTCACTGTCAACGCTAAGGTCGACGTCGAAGAGAGAAAGATCGACGTCACGGCGAAGGCACTCAATGTCGGGGAGTTTGTCGACTTCGAGAAGAAAAATGTCGAAGAGGTCGATGTCGAGGAGGGACAAGTAGACATCGAAGAGGACGTAGAGGTCCAGAACGGTGTCTAGTGCCTCTGTGGTTAGCTTCTCCTCATCATCGGCAAGTCACCGGTCGCGGCGGCGGCGGCGGCACTCGTCCTGAGAGAGATCTACTTCCAGAGCATCCTCCCAGAGGCCTGCTCGTAAGAAGAAGAGAGTTCTTAGGTCACCGGACTCTGACTATTTCCGGACCTATTCGCCATCAAGGCCCAGGATGCCTACGCTGCCTACTCTTCCGAAACTTCCTCATCCACCGCCTCCTCCTCCTACGCCTCCACCTCCACCACCTCCTCCTCCTCCTCCTCCACCACCGCCTCGGCCTCCACAACCAAAGTATTTGGTTCCAGCTCAGCCTCTTCCGCTTCCGCAGCCTCCTGGGCCGTATGTTCCTGCAAGGCCCGAAAGCCAAGGTCAACATCCAGAGGTAGGCATCGCTCTCGCAGTGAGCGTAGATCTTCGATGAGGTGACGTCATCGTCGGTGGAGGGAAAGGTCACGGTCCAGGTACAAACTCATCCAGTGACAGGAGATATTCTCCCACTTTGTCGGACTCTCCTCCTATGAGAGTGTCGCCAGTGGATGATATTGTGACGTTCCAAGATGTACTGCTGAGGGGGGCAGAGAAGTTGGAGATCACACTGACGATGCCACCCCTTCCACCTCTGTGGTCTTTAAAACATTGCAGCGCAGGCACCTCTCTCGCCCTTTGGTGCCAGGACTGGAGGAACAGGCCATGGAGCTGTTTCTGACGCCAGCCTCGGTGAAGTCGGCGCCATCCCGGCTTCAAAAGAAGTACAGGCCAATGGATTCGGATCCAGCGTTCTCAAAATCAGATCCTGTCCGGGAATCTGTCATTGTGACAGCGGCCAAGAAGCAGCATTCTACTGCCCCTTTGTCTACGGTACCTCCCGACAAGGAGAGCCGTAAAATATATTTGGCAGGGAGAAAAGCCTGCTGTACAGCTGCCACCTCTATGAAAGGGTGAGTTCATCAGCGCTTTTGGGTTGGTATGACCGCTCCTTGTGGGAGTCCCTGCAGCAATTCATTGAGCTCCTCCTTAGGGACAGGAGAGAAGACTTCCAGGCGATCTTGAATGAGGGCTGTGAGAAGTTGGCCTGATATATGATGCTCACTAGTTCTAGTGATCACCTTGTATCAGTCCAAACAACCCTTATGGTGATTGGTTGTAAGTCAACCTTATAGACCAGCTATCCTGATGGTAGCATGGACAAAGCAGTCTTAGGCTAAACTCTTTTGTCATGTGAAGCCAGCTGTTTTGCCACATATAACCCCTTGAATACCAAGTGAAAGGACACCACACAGGTTGTTATGAAAATAAACAAGATATTTATTAACTAACATACACCTCTGAACTCTTTATGAGATCAGAGGGCTAAGCACATGACAATCTCTTAGGAAAAATACGTTTACGTTGCACGAATTACAATGGTGCCCTAGGGGCACGACAAACCATATACTAAGTAAGTGAAATGTGAAAGTCGATAAGAGGAATGGAGCTGTCCAGAGGCTGTAGGATCGCTGGGACCACTCTACACTAACTCTAGGTAGGTAAGAGGAGGCCCACGGAACGCGTGTGCAGAGTGTGAACTTACACGCGGGATGCGTAACAGTGTCTATTGACAGTACAGTTCAAGAAAAAGGTGAGTACGGACAATCCTGACTAAGTAAGACAAAAACGACTGTGGAACTGACCTTAGGAGAGTCAAGCTACCCTTGAGCACCGAAATGCTCGTGTTACCTCACCCACAGGCTGCGGGTGCATAGGTGCCAAGTCGTGTCGGGTTCCGGCGTTGAAGTCTATGGAGCCTGGAAGAAAAGAGGCTGCAGGCGATCAGGAGGAAGATGTCCGGTGTGATCCAAGGGTGGATCAGTGAAGAGGAGAACCTGAAAGCAGAGGGGACAATGTTCAAAGTCACTAGCCAGTGACTGGAGTGGAACCAGATGTCGTGGTGGCGATCAGGTGAGGGTTTACGCTTGTCTCTGCAGCCACGTGGACCAGGTGGTGTCTTTGACGACCGGGATGGAGGCACGAGCTGTCCCATGCAGGCTCTCGCTGTCGGATCCGGACTTGGAGTCAACAGACCTTGGCAAAGGCAACCCACGCGGTGAGTGGAAACGGCGTCTGGAGTGGACCAGGAGGGTCCGGGGTGCTCCTCTTTTGGAAGGGAGCAAGGGCCAGTCTGGAGCAACCAGACCAGCAGTGAAGATTTCACTGTTCGTCGTCTAGGAGGTCACTAGCCAGCCGGCAAGTGACCAGAGAAGGCGTCGAGCAGCAAACAGGCAGAAGGGCCCCATGCAGATCTCGTGGATGCTGGAGGGCTGGTCTTCGTAGCAGGAGCTGCTCGGGGTCGGGGCTTCTCAGTCTCCAAAGCACTTGGACGAGGTAACCTCAGAAGTCGTGCTGGAGCGAAGTGCTTCTTCTTTCAAGATGGCCGGTCCCACGTGTCTCGTCGCACCCACGGATCTCAGCTGTGCTGCAGATGTAGGTAGAGGCCGGAGAGGTCTGGGAATCCGGGTCTCGTCGGGCTCTGAAGTCTGGAACCTCGAGGGAAGACGACAAAGGGTAGCAGCTGGACGCTGATGGTGCCTGCTTGTGCAGGGTGGACACTCCTTGCCCACAAGGGAGATTTCTTCAGTCTACTGTGGAGCAGAACGTCGAAGTCCAGATTTTCTTCTTGTAAAGTTGTTCAGGATAATCTAATTTGGAATGGGACCAGCTCCTACCTTTATCCTGCTAAAGGGGGCTGTATTACGACTAGGTCCCTCCTCTGGGTGGGACCAGGAAGGGGGGTAGTTTCACCCCCTATCCTTTGTTCGGTTTTGTGCCAGAGCTGGGGCAGGATTGCCCCAGGAACTGGTTTAGACCGGTGTTTGCACAGGGACACCTTGTGTGCCCCAGGCATGTCTTATTCTTTTCAGCCCTGTCCTACCTAATACACAAAATCCTGTCTGGGGTGGTGCTAGCACCTCCCAAGGCAGGAAAACCTTTGTCCAAGCCTCCCTCGCTGGAAGGACTCCCAGCAGCAGTAGGTCAGACTTGTGTCTTGTGGTGGCAGCATCCATTTTGTGATGCTGAGGCTCGAGTTAACTTTAACCGGGGTTCACAGTTACATACATGTCGTGTCCCTCTAGAAGGGTGAAATGCTATCCCCGTCGCCAGAATTGGCGAGGGGGTAGTATTCCAATTCGTATGACACCTTACTCGACATGTTTTGATAATGCTATACCAAAGTTAGCAATAACCACGAGGATTATAATGCACTTAAGAGTATATGGTATAGCGTTATCATGGAAACAGCTAAAGGACTTGGTTCTGAAAGCTGCAGACAGGCTCAGCTCATGCTAGAGCACCATCTCACATAATTCCAAGCACTCTGCCCTCAGGATTGATAAGGCCTGCCATAGGAGTGACTGATAGGAGGTTATGTGTCCATTTTAGGGTTAGATATAGGGATACTATATCTAAAGCAAAGGGTGATTACACCACCTTGCCCCAGCTGATTGATCAGCCAGTTGTGTCAGATTTGGATGGCCAGCCAGGGGTGGCATAATACATGCTGCAACCCCTGGTAGGCCCTGAGTGCACCTATGCCCTGGGTACCTAGGGTACACTGTACAGGGACTGATAAGGTGACTCAGTATCCAATTAGATATGCACCTAAGGTACATGGTTGTCAATTTAGAGAGAGACAGCTAGGCTGTGGGTCTCATTAGCAGGCCCACAGCCAGGGAAAGTCGTACACCAGTGAAGCAAAAAAGCAAAAATCGGGTGTGACCATAGGATTGCAGACCCCACTCTCCTACAAGGGCATGATGGTCTCGAATCAGATCATCAGTTCGGCGGCAGACGCCTCTCTCCTGGCTGCTCATAGGTACTGCCATGGCATAATCTTGAGACGCCATACTTGGTTGCGCCTTACCTCTCTTAAACCAGAGGCGCAACAGAGGATTGCTAACTTGTGCTTTTCGGGATCTACCCTCTTCGGGACTCATGCGGACGAAGAGATGGCCCGCATGAAGGCGGAAGTGGAAACGCTGAAAGCTGTAGGTTAGGTTTGGAGAAACCAAAGAAGCAGCGGAAGTCCTTCTGTCCCTTCCAGAGGCGTTACTCTTCCCAGAGATTTCAGCGAGGGCAAGGTCGACAAGCTGGATAACAGCAGCAGCAACAACAGCAATACCAGCAGCAACAACAGCAATACCAGCGACAACCCTTCCTGAAGCGTCTGGTTGATCAAAGCCTCCACCTTCCAGGAAGCGCAATTGCATTTCAACAGATGTTGAATCAGCTGGGTTTGCACATCAATATGTGTAAGTCCGTTCCGACTCCTGTTCAGTGCCTGCAGTACTTGGGAGCCTCCATCATTACTCTCAGAGCAAGCATGTCTCCTTCGGAGGAGCAACGCTTATCGATCCTTCGGAAGGCTCAGGCTCTCATGTCCGTTCTATCAACGACAGTGAGAATGGTGTCTTCTCTTCTGGGGTCGATGGCATCTTGCATCTTCCTCACACCACTTGCACGCCTCCACATGAGTCTGTTGCAGGAATGTCTGGAGGATCAATGGGACCAGAAACGAGGGAGCTGGGACGACAGAATCCAACTGTCTCTACACGCTCAACAGTTCAGAGATGGTGGTGTCAGCAAAGAATCTCCTCATGGGGGTTCGGTTCCACAAGGTCATTCCCATACAGACTGT
Source organism: Lissotriton vulgaris (assembly GCF_964263255.1). NCBI lineage: Eukaryota > Metazoa > Chordata > Amphibia > Caudata > Salamandridae > Lissotriton > Lissotriton vulgaris. Next base: position 284,587 of record NW_028246228.1, read on the forward strand.
TGTGATGGATGCTTCTCTCCGCGGCTGGGGAGCGCATTCAGACCAACTACAGATTCAAGGTACGTGGTCCCAGGCGGAATCCAGGTATCACATACATTTTCTGGCACTCAGAGCTGTTCATTTGATGCTGAAAGACTTTGATCCGTCCTTCCAGACCAACTTCTTGCTTTCTGCAGACGGATAATACGACCACAATGTATTACCTCAACAAGCAGGGGGGCTTGAGATTGCGCACACTGTCCCAAGAAGGCGTTTTGGCACTGGCTGCTAGCCAGAGCACAGACTATCGCGGCTACCTATCTACCAGGTATGCCGAATGCTCAGGAGGACGCACTCAGCAGGCTGGTCCAGGAAAAACCACGAGTGGGTCCTAAACAACGAGGTGCTAGGAAACCTCTTCGAAAGATGGGGCACTCCAGAAATAGATCTGTTCGCCACCGCCGAAAACAGAAAATGCTGAGACTACGCCTCCAGGTTTTACCAACAGGGGACTCTGGGGAATGCGGAATGGATCAGCTGGTCGAACAGCTTTTTGTACCGCTTTTCCACCCATTCCCCTGATTCCGGCAGTACTCATCAAGCTGTCTAAATCCAGAGCACGAATGTTCCTCATTGCTCCAGAGTGGCCTCGACAGTAGTGGTTCATGGACCTGCTCCACCGGTCTCTCCAACCACAACTGTGGCTTCCATGTCGGCCGGACCTTCTCATGAAGTTCGGGGGGCAGATGGTGCACCCCAACCTCTCATCGTTGAGTTTGGCGGCATGGCTCCTGAGATAGTACAATATGGATACTTGAACTTGCCTGACAACTGCATGGAATTACTTAAGGAGGCTTAGAGACCTTCGACAAGGACTACCTATGCCTATAAGTGGAAAAAGTTCTGCATCTGGTGCACGTCCAAGAACGCTGATCCTACCTACTGCAAGGAAGAGGTCACCCTTCCATACCTCTTGCATTTAGCTCAGTCTGGCCTTAATTTCCATTCTATTTAGGTTCACCTCGCAGCATTAACTGTGTATAGGAAATGCCCTCCACAAACATCCTTCTTCCAGATTCCTGTAATTAAAGATTTGAATAAAGTATTTCACCCTGTTCGGCGTCCGTCGCCTTCATGAGAACTGAATGTGGTGCTGTCACAGTTGATGAAGGAGCCTTTTGTACCTATTCATAAGGCTTCTCTACAGCATTTATCCTGGAAGGATGCCTTTCTTGTGGCTATAACATCGGCCCGCATGGTGAGTGAGATTCAGGCTCTGTGTTGTTTAGAGCCCTATATAGTGTTTCATGCTTCCAAAGTTGTCATGAGTACTCACCCTAAGTTCCTTCCGAAAGTAATTTCTGATCTGCATGTTTATCTGACGATAACTTTACCTATGTTTTTCCAACATCCTTCCTCTCCGGCGGAGAGGTCTCTTCATTCCTTGGATTTAAGTATGTTGTTGAAATTGTACTTGGATAAGACCAAGGACATTCGAAGGTCAGACCAATTGTTTGTAAATTATGGTTCGGTCAGGACTGGCTAAACAGTCCAACTGTAGGTGGATTGTGTCCGGTATCCAGCTATGTTACCAAAAGGCTAACAAGACCTTAGGGGGTAAGCCTAAGGCTCATTCTACTAGGGGCAAAGTGGCTACAACAGCTTTGCTACGTAATGTTCCCATTGCAGACATCTGTAGTGCTGCCACTTGGAAGTCGGTCCATACCTTTGCCAAACACTACTGCCAGGGCAGACGCTCAGGTTGGGCAGGCTTTGTTGAGAAATCTGTTTGTACAGTAGTGGTTTTGTCTGTTTCCTCCACCGCTGGTTTGGTTTTTTGGGATGAGCTTGCCATTCTATTCACAAGATTATGACTATACACAGAGATCCCCTACTACAGAAGGAGTAGTTTCTTGACTGTAACTCCAGTTCTGTAGTAGGGGTAGCTCTGTTATAGTCATAAGCGCCCGCCCTCCTCCCCGGTGGATGAAACAAATGCTACAGGCCTGGCTTTATACACCTTCAAAAAGAACTGAAAGTAAAAGGCCTTTGGCTGTGCATCCTGGGATATAGAAGGTCTCTGGAGTTCAGACAGCAACTTAAAACGTGGATATTTGACAAGTAATCCTCCCCCCTCCCTAAGCGCCTTGAGACCCTCTGGGTATGTAGTGCGCTATATAAATTCTTTGACTTGACTTGACTTGACTTCCTTAAAGGCACGTTATCCCTTTTCCAGACACATAATGGCAGCCTATGGGGCTTGTCTGTCCAAACCTTCCTCTCTATCATGACGAAGGGTTTTTGTGAAGGGGAGTTTCTCTAGGTGTGAAACATTACAAAGTGTGTAAAATTTAATATTTGACTATCTTTTTCACTTCGAGATGAAGTGCTGGCCAATGTAGCCTTGTAGTTTTAGGCTGCCTTATTTGTCTTTGATTTTCTCATAAGTGTCTATGCAGCACTGCAGAAGAAGACAACTCAAGAGACTATTTCGAATGCTCCGGGGTCCACGCATATTTGCGAGACTATTCACAAGATTATGACTATAACAGAGATACCCCTACTACAGAACTGGAGTTTCAGATAAGAAACTACTCCATCTCCTACAGGGGCATTTGGAGTCCATTGAGACCACACAGAGGCAAGGAGCCCGCACATCAGGTATTGACGATGCTCAGATTGTAAAAGCCGGGGAAATGCATCCTGTTACCTGATCCTAAGTCCTCATGCAGGGGTAAGCCCACTGTATCAAAGCAAGCATTGGAAGAGAAGACCAACTACTGCCGTCTCGAGTAAATAAAACAAGCTGAGGGATGAATCTAACCACTTTCTTGTGGGAATTTTTTCCCTTCCTTTCACCATGGATGAAAGTTCGGAGCATGCTTGATAGCAGCAGCTCACTAAGCCACTGGAGTCAAGCTATCCTGGCTGAAGATGGCTGATAGCCAAAAACCGGTCCTATGATGCTTGATTCCGGTCCAGGGAAGATATGGCTTGGCATTTCGGGCTGGACTGTTCCCATGAGGCACAGGTTCAAGACTGATTTGCATATGAACTGGGGTGGCTTGGTGATCAAAATGACGATGGATTAAACCCAGATCTGTGACTGGGGGTGAATGTTTTGCCATTGTGCAACATTCCGTCCATCGTCTTGTGTGTTTTGATGATAGCAGCAGCAGTCAGGACTTTAGCGGGAGGGAGGGCCAGGCCTGTTTAGGTGGAAAGACGCTTCTAAACTGAGACGCAAGAACACAGAGCATACACAGTACAGCAAGGTCAGGCTTGATGAAGGAAAGGAAAGCCATGATTCAGAAAAGGGGGTGGTGATGAACAGAGTGTCTGAATTAAGCAGACCACTCTTACCCAGTCCAAAGATCAGGGCTTGATCCATCACCGTTTTTTAGCTCACTGCACCATCCCAGCTCAGAACATGGCTATATGCAAATTAGTCTGACCCTGGCCCAGTGCATCATGGGAACAGGGCAGACCAAACTACCAAGCCAATTCTTATACTGGGAAGGAAACAAGCTACCGGGGACCGGTTTCTGGCATTTCAGCCGTCTTCGGCCCGGCTTGCTTGAATCCTGATGGTGCAATGAGCTAGGGACTCACATCTGAGTATACCCTTCCACGCTTAGGTAGCTTGTCTCCTTTCTGGTGAAGAATTGGCTTGGTAGTTTAGTCTGCCCTGTTCCCATGATGCACTGGGCCAGGGACAGACTGATTTGCATATACCCAGGTTCTGAGCTGGGATGGTGCAGTGAGATAAATAACGGTGATGGATCAAGCCCTGACCTTTGGACTGGGTAAGAGTGGTCTGCTTAATTCAGACACTCTGTTCATCACCACCCCCCTTTTCTGAATCAGAAAAGAAAGCCAGGCCGAAATAAAAGTGTTCTAGGAAAGTTATGCGCATGGTTGAAACATAATATAAAAGGTGCACTTGCTCTAAAATCACACACACTACCTTAAGAATTACAACCCAGTTTGCAGGAAGTTGATGCTCAGAGCTCTGAAAAGATCTTGAAATACAATCGGGTATGGCACCAAAGCTGTACACAGGCAAACAATAATAGGAGCAGGAAAGCAAGAAAAAAATAGTCCCCTGAACTACAGATAAATGACAAAAGCGTAAAGATACAGTACTTGGTCCTTGCTCCATGGGAGGAAAAAAAGACATAAAAAGGAGCAAAGAGAAAGGATTGACCACTAGCAAACAAGGATTTTTAAAAGACACAAGCAAACAAATGAAAAGCAGTGGGCGGACTGTCAGCCCACAAAGAAGTACATACAAAGTTTATACAACAAGTCTCCGACAGCTCCACCTGAAAAAGTGCTAGCATGGCCTTTTATGGTAATATTCAACAGCTGTCAATACGAGGTCATGAGGTCATTTGGTCAATGCCACAATTGTTTACCAAACAGTATTGTGCGGACAATTTAACTCTCAAGCAAGCTATGATTAGCTAAACTGTCTGCAGGACTCTATATTAGACTTCTGCATCATCTACACACTAGCCACAGCTTCAGGAAGATACTGCTTTACAGTCTGTGCAGAGCATGTGTTTCTACCACAAGTGAAAAATGTAACCCTGTGAGTTTCTATTCATAGTATGTAGTGCTGTAGATTTACATGCACCTACGTTCTTTTGCTGAAGGATGCATTTATTTCATATCTTTCAGTTTAGTGCAGGAGATATGGAAGCAGGCAACGGCAACTCCCCTACTTAAGAAACCCTCACTGGACCCAACTATACCAGCTCATTTTAGGCCGATATCCCTCCTGCCCTACCATATAAAAATCCTGGAAAAGGCCGTTAGTAGATCTTTGTCGAGCTATCTTGAAGATAACCGCCTACTGGATAAGGATCAGTTTGGGTTCCGCCCAGGCCATGGGACAGAGACTGCGTTGGCTACCATGCTGGACACACTGCAGATGCGAGCCGACAATGGTAATTCATCAATACTAGTGTTGTTGGATATGTCGGCCGCATTCGACACAGTAAGCCACGCAGTCCTACTAGGCAGACTGGAGAAACTGGGGGTGAAGGGCAAAGCACTGACATGGCTACAATCATACCTGTCAGGTAGACAACAGGTAGTGACCATGACTCCGTATGCTTCTCCTAAATCCCTGGTTCACCATGGAATGCCACAGGGCTCGGCGATCAGCCCTATCCTTTTTAACATATATTTGCGGCCTTTGATCCCCATTATAAAATCTTATGGGATCGACCTGATAATTTACGCTGACGACACCCAATTGGTGTTTTCCCTTGAAGGGAAACATGCAGTGTCTATGGACACTTTCCAGGAATGCATGTGTGGGGTTTCTGGTTGGCTCAATGCAAATTCCCTACAATTTTACGAGGGGAAAATGGAGATAGTCTACTGCTCGACTGCGAAATTGAATCAGCAGCCACAGTGTCCGCTTATGCTCTCCCCGGGGGCTGATTTATGTGTCCCAGTTAAGACCGTGCGTAACCTGGGAGTACTGTTTGATGAAGATCTTCAAATGGTATCGCAAACTAACAAAACTATCCACATCTGCTTTGGTCTGCTAAAAGCACTTAGACAGATTCTCCCTCTTCTCCCCGTCGAGACCAGGCCCCTGGTGGCAAGGAGTATAATCTTATGCAGACTGGATTACTGCAATTCCCTATATTTAGGTGCCCCCTCGTATATCTTGCAGGGACTGCAGCAAGTCCAGACCTTTGCAGCCAAGCTGGCACTTAATAGACCACGCAGCTCCTCTACCACAATGGCTCTGAGAGACCTCCATTGGCTGCCCAAGAGGGACAGAGTCACATTTAAATCACTGTGTATTGTCTATGGAGCACAGTACGGGCCCCCTACCAATGCAGGAGAAATTTACATGGTACAAGCCCACTAGGCCTCTTTGTTCCTCTAATCTGAGTCTAGCAACAACTACCAGATTCAAGAGAGCCAGGATGGGAGGTAGGGCTTTCTGCACAGTAGCATCCCGGCTGTGGAATGAGCTGCCCCAGAACATCAGGCAAGCAGACTCCCTGATAGCCAGGTCTTTAGGCTCCTTCTAAAACCTATTTGCCAAAATCTGAGATTTCAGTACCCACTATTCAGCCCTGCCATCGGCCGGCTCCATCTGACTAGGTTCTCTCAAAAAGTACCAGGATACCCGTAGGGTGGCAGTTGCGCTATACAAGAACTATATACAATACAATACAATTTATTATGTGGTTGACACTGCACTATACTCTTGGCGCACCATGCAACAGTAACTCGCGACTCCATACACATGCTCACCTGCTGGGTGAAAACAGTCTAACATGGAGTCAGTGCCCATGCGCATCATCCACTAAGGGAGGAGTCACAGTTCACTTATGACTCAAAATACTTAGATGGAGAAAAACCACCTACAAATGCCTAAGCCCAACACTAGAAGGCAGGAATATGCACAGTTTGTAAATCTTGATGCTACAATCCGATGCTTAAAGGATAAGTAACATTTTCTTTACCCACCCTAATCATACGGGCAGTCGTCATTACTGGTGCCCTTTTCTATGTTCAATCTCCTCTTCAGAAAGAAGTATTTAAGTGGCAAAAATCAAATACTGCAAATATATTATTTTAATCCATTTAGAAAAGGAAGAGCATTTCTCTATTAATCTAAAGAGGTTTTTAATATATATTTTCCATGTAGTAAAAAACGACCCACTCAAGTTTCACTTAATAGCATCTTTAAAACAAAACTATCTCGCTAGTTGGTGATCTTGTTGGCAAAGCAATCCTCAACTTTACCTTTCACAGTCCATTTGTGAGCTTTCCCGTGTCATGTCCCTGTGTAAAAGATAAAGAAGCCTACCCTACCTGGATAGAAGTATATGGCAGCTGCGATCCTGAACGTGAAACCATCTACTAGCAAAGGCATCTGCATGATTGACATTGTTTATTTGTTGATCCCAATCTATATCTATACTAATATATTAAAGAGAGAGCCCAAACCTTTGAGGTGGGTAATCTCAGGAATCACAGCACCAATCACAACACCCAATACAGCGTTGGAAAGGGCAGTTGCAGCAGAAGGACATAGGCTAGGCAGACGCCCACCATATACATTTAAAAGGTAAAAGAACTGTGCCAGCAAAGCAGTCCCTTGTGGGCTTGTCTGCGTTGTTCTGTGGCCGTGTGCTGAGGACGTGACACACACTGGGGCGTGTGGTACGTTCCGCCCTTCATGCCAAGTCTCATATCGTGTGCTGGGGGCGTGTGCGGGCGCAGGATTAGGGAAAAAAAGGCGAGCGTTGTGCCCAATATTTCATTTTTTTTTCGTCCCAGGTTCTATACATTCCAGCTCCGGGTGTCCACCCTGCTCCCTTTAAATACCCCTGCACCCAATAATCATAACTCTCCATTACTCCTTAAAATACCCCAACACTCTTTAACACTAACCCATCTTAACCCTATAAATACCCCTGTACCTCAAAACCCAAACCTACCCCTGAACCCTAAAAATACCCCTGTACCCCAAAACCCAAACCTAGCCCTGAACTCTAAAAATACCCCTGTACCCCAAAACCGAAACCTAGCCCTGAACCCTTAAAATACCCCTGTACCCCAAAACCCAAACCTACCCCATAACCCTAAAAATACCCCTGTACCCCAAAACCCAAACCTAGCCCTGAACCATAAAAATAACCCTGTAGCCCAAAACCCAAACCTACCCCTGAACCCTAAAATACCCCTGTACCCCAAAACCCAAACCTAGCCCTGAACCCTAAAAATACCCCTGTACCCCAAAACCCAAACCTAGCCCTGTACCCTTAAAATACCCATGTACCCCAGAATCCAAACCTACCCCTTAACCCTAAAAAAACCCTATACCCCAAAACCCAAACCTAGCCCTGAACCCTAAAAATACCCCTGTACCCCAAAACCCATGCCTATTCCTAAAACCCTAAAACTACCCCTGTACCCCATAACCTAAAACTATATCTGAACCCTTAAAATACCCAAACACCCCAAATCTTATACCTCAGTACCCCAAAACATATACCTCTATACCCATACTTACCTTATCCAAACATTTTTAAAAAACATGCTTTTACCATTCATGCATTTACAACGAATTTCGTTGTAAATGTATGCGTGGTAAAAGCATATAAAATGTAATGCCATGCGTTATAATGGCATTGCGGAGTCATGGTACTTCCGTAATGAAAGTACTTGGAGTGATGGTTTGCGGAAAGAAAGTTGCGGAATAATGGGTGTTTACCCTCCCCCAGTAAGTACATTGGTGGCACGGCGGCCAACATCTCCAGCAACATACTCATATTTTTTCCCCACCGATTTGAAAAATGCATAGGTCTCTCTCATTGATGGACAGCACCGACATACACTTTTAGACACACCTCCCGCCACAAGGTCTAGAATTGCGAGCTTTAGAGCTGGGCAGCTACGTTCGATCTCGGCATCAGCTCAACATCCTGTGATTCCAGGTAAATCGCTTTGTCTCCCCGTGCCTACCAGAAATGAATGTGTTCTTCTGTAATGTAAATTGTGCTCATGCCATGTTGTCGAGTTTGCGCTATATAATATTGCAAGGAAAAATAAAGTAGGGAAACTCGAGTTCACACACTACTGAACGTGCACTCTTAAGTGCATCAGCGGTGCACTGTGAATCGTAGTGTTTCACAGGCCAGTCAAAGATAAGAAATGCTATCAAAACGAAATCCTACAAAACAACATACTACTGGCCGGCAGCAATTAATACCCGGACAACGTCTGGACGGGCTGCTAGTAATTAATAAAATAAGCCGCGCCTGTTTCACCAAGCGCATCTGGATTAATACACTAATTAAAAAAGAGCCATTGATCCCTCGCTCTAAGCCTTCTGAGCCTCGCCCTCCCACTTCCCACCCAAAGCTTGGTATCACTGTCAGCAGGTTTAGTTTGCCATCAGCAAGTTGGGTGCTTATAGTGGGCCCTTCCCTATTCTACCAAATACAAACTCCACTCGACTTGGCTGGCATTTGTGTTTCTAGTTCCTTTGCCCCATGATTTAGTATCCTTTCTTGCAGCACTAGTGCAGTGCAGTATAAATGTGTGTCATTGGATTTTTCTCAAAATAATAAAGCATTGGATACTGGAATCGCCTCTCGAATGCATAGCTTGATACCGCTTTGTATAGACGTACAAATTGCGCTTCCTAATGCTTCGTAACCAGCCTGTCCTTAGAAAAGTTCTAAGCCGAGCTTTCGTTTTGGCAGTCCTGGCTGGGTGTTCAAGGGGTTTGTCCTCCATCGCTCAACCGAAACAGCTTTTTTGCCAGCAGAGAATTCAGTGTAAGCCACTAATCTTGCTTGTGTATCTTCGCTTGTGTGCCAAGTAAACAGACACACACGCGTCTTGTTTGCTGTGGGTCCTAGTGTCTGTTGGACAGACCAGCTATTTTATAAACAGTAGGAACTGCAGCGTGCCCAGGTGTGTGTTGCCCAGGTTAGTTCAAATTTAATCAGGATAGCAAAGCTTGTTCATCGGTCAGCTTCGTTCTTACCCAAGGAATCTTTGGTTAAAAATAATGTTTAACCTCACGGTTTCCCACAGCAATCACCACTTTTCTGCTTCCACATCGACTTTAAATCAGCTCAAACTCGCTAGAGTTCATTTTATATAGATCTGTGTATAGCACTAACTTGTAGTCTATAATCATTTTGTTTCACTATTTGTTGTATGCAAAAACCGTGTTCCAAATGCTGTGAGCCAAAAACCAATACCAAGTGTGTCTAGTAAATATGTTTCTACTCATGCATCTCGTGCTACTATGGAAATACCAATTATTTTGATGATTGCCTTCTTAAGGATGCTATGAGCGGGAGCGATGCCACAAGAGATGTTTGGAGAAATTAAGTGGGAAGCCCTCTGATATACATTTTTTGGAAAGTTTTTGTTAGTGAGCACTGGTGTGACAAGAGACCATTAGTGAAGCTGGGTTTCGACCATTAGTGAAGCTGGGTAGCATCACGATGACATAATAGTTTACTTATGGTGGTTGCCAGATATTCACGAGGCAGTATTGGTCACAGTGGATCTGTACATCAGTGCTATGGGCAAATTGGTAAAGGTAATGAGATTATTGTAACAGGTGAGTGGGGCAATGATATAAACATTAAGGTGAGTGAGAATTCTAGGGATAAAAGACAATGGAAAAGGTATGTGTGATGCTACTGTTGGGAAGTAGTTGGTAGAGGTGGATCTGGCAGTGATGTCACAAAGATTTTAAGAAAGTGGTGCTGGCGGTGGAAATCATTGGTGAAACTGGTGCTGATATCTCAAGAAGTGACAGAAGTTGAATGAGACACTTGTGGCACATGAGATGTTTTGTAGAAGGTAGGTAGAGACAGTGTTATCACTGAGAAAGTGGTTAGGAAATAAAGATCGTACAAGACGTTATTTGGATATCTGGGCAGAGCGCTGATTTTAAATTTATACTGGGGATGGTCATTGTGAACTTCAATATCACAATAGAGCATTGAAGAAGGTGGGTAGGTACACTGATGAAATTCATTTTTGCTGGACATAAGACCCTGTGCACTTTACCACTTTTAATCTGTGCTAAAATGCTAGTTCTCACTCCTTAAAACATGACCCACACTTATAAGTCCCTAGTTAGGTGGTAACAACATGAACCCAGGGCCTGTAAAATAAATGCTACTAGTGGGCCTGCAGCACTTGTGCCACCAGCCTTTTGCAGCCTTTTAAAACATACACACAGCTGTTGCAGCCTGTGCGCAGTTTTCAATTGCCAGTACGACCTGACAAAATAAACCTTCTGTACATATGGCACCCCTAGCGTAGGCCTAACACCACTTATAGGGGAGGCTGGAATGTATTTCAAAGGCTGTGCATACACTATTAAGTAATACATGCCCTGGTAGTGAAAAACTCCCAAATTCATTTTTCAATACTGGGAGACCTTCCTCTCCTATTGGATAGCATTGGGTTATCTTATTACATTTAATAAGTGATAGCTTTTATTTTGGAAAAGCTAGAATTGTCATGTTTGGTTTCAAAAGAATTGGAAGTTAAACCTTTTTTTAATGGTAAAGTAGGCATTTTCTTATTCTCATCATTTTGTGCCTCCAGTCGGTGTCCTGGATCACATGACTGTGATTAGAGTGGCAATGGGCCTCTGTTTATTCCCCCCAGACAGTGATATAAAGGAGGGCTAGGTGGTGGGCAGATGGGAGAGGCAGAGCTGTTCCCTGTCCCACTTACGTTTCAAAGGCGCTGCCTCAGCACATTCACAAAGAACTTAACACCAGTCTTCTGTCACCCTAGACCTCTTAGAGCCTAGGCACGGAGGAAGGAAATTCCAGAACCAACGGTAGGGGGGGCGGGGCGGAAATCTGGAGGTTTCATCCACTTCAAAGCTGGCACTACATATAGAAATAGGACCCTCTGAGAACTGCCATGCTACTTGAAGCTTGCATTGTACTGTCAAAGGACTGCCTGCTGTTTACGACCAGCCTTCTGCTTGTTCCCAGGACTACTAGAGTGACTCCAAGGGTCTGTTGGCTGACCTCCTGTTCTGGTTTCCAGGTGCAGAACAAGCTGTAGAGGCCCTGGAACTGCTCAGCTTACCTGCTGGAACTGGACCTGCAGTTATCTCCTTATCTTCAAGGGGTACCTTCCCAGGTCCTAGACTCATTCACTGACATGAAGTTTTGGGCTCTTTGCGACTGCAAACAGGCCTGTACACCTCAAGATCTTGCCACCCACGTAGACCACCAACACACAGATCCAATTATCCCAACTCTGCCCTACAGTAACCACCAGCAACGACCACGAAATCTGCACTTTGTACTATAGCATGGACAGCCCGCAGTGAGCACTAATGCCAAGCTCCAGCAATGACCGCCTGTGATGCCTGACAGGATCTTCGCATTACAGCAATGACCATCCGCGACCCTCTCCTCGCGGCCTACTACACCTTGAACTGGACTCTTCACTCCAGACTCTGAAAATGTAACGTTTTCAGTAGGACTAATCTTGTCCCTGTATCCGGCCTGCGCTCCATTGCAGTCAAAGTGTACTTGTTACTTTCACACAGTCTACCCCGACCAGAGGACTGCAATTGGCTCTATGTGCTTTTATACGCTCTACTTCTCAAAATATTTGAAATTGCATATCTCTTGTTCTACGGAATGGATTTTTGTCACTCTGATATCTTTTTATTTATTACATTTTCTCTATTTTCTTGTGTTGTGTGTTCACTTTATTACAGTTTGTGTGCTGAATTAAATACTTAACAAATTGCCTCTAGGTTAAGCCAGCTTGCTTTTGTGCCAAGCTACCTGAGGGTGGAGCACATGTTGATTTAGTGACTTTTGTGGTTCACTCTGACAGGGATTGTGGTTGTTGCATGAGAAGGGTCATCACCCCCCTCAATCAAAAACCCAATTCCCTACAACATTTATTCCACAAAAGATTATTCAAGAAGTTATGTTCTGGCACTGATACCAAAAGATGATTGGTGAAGGTGTCTGAGCATTACTGTCACAAGTGATATTGGAGAACGTAGATAAATAGCCAATGATACTGCATAATATGTGGCGAACGTGAGTTAGGGCATTAATATCAAAGAAGATAATTACCAATAAACTTGGGGGCACTGATTTCACATGAATATTTGTGCTAATGCGTTTGGAATACTTCTTTCACAAGGACTTTTTTAACATAGTTACATTCACATTAATTTCTCAAGGGATTACTGGAGCCATTGTTTGTGGTAGCTGATGTGCCAAGGTGTGTTTTTTGAGAAGACTAAGAGAACATTTATGCCATTAGTGATTATCGGTAAAGGTGGACAGTCTCTTATGTCTTGAGTAGTATCTAGTTGTCCATGGATTCATTTGTGTGTGTCTTTTTTTTAACCCAAATGTCTACAACAATAATGTACCAAACAGACAGATTGGAAGGGCCATCTACAGTTGCACCAAAAGGAGCCCCATGTCAGACCAAACCACGTAAATTATGCTATACAAAGAGCATTTGTGATTAGGCTCCCTCGTTAGGTGGGAGACAGTGGCAGTGAAATCCAGAGATGTAATCACCATATGTCAGGTAGTGATAAATGTACATCTTCCATTCTTCATAAATTATTATTTCTTTTGGTTTGATACATTTCCCTACAAGCCCACATGGAATAACGCCACAGCAATTCCTGACACAAGTTTTAAACATAATTGTATCGTGGTTAACAAATGAACAAAGCACCTGATAAAAGCGAAACTAAAATCCCCCACAACTGTTAGATGACATGAGGTTAGGTTACCATTTTAGACTGACAGTGTTCCAAGTGAAACGCATCAGTCTAATATGGAATATCTTTAGTCTGCTCAGGTTTACGTGGTGAATCTGACTAGTGACTGAGTCCACCCAGTCCTTCAGGCACTCTAGCAATGCTGCCAGTGATAGGCTGCCCAAGTCTCTCTGCACATTACTCTCTGAATCTTTTAATTCTTGGTGACTGCCTCCTGAAACTTGCCCTATCTCCCTCACCAAAAAAGGTGTACCATCTTTTGTAGTAGGGTATCTCTGTGTATAGTCATAATCTAGTGAATAGTTCCGCCCATGTGCTGGTACCCCGGAGCAATCAAAAATAATCTCTTAAGCTGTCTTCTTTGCAGTCCAGCATAGACACTTAAGAGAAAATCAAGACAAATAATGCAGCCTAACACTTCCAAGGCTACAAAGGCCACCACTTCATCTAAACAGTGAAAAGAATAGCCAACAATGTCAGATTTTACACATTTTACCAAGTTGCTCTCATAAAGAAAACTCCCCTTCACCAAAATCCTTGAAATGATAGAGAGGAAGGTTTGGATAGACAAGCCCCCAGAGGCTGCCATTATGTGTCTGGAAAAGGGACACTGTGCCTTTAAGGAACTCTCCAGAGACCTTCAGTATCCCAGGATGCACAGCCAAAGTCCTTTTACTTTCAGTTCTTTCTGAAGGTGTATAAAGCAAGGCCTGTAGCATACATTACAGTACCATTTTCTCCACCGGAGAGGAGGGCGGGCGCTTATGACTATAACAGAGATACCCCTACTACTGAACTGGAATTACAGGTAAGAAACTACTCCTTCTGTAGTAGGGGATCTCTGTATATAGTCATAATCTAGTGAATAGAATGACAAGCCCATCTCAAAAACCTGTCCGGCGGTGGAGAAAAAACACACAACACCTCTATTGTGCAAACAGATTTCTCAATGAAGCCTGCCCAACCTGAGCATCTGTTCCGGCATCAAAGTCCAGACAGTAATGCTTAGCAAAGGTGTGGACCGACTTCCAAGTGGTAGCCCTGCAGATCTCTGCAATGGGAACATTACATAGCAAAACTATTGTAGCCGCTCTACCTCTGGTAGAATGAGCCTTAGGCTTACCCCCTAGGTCTTGTTAGCCTTCTGATAACATAACTGGATACAGGACACAATCCATCTAGAAATGGACTGTTTCGAGGTGGAAAGACCAATCCTGACCGACACATAATTGACAAACAATTGGTCTGACCTACGAATATCCTTGGTCTTATCCAAGTAAAATTTCAACACTCTCCTGACATCCAGGGAGTGAAGAGACCTCTCCGCTGGAGTGGAAGGGTTCTGAAAAAACGTAGGCAACGTTATAGTCTGATTGCCATGGAAATCATAAATCACCTTAGGAAGGAACTTAGGGTGAGTACTCATCACAACCTTAGCAGCATGAAATACAGTATAAGGTTCTTGGAAACACAATGCCTGAATTTCACTTGATGTGATGGCCACAAGGAAGGCCACCTTCCATGACAAATGCTACAGAGAAACCTTATGGGTAGGTTCAAACAGCTCCTTCATCAACCGGAACAGCACCACATTCAGCTCCCATGATGGCGAAGGACGTCGAACAGGAGGAAACACTTTCTTCAATCCTTCCAAAAAATCTTTAATCACAGGGATCTGGAAGAAGGATGTCTGTGAAGGGCATTTCCTATACGTAGTTAATGCTGCAAGGTGAACCTTAATCGAATGAAAATTAAGTCCAGACTGAGCTAAATGCAAACAGTATGGAATAATGACATCTTCCTTGCAGGTCGTCGGATCATAATTCTTGGAAGTGTACAAGATGCAGAACCTCTTCCAGGCATAGGAAGTCCTAGTGGAAGGTCGCTTAGCCTCCTTAAGTACATTCATGCAATCATCAGGTAGATTCAGGTGTCCATATTGTACTATCTCAGGAGCCGCAGGTGGGGGAGGAGAGACCGGTGAAGCAGGTCCGTGAACCACCATTGGTAGCCGTTATCGGCAGTCCTCTGTTAGCAGCCAGTGCCAGATCGCCTGCGCTTCTTGTGACAGTGTGCGCGATCTCGAACCCCCTGCTTGTTGAGGTAATACACTGTGGTCGTATTGTCCGTCTGTACAAGCAAGGAGTTGGTCTGGAAGTACGGATGAAAGGCCTTCAGTGCCAAGTGAACAGCTCTGAGTTCCAGGAAATTGATGTGATACGTGGATTCCGCCGGGGGCCACGTTCCCTGGATTTGTAGATGGTCCGAATGCACTCCCTAGCCGTGGAGAGAAGCATCTGTGACGATAGTCTGAATGGGAATGTGGAATGGAACCCCTCTGAGGAGATTCTCTGCTGAGCACCACCATCTCAGGGACTGTTGAGCGTGAAGGGACAGCCGGATCCTGTCATCGCAGCTCCCCCGCTTCTGGTCCCACTGATCTTCCAAACATTCCTGCAGCGGCCTCACGTGGAGGCGTGCGTGTGGCGTGAGGAAGATGCAAGAGGCAATCGACCCCAGTAGAGAAGACACCGTCTTCACTGTCTTAGATGGAACCGCATGAGAGCCTGAGCTTTCCGAAGGATCGATAAGCGTCGCTCCTCCGAAGGAGACACGCTTGCTGAAAGAGTATAGATGGAGGCTCCCAAGTACTGTAGGCACTAGACAGGAGTCGGAACAGACTTTGACATGTTTATGTGCAACCCCAGCTGGCTCAACAGAACGGCCGTCCTGTTGAAGTGCAATTGTGGCGGCTTTGATCAACCATGCGTCCAGGTATGGGTAGACAAACACCTTATTCTTTCTCAGGTGAGCCGCTACCTCTGCCATGCACTTTAAAAAGGTCCTGGGCGCAGACTACAGTCCAAACTGTAGTACGGTGTACTGATAGTGATTTGTGCCAACCAGAAATCGCAGGAACTTCCGATGTTTTCGTGCAATGGGCACATGGAAGTCGTCATCTTGCAGATCTATTGCGCAAAGCCAGTCTCCTCTTTGCAGCTGAGGATAAATCTGGACCAGAGACAATATGCGAAACTTCTCCCTGCGAATCCATTTGTTAGCTTGTCACAAATCCAGAATGGGCCTGAACTCGTTCTTGTCCTTCCTGCACACCAGAAAGAACCGGGAGTAAAAACCCTTTCCCCTTTGAGACAAAGAAACGTCTTCTATCGCCCTTTTTCTTAATAGGGTATCAGCCTCCGCTTGGAGCTCAAGCAGCTGGAACTGCAAGCAAACCGGTAGAATAGCTGGAGGAGGGCTGACGAAACGAAGACTGTATCCATTGCAAACAATATTCAGCACCCACTTGTCCTGAGTAATTTTTTTCCACTCTGCCAAGTAATTCTGTATGCTTCCCCCTACCGGAGCGGGTAACGGAAGAGGGGGAAGTAGCACCTCAGGGCTTAGACCCGGCTGGGCCCTTGATCGCCGAGGAGGACTGCTGTCCGCCTCCGCCCCTCTGACGCTTCTGGAATGGCTGCCGCTGGTACTGCTGCTGCTGTTGCTGTTGACCAGCTTGACGACCCTGCCCTCGTCTTTGCGAACCATACCGCCTCTGGAACGGACGGAAGGACTACCTCTGCTCTTTTTGTTTTTCTAAACCAACAGCTTTAAGTGTCTCTACCTCTGCCTTCATGCGGGCCATCTCCTCGTCCGCATGTGATCCAAAGAGAGCCGATCCAGAGAATGGTAAATTAGCGACTCTGTTGCGCCTCTGGTTTGAGAGATGTAAGGCGCAACCACACATGTTGCCATAAATTGATGCCATAGCAGTAATCCTGAGCCGCCAGGAGAGAGGCGTCCGCCGCAGTGCTGATGACCTGATTGGAGACCATCATGTCCTCATTCAAAATCTCCTGGATGTCTTCTCCCCTATCCCTCTGGAGTACCTCCAGGAACTGCTGCAGGGACTCCCACAAGGATCGGTCGTAGCGTCCCAAGAGCGCTGAGGCACTTGCCACTTTCATTGAGGTGGCCGCAGTCCCAGAGACTTTCTGTCCAGCTGAGTCCATCTGTTGGCTTTCCTTATCCGGCGGCACCGTAGAAGACGGGGTAGTAGAATGCTGCTTCTTGGCAGCAGTTACGATAACAGAATCTGGTACCGGATCTGATCTCAGGAACGCCGGATCGGAATCCGGGGGCCTGTACTACTTCTGCAGCCGGGATGGAGCTGACTTCACTGAGGCCGGAGTCAGAAAAAGCTCCTAAGCCGGTTCCTCCAGTCCTGGCAACAAGGGGCGAAACAAATGCCGCTTGTGTAAGGTTTCAAATATCACCAATGTAAAAGGTGTGGGTACCGACAAAGTGATCCCCAACTTCGCTGCCCCTCTCAATAGCACCTCCTGAAATGTTACGATGTCCTCCACCGGGGACACCCTCATATGGGGGAAATCTGATAAGGTGGGAGAATATCTCGGGACACTTAAAGAGTCCGTATGATAGGACCGTGACCTATCCCGGTGACGATGACAGGACCATGTTGTAGACCGACGGTCGATGTCTCCCTCTGGACCGTGATCTAGACCTCCTAGTCCTCGGGCGATCCACTGGTGGTACAGGAGGCGGGAGCTTTGGAGGCAGAACCGGAGTCCTACGCTGTAGAGGCCTTGTAGGCGGTGACCGAAGGAGCGGGAGCGATGGAGGAGGCAGTCGTGGAAGCGGAGGAGGCAGAGAAGTCAGAGGAGGAGGCAAGGGAGGTAGCGGAGGTGGCTTCCTCGGAGGCAATGGTGGTGGCGTAGGCGTCCTGGGCCTAGAAGGCGAATAGGTACGAGAATATTCGGATTCCGAAGACCTAACTACTCTCTACTTCTGCACAGGTCTTCACGAGGATGCTCTGGAGGCAGACCTCTTTTCAGCCGAGCGCCGGCGCCGCCGCGACCGGGGGCTCGTATTATACAGAAGATAGGCTGACTACTGAGGCAGAGGACATCGTCCTGGTCCTTGAATGCATCCTCGACGTCGACTTTTCCTTTCTCGACGTCGATCTCTTCGCCTTTCTGCTTCTCAACGTCGATCGTCTAGACGTCGATGAACTCCTCAACATCGACTCTCTTCTCTTCGACGCTGACTTGTCTTTCGTTGACATCGAACATCGAGTCGACCTCAACAGCGAGCGCCGGTGCCACCTAGACTCTCTCGACGTCGATGATGTGTCGACGCCGGTGAAGTCCTCAACGTCGACCTCGTCCGATGTCTCGATGTCCTTCCCCTCGACGTCGAACGTCTACGTCGCTTCGACCCAGAGCCCTGGGTCGACAGGGAACAGATAGTGGTCATGCCTTTCGACGCCGACGTCGAAGCCATCGACGTCGACCGTGACCGGTGCCTTTTCTGGGCCTTTTCTTGACTGGGGAGCCCCCAGAGGCCGAAGCACAGGCAGAGGACGATGCCTGAGTCCCTCCATGCCCAGACCCACCTGGTTCCTGATGTCTCCTCTGCTCCAGGCCTTGGAGACAAATCTTCTCCCTGTCACGCAGGGTCCTCCTGGAAAAAGATTGACAAATCTCACAGGCTTCAGGGACATGGAAGGAAGGGAGACAGAGTATGCATACTCTGTGGTGGTCAGATTTAGCCTTCTTTCTGGCACACTTAGGGCACTTGTAGAATAAAGCTGGCATATTCGACTGAAGGAGTGGGCAAAACTGGCTGAAAAACACATCAAAGGAAAAGGAAGACCCCAGACATCGAGTGAAACACTCAAAACACTTGAAAAGTGCCAAAAAATGAAGAAATACCCAAAAAGGGAGAGCCCAATGCTCCAGGGTCCTGCTAGCCGTAGCCGGGAAAAAAACCTGAAAGTAACAGGACTTTGGCTGTGCATCCTGGGATACTGAGGTTCTGTAGTAGGGGATCTCTGTGTATAGTCATAATCTAGTGAATAGTCCCACCCATGTGCGGGGACCCCGGAGCAATCAAAAATAGTCTCTTAAGTTGTCAAAAAATGCAGAACTGCAAAGACACTTAAGAAAGAATTTAAAGACAAATAATGCAGCCTATATCCACAGGCTACACTGTCCAGTACTTCAACTAGAAATTCCACCAAAAAAAAACCCACACACACATCACAGCCTGCCCAGTTTTTTCCGTAGAGAAACTTGCCTCTACCTTTAAAAGCCTCTGGAATGATAGAGAGGAAGGCATGGACAGACAAGCCCAATAGGCTGCCATTATGTGGCTTAAATAGGATACTGTGCCTTTAAGAGAACTTTCCAGAACTTCTCCCAGTATTCCAGAATGCACAGCAGGTCCCTTTTACTTAGTTCTTTTTTCCGGCTCCTGCTACAGGACCCTGGTGCATTGAGCTCTCCCTTTTTCAAAGGTTTATTGGATTTTTGTGCACTTTTTGGTTTAAAGTATTATCAGTTACTGTACTTGGTGTTTCCCTTCACTCCTGTGTATTTGTTCAGGCTTTTTAGGGCTCTAAAATGCCTGCTCTTTTCGACAAGTGCCCAGCAAGTGGAAGGAAGAAGTCCAAGACTGATCCACACGACGTCTGCATTATCTGTCTCGCTGAAGCACATGTCCTTGAAGAATGTGACATCTGCCAGTACCTTTCAGCAAGGACCCTGAGGGAAAGGCTGAAGATTAGGCTTTAAGGCCTAGAGGAGAGACGACTGCGGGCTGCAGGTGGGTCTGGGCAGGCTGGGAAGGCTCCCTCTGCTGAGGCCTCTAGGGGGCTCCCCAGAGGCAGGAAGCCCAGCAAACGGTCCTGATCTCAGTCGGCGTCGATTGCATCAACGGCACCTTCGAGAGGGATGACGACGGTGTGTTCCCCATCTCCCCGGGGCTCCGGGTCGAGATGGCGTGAAGGATCGACGTCGAAGGGCCTGGGTAGGCCGCCGTCGAGCCCACCGTCGACTGCTTCTATGTCGTCGACGTCAGCGTCGAGCTATCGGCGTCGAAGAAAGAGCGACAGGCGTCGGCGCTCGCCGTCGAGGCGACACCGCCGGTCGCCGTCGAGTAGACGGTCGGCGTCGAGAGGATCCTCGACTTCGAGGACCTCGAGAAAGCGGTCAGCGTCAAGGAGGAGTCAATGCTCATCGTCGAGGACTGAACGTTCGACGTCGCGGAGGTGGCGTTCGGCGACGAGGAAGAAGCGTTTGGCGTCGCGGAGGCGGCGTTCAACGGAGGGAACGATCGCGCAACAAGTCATCCACGCGGTCGAGACGACGCCACAGGAGGCGCAGGTCTCGTTCTCATACGAGGTCCTCAGGGACCAGGGACTACTCTCCGACTTTGTCGGAATCACCGGAGACAAGGGTGTCACCGGTTGACGATCTGGGGCCCAAGACATCGGTAATCCTCGAGACACTGCACCAGAAACATCTGTCTCGTCCATTATTGCCACTGGTACCGGGCCTGGAGGATCCGGCCATGGACCTTTTTCTCACGCCGGCGGTGACTAAGGCGGCCCCCTCGAGACAACAGAAAAAATACCGGGCTCCCGATTCTGATCCAGCTTTTCTTAGAGTGGAACCCCCTCCAGACTCTGTGATAGTGACGACGGCTCGTAAACAGCATGCCACCACTCCGTCCACCACAGTCCCACCAGATAAAGAATCTCGATGGCTGGATTCGGCTGGTAGGAAGGTTTGTGGGACGTTGGCGACCTCCATGAAGGCTGTGAGTGCCACGGCCTTGTTGGGGCGCTATGACCGTGCCCTCTGGGAATCCCTCCGGCAGTTTATAGAACACCTGCCTCGTGACAAGAGAAGATTTCCAGGAGGTGTTAAATGAGGGGATGTTGGTGGTGAATCAGGTCATCAGTTCTGCAGTCGATTCTTCCCTCCTGGCGCGCATGGCTTCTGCCATGGGATTAACCAGCGACGACACGCCTGGCTCCTCCTCACGTCGCTGAAACCTGACGCACAACAAAGGGTTTGATTGCCGGGGTCCACGCACATGGGCGGGACTATTCACTAGATTATGACTATAACAGAGATACCCCTACTACAGAAATGGAGTTACAGGACAGAAACTACTCCGTCTCTGGGGAGTTCCTTAACCCCTTCGATGCTCATGACGAGCTCAGCTCGTAATGAGGCACGGTTGGGCTGTGCTTATGATGAGCTGAGCTCGTCATGAAACAATAGAGTTCAAAGCCTCCCAGCACAGGAGGGGAAAAGCCATAGCAGCCAAGGTGTTAAAGGCACGGTATCCCTTTTCCAGACACATAATGGCAGCCTATGGGGGCTTGTCTGTCCAACCCTTCCTCTCTATCATTTCAAGGATTTTGGTGAAGGGGAGTTTTCTCTATGAGGGAAACTTGGTAAAATGTGTAAAAGCTGACATTGTTGGCTATCCTTTTCACTGTTTAGATGAAGTGGTGGCCTTTGCAGCCTTGGAAGTGTTAGGCTGCATTATTTGTCTTGATTTTCACTTAAGGGTCTTTGCAGGACTGCAAAGAAGACCGCTTAAGAGATTATTTTTGATTGCTCCGGGGTCCACGCACATGGGCGGGACTATTCACTAGATTATGACTATAACAGAGATACCCCTACTACAGAACTGGAGTTACAGGTAAGAAACTACTCCATCTCACTCCTTTAACATGAGGTGATCATGGATGTGTATGCCCTGTAATCTTACACATAGAGAGATGTATGTGAATTTAATTGTAATAATGATGTATGATGGGTTGAAAAAACATAATGTAAATAATAAAGTAGTGTCTCTCTCTTCTCCTCACCCCCTCCCAGTGTTCTAAATGTTCGCCTTTTGCATTGATCATAAAGTTCTATTTTTCTTTTAGGTATGATGACCTGTTGGTGGTCCCAATTATTGAAAATACACCGGAAGAGAAAGATCTGAAGTTTCGGATGGTACAAGCAATGAACGACTATCCCGACTCTTGCGCTGTCTTAGTCCGCCGGCATGGAATCTATGTTTGGGGAGACACTTGGGAGAAAGCCAAAATCATGTGAGTATCCTGTATTAGAGAGAATGCCAGTGTAGTAAATAAGAGTGGGAAGCAAGCTTGGTTCTGAGTAGGACGGTCACCTTAGTAGTAACCACAAATCAAAACATCAGAGCCTAAAACTTCACACCCACGTGTCCAAGATTGAACACCTTAACCCCTCAATTTAAGCTCATTCATCAGTGCTAAGCATAAACATTTGAGATGTAGTTTACACTGCTACTAGGGTCTGCAATCCTATGGTCACTCCAGATTTTTGCTTTACTGGTTTACGACTTTCCCTGGCTGTGGGCCTGCTAATCAGACTCACTGCCTAGCTGTTCTCTCTTTAAATTGACATCCATGTACTGTAGGTGCATTTACCAATTGGTATTGAGTCACTCTTGTAAGTCCTTGTACAGTGTACCATAGGTACCCAGGGTATTAGTGAACCCAAGGCCTACCAGGGGCTGCAGCATGTATTATGCCACCCCTGGCTGGCCTTCCAAATCTGACACAATTGGCTGATCAATCAAGGTGGTGTAATCACCCTTTGCTTTAGATATAGTATACCTATATATAAACCTAAAATGGACACATATACTCCTATTAGTCACTCCTATGGCAGGCCTTAACAATCCTGGAGGCAGAGTGCTTGGAATTATGTGAGATAGTGCTCTGGCATGAGCTGAGCCTGTCTGCAGATTTCGGAACCAAGTCCTTTAGCTGTTTCCATGATAACACTATACCATATACTCTTAAGTGAATTATAATCCTCGCGGTTATTGCTAACTTTGGCATAGCATTATCAAAACATGTCGAGTAAGGTGTCATACGAATTGGAATACTACCCCCTCACCAGTTCTGGCGACGGGGGTAGTATTCCACCCTTTTAGAGAGACACGACATGTATGTAACTGTGAACCCCGGTAAAAGTTAACTCGAGCCTCAGCATCACAAAATGGATGCTGCCACCACAGACACAAGTCTGATCTCCTGCTGCTGGGAGTCCTTCCAGCGAGGGAGGCCTGGACAAAGGCTTTCCTGCCATGGGAGGTGCTAGCACCACCCCGGACAGGATTTTGTGTATTGGATAGGACAGGCCTGAAAGGAATGAGACATGCCTGGGGCACACAAGGTGCCCTGTGCATACACCGGCTCAAACCAGTTGCTGGGGCACTCCAGCCCCAGCTTTGGCGCGAAACCGGACAGAGGATAGGGGGTGTAACCATCCCCCTTCCTGATCCCACCCATAGGGGAATAAAGGTAGGAGCTGGGCCCATTCCAAATTAGATTATCCTGAATTGAAACTTTACTAGAAGAAACTCTGGACTTCGACTTTCTGCTCCACAGAAGACTGAAGAAATCTCCCTTGTGGCCAAGGAGTGACCACCCTACACAACCAGGCACCATCAAGCGTTCACGGTTCACTTTATCGTCTTCCCTGGTGGATCCAGACTTCAGAGCCCGACGAGACCCGGACTTCCAGACCTCTCCGACCTCAACTCACATCTGCAGCACAGCCGAGATCCGTGGGTGCGACGAGACACGTGGGACCGGCCATCTTGAAGAAACTGCACTTCGCTTCCAGCACAACTTCAGAGGCATCCTCAACTAAGTGCTTTGGGGATTGAGAAGCCCCAGCCTCGAGCAGCTCCTGCACAGAAGATCAGCCCTCCAGCATCCACAAGATCTGCGTGGGGCCCTTTTGCTTGATTGCTGCTCGACGCGTTGTCTGGTCACTTGCCGGCTGGCTAGTGGCCTCCTAGATGACGATGCTTGAAATCCACACCGCTGGTCTGGTTGCTCCAGACTGGCCCATGCTTCCCTGCAAAGGAGAAGCACCCTCCTGGTCCGCACCAGACTCCATCTCCACTCACCGCGTGGGTTGCCTTTGCAAAGGCCTGTTGACGCCGAATCCGGAACCAACACCGCCGACAGCGAGAGTCTGCGTGGGACAGCTCGTGCCTCCATCCTGGTCGTCGAAGACACCTCCTGGTTCACGTGGCTGCAGAGTCAAGCATCCACTCTTCACCTGATAGCGACAACAGCATCTGGTTCCACTCCAGTCACTGGCTAATGACTCTGAACATTGTCCCCTCTGCTTTCAGGTCTTCATCTTCCTTAATCCACCCGTGGATCACTCCGGACAGCCTCCTCCTGGTCGCCTGCAGCATCTATTCTTCAAGGCTCCATAGACTTCAACGCGGAAACCCGACACACTTTGAGACCTATGCACCCGCAGCCCGTGGGTGAGGTAACAAGAGCATTTTGGTGCTCAAGGGTAGATTGACCCTCCTAGTGTCCAGATTTCCAGTCGTTTTAGTCCTAGCTAGTCGGAACTCTCTAATACTTACCTTTTCGTAATTTGTACTGTCCATTGACTTTGTTACGCATCTCGCGTGTGAGTTCACACTCTGCCAACTCGTCCCGTGCGCCTCCTATTACTTACCTAAAGTTAGGATACTGTAGTCCCAGCGATCCTACAGCCTCTGGACAGCTCCATTCCTTCTATCGACTTTCTCAACCCACTTACTTAGTATATGGTTTGACGTGCCCCTAGTGCACCATTGTAATTCGTGCAACTTAAACGTTTTTTTTCCTAAGAGTCTTGTCATGTGCTTAACCCTCTGATCTCATAAAGAGTTCAGAGTTGTTTGTTATTAATAAATATATTGTTTATTTTCATAACAACTAGTGTGGTGTCCTTTTACTTGGTATTCAAGGGGTTATATGTGGTAAAACAGCTGGCTTCACATGCCAAAAGAGTTTAGCCTAAGACTGCTTTGTCCGTGCTACCATTAGGATAGCTGGTCTATAAGGTTGACTTACAACCAATCACCATAAGGGTTGTTTGGACTGATACAAGGTGATCACTAGAACTAGTGAGCATCATATATCAGGCCAACTACTCACATTGGTGTGCAGCGGTTGGGATTTGAGCTTGCTGTTGTTTTTACCAAATATAATCTTGAGATCTCATTTGAAAGATCACATAAGGTACCATAGGTACATATAACAAGTTTAGAAATACTGAGTTCTACTGAACCAGCTGTTGTAGTAGAAAGGGAGTAGCACACCCTGACTACAACTCTTAGCAAGGGATCAGTAGGAAAACCCATATTGTAGGTAAGTGCACCACTTACACCTCACTAGAAAGCATGTCTACCACAGGAGAGAACACATTGGCTCCCCTTGTGGCTAGTGACCCTCCACAGGTCATTTCAAGATATGCAGCACTCAGCTTCCAGGAGATGAGACCATTGTGTACCTCCAGGAAACTGAAACAGGGTTGTAACCCTACCCTTCCTTTTCAGATAGGTCTCTTAGAGACATATGATGCTAGAAGGGCATCTAACCCAGGCCCCTCTGATCCTACAGATGGAAGCATGCCCACCTTAGAAGGTGACCCTGAGTCTAACCTCCCTGAAACAGAAGATGTAGATGGTGGGGTAGATGGGAACTCATCTGAGGAGGAGGTAGACAATGGCCAACCTTTAGTCAGTAGACTTACCAGGGCCAACTTAAGCCTACATGGGGATGGTACTGGGGAGCCCCAGTCCTGTCCACAAGCAGGCCTAACATTGGGAACAGACGAGCTAGGTCTCACTCCAGAGGCTCTAACAGATCTGTTCACTCCCATGTCTCTCATGCATCTTCTCAGAGAGGGAAGACTTCCCCTCAGAGAAGAGAACATGAAGCAAACATGAAGGAAGTCTATCTGAGGATCCACAGGGAAGAACTTGCCCTTGCCAAAGAAAAACTTGCCTTTGCCTGAGAGCAGAAATTGAGTGGGTTAGAACCCACTGGTGGCAGCATTATCACTAGAGATAAAGACAGGAGTTTTGATAATAGACACCTGAGTAAAATAGTGCCCTCCTATAAGGTAGGAGATGACATCCACAAATGGATGGCTGCTTTGGAGAGGGCCTGCACTGTACAGAGTCAGTGGGCAGCTATTCTGTGGCTCTCCTTTGAAGGTAAAGGTAGAGATAAGCTCCTCACTGTTAGAGCTGAGGATGCTAATGATTACCAAGTCCTGAAAAATGCACTGGTTGATGGGTTTGGCTTAACAACTGAACAGTACAGGTTGATGTTCAGAGACACCCAGAAAACTCAGTCTCAGGATTGGACTGACTTTGTTGATTATGCCACTAAGGCTTTGGAAGGCTGGCTACTGGGAAGTAAAGTTACTGATTACACAGGATTGTATAATCTAATTATTAGAGAGCAAATCTTAAATAACTGTCAGAACCAGTTGTTGCATCAGCACCTTATTGACGGAGATCTGACCTCTCCCCAAGAATTGGGAAAGAAGGCAGACAGATGGATCAGGACAAGGGTCAAACAGCAGAACCAGAACCAGGGTGGTGGCCAGAAGAAAGCAGACCAGAGGGGTAATAATGAGAACAAACAAAATGACCAGAAGGCTTCAACAGGGCCCCAACAATCTAAGGAGAGTGTGTCCCAGAATTCCCAAAAGAAGAAGACTGATGTTCCAAGAAAACCATGGTGCCAATACTGTAAAAGTAAGACTCGATGGTTTAGTGAGTGCACCAAGAAAGGCACAGCTCCTACCACTACTGCCCCTAAGGCACCTGCACCCCCTAGTACAGTTAGTAGTGGTAGTGCACCCCCCAAGGCTATAGTTGGGTTAACCCTGGGAACTGAGGTGGGTTCTGACTTAGTCAGGATACCTACTCAGGCTGTTCTTTTTTGTAGTGGGGCCATGGATTTGACCCCTACTGTAAGTCCCAGTACACTGGGCAAATACAGGCAAACGCCTTTAATTAATGGAAAAATGGCTCAGGCCTACAGGGACACTTGTGCTAGTGTCACTATGGTGACACCAAACTTTGTGGACCCTGATCAGGTAGTACTCGGTTCAGACTACCTAGTGACCAATGCTAGCAATGTCACTACCAATCACAGTATGGCAGTTGTTAACTTCTCCTGGGGAGGGGTAACTGGCCTCAAAAGGGTTGTAGTTAGTTCAGACTTCCCAGTGGACTCTCTGTTGGGCAATGATTTGGAATCCTTTTTATGGTCAGAAGTGGAGTATAGGACTCATGTGGAGATGTTAGGTTTGTCAGCACATGTCCTTGCTTTGACCAGGTCACAGGCCAAGAAATGCCCAGCTGAACAAGTGCTGGATCCTGGAACAATGGACCAGACACTACCGAAGAGAAAGAGCAGTAGGGTTAAGGCAGTGCTATCCCCCCTGCCTCAAAGTGAGGATCAGCCCTCTCAGGAGACTGACCCAAAGACCCCAGAAGGAACTGTCCTAGAAGAGCTTGAACCTGACCAGATTGAGTTTCTTGGGACAGGGGGACCTTCCAGGGCAGACCTGAGGCAGGCACAGTTACACTGTTCCTCTCTTGAACCCCTCAGACAGCAGGCTGCTGCTGAGGCTGCGGGTAATGCTACAGGTACCCACAAGGTGTACTGGGATGATGGACTCCTATACTCTGAGGCAAGAGACCCCAAGCCTGGTACTACCATGAGGCTGGTTATCCCCTTGTCTCTGAGAGGTTTCCTTCTTACCTTAGCCCATGAGATTCCCCTTGCAGGTCACTTAAGCCAGAACAAGGGACTTGGGAAAGACTTGTCCCTCACTTTCACTGGCCTCATATGTCTGAAGACACCAGAGTTTTGTCGCTCATGTGTCACTTGTCTAGCCAGTGGCAAATCAGGTGGCACAACAAAGGCCCCCCTTATACCACTACCTGTGGTGGGGGTACCCTTTGAAAGAGTATGTATTGACAGTGTTGGGCCAATGGACCCCCCAACAGCATCTGGGCACAGATTTATACTAGTGGTAGTGGATCATGCCACTAGGTATCCAGAAGCTATTCCCCTTAGTACCACTACAGCTCCTGTTGTGGCCAGGGCCCTACTTGTAGTTTTCTCCTGAGTGGGGTTTCCTACGGAGGTTGTCTCTGACAGAGGTGCAAACTTTATGTCAGGATACTTGACTGCAATGTGGAAGGAGTGTGGTGTAAATTACAAATTCACCACCCCCTATCATCCACAGTGCAATGGGCTTGCGGAGAGATTCAACAAGACCCTAAAAGGGATGATAAAAGGGTTACCTGAAAAGCTTAGGCAAAGATGGGACATCCTTCTACCCTGCCTTCTGTTTGCTTACAGAAAGGTCCCACAGAAAGGGGTTGGTTACAGCCCTTTTGAGCTACTATTTGGGCATCCTGTAAGGGGACACCTATGTCTTGTGAAGGAAGGATGGAAGTAACCTCTCAAAAAGCCTAAACTTGACATAGTGGACTATGTTCTTGGTCTCTGCTCCAGGATGGCAGAGTACATGGAGAAGGCATCTAAACCCCCTGAGGCCAGCCAAGAACTTCAAAAAGCTTGGCATGACCAAAGGGCTGTCCTGACTGTTTACCAGCCTGGACAGAAGGTGTGGGTGTTGGAGCCAGTGGCCCCAGCAGCTCTCCAAGACAAATGGTCTGGACCCCATACCATCATTAAACAAACGGGAGAGGTCACCTACCTGGTAGACCTTGGAACTCCCAGGAGCCCTCACAGGGTACTTCATGTGAACAGGCTCAAGGTATTTGTTGACAGGGAGGACATGGGCTTGCTCATGGCCACAGATGAGGGACAGGAGGAAGAGAGTGACCCTCTCCCAGACCTGCTCACTCAGAACCCTGATGATGGATCAGTAGATGGTGTGGTCTTTTCTGACAGCCTCTCTGAACATCAGCAAAAGGATTGCAAACAGGTTCTTCAATCCTTTAGACAAATGTTCTCTCTGACCCCCAGTCAGACAAACTGGTGCAACCATGAGGTGGACACTGGTGACAGTCTGCCTATAAAGAGTAAAATATACAGGCAACCTGACTACGTCAGAGACTGCATAAAGAAAGAAGTACAAACGATGTTGGAATTGGGAATCATTGAACCCTCAGAGAGCTCTTAGGCTAGTCCTGTAGTTCTAGTGCCAAAACCTCACACATAGGATGGTAAGAGAGAGATGAGGTTTTGTGTAGACTACAGGGGTCTCAATGCTGTCACTAAGACAGATGCCCATCCAATACCCAGAGCATATGAACTCATAGATAAATTGGCTTCTGCCAAATTCTTGAGTACATTTGACCTAACAGGTGGTTATTGGCAGAACAGGTTAGCTGAGGATGCCAAGGCCAAAACAGCATTTTCTACCCCAGGAGGTCATTACCAATTTGTGGTGATGCCCTTTGGTTTGAAAAATGCACCTGCCACTTTTCAAAGGTTGGTGAACCAAGTTCTCACTGGGTTGGATGACTTTTGTGCAGCATATCTAGATGATATTGCTGTCTTTAGCTCCACCTGGGAGGATCACCTGATCCACCTGGGGAAAGTTTTGGAGGCTCTGCAAAAGGCAGGCCTCACTATCAAAGCTACTAAGTGGCAGATAGGGCAGAGTCAGGTTGTGTACCTGGGCCACCTTGTAGGTGGAGGCCAGGTTCAACCCTTGGAGAGCAAGTTAGAGGCCATAAAGGACTGGGCTCCTCCAACTACCCAGACACAGGTCAGAGCTTTCTTGGGCCTGTCTGGTTCTACAGGAAATTTGTCAGAAATTATGGGACAATTGTGACCCCTCTTAATGACCTGACAAGTAAGAAAATGCCAAAGAAAGTTCAGGGGACAGTTAGCTGTCAAAAGGCATTTGATGACCAAAAGCCGGCCATGTGCACTGCACCTATTCTCAAGAGTCCAGACTACTCCAAAACTTTCATTGTACAAACAGATGCTTCTGAGTTGGGTGTGGTAGCTGTTCTATCTCAACTGAATAATGATGGTCATGACCAGCCCATTGCTTTTATAAGTAGAAGGCTGACCCCTAGAGAGAAACTTTGGTCAGCTATTGAGAGGGAGGCTTTTGCTGTGGTTTGGGCCCTGAAGAAGTTGAGGCCATACTTATTTGTAACTCACTTCAAGATTCAGACAGACCATAAGCTCCTCTTGTGGCTAAATCAAATGAAGGGTGAAAACCCCAAACTTCTTAGGTGGTTCATTTCCCTACAGGGGATGGACTTTACAGTGGAGCACAGAACAGGGACTGACCATGGCAACGCAGATGGTCTCTCCAGGTATTTCCACTTAGAACAGGAAGACTCACCTGGCCAAGGTCAGTTTAATGTCCCTATGTTTGGGGGGGGTTGGGGGGGGCTATGTAGGAGAGTAGGGTCTGCAATCCTATGGTCACCCCATATTTTTGCTTTTTGCTTTACTGGTTTACGACTTTCCCTGGCTGTGGGCCTGCTAATCAGACCCACTGCCTAGCTGTTCTCTCTCTAAATTGACATCCATGTACTTTAGGTGCATTTACCAATTGGTATTGGGTCTCAATGTAAGTCCTTGTACAGTGTACCAGAGGTACACAGGGCATAAGTGAACCAAAGGCCTATCAGGGGCTGCAGCATATATTATGCCACCCCTGGCTGGCCATCCAAATCTGACACAACAGGCTGATCAATCAGCTGGGGCAAGGTGGTGTAATGACCCTTTGCTTTAGATATAGTATACCTATATCTAAACCTAAAATGGGCACATATACTCCTATAAGTCACTCCTATGGCAGGCCTTAACAATCCTGGAGGCAGAGTGCTTGGAATTATGAGAGATAGTGCTCTGGCATGAGCTGAGCCTGTCTGCAGCTTTCGGAACCAAGTCCTTTAGCTGTTTCCATGATACCGCTATACCATATACTCTTAAGTGCATTATAATCCTCGCAGTTATTGCTAACTTTGGCATAGCATTATCAAAACATGTCGAGTAAGGTGTCATACGAATTTGAATACTACCCCCTAGCCAGTTCTGGCGACGGGGGTACCATTCCACCCTTTTAGAGGGACATGACGTGTATGTAACTGTGAACCCCGGTTAAAGTGAACTCGAGCCTCAGCATCACAAAATGGATGCTGCCACCACAGACACAAGTCTGACCTCCTGCTGCTGGGAGTCCTTCCAGCGAGGGAGGCCTGGACAAAGGGTTTCCTGCCTTGGGAGGTGCTAGCACCACCCCAGACAGGATTTTGTGTATTGGGTAGGACAGGCCTGAAAGGAATGAGACATGCCTGGGGCACACAAGCTGCCCAGTGCATACACCGGCTCAAACCAGTTGCTAGGGCACTCCAGCCCCAGCGCGAAACCGGACAAAGGATAGGGGGTGTAACCACCCCCCTTCCTGGTCCCACCCATAGGAGAGACCTAGTGATAGTACAGCCCCCTTTAGGAGAATAAAGGTAGGAGCTGGGCCCATTCCAAATTAGATTATCCTGAATTGAAACTGTACAAGAAGAAATTCTGGACTTCGACGTTCTGCTCCACAGAAGACTGAAGAAATCTCCTGTGTGGCCAAGGAGTGACCACCCTGTCCAAGCAGGCACCATCAAGCGTTCCAGTGATGCACTTTGTCGTCTTCCATGGTGGATCCAGACTTAAGAGCCCGGCGAGACCCGGACTTCCATACCTCTCCGACCTCAACTCACATCTGCAGCACAGCTGTGATCCGTGGGTGCGACGAGACACGTGGGACCGGTCATCTTGAAGAAACTGCACTTTGCTTCCAGCACGACTTCGGAGTCATTCTCTACAAACTTCTTTGGGGATTGAGAAGCCCCAGCCCCGAGCAGCTCCTGCACAGAAGATCAGCCCTCCAGCATCCACGAGATCTGCGTGGGGCCCTTTTGCCTGATTGCTGCTCGACGCGTTGTCTGGTCAGTTGCCGGCTGTATAGTGGCCTCCTAGACGACGATGCTTGAAATCTACACCGCTGGTCTGGTTGCTCCAGACTGGCCCTTGCATCCCTGCAAAGGAGAAGCACCCCAGACCCTCCTGGTCCGCACCAGACGCCATCTCCACTCACCGCGTGGGTTGCCTTTGCCAAGGCCTGTTGACACCAAATCCAGAACCAACACCGCCGACAGCGAGAGCCTGCGTGGGACAGCTCGTGCCTCCATCTTGGTCGTCAAAGACACCTCCTGGTCCACGTGGTGCAGAGTCTAGCGTCCACTCTTCACCTGATCGCGACGACAGCGTCTGGTTCCTTCCTGGTCCCAGTCCAGTCACTGGCTAGTGACTTTGAACATTGTCTCCTCTGCTTTCAGGTTTTCATCTTCCTTGATCCACCCTTGGATCACTCCGGACAGCTTCCTCCTGGTCGCCTGCAGCATCTTTCTTCAAGGCCCCATAGACTTCAACGTGGAAACCTGACACACTTTGACACCTATGCACCCGCAGCTCGTGGGTGAGGTAACAAGAGCATTTCGGTGCTCAAGGGTAGATTGACCCTCCTAGTGTCCAGATTTCCAGTCGTTTTAGTCCTAGCTAGTCGGAACTGTCTAATACTTACCTTTTCGTAATTTGTACTGTCCATTGACTTTGTTACGCATCTCGCGTATGAGTTCACACTCTGCACACGCGTCCCGTTGGCCTCCTATTACTTACCTAAAGTTAGGATAGTGTAGTCCCAGCAATCCTACAGCCTCTGGACAGCTCCATTCCTTCTATCGACTTTCTCAACCCACTTAGTATATGGTTTGACGTGCCCCTAGGGCACCATTGTAATTTGTGCAACTTAAACGTATTTTTCCTAAGAGTCTTGTCATGTGCTTAGCCCTCTGATCTCATAAAGAGTTCAGAGGTGTTTGTTATTAATAATATTTTCATAACAACCTGTGTGGTGTCCTTTCACTTGGTATTCGTGGGCTGGCTTCACATGTCAAGAGTTTAGCCTAAGACTGCCTTGTCCATGCTACCATTAGGATAGCTGGTCTATAAGGTTGACTTACAACTAATCACCATATGGGTTGTTTGGACTGATACAAGGTGATCACTAGAACTAGTGAGCATCATATATCAGGCCAACTTCTCACATCTACACCCAAATACTTACTCTCTTGTAGGATTTACAGATTACGGGTTAGCCCTTTGGTAAACTAATAACCCAGAATCCCTAAACTTAAAACTGTGTTCCCAAGTCTAAACGAAAGCATCTTATGGCCTGATTTAGAGTTAGGGGGATGGAAATGTATTTAATAAAGGCAACAGAGTAAAGTACTCTGTCGCACTGAGGGAGTAATCCACCCACAAAATGTTAAATGTCCGCCGGCCCATCAGGCATCACTTACTTGCATGTTCAGAAACTATCATCACAGCCGTTTTTGTAAATTTGAAAGTTTTACAAATGGCTCTATCAACATGGCGTATGTGTCTTGGGAGGCACTACACGCATCAGGTAAAGGGGAGAATGGTTTGTCAGCAATCAAGGTTGTGAGGCAAACTTAGTTTAATAATTGTTCACTCAGTGGATCTACAGCTTATGCCAAACCGCAAGCCTGTTTTTAAACACCAACCGTAAATAAAAACTTCTCTTCCAGGGGATCCTCATCAATAGTCATAAGCATTAGAATATTCCCGCCCATGCGCGGGACCCCGGAAACAATATATTATATGTGTCCCACATATATATAGACATATATATAAAAATATATATATATATATATAAAAATAAGCAATTGCAGCCAAATAAAACAGTAGAGCTGGAATATGCTGTGAAGAATTTCCACCATACATGTGTATTTGCATTAGAAACATGAGAAACAACACCAATGCTTGTTTAGAAACTGTTTTAATGCTTAGAAAGCAGTAGAAATTCTTATAAAACACTGTAAGCATATACAGCTCCCAGGCTGCATTGTAAATACCCAGTCTAAAAAGACTGAAAAGCTAACCTGTAGCTGAATGTACTAAAACTGACGCTGTGCCTTTAAGGCACCTCTGCCCCTAGCTTCCCATCATGCCTCAGGGGTTACAGTTAGGTCAGTTGTTCTTTCCGGCTCCTTCAGGAAGGACCCTGGATACACAGCTCCACACTTTTCTGCCTTTTTAAGTCAGAAAATCTTCTAAAGAACAATTTTTTGATTTACTTTGACTTTTAACAACAGTGTCAAGTAAATAACTGCCTAGCAGTCGATTTTTTGTGAGGTTTTCCCGTCAGGATGCCCACACTATTTGATAATTTCCCTTCTTGTGGCCACAAGAAGGCAAAATCAGACTCTCATGAGGTCTGTATTTTATGCTTGCCAGAGGATCATGATCCTAAAGACTGTTCACATTGTAGAAATCTGTCTGACAGGACTCTTAAAGACAGAGAGAGGAACAGGCTCTATGGTCTGGCCCAGAGATCCATCAGGGGAAGATCTACAGAGAGGAAGAGTTCAAAGAGACCCAGAACTCCCTCCAAAGGCAAGTCAGAGCGTCCATCAACCTCAGCGCCGGGCTCGGCGCTGAAAAAACAACATCTGATGGACAGTTCTAGAGAGAAAACTCCGTCGACGTCGGGACCGGCGTCGGTGAAGAAATCGTCGTCGAAAAGAAGTTCACCGACGACGAAGAAAGCTCCGCCGTCGTCAACTAGGCGACGATCGGCGCCGAGAGAAGCCACGAGATCACCGTTGACGAGAAGATCGGCGTCAAGACATAAGTCAACTCCGCCGTCGTCAACCAGGCGACGATCGGCGTCGAGAAACAGATCACACTCGCCGTCGTCTCAACGTCGACAGGCTTCGAAGAGTGTGACACCTCCGCCGACGTCTCCACGGAGGCGCTCGGCGTCGAGGAGCAAGAGCCCCCTCGGTCGCTTGCCGTCGAGGAAGGGATCATCGTCGACGGCGCGTCGGCGCTCGATGTCGAGGATGTCTAATCCTCCGCCGTCGCCACGTGTCCGGTCGACGTCGAGGGCATCGTCGACGACAGGACAACGTCGATTGCCATCTCCGTCGCCGGCAGACCAACGTCGGTCGACGTCGAGACCTCCGTCGACGGCAGGGCAACGCCGTTCGACGTCGAGACCTCCGTCGACGGCAGGGCAACGCCGTTCGACGTCGAGGGAGAAGACTCCGTCGTCGGCTCAACATCGCCGGTCGACGTCGAGGGACCACGGGTCATCGTTGAGGCGTTCAACGTCGAAGGTTATCACTCCGTCGACGCCGCAGAGGCGTTCGACGTCGAGGGAAAGACTTTTGAGACGTCCTCCAACACCGGTGAGACGAAGATCTCCTTCAGTGCCTTCAACTGTTCTAGTGACGCAATCGGCTTCTCACCATTCCTCCTTAAGTACCTCTGGCTCATCGAGGTCCTCTTCTAGGAGTAGGAGTCCGTTGCCCCAGCGACGGTATGTCACACAGACAAGACTCTCGCCAAGATGGAATGCTCTGTTGAGGCAGTGGAAGGATTCTGGAGCGACGGAGAGGCTACGAAGATATGTAAGCCCACTCCACAGGTCACCTCTTCAGAGACTGATAGAAGAGGCAGACAGACCGAGTCCTATCAGGCACCGATCACGCTCTCGGGAGAGGAGTGCGGAAAGGTCGCATACCCCCAGGGCCTCCCGATCACCACGGAGGGAGCAGCCCAGATCTCGAACACCGAGAAGGGAGGAACGGGCGGAGAGGTCGAGATCTCCACGAAGGGAGCATCAGAGAAAATCACGTTCTCCTCGAAGGGAAGAACGACCGAGAAGATCACCTGTGAGGAAGGAGAAATCTCACCACAGGAGAAGGAGAACTCCATCATCCTCTTCTTCATCTTCATCTAGATCTTCTAAAGGGGATTACTCTCCAACGCTGGCAGACAGCCCTCGCTCCAGAGCTTCCCCGATTGACGACGTCAACACGTATCTGGATGTCTTACAAAGGGGGGCTCACAAACTTAATATAGAGATGGCTGTTCCAGAGGTGTCCACTACTGTGATTTTTGAGACCCTTCGTCACAAATCATATACCCGGCCTTTACTCCCATTGGTTCCAGGGATAATGGACCCAATCAAAGAGGTTTTCCTCACGCCAGCAACGATCAAGGCAGTACCGGCACGTATCCAGAAGAAATATAGGCCGGCCGAATCAGATCCTATCTTTAAGGGAGAGCCTGCGGCGGACTCAGTCATTGTAGCCTCAGCTAAAAAGAATCACACAGTCGCTCCTTCTTCTTCGGTCCCTCCTGACAAAGACAGCAAGACGCAAGATTCTTGGGGACGCAGGGTATGCAGCACTGCAGCTTCATCCCTGAAAGTCTCTAGTGCATCAGCCCTTCTGGGAAGGTACGATAGAGCCCTATGGGACTCCATGGAACGATTCAAGGAGAAATTGCCCAAGGAGGACCAGAAGGACTTTGAGGAGACAGTGACGGAGGGCTGTTTGGTGGCGAACCAAATGATTAGTTCATCAGCAGATAACGCCCTTCTATCAGGACATGCCTACTCACATGGGGTATGTGCGAGGAGATCATCTTGGCTGCGTTTAACTGGTCTCAAACCAGATGCCCAGCAGCGCATCCTCATTCTACCTTTTTACGGATCTTCACTCTTCGGGGAGCATGCCGATCAGGAAATGACCCGCATGAAGACAGAGTTGGACACAGTGAAGGCGGTTGGTCTGGAGAAAAAGAAAGAGCTGTTCAAACGACGCTTCAAGACCAACAAGAACCGGGGAGGCCAACAGAGGGTTCAAACCCCTCAATGGTCTTAAAACAAGCCACAAGGAAAGGCGCAATACAGAGGAGGAAAATCGGGCAGAGGCGGACATCATCAGTCCTCTACCACGCCTAGAGGAGGCAAGGCCTGAGCAGTGGCTTCCTCTGGCGCCGTTACCCACTCCAGTGGGAGGAAGTGCTTCGCAACACCTGGCAGAGTGGGTCAGCATCACAAAAGATCGGTGGGTGTTGAATATACTGCGCAATGGATATGCGCTACGTTCCTGGAAGAGACCACAACCGATTCCTCCAAAAAAGACTCGCTCGTACCATCTAAAACTCCTCAAAAGGGAGGTGAACGTCCTCTTAGAGAAAAACGCAATCGAAGAGGTACCCCCATCCCAAAGGGGGAGAGGAGTGTATTCAAGATATTTTCTAGTCCCCAAAAGAGACCAAGAGGACAAGTTCAGACCGATTTTGGATCTACGAACACTCAACAAGGTGGTGGTCAAAGAGAAGTTTCGCATGCTGGCACTTCATCAGATATGTCCTCATCTACAAATTGGAGATTGGATGTGTTCGGTGGATTTACAAGACGCGTACTTCCACATTCCTATAACACCAGGTCATCGGAAGTACTTGAGATTCCTGGTAGGGAACAAGCATTACCAGTACAAAGTGCTTCCCTTCGGTCTCAAATCCGCACCAAGGGTATTCACCAAATGCATGGCAGTGGTAGCGGCATGTCTTCACAAAAGAGGTCTCTTTGTGTACCCATATCTAGATGACTGGCTCTTGAAGAGTCCGTCCCCTCGTCAAGCCACCAAACACTGTCACTTGTGTCTCCAACAACTACACAGGCTCGGCCTCCACGTGAACATAGAAAAGTCAGTCCTGCAGCCCACGCAAACTATCCACTATCTGGGAGCAGTTCTAGACACAAAGTTAGGAAGAGCGTTTCCTTCGCAGGAGAGACTATCTTCCATGGGGAAGAAATGCAAAAAGTTACTTCAGTTTCCTCGTCCAAAGGTGCGAGAAGTAGCATCTCTACTGGGCTCCATGGCGTCCTGCATCTTCCTAATACCGAACGCCAGGTTGAGGATGCGGCCTCTACAAGAGTCTGTGGAAGATCAGTGGGACCAAGCGACAGGAGATTGGGAGGATCGAATCATCCTGTCTCAAGCAGCATTGACCTCCATACAGTGGTGGACTCGCCCTCGGAATGTCCTGCAGGGAGTCCCTTTTCAGCAACCTCTTTCTTCGCTGTCTGTGGTAACGGACGCATCTCTGGAAGGCTGGGGTGCTCACATGGGTCATCTTCAGATTCAAGGTCGTTGGTCGACCAACCTCCAGACATACCACATCAACATGCTGGAGCTTCGAGCAGTTCATCTGGCGCTCAAAGCGTTCCTTCCAGGAATAACAACGGACAAAATCCTGGTTCAGACGGACAACACTACAACTATGTTCTATCTGAACAAGCAGGGTGGAACTCGATCTCGCCCTCTGTCTCTGGAGGCCCAGACAATCTGGCACTGGCTTCTGGCTCTGGGACTGTCGGTGGTGGCAGTGCACCTCCCAGGCGAGCTAAACACAAAAGCAGACGCACTCAGCAGGCACTTTGAAGATCAGCCAGACTGGGTGCTAAACGACGAAGTAGTCGAAGAACTCTTCCGTTGCTGGGGTCGTCCAGACATAGACTTATTTGCGGACGACGAAACCGCCAAATGCCACGCCTTCGCGTCCAGGTTCCACCGGTCAGGGACGCAAGTGAACGCTCTCCTGCTGGAGTGGACAGGAATGTTCGCCTATGCGTTTCCTCCTCTGGCACTGATTCCGAAGGTGGTGGCCAAGCTCATCAGATCGAGCATGAACATGATCCTGATTGCTCCGGATTGGCCGCGACAATGGTGGTATCCAGACCTGTTACATCTGTCGCTGTGTCCACACAGACGCCTGCCGTGCAGGCCAGACCTGTTGAGCAAAATGAACGGGAGGATCCTGCATCCCAACCTCCCGTCGCTGAACCTGACTGC
Source organism: Lissotriton vulgaris (assembly GCF_964263255.1). Classification (NCBI taxonomy): domain Eukaryota; kingdom Metazoa; phylum Chordata; class Amphibia; order Caudata; family Salamandridae; genus Lissotriton; species Lissotriton vulgaris. Next base: position 323,276 of record NW_028246228.1, read on the forward strand.
ATGGCTCCTGAGGTCTTGCAATATGGAAACTTAAATCTGCCTCCGGAATGTATGCATATTTTAAGAGAGGCAAAGAGACCTTCCACAAGGGCGTCTTATGTGTTCAAGTGGAAAAGATTTTTCATTTGGTGTAAGGACCATGGCTTTGATCCCACCAAAGGACAAGAAGAGGTAGTCCTTCCATACCTCCTTTACTTGGCTACATCAGGGTTGAAATACGCTTCTATTAGGGTTCATCTATCCGCCATAGTAGCGTACAGGAAATCACCTACACAAACATCGTTTTTTCAAGTCCCAGTGTTTAAGGATTTCCTTCAGGGGTTAAAGAAGGTCTATCCCCCTGTGAGAAATCCTTCTCCTCCCTGGGAGTTGAACCTGGTTCTCTCCAGGCTGATGTCTTCACCGTTTGAGCCTATACACAAGGCCTCCTTGCAGCATCTCACTTGGAAGGCGGCCTTCTTGGTGGCAATAACCTCTGCTCGCAGGGTTAGCGAGATACAAGCACTCTGCACCAAGGAACCTTACACTGTGTTTCACCACAACAGAGTGGTAATGAGGGCTCATCCATCTTTCCTTCCAAAGGTGGTCTAGGATTTTCATATAAATCAAACGATTACCCTTCCTTCGTTCTTTCCTAACCCATCGACCCCAGCTGAGAGGTCGTTGCACTCGTTAGATCTTAAACGGGTACTAAAGTTTTACCTAGAAAAGACGAAGGACACCAGAAAGACAGACCAACTCTTTGTCAATTATGGTTCAATGAGGACGGGGTTTGCAGCAAACAAAAGATCCATCTCCAGATGGATTGTCTCCTGTATCAGGCTAGCATACCAGCTGGCTGGCAAACCTTTGTTACAATCACCCAAAGCTCATTCCACTAGAGGGAAAGCAGCCACAATAGCGTTTTTACATGACATTCCTATGTCAGAAATATGCAAGGCTGCAACATGGAAATCAGTCCATACCTTTACAAGGCATTATTGCCTAGAGTCTGATTCCAGAGCGGAGTCTCAAGTAGGGCAAGCCTCCTTGAGAAACTTTCTATTTGGGTAGAATAAGGCCTACTTTTTGGGCCTACGAATATGAATGTTATCTGTTGATTCCTTTGCCCGCAGGGATGAGGTGAGGCTCGCTACTCTATTCTAATGCTTATGACTATTGATGAGGATCCCCTGGAAGAGAAGGATTAGTTACTTACCTGTAATCCTAGTTCTCTTCCAGGGGTATCCTCATCAAAGTCATAAGCAACCCTCCCGCCTCCCCGGGCAAAGGACTTTGTTTATTAAGTAGGAGATGTTTTAACCTGTTATTACCATGGTTTGGTTTTCAGTCTCCGAAAAGAACAACTGACCTAACTGTAACCCCTGAGGCATGATGGGAAGCTAGGGGCAGAGGTGCCTTAAAGGCACAGCGTCAGTTTTAGTACTTTCAGCTACAGGTTAGCTTTTCAGTCTTTTTAGACTGGGTATTTGCAATGCAGCCTGGGAGCTGTATATGCTTACAGTGTGTTATAAGAATTTCTACTGCATTCTAAGCATTAAAACAGTTTCTAAACAAGCATTGGTGTTGTTTCTCATGTTTCTAATGCAAATACACATGTATGGTGGAAATTCTTCACAGCATATTCCAGCTCTACTGTTTTATTTGGCTGCAATTGCTTATTTTTATGTATATATATATATATGTCTATATATATGTGGGGCACATATAATATATTGTTTCCGGGGTCCCGCGCATGGGCGGGAATATTCTAATGCATATGACTTTGATGAGGATACCCCTGGAAGAGAACTAGGATTACAGGTAAGTAACTAATCCTTCTGAACCTAAAACCTCAAAATTACCAACCAAAGATGACATCCCATAACCACTAAATCTTAGCTAAATCAACAAAGCTAAGCATAAATATGAAGGATATAGCTTAAACGGCTAAGCCCAAACACTCACTCACTTCTAGGAGTTCAAACTAGGTGTTAGGCTTTCTACCCCCCTGTCTGATCTACTAGAAGTACAGCCTTAGTCTAAAATTGCAAACTTACCCCCTTGGTAAACTCTTAAACCTGAATCCATAAACTAAATATTATGTTTGCAAGTCTAAACAAGCAATTTTGAACCGTAATATGACATAGCCGTGCGTCAAACTTTAAACTTGTTTTGTTTCCAAAAATAAAATCCCAAAGTGAAATTTTTTTTAAATAGAAAAAGAAATAACCTACAACACCATAAGAGGATTTTTTAATAGCGTGGGGATCATGTTGCAGAATTTACTGCCCGTTATTGCCAGGTAATGGCAGTGACTGACATTGAAACTGACCATATCTTCATCCACTCTAAATAAGAAGGGGGAGGCTAATACGTGGCCACACCAGCCTTGCTGCCGCAGTGTCAGGTCTTAGCCTCAACCACTAAGCCACAACCTTGGCACTGAAACTTCCGTACTTAGTCCCCTTAACCTACGTCTACATCTAAACATCTTTACATTAAGCCCCTGTCTCTTCTATTTTTGAACTTTAAACTTTAGCCTACATTCTTGACTAAGCCCACAAATCCTTGATCTGGATTATTTATTCCATAACAATTATACACATCATATGTGTGGAATTTTATTTATAAAAACTTTCAATTGTAATGAGCCCTATTGAGTTTATAATAAATAATATTGGTCAAAACACTAGCAATATCTGAACAAATAGAATAAGGATTAGAATGTCCAATGTAATTGGATGTTTCCACCACTACCTTAGCACTGCCTAGTCATTCTATATTATAAATATTGATTATTTAGCCTTGCATGTGATCCGGACTTCTGAGAGTTGCCGTCTCTGCCTACCATGCACTAACTACTGCATAAAGTCCCTGTGATTCTATAGCAGTTCCCTATTAATGGGCCTTGAAATGTCCCGGAGGCTGCAGAGGGACTATGAAAATACTAATAGATTAATGTTTAATGCCAAGTGCATTTGAGTTCCTCCGGACTGAGTGGTACTCCATTCATCTGGAAGCTGGGAAGGAGTTGGTTTCAGCCGGGACATGTATTTGTCTATTTGCCATGGACGTTTTGGCTAAGTTCTAACAACTATTCTGTTTTCCCTTGAAGGTGTGAATGCTATGACTACCTTTTTGACATCGCAGTCCAGATGAAACAGCATGGACTGGATCCCGCTGAATGCCCAACTGAAGAGAAAGGGATCGAATAAAGCTTCAGAACACTCGCATGTCTGGACACTTTATTCCTGTTTTGGTGTGGGTCTTTTGGTGGAGTCAAAGATGGATGTTTCATTCCCCCTTCATTGTATGTCCTCGTAGCACATGGATTCATAAATCTAGGATGTGGGTATGGTTTGCCCAAGGTATTGGACTTCTACATAGAGAGCCCTCATTTCCATAAACATCAGGCCCACTCCGGGGGAGTGTAGGACTCTGTATCCTGATCAATAGGTTTTTGTAATGGGAAATTATGGCTTTCCTCCCCCCCCCCCTCACCCCCGCCCCCGCATCATGATACCTTGACATTTGAATACCTCTATTAGTAGAGCACAAATAGTGTGAACAAACACCGTTGTACTTGGGTTCACCAGTCCTGGAGTCGGCCCTACAGTGTTAACCCATCCTGGATATATTTTTAATGTTTTTTTAACTGGAAAATGCAATATTTAATTTAAAAACAAATATAATACGCTAACAAGAAGGAACTGCTTTTTGAGTGCTTCATTTGGTCCAGTACATAATTGCCTCTTACTTGTTCAATCGAAGTGTTGCTTGGGAATATTAGTTTGAGTGGAATATTAAGGACCATAAAGTGTGTTGTAAGAGGTTCCGCCAACACTGTGCAAAGCAGTAGAGGCAATACAAGTGCTTACAGTTTGAAAACCATTGCTAACTAGTGTCTACTTAATTGCCACAAACAAATTTGTTGGAGAATGGAGTTATAGAGATTATATAAAATTTAACCATTTTCTTATATTTTCATTCAACTATTACTATCCTTCTTTACTGTCCTTCAGTGAATGGTTCTACTCTTCCCTTAGTAGACCCACAAAATGACCACTGACCATTCATAATTGTGAGTCAAAGGGGATTAGGGAATCTTCTTAGCAGGGAGTGTTATTGAATTATATATATTTAGACAGACTGAAATAGATACCTCCCGATTGCTACAGATGAACACTTAGTTTTGGGGATGAGAACGGTCCATTTTATTGTGCATGTGTGTTATTGACACTTTTAAACATCAACTCTGCTCGGCATATTGAAAGTGGAGTTGATGGATGCCCAATGTTAGAACCCAAGGCGGTCTCCATTTCAGCTGTAATATTGGACTGTGCACCTAACAAAGTTGTACTAGTTCCACCCTTTGACAGTAGAAATTGTTGGCTGGGCCATTGCATTTTTGGGTGTTATGGATCACGGTTGTATAGTTTTATCCAAAGTATTGGTCACTGCGTTAGATTCTATGAGGACGGCTTCCAAGTGCAGATTATTTGGTAGTCTTATAGCCAAAGTCTTCTCAGTCCGGGTGATAGTGAGACTATTGATGATCAAAACATGTACTGTTATGGCATCTGTACCCCTCCTCCAAGACTACTTCGATGAGGTGATTTCTTTTATGTAGTTTATTTCGATGTGCCTGAGGTCAAAACAAGTGTGTATTCTTTAAAAAGTAATTAATACAATGATCACTAATATAAGACAACCACATGGTGCTTTGTTACTTTAACAAGTGGCTGCTCTTAGCATCCCAACCTAATTCACTTTGCACACCAGGGGATAATCTGGCCAAAACACATACAAAAACAGGGAGCTCTGCTATTTTTAATGCTCTTTGTTAGCTTGGGTGAATATTTGCTTGGACTCGTTCTCAAGAAAGAACATCTGATGCCTCCAAAGTAGGAAATGTTCTTCGCTCACCATGGCTGACATCATGATAGTGTTCTTGACAACCAAACAGCATCTGTAATTTGTAACTTTCAGATTCATCTCACAAATTACAAAAATTCAGTGGGAAAAAATATCTGACAGAAATAGATTGCTGACTTTGATTCATTAGTACTTCATTGTGTGGAAGTAGCAGATAGGAGTCTGTAAATAGTGGCTAATCAAATTTGTTTTTAATTTCTATTTGGGGATTTGTAGCACTGTTTATCCCATTATTAATTCAGAATAATACAAAAGATAATGCAAAAAAAAATCCTGGACAGGATGAGCTGCTGTTGCGTGAATTGTGAAATATGAAAGCTTTTGGGACTACTTAAGCCTGGTTCATCGTTATATGCTGAATCAGAGAGGCATGTAGAAAAAAATCTTAATAAAACGTTAGTATAACTTGAAAGTGAGCTTGTTATGGGTTGAGGTGAACAGGGCTTGATTTACATTTGGAGGCGATTGAAGCCCTGTTAATAAAGTTGTTTGAAGTCTTAAAAGTGCTGGACGACGCAATATCCTCTAGTCTATTCTGATTAGTCTGACCATTGTTTTGCTTTACTCTGCATGCTCTCCCATCATTCAACACAATATTAGACGCAAGTGTGTTATGGTAAGTCATGAATAAACAGAGATGTTCTTGTTAAGCCATTGGCACAAGCACAAAGAGCTGCCTCAGAGTCTGGTCTGTTTTTATTGCGAATTCCCCAAAGCAGCTAATGGGCAAATATTGGTGACTAGTATCTCTTCTCACCCAGGAGACCACCAGCAGTGTTGGGTTAAGGGAGTCCCTTTGCTCTTGTGGTGCTTTGCATCTTCTTCCTTTGTACATATGTGGATATATACCCCTTAAGTTTACTTGTCCTATCTTTAGGAAATAAATCTGTTGTTGTTTCAAACTAGGCTTACCATAATTTAATACATTTTTGTCATATTGTCTTGTATTTTTATTTGATCTTATCATAATGCATTTTAAAGGAATAAACAAATAAAACGTAAAAATTGTATGTCTATAAATCTATATTGGGATGAGTTAGTGATTGTGGTGCAGATATTTTTATTTTATTTTTGTTAACAAATGTGAGTGTTCTGCTTTCTGCCGAGCAGTGGTGAAGTTAGTCCAACAAGAACATTCAAGGGTTTTGCAGTCTTAAGTTCATCAGACTTGAGCCATGTGCACAGAGAGATGGATTGGATGTAGGCGAGCTGGTAGTGTTCTACATCTACCGGATATTAACACTTGCCTCTTATTCGTTAGATTGTGTTCATCAGTGGAGTAAATGATCTTTCTGCTGTCCTCCCTATTCCACCACCTTGAATATTGTTGGTAAGATCTAGATAGGGTTAGTCAGCGATGGAGCCAAGTATAGCAATTTCCCGGGTAATGTAATATGGAAATATTCATGGGCTAAATACAGTCATTATTTAACTTCACTAGTCTGCCGCCCTCATGCCTCCCACCTATTGGTTTCCCTCTGGTTACATCCCCCCGCCAGTTTTTTAATTTTTCTCACTATCTGTTGCTACTTCCTTATTTTCTGACTGCTTATTTGTTTCATTTTGTCCCGTTACCTTCGTGTCCCATCCAAGATTTGTCCTCCATTATTAATGCTCCTCTCGCTTCAGTTTATAACAGGCCACTGAGATGAGAATCCATAGCTGAGGTTGTAGCACAGAAGAGTAAATTCTGCATCCCCTTCTCCATGACATTTAAGTAGCAAGTGGTTTGGGCAAGAGGGTTGCAGGGAAGTCGGTGAGTCAATGATGATAGTTTCTTTTACATTCCCATTACGGTGCCCATTTTTAGAGGCACCACCGTAGGTCCACCACAAAAGCCCGCCAAACACGAAACTCTTAATTTGGTGGTCGGTGGGCACACAGGTTACCTGATGAAGGAGCTGACTGCTGTCATTACTGTCCGCTACTCTACCACCAAACTCTTAATCAGGCCCCAGAGCAGAAAACAATCAATCATTGCATTTCTAAAGCGCACTACATACCCGTTAGGGTCTCAAGGCGCTGGCGGGGGAGGCGGCTGTTACTGATCGAAAAGCCAGGTCTTGAGAAGTTTCCTGAAGGCAGCAGGTCCTGAGTCTGTCGTATGCTGTTAGGGAGAGCGTTCCAGGTCTTGGCGGCGAGGTAGGAGAAGGATCTGCGCCGGCGGTGGCTTTCCGGATACAAGAAATTGTGGCGAGGGCGAGGTTGGCTGAGCGGAGGCTTCGGGTGGGGGTGTAGGAGCTGAGTCGGTTGTTGAGGTATGTGGGTCCGGTGTTGTTTAGTGCTTTGTGTGCGTGGATGAGGAGTTTGAAGGTGATCCTCTTGTTGACGGGGAGCCAGTGCAGGCCTCTTAGGTGGGGTGTGATGTAGCTGCGTCGGGGGACGTCGAGGATCAGTCCTGCTGAGGCGTTCTGGATTCGTTGTAGTCGTCTCAGGAGCTTGGTTGTTGTTCCCGAGTAGAGGGCGTTCCCGTAGTCGAGTCTGCTGGTGATGAGGGCCTGGGTGATGGTTTTTCTCGTGTCGGGGGGGATCCATTTGAAGATCCTGCAGAGCATTCTGAGGGTGTTGAAGCAGGACTAGGAGACAGCGTTGACTTGCCTGGTCATGGAGAAGGTGGAGTAGAGGATCACTCCCAGGTTGCGTGCGTGGTCTATGGGTTCTGGGGCTGTACCTAGTGTTGTGAGCCACCAGGAGTCGTCCGTGGCTGATGGGGTGGGTCCGAGGATGAGGACCTCCGTCTTGTCTGAATTCAGCTTCAGTCTGCTGTCCTTCATCCAGTCGGCAACGGCCTTCATTCCTCTGTAGAGGTTGGGTTTGGCGGTGTGGGTGTCTTCGGTGAGGGATATGATCAGCTGGTTGTCGTTGGCGTAGGAGATGATGTTGAGGTTATGTTGTCGTGCGACGTGGGCGAGCAGTGCCATGTAGATATTGAACAGCGTTGGGCTGAGAGAGGATCTCTGTGGGATGCCACAGATGATCTCGGTGGTTTTGGAGCAGAAGGGTGGGAGGCGGACGCTCTGGGTTCTGCCGGAGAGGAAGGATGTGGTCCAGGTCCGGGCCTTCTCTTGAATTCCGGCATCATGGAGGCGTGCTGATAGGGTTTGGTGGCAGACTGTGTCAAAGGCTGCTAATAGGTGCAGGAGGATGAGGGCGGCTGTTTCTCCTTTGTCCATTAGGATCCTGATGTCCTCAGTGGCGGCGATGATGGCGGTCTCGTTGCTGTGGTTGCTGCGGAATCCGGATTGGGAAGGTTCCAGGGTGTTGTTATCTTCGAGGTAGCGGGTTAGCTGTTTGTTGACAATCTTCTCTGTCACTTTTGCTGGGAACGGGAGCAGGGAGATGGGCCAGTAGTTCTTGAGGTCCTTGGGGTCCGCCTTGGGCTTCTTCAGAAGGACGTTGATCTCGGCGTGCCTCCAGCTTTCCGGGAAGGTTGCTGTCTGGAAGGAACTGTTGATAATTTTCCGGAGGTGGGGCAATGGTTGTGCTGGCTTTGATCAAGACGTGGTGAGGGCAGGGGTCGGATGGGGATCCGGAGTGGATGGAGAGCATGGTTTTGATTTTGTCTTCTTCGCGGACGTGGGACCAGGCGGCTGGTGCGGGTGTTGATCACAGGGGTGGTGAACTCAGTGGTGGGTGTGCGGGGGATGTTGGAATTGAAGCTGTCGTGGATGTTGGCGATCTTGAGGTGAAAGAAGGTGGCCAGGGAGTCGCACAGGTCTTGCGATGGTGGGATGTCGTTAGTGTTGGAGAGTTCTTTCACGATGCTGAAGAGCTCTTTGGTGTTGTGTTCATTGTTGTCTAGGCGGTCTTTGAAGTCGGTCTTCTTGGTGGTCCTGATGAGTTGGTGGTGTCTGCGGGTGGCGCTTTTGTGGGCTGTCTGGTGTTCGGTCGTGGAGCCATTTCTTCTCCAGCTTCCGACAGGTGCACTTGGAGATCCGGAGGTCTTCGGTGAACCAGGTGGCTTTCTAGTTGGTGTGGTTGGTTGTGGAGGTCTTAAGAGGGGCGAGGATGTCGGCGCAGTCATTGATCCACTGTTGGAGGTTGGTCGCGGCGATATCTGGGTCGGTGGGGTCGGCAGGTGGTCTCAGGGCGAGGGTGGTAGTCAGTTGGTCCTTAATGACCTTGCCCCAGCAGCGGCGTGGTAGCTGGTGTGTGGCGGGTGTGGCGGGTTTCCTGAAGGTGAAGTGGACGCATCTGTGGTCGGTCCAGTGGGGTTCGGTGGTGTGGTTGAAGGAGATTTGGGGGCTGAGGAGAAGATGGGGTCCAGCGTGTGTCCAGCTGCAATGGTGTGTGTCGTCACAAGCTGTTTGAGTTCGAGGTTGGTGAGGTTGTCGATCAGGGCGGTGGAGTTGGCGTCGTTGATCTCGACGTGGAAGTTCAAGTCCCAGAGGAGGATGTAGTCAGCGGAGGCGAGGACGTGGGTGCTGACGAGGTCGACGATGGTGTCGCAGAACTGTGGTCGTGGTCCGGGTGGTCTGTAGACGAGTGTTCCTCTGAGGGTGGTGTTGGGGTCGGTGTGGATCTCGAAGTGCATGTGCTCTGCATAGGTGAGGGTGTCGTCGGTGTTGGTCGAGACTCTGAGGGTGTCTGTGTTGATAATGGCGATTCCCCCTCCAGCTCCGTTGGTGCGGTCTCTGCGGGAGATCTTGTAGCCCTGTGGGATGGCTGTTGCGATGTTTGGTGCTGAGGTGGCATTCGGCCAGGTCTGCGTCAGGAAGGCAACGTCGGGAGCGGTGGAGTCTAGGAGGTCCCAGAGTTCGATGGCGTGCTTGCGAGCGGAGCGGGTGTTGAGGAGGATGCAGCGGAGGTGGTTGGGTTCTCTGGCAGGTGGTTTGGAGGGCTGGATGCTGGTGAATCTGCAGTTCCGGCAGGCGAAGGGCCCTTGGGTGCGTTTCGGGGTGGCCCGGTAGCAGAGGTGGTCTCGTCCGGTGTTGAGTGCGTGGAGGGTGCTGGAGTCGTAGTGCAGTCTGGTGTTGCGGGGGGCGTGAGGTCCAGGGTTTCTGGCGCTGGACGCGGTCCAGGCACGGACGGGAGCAGACGAGCTTGCCGTTGGCGCGGCCACTGCGCGGCCTCGATAAGAGGGGCTGTTGGAGGGCGGAGCAGCTGGGAGTCGGGAGCGGGGTGGGGAATGGGACGGCAGGACCGCAGGGACGCAGCGGCGGGCAGATGGCACGGAGGGAGAAGGGGGGAGAAATGGGACACAGAAGGCAAAATGGGGGAAGGGGGGCAAAGAGAGGAAGAATAGCGGAAAAACAAGGGGGTGAAACCAGGCAATAGGTGGGAGAAGGGGCACAGGGAGCAAACGAGGGAAGGGACACAAGGGCACAAGGGTCAGCAGCGGAGAAAACAAGGAGGGAGCAGGTTACCAAAGGAGACCAGAAGGACTCACTCAGCACGAGGCAGGCAGCGGGAGCAAGGCGACAGCGTTACGGCGTCGCAGGAGGACCATGTAGCGGCTGGGGGGGGCGACCTACCTGCAGGCAGTGTCAAAGCTAACTAATTGTGCGCAATCTAAGTCATCTAGGAGGAAACTCAACTTTTGGGTAGAGCCAAAGCCCCTCTTAAAGTGTTTCTTATAGCGTTTTCTGTGGATCCCACAAGATCGTCACAAGCTGCACTGACCTAAAAATGGCAAAGAATCCTTTTAAAGGTTAAAGGGTAACTTTTTTAAGGTGGAAGCAATATTGCAATAGAACTAAACAAACAAATGGAGGAAAAAGGGAGGGTGGAAATATACTGTTGATATACGTCCATATCTGAACAAAAAGACAATATGAATCTGAAAAAGAAATATTAAACGGTACCTGATAATAAAGTAAATAGTACAATTCAAAGACAAGGAGGTTGCAGAACTTCTTGGGTGTCGGAGGCAGGAACAAAAGATGCCTTTGCAGAGTTATCAAGGAATTGCGTAACTGGTGTCCATAAGTCCTTGTGCTTTGAAACAAGAGATATAGCTTGCATGTATGCAGTGTCCAAACCGTGATTATGACATACTGCATACCACCACACTTTGCGGACAACTGCATAGAGTCTTTGTAATTTCGGGTGATATTCTGAAAAGCAATTACTTAAAAAAGATACAGTATTCTGATATTAATAGAGCAATTTAACCAATCGTCATAAGCACTTCCCAGACACATATTTCGCAAGAAAAATGACAGTGGAGTTAAAAATTAGATCAATGTGACACCAAACCTGTAACCAAAAAGTAGCAATAGAGGAACCAATGAAAAGTAAATGTTTCAAATCAGCTGATTTTACAGAACAACTCAGTCAGGTATCTGGGTTAAACTTATGGAGAAGTTTCGCTGTCATGAAAAGTCTATTATAAATGAAGAAAAGGGATTGTGTTGTGTTGGCTGCATAAGAGAATTTTCTAATTTTCATCCAAATCTGTCTCCAAGTAGATAGAGATAAAGTGATATCAAGATCTTTTCGCATGCCAATTAAGTTTTAGGCTTGGTTATCTGATATTTGAGACAACTCGTAAATGTGCATATAAAGAAGAAGCCCTAGGATGTGTGTGTAAAAGAACCGCTAAAGGTTTAGACAATAGAGCAGAAGGAGAGGTTTTGAAGTGATTGTGCGCTCGAGATATTGATTCTTGTAAAAGCGCAAATCTGTTTGAGAAAGGGAATAATTTAATTCTGATGAAACAATTGGTTCACCGAAATTAGGCTTTTAATTCTCCAAGCCTGCGAGTAAATAGATTTACCCCTTATTTAAATAAAAGTTATTCCAAATAGTAGATTTAAGGAAGGAGAAAAAATCAGTCGGCTGATAAGAAATAATAGGAGCTATTAAATTACACGTATTCTTAAATAAAGGAGTGGAACATTTCTTAGGAATTCATGTAAAGGATAAGTATTCTTGAAATGAGAAAGCAAATCGAAAAGCACTTTACAAATCTACACATAGTGAGGTGTGAGGTGATAAGGAGTCAATCCAATGAGCAGATTGGTGTAATAAAAAGGATTTATCATAATGAACATAATCAAAGAATTTAATCAAACCTTCAATCTTGTGAAGTTTCAAATTAAGCAATGACATACGAGGTTATTTGTTATTCCAAAGCAAGGAAGAGGGGATAGAATACATTTTTGCATAAACTTTCATAGGTATCTTAAAGGAAATTTTTCGAGAGAGTAAAAAGAATAATGGGAACCAGCAACATCTTGATAGTCAAGCCAACCCCACCAAGACAAGTAAAGAGGGTGCCATCTAGAAGTCAAAGAAGTAAGTCTATAAATACAAGCATCCATATTAACAGATACGGAAGGAGAAAGAGACTGAGTAAATTGTAGGCCAAGATTTTTAAATTGTTTAGATTGCCAAGCAAAATTTGACAAAGATTATTCCTGCTTTAAAGTGAATTTATTAAGAGATAAAACTTCACAGTTATCAGTGTTTAATTTATAACTAGATCCAGATGCATAAGAGAAAACATCTGAAGAAAAGGCGGGAAGAGAAAAAAGAGATTGGGATACAGATTAGAAAATACCGTCTGCATAAACTGCTAATTTAACTTGCTGAGAATTGCAAGTAAACCCATAAATATTCATATATTGTCGAATCCTAGACAAGAAAGGTTCTAGTAACAGGTTAAAAGGAAAAGGAAAGAAAGGGAAACCTTGACGAACCCCTGTATAAAAGGAGAAAAAGGAAGATGTCAGAACATTGACCCTGATAGCTACTTGTGGAGAGGTGTACACAAGAGAAATAAGGGATATAATCCTTGGACCAAAGACAAACCAAGTAACCGTATGAAACATAAAAGACCAATTCTCACAGTCAAAAACTTTCTCTGCGTCCAAGGTAATACCTGCTATAGATTCGGACATACTTGATACCTTGGAGATAATATTAAAAAATAAACGTGTGCCATCCAAGAGATATCGCCCAATGACAAATCCTGATTGCTCCATTCCCAGAAGGTCAGAGAGGAAAGGTTCTAACCTTGAGGCCAAAGCTTTAGAAAAAACCTTATCGTCCAAATTAACTAAATAAATGGGTCGATAATTTATGCAGTATTGGGGCTCCTTCCCTTGGAATGAGACAGATAACTGCATCTAAAAATGAACCTGAACAGGAAGGGGATTGAACAAAGGAATTCATAAGAGTATACAATTTAGGGAGGAGTAATATAGAGAAGTAATTATAGAACTCCGCTGTAAAGTCAATCTGGTACAGGAGCTTTATTTTTTTTTTTTGAGAAAGAGGAATGCAAGATGAAGTGCAGATGGTGTTACATCTCCTTCCGGAGAAGAAAAATCAGTCTGAGAAGAATTAGTGTTTTGAAAGGAAGATACATAATCCCAAAAATATTGGATTGGAATCTGGTTTATAGAGGACATTGTAAAATTTCCGAAACTGTGCTACAATATCATAATCTTTATGATAAGTGAGGCCAATGTCCTCAATAGTTGAAACAATGAATAATAAGCTTTGTTTAATTCTAAGGAAATTTGCAAATGTTTTCCAGATTAATGTTTACCCCCACAGTATTTAGAACTGCACTTTAATAGATAAGATGTAGCATTTTCAGTAGAAATCTTACTAAAATTAAGCTTGACATTATTCAGTTGCTGTAATGATTGTTGTGAATGAGATGTGTAATAAGAATGTTCTGAGCTTTGTATTTCATCAATAATTATTTTAGATTGAGTGCCACGTGATCACTTTTTCTTAGAAACAAAATTGATTATGAAATCTCTGGCAGAGGCCTTAAATGCATCCCATACAATATAAAAAGAGATGCATCCATTTGATGAAAAAAAATATTCCTGGGCAAAGGTAGTGAAAGTAGTATCTAATAGAAGGGAGTTGCTAAATCTCCAACTGTGAAGTGAGGTAGATTTGGGTAAAATAGCCACACGCATGGAAACTGGCGGATGGTCAGAGATTAGAATAGAACCAATCTCCACCAAATTAAGAGATTGAGTAAAATTATTTGAGATGAAATAATAAATAATTTGGAACTGTGTATTATGTACTGGTGAGAAATATGTATATTCTTTTAAAGTCTGTTTGCTCAATCGCCATGCATCAGAATACGATGATGTAGTGCATGTGTGAATGTTTTTTGCGACTTTTTCGCAATATACGGGGACAATGATTGCCTGTCATGGAATAGGTCAACTGGTATATTTCGAACTCCTGCAAGGACCAAATTATCATCAGAGCATTGCATGAGCTTCTGTGAAATCAAATACCAAAATTGACTATCTCGAGCATTAGGGCCAAAACCATTTAAAAAACAATATACATTTTATCATGGTCAATTTAAACAACAACCATCTTCCATCATCACTTTTTGAAGAGATACCAACTGGACATTTAGAGATTTATGACATAAAATTAGATCTCCATATTTTTCTTTGTCTCTGGCGAGAAAAAACCCTCACTAACCCACCTTATGTAACTTCAAGGATTCGGTTTCAAAGAGGTGAGATTCTTGCAAAAAAGCTATATAAGCATTGAGCTTAGACAAATGTGTAAATACCCGCTGCCTTTTGATTGAAGAATTTGCACCTCTGACATTCCATGAAACCATTGTCAACACCATTGAGGTAAAATAAAAATATTATCAGACCTGAAAACAGCCCAAAGAAAAGGAGATTGTATGCAAGGAAGGGGAACTCCAAATAGGAGATAGAAAAGGAGAAAATAGAAAACTAAAATTTGAGGAGGAAAAGAAAAAATAAGGAAATAGAAGAGGGAATGCAAAGGCAAGGAACAGAACCTATAAAGAAGAAACCAGATAAATGACGAAAAAGGAAACCTACCTAACAGTATTTTGATGAAGGAGAAGGGGGGAGACCACATGACGAGACAGCATGTCTAAACCGGAAGGGGGAGACACAGTGCAGTAGCGGCAATAAGGTATGTAGCACAATAGCGAACAACACCAGCAATAAATAGAAAAATAGTTAAACTAATGACCTAATAGGAAAACTATATATATATCCACAGCCTTGGCTCGATTCTGCGGTCCAATGGCGCTCTTTTCACCGGTGCTATGACTTCCAAGCAGAGCCCGCTTCAATATATTTCACAACTCCCTTCTTCCACGAAGGGAATAAGTCAGCACTCACAAAAGTTCCTTTCCCAATCCTTTTTATTCTCTTCCAGGGGATCCTCATCAATAGTCATAAGCACTGAATATTCCCGCCCATGTGCGGGACCCCGGAAACAATATAAAAATATATATGTATAAAACACATATATCTCGCTCCACATATATGTATGTACATATATCATTTTTCTCACATCAATGCAGCCCCAAAAACTGAGGCTAAACAATGCAAACACATATACATGAACTGCAATTAGTAAGGAATCAAAAAACACATTAGGTCAAAAAACCCTTGAACTTTGTGTTTTAATGAGTCAAACCACTCATAAATCCTGAAAATTGCTTATAAATAGACATTGTTAGCCCTCAGGCTGCATTGCAAAACAATACCATAGAAAATGAAACCATTTTCACAATAACTGGCACTGTGCCTTTAAGGCAGCCCTGACCCCAGGCTTCCCATCATGCCTCAGGGGTGACAGTTAGGTCAGTTGTTCTTTCCGGCTCCTTCAGTCAGGACCCTGGTGAAACAGCTCCCTTTCTTTTTGACTTTCTGTCAAGAAAATACTTAGCTTTTACTAGATTTTTTGGCTTCACTCGACGTCTTTTAGACATAGAGTGCTGTTTGAACATTTTTTGTGTTTAAAAAAGGTATTTTTCCTGTAAAAAAATGCCTTCTCTCTTCAACAACTGTCCTTCATGTGGAAGGAAAAAGGCAAAGACTGACTCTCATTCAGTCTGTATCCTGTGTCTACCAGACTCTCATTCCTCTAAAACCTGTGAACACTGCCAGGTTTTATCTTCAAGGACTCTTAAGGATCGAGAGAGGATTAGAGCTTATGGACTTTCTGAGAGAGGAAGATCTCCCAAGAAGCAGAAAAGTCGGAAGACGCGGTCGACGTCGAGAGGAGACCCGACTGGTTCGCATTCGACGTCGGGATCGGCGTTGGAGAAGCAGTCGACGGCGACGAAGAAGATGTCTTCAGCGTCTACATCGAAGGTACCTCCGCTTCAGTCAGCGTCGAGGGACAGGTCGCCGTCGCAGCGGAAGAGCTCGACGGCGAGCCGTATGACGTCGAAACAGCATCGTCATGCTGTGACGTCGAGGCATTCTCCGTCGACGTCGGACCATCGACGTTCGGCGTCGAGTCATCCTCCGTCGACGACTAGCCATGGTCGTTCGACGTCGAGGGAGCCTCTGTCGACACATCATCGGTCGACGTCGATGCAGCCAACGTCGACGCCTGGACGAGAGCGTTCGACGTCGGAGCGGCATTTGGAGTCGAGGCACGCCCAGTCGCCGTCAAATCAACGACGATCGGCGTCGAAACAGCCTCCATCGACGTCGAGCAGACAGCCTTCAACGTCGAAGGATAGCCATCGCCACCCGAGGTCGACGGGAGAATCACGGTCGACGTCGAGGGAGCGTTTTCCTGCTCGGCGCTCGGCGTCGATACAACCACCGCCGAGGGATCAGCAAAGGTCTAGGGAGAGAAGTTCTTCGCAAACAAGGAACGTTACTCCTACAAAATCAAAGGAGGTGGTTCGAGACAAGGAAGTTGACTCAGGTCATGTCCAGACTCATGCCCTGGAGCCGCAGTTGGGTTCTCCAGGCTCAGCATCGGCTGCGGAGGTGGAACAATCTCCAGTGCAGGATCCCCCCGCCAAGAGACGGAGACTTGCAGAAGAAAGATCTCGCTCAAGATCTCCTTCTGGATCTCTGGTGAGCCTTTCCTCATCATCCTCATCATCTCGGAGATCCTCGAATGGACGGAGCGGCGCATCTAACAGGGGGAGGTCCGAATCACCTGCAAGATCGCAACGGGATCGAACGGAACGACCTCTACGGTCGCGTACACCTGAGAGGGATCCCGTCCACAAATCTCCTTCGGTTCATCTTTCCCCAAGGTGGAATAGACCTCTTCACCACTGGGCAAAGGACAAGGAGACGGCAGAGCGCCTGAAACGATATCGAGACCAACCTCTTCCCCGCAGAGAAAGGTCTCGTTCTAGACACTCAAGCAGGAGGCATTCTCGTCACAGAGAGAGATCTCGTTCCAAGACGCGTTCTAGCAGAAGAACTAGGTCCAGGAGGGCAAGTAGTTCTTCAAGTTCGTCGAGAACACGACCGCACAGGGATTACTCCCCGACTCTTACAAACAGTCCACGCTCAAGAGTGTCCCCAACTGAGGATATTTTCTCATTCCAAGATATCTTGGGCAGAGGAGCCCTGAAACTGGGAGTGCCGATGACAGCTCCACAAGTCAAGACGACTGTCATATTCGAAACCCTGCAACACAGATCAGCACCCAAACCGTTGTTGCCGCTGGTTCCGGGTATAATGGATCATGTGAATGAAGTCTTCCTCACTCCGGCAACGGTGAAGTCCGTTCCAGCGAGGATTCTCAAAAAGTATCGTCCTCCGGAAGAGGATCCTCTGTTCCTCAAAGCTGATCCCCCGCCAGATTCAGTGATCATTACGGCGGCAAGGAAATCCAATGCGGTGGCTTCCTCATCCACGGTACCTCCGGATAAGGACAGCAAGGTGCAGGACTCATGGGGGAGAAGGGTGTGTAACACCTCAGCCTCTTTCCTCAAGGTTTCTAACGCGGAGGCCCTGCTCGGCAGGTATGACAGGTCTCTGTGGGACTCTCTTCAGAAATTTACCGCAAAGCTCCCTGAAGAAGACAGAAAGGACTTTGAGGAGGTTCTGATGGAGGGCAGTCAAGTCTCCAACCAGATTATAGGTTCAGCAGCGGATGGGGCAACTCTGGCGGCACGTGGCTATGTGCACGGAGTAACAGCAAGAAGAACATCTTGGTTACGCCTCACAGCATTAAAACCGGAGGCTCAAGCAAGAATCCTGAACCTTCCTTTTTCAGGCACATCTCTCTTTGGAGCGAGTGCGGATGAAGAAATGCAGCGGATGAAGACTGAGTTAGACACTCTCAAAGCGGTGGGACTCGAGAAGAAAAAGGAATTTAAGAAGAAATTCCGTTCGAACAACAAGGGTTATTCGAAGCAGAGGGTTCAAACCCCTCAATGGCAGAAAGGCCAGAACCAACAAGGCCAACAAAAGACACAGTACAAAGGCAAGGGCAATTCCAAGGGAAATGGAAACCAGCGCCAAGGCAACAACTTCAATAAAGCGCAGCAGAAGCAATGAGTTTTCACTTCCCCCAGCGCCGTTACCCACTCCAGTGGGGGGAAGCATTGCGCATCACAGGACAGAGTGGCAGGCCATTACAAAAGATGTTGTCTACGCTGCAGAATGGATACTGTCTTCGTTTCCATCGTCTACCTCCGCACGTTTCCCCGATGTCAACATCAAGTCACCAGCTACAAAGGTTAAAAGCAGAAGTAGCTACACTCCTCGAGAAAGAAGCCATCGAGAGAGTTCCGGTGTCACAGAGGGGGAAAGGAGTGTACTCGAGGTATTTTCTGGTCAGAAAAAAGGGCCAGAAGGAAGAATACAGGCCCATTCTGGACTTGAGAACACTCAATCTGCATGTACGAAAAGAAAAGTTTCGCATGTTGGCGCTTCATCAGATATATCCACATCTCAGGCAGGGGGATTGGATGTGTTCGATGGACCTTCAAGATGCGTACTTCCATATTCCAATACGGCAAGATCACAGAAGATTCCTTCGGTTCCGGGTGGGGACCTCTCACTACCAGTTCAAAGTCCTCCCGTTTGGGTTGAAGTCGGCTCCCAGAGTGTTCACCAAGTGTGTCGCAGTGGTGGCGGCAGCTCTACGCCGCAGGGGAGTCTTCGTGTACCCATACTTAGACGATTGGCTGTTGAAAGGTCCCACTCCAGGCAATGTAAGGAATCAATTCAAGACATGCATAGAACTTTGTCAACGTCTAGGCCTGCATGTCAATTTCAACAAGTCTGTCTCACAACCAACTCAGAGGATCCACTTCCTAGGAGCTCTGCTAGACTCCGAAGTAGGAAAAGTGTTTCCTTCGGAGGAGAGACAGTCTTCGATAGCTCTCAAGTGCCAGCAAGTTCTTCTCCACAGGACCCAGAAGGTGCGGAAGATAGCCTCGCTCTTGGGGTCGATGGCTTCCTGCATCTTCCTTGTACCGAACGCCAGACTTCGGATGCGTCCTCTTCAGCAGGATCTGGAGGACAAATGGGACCAACATTCAGATCAGTGGGACGATCGGATCACCTTGTCGGAGGTTGCTCAATCATCCCTCCAATGGTGGACAAAGAGACAGAACATGCAGATGGGAGTCCTCTTCCATCAGCCGCCTCCAATACAAACGATCATCACAGATGCATCATTGCAAGGATGGGGAGCGCACATGGGACCTCTACAAGTGCAGGGTCTGTGGTCTCCCAAGGAAAGCACTTATCATATCAACTTGCTGGAGTTGAGAGCGGTTCACCTGGCTCTCAAAGCGTTCCTTCCCTCGCTTCAAGAGAAAATGATTCTAGTACAGACGGACAACACCACCACGATGTACTATTTAAACAAGCAGGGAGGAACACGCTCAAGGACTCTGTCTCTGGAAGCTCAGCGCATCTGGCATTGGCTTCTAGCTCGCAAGTTGTCTGTTCAGGCAGTCCACCTCCCAGGAGAGCAGAACGTGAGGGCGGACGCTCTAAGTCGGCACTTCAAAGACAGAGAAGACTGGGTTCTCAACGACGAAGTGCTAGACGACATTTTCCAGTCTTGGGGTCGTCCTTCAATAGACCTCTTCGCAGACGACGAAAACACCAAATGCCCAAGCTTCGCCTCCAGGTTCTATCGACCAGGAACGAGAGGGAATGCTCTGTTAATGGACTGGTCGGGGCAGTTTGTGTACGCCTTCCCACCCCTTCCGCTGATCCCGAAGGTGGTGAGCAAGCTGAACCACTCGTGCACAACGATGATCCTGATTGCACCCGACTGGCCGAGACAATGGTGGTACACAGACCTGCTTCACCTATCAGTGTCTCCTCACAAGAGGCTTCCATGCAGGCAGGACCTGTTGTCGAAGATGAACGGGAGGATTCACCATCCCAACCTTCTGTCACTGAACTTGGCAGCTTGGCTCCTGAGGTCATACAGTACGGACACCTAGGGCTGCCACAGGACTGCATGGACATTCTGAAAGAAGCACGACGCCCTTCCACTAGACATTCGTATGCATGCAAGTGGAAGAGATTCTATATGTGGTGCATGCAGAATGGTCACAATCCGATAAAAAGTCAGGAAGAAGCAGTTCTCCCATACTTGTTGTACCTGACTAAAGCAGGTTTGAAGTTTAACTCCATTAAGGTGCATTTAGCCGCTATTACAGCCTATAGGCGATCACCTTCACAAACTTCTTTTTTTCAGCTTCCTGCAGTAAAGGATTTCCTGCAGGGTCTAAAGAAAGTGTAACCTCCTGTTCGGCCTCCTGCTCCGCCTTGGGAGCTGAACCTAGTCCTATCAAAATTGATGGGTTCACCTTTTGAACCTATTCATAAAGCTTCTTTACAGCATATTTCATGGAAAGCTGCTTTTTTGATAGCGATTACGTCAGCCCGTAGGGTGAGCGAAATTCAGGCCCTATGTACTAAAGAACCGTATACGGTTTTCCATCTGAACAGAGTGGTGCTTAGAACGCATCCTTCTTTCCTGCCTAAAGTGGTGTCTGATTTTCATGTCAATCAGTCTATCTCTTTACCCACTTTCTTTCCTAATCCCTCTACTCCAGCTGAGAGGGCGTTACACTCTCTGGACCTGAAAAGGGTTTTAAAGTTCTATCTGGACAGGTCCAAGTCTATTCGACAGTCTGATCAATTGTTTGTTAACTACGGTTCGATCAGGACTGGTCATGCAGCCTCGAAACGTTCTATCTTCAGGTGGATCGTTTCGTGTATCAAGCTTGCTTACCAATTGGCACGGAAGACTTTAGGGGGTTCCCCTAAGGCGCATTCTACTAGAGGTAGAGCAGCCACGGCGGCTTACCTGCAGGATGTACCCATGTCTGAGATTTGTAAAGCGGCGACCTGGAGGTCTGTCCATACATTTACCAGACATTACTGTCTAGATTCTGACACGAGAGCAGATACCCAGGTGGGCCAGGCCTCCCTGAGGAATCTGTTTAACAGCTAGAGTTTCTTTTGGCTGTTATGATTGTTTGGGTCATGTACTTCTCATTTACCTGCAGGTGGTTGATGGGCTTGCTATTCTATTCAGTGCTTATGACTATTGATGAGGATCCCCTGGAAGAGAAGGATAAGTTACTTACCTGTAATCCTGGTTCTCTTCCAGGGGTATCCTCATCAAAGTCATAAGCAACCCACCCTCCTCCCCAGGTAAATGAGATTTGGTACTGTTTTTTGTTTTCAATCTTGTGGTGAGCCCTGTCTTCAGGGTTATGCAAAGAACAACTGACCTAACTGTCACCCCTGAGGCATGATGGGAAGCCTGGGGTCAGGGCTGCCTTAAAGGCACAGTGCCAGTTATTGTGAAAATGGTTTCATTTTCTATGGTATTGTTTTGCAATGCAGCCTGAGGGCTAACAATGTCTATTTATAAGCAATTTTCAGGATTTATGAGTGGTTTGACTCATTAAAACACAAAGTTCAAGGGTTTTTTGACCTAATGTGTTTTTTGATTCCTTACTAATTGCAGTTCATGTATATGTGTTTGCATTGTTTAGCCTCAGTTTTTGGGGCTGCATTGATGTGAGAAAAATGATATATGTACATACATATATGTGGAGCGAGATATATGTGTTTTATACATATATATTTTTATATTGTTTCCGGGGTCCCGCACATGGGCGGGAATATTCAGTGCTTATGACTTTGATGAGGATACCCCTGGAAGAGAACCAGGATTACAGGTAAGTAACTTATCCTTTCATTGTCATTACTCCAGCAATGCAAAGTAAGAACCAAACGCGTTTCGCAACCAACTGTCGCTTGTTCACGGTCAGTGCAATAAAGTTCATACTCCTCCTATATTTCGAAGGACCCGCCAGAACTCCTCTGTTCCTGATCTCACTTCCTGTTTGCTTACAGGAAGTTAGATGTGAAATGTAGTTTCTTTACGAAAGACCAACAATTTCTCAGTTTTTAAACACAAAATCACCATAATTGCAGGCGGCAATTACATTTCTGCAGTATTACATCATGTATCCTTAGCCCTCATTTTTGATTTGTCAGAAAAATCAAGTTAGCCAAAACTTTTGAAGAGAATGAAAAAATGGCAAATTATGCTAAAAATACAAAAAAGACACGTATGGATATGACTGTTGGAGGAAAAGGATTAACGTCAGCAGACTTACCCACGTTGGTGGCAGTGACAAATTTGGATATAACCAACGACGAGGAAATCATCTCGGAATCAGGTGTGGTTCCTCAAAAAGGAGCAGGCCTAAGTGGGATGAAAGTACCATCTAAATTCTATCCACAGCTACCCCAAGGGAGCAAAATTGATTTATTCCAAGATGCAATCATAAAAGATATCTATAAAATCAAAGGACTTAAATATAAAGATAACCTAACTAAAGATGAAAGAAATGTCCTAAAAAGCCTAACAGAGGACAAAACAATAAACGATAATAATAGCAGACAAAGGCGGTAATATCGTTATTTTAGATACAAAGGACTACGTGACAGAAGCTCATTTGCAATTGGAAAACAAAAAATACTACAGAAAATTGCAAACCAATCCAACAAAACTTTTCAAGGAGAAATTGGATCAAAAACTTAAACTTTGGAACAATCAAGATTTGATTGATTTAGACTAAATGAAATTCTGAAGCACTGAACATCCGGTACGATCTACTTTTTACCAAAGGTGCATAAGAACCCACTTAAACCACCAGGGAGACCCATTGTGTCATCAAAGGGGTCATTAATGGAACCGGTGGCGAACTACATAGACTTTTTTTTTATGCCGTTTGTAACCAACTTGAGCTCATACTTAAGAGATACAACGGACCTCCTAAAACATCTAGAGGATTTACCTTGGCAACCAAACTTTTTGTTGGTCACAATGGATGTCTTATCATTGTATACGAACATTGACAATGATAATGGCCTAAATGCGAGTGCATTCTTCTTGAAAGTACGTGATATCCAGTTTAACAGACACAACCAGATGTTAATAGACCTGGTGGACATGTGTCTGACACAAAATATCTTTTTGTTTGGAGAAGAAATCTACCAGCAAATCCATGGATGTGCTATGGGTTTTTCTTTCAGTCCGGCGTATGCCTGCCTCACGATGGGATGGTGGGAGCAGCAAGTGGCATGGCACCCAAATAATGACTTGTTTGTGGAAAAAATTGCCAAATGGATAAGGTACATAGATGACCTTCTAATTGTGTGGGAAGGAACAAGCCAAGAATTTAAAAATTACTTCCAAATCCTCAATTCTTCTACCTCGAACATTAGATTCACAGACAAAATCAGCAAGGACAACGCTATTTTACTCGACACAGAGATTTATATCCGGAACAATAAAGTAGAAACAACACTACATAGGAAAGAAACTGCTAATATTTCTACTCTACACTTCGAAAGTTTCCACAAACCATCTGTAAAGGAAAATATACCATATGGTGAATTCCTCAGATTGAGGAGAATATGTTCAGAGGAGAGTGAATGGGTGAAAACGAGCAAAGCCATGGCCCAAAGATTCAAGAGCAGAGGATATAAAAAAAACACCATAACGATAGGATGGCAAAGAGCAAATAAGAAAAATCGGAAGGATGCTTTAACAACTAAACAAGAAATAAGAAATACCACGGAAGAAATAAAACCGGAGGAAAGAAAAGTAAGATTGATCCTAGACTACACCAGGGAATCCAAACAGATTGTAAATATTTTAAGGAAAAACTGGAAACTGTTACATCTAGAACTAACAACTGGAAAAATATTGGGAAACCATCCCCTTGTCACTTTCAGGAGAGCAAGGAACCTAAGAGATAGACTAATACAGAGCCACCATCAAGACCATACGAAAAAGAAAAAAGGAATCCAATGGCTTAACACCAAAGGATTTATAGAATGCCAACATTGTAAGGTTTGCCAAATTGCAGTAAACAAAAAAGAAGTAATGCTACCCAATAAAAAGATGTGGCAGATAAAACAATTGATTGACTGCATGAGTACACATGTGGTATACGTAATTGAGTGCCCGTGCTCGCTAAAATATATTGGTAGCACGAAAAATGAATTAAAAAAGCGCATCTTAAAACATGTTAGAGCGACAACTAACAAAGATAGGAGTAACGCAGTCGCCAAACATATGGAGTTGGCAAATAACAGCGATTGGAAACTTTTGAAAGTATATGCACTTGAATGTATATTGCCACATGAGAGGGGTGGAGATCAGGAACGGAAGTTGAGATGCAGAGAATCAAGACAAATCCTGAATGTCCGAACAGTGACCCTATGGGGACTAAACCAGAGTGTAGAACTTTATGTACACTTGTAAATTATCTGTGGAGGATTATGGTTGACAATACGTGGTCCCTTGGGATAAGAAAAGAGACAGTAGTAGAAATATAAAATATTAAAAAATGTAAAAATGTAGATATAAGAGAGAAAAACTTCTTTATGATGATATGTTGTACACAATGAATACGTGTGGAACAGGCGGTTTTACTTTATACATAAGGCAATCTATGTAGAACGTAGCCCTAAGTTTGTGCAATTTGGTTAAGCTTAATCAAAGTGGTCAAGATGTGCTATAAAAGGCCCTAAAATGCGTAACAGCCGCCTTAAGATAACCGATGAATTTTCAAAGTTTCAATTTATGCCCACCAGAGGGCTTTATTGTGAGAATGTCGCTTTAACCATAAAAGCAAAGTTATGACAGTAATGCGTCTGATGATTAATTTGCCTACTAGAGGGCCAGATCGTCTAATGCCAAATAGCAATGTGACGTAAATGACGGGTAATTTGTATGAGGATGTCGGACCACCGAATCAATAATGAGGGCTAAGGATACATGATGTAATACTGCAGAAATGTAATTGCCGCCTGCAATAATGGTGATTTTGTGTTTAAAAACGGAGAAATTGTTGGTCTTTTGTAAAGAAACTACATTTCCCATCTAACTTCCTGCAAACAAACAGGAAGTGAGATCAGGAA
Source organism: Lissotriton vulgaris (assembly GCF_964263255.1). Lineage (NCBI taxonomy): Eukaryota > Metazoa > Chordata > Amphibia > Caudata > Salamandridae > Lissotriton > Lissotriton vulgaris. The sequence continues at coordinate 348,364 of NW_028246228.1, forward strand.
CAGAGGAGTTCTGGCGGGTCAATCGAAATATAGGAGGAGTATGAACTTAATTGCACTGACCGTGAACAAGCGACAGTTGGTTGCGAAACGCGTTTGTTCTTACTTTGCATTGCTGGCGTAATGACAATGAAATAAAAAGGATTGGGAAAGGAACTTTTGTGAGTGCTGACTTATTCCCTTCGTGGAAGAAGGGAGTTGTGAAATATATATATATTTATATATATATAAGAGGGGTAGAAGCGGGGCACTAGGCGTTTTGAAAACCCACCGGAGGAAATTGAAAAATCATGGAAGAACTACAGTGACGAGCATGCCCACCTGAGGGATAATTGAAAAAATGAAATAAGGCATCACCAATAGAAACGGCTGTCACTGCAGGAATCCGATGCAAACAGAGCGGCACACCTTTGAAAAAGTCGAGTGATTCGACGAAACGCGTCAGGACTGCCAAACCTGCAAAATTTAATAAAGAAATTACCTCAACCCAGTGAAGTGCGACTCCAATTTCCTTAAGCAGAGGAGAAAGAGTAATGCAATTTAATACGGTGTGGTTCAGCCGTGGGAGCGCCGCACAGTCAGCCAGAGCGCCAACCATTTCCATGACAAGGACCAAAGCTGAATCTCCGTGAAAGCGGAACAAAAGGGAAAGTGGCTGCCGCTGGAGACCGGCTCCAGCATGACTCCTGTTTCGCCTGAAGAAGGGTAGTAGCGGGGCACTAGGCGTTTTGAAAACCCACCGGGGGAAATTGAAAAATCACGGAAGAACTACAGTGACCAGCATGCCCACCTGAGGGATAATTGAAAACATGAAAGAAGGCATCACCAATAGAAAAGGCAGTCACTGCAGGAATCCGATGCAAACAGAGTGGCACACCTTTGAAAAAGTTGAGTGATTCGACGAAACGCGTCAGGGCTGCCAAACCTGCAAAATTTGATAAAGAAATTAGCTCAGCCCAGTGAAGTGCGACTCCAATTTCCTTAAGCAGAGGAGGAAGAGTAATGCTATATATATATATATATATATATATGTATATATATATATATAATATCCAACGTAAAAAGGTTGCCCCAAAGGAAAGCGCCTTGAGCAGGTACATTTAGCAATCTTTTAATGCGCACAACTTGCACACGAGCAGCAGCAAGGAAAACTACATCAGCTAATGTTCAAGGCCAGACTCGTTTCGGGGACGGAGTCCCCTTCTTTTTTTTTTTTTTTTTTTTGCGTAAGACCTTTATTTAAAATCAAGCAGTTAACACAGCATGAGCCTACAACCCTGGGGCCGGCTCGCTACGTTTATTCCATTATCCAACATTGTGAGTGAATGTTACATATGTCGCAGAATATTGTAGTTTATCGTATGTACGGCTAATAGCTGGTATTAGAACTGAGTCTCACATTTTCTCTTTTAATAACAAGAACAATATAACAACATACCCCAATTCAGACCGCACAGTGTAACCTTAGCGTACTACCTAGCAGTTGTGGTGGCATTCATAGGTTCCCCCTCTTCCCGCCGTCATCCTGCACCCGTCCCGTGAGTACTCATGCAGTCGTTCAACCCATTCAGTCCATGGGTTGAAGTTCCTCATCATCCTGTAGGGAGGCCAGATAATCCTCCAAATAAACCCACATATTTTTTGGTCTCGACTTAGCTGGTAACAACTCTTCATAAGTTTGTAACTTGTCGCGACAGGTGGACATGTCATGCAACCATGTTTTTAACTTCGGCACTTTACGACTGTGCCAGAATTGCGCCACTTGTCTCTTAGCCAATAATAATGCTACCGCACAGAACTTCCACTTCAAAGCCCTGAACTGTGGTACTATCCCCAGTAAGCAGACTTTGGGTGTACAGTGTACCTCCTCCTCCAGCATAACAGACAAAGTGGTAGTTACCTCCACCCAGTAACTTTCTACCTTGGCGCAGCCCCACGCCAAATGTGCAAAGCCCGCACCCTCCTGGTTACACCTTTTACATCTGTCCTCCTCCTGAAACCCAAATTTTAGCAGTTTCGCTGGTGTGCAATAAACTTGATGGAGGAATTTAAAGTGAATTATCCTCAGATTACCGTTGGGTGTAAGTATCTGTGTCAGGGCGCAGGCGCTAGCCCATTCTTCATCAGACAATGGTGTGTCGAGTAGTGCATCCCACCGCCCCTTTGCCTTCAATTCCTGCCCGTCTAGTTCCGATTGTGTAGCTGAATAAAGCCTAGACACCAGGTGTGACAAATCATTAGTTGTGATCAACAGTTGCAGTGGTGCAAGGCATTCCGGCTCCGAAGGGAACGTAGGGTAGTGCTCCCTCAGGGCTCTAGTGAGTCTGAAATATGTGAAGCGAAACATGGATGTTTGGTTATGAACATAACCCAGTTTGTCTAGGCCCACGAACTCGCCTCCCTGGAACACGTCCCCCATCCTATCAATACCGGCTCTGGTCAGTAGGGACATTCCGACGCTTTCCCCAGTTACTGAGAGCTCCTGATGGTGATGTAGCATCATGGCTGGTGCATATAGTGGGGTCTTGTGTGCTAGGTGTCCCAGTCTATGCCAGGCTTTGACCGTAGCATCCACTGTGTTGATATCTCTAGCATGTAGCGGGGGGCGGGTGTGTGAGATTATTGCTGTGAGTGGAATAGGGTGTGCGTCGCTCTCCTCTATAGCGGTGTGAGTGAGGTATGGAACTGCGTGATACCAATACGCCGCGTATTGAGCCTGCGCGCATAGGTAGTACAGGAGGAAATCAGGTACCCCGAAGCCGCCCCGTGCAAGTGGAAGTGTAAGAGTCCGCAGATCCACACGGGCCTGCTTACCCGCCCAAATCAGGGTTCGCACCAGGGAGTTTATGTGACGGAAGATAGCCTGCGGCGGTGTGATTGGAATGTTATTAAACAGGTATAGTAGCTTGGGCAGTATGTTCATTTTGACAATCGCTATCCTGTCGGCCAGCGAAATGGGCAGATGTATCCAACGTTTTATACTTTCCTCCAGCTTCGACAGTACCACACCGTAGTTTGCCCTAAGCACCTCATCCGGATCTCTATGGTACATGACCCCTAGGTATCTGATAGGGTCCTGTTGCCACTCTAGCGGAAAGTCCACTACAAAGGGAGAAGTGGTGTCAGTGAGGGGTATTATAGAGGATTTGGACCAATTTATGGCCAGACCCGAGTGCCCTCCGAACCTGATGTATTCCCGGAGTAGTGCGTTCAAGTGAGTCTCCGGGTCCCGGACATACAGTAACATGTCGTCCGCATACAACGATATGTGAAGCGGCCTGGCTATGAAGTGTAGTGCCGAATCCTTGTAGTTCTGTCGTATCAGACACGCCAGAGGTTCCAGTGCTAACGCGAATAAAAGAGGCGAGAGCGGGCAGCCTTGCCTCGTCCCTCGCTCAATTGCAAATTGATCCGAAATGTACCCATTGATTCTGACCCTGGCACGTGGTTGCGTGTAAAGCAGGGAGACCCATTGCACAAAACGCTTAGGGAACCCCATTCTATTGAGGACAGTGAGCATATACCGCCATTCAATGGAGTCAAATGCTTTCGCCGCGTCTAACATGACCGCTACTGCTTTGACCGAAGGCTGCAGATAGTGTGAGAGTGCAAATAGAGTCCTGGTGTTATGCGCTGTTGATCTTGAGGGCACAAAGCCAGACTGGTCCGGCAGTACCAGACTGGTCATCAGTGGTGACAGCCGCTTGGCTATAAGCTTCGCAAGAATTTTCGAATCCACGTTTATTAATGATAGCGGTCGGTACGAGTCACATTCCTCCGGATCTTTAGATGGTTTCAGGAGAGCGATAATCATAGCTTCGCGTAATGTGGGGGGGGGGCACCTCTTTCTCAAAGGAGGTGCCATACATATCCACTAAGTGTGGCGCTAGGATGTCTGCATATTGTTTGTAAAATTCCGAGGTGAACCCATCCGGGCCAGGTGCCTTGCCATTCGGAAGTGAGCCTATGATCTCAGTAACCTCATCCGCCGTGATAGGCATTGCTAAATATTCCCTGTGCGCATCTGACAGCCATCCGATCGCTACATCGTGCAGGTATTCATAGGTGTCAGCAGCCGGCGCAGTGGGCTGGGACTTGTAGAGGGACCCAAAAGAATTAACAAAGCATTTCAATATGTATGCAGCATGGGTCTGTGTGTCACCCTCCCCGTTCTTCACCCTAAGTATCGCAGTAGGGCCGCGACCCGTACATATCTTTCGAGCTAAAAAAGCCCCCGGTCTACCTCCTTCCCCAAAGGCTCTAGCCACATGTGTACGGTTCAAATATTTCATTTCGGAGTCAAGAAAGTCTGCGTGCTCTGTGTGTACTTCACGGAGTTTGGCCAGGTGTAGGACATCTTGAGTGGTCTCATATAGGGATTCCAGGTCTCTCATCTGCTGCTCGTATCTGAGCTCTAATATCCTTCAGAACCCCCACTGTGGTGCTAATACAGACCCCTCTAACCGTGGCCTTGAATGCCTCCCAGAGGATGCAGGGGTCATCAGTCGATGGGGCATTAAGGTCAAAGTAATCCTTAATCGCCTTCTTGATCGTGTCTGCGTAAATTGCGTCACTTAGAGCACGCGAGTTAAAACGCCATTGGAAGGGGGGGGGGTGTTTATCTTGGAATGTCTAGTTGCAGGAGGACGGGATTGTGGTCTGATAGCGTGCGAGGGAGCACCTGCAGGTGCCGCACCCATAGCGCCAGGTCAGGGGAGCCTAGCCAGTAATCCAGCCTGGACCAGCTGTTGTGGGAAGCCGTAATGTGCGTGGCCCCAGTTGCGGCAGTGTTCCTCAACCTCCAAAGATCCTCCAAACCCAAGTCTTTCATCATGTGTCCCACCAGTACGCGTGATTGTTTGTGTTGTTCTACTGAGTTAGCTGAACGGTCCAAACCGTCACGTAGGGTCACGTTCCAATCACCCCCACATAATATGTGCGTGCTAGTGTGTTTCTGCAAGTGTCCCCACACCTCCCGGAAGAAATCCGGGGCGTCTGTGTTAGGACCGTATACATTCAACGTCGTCACTTTCTGTCCTCTCAATGTACCTGATACCAGTAAAAATCTGCCTGATGGGTCCTGTGTTACAGTGCGAGTCTCGAATCCCACCCCCCGTTTCACCAAAATGATCACCCCTCTAGAGTAAGAAGAGTACGAGGCCCTGTAAACCTCTTCCGCCCAACTTGACCCCAGCTGTGCGTGTGAATGCGGGGCCAGGTGAGATTCCTGTAGGAATGCTATGTCCACATTCCACCTTGTCAGGCTGGCAAATATCTGCCGTATTTTACGTGGCTGTGAGAACCCTCTAATGTTCCATGTGAGAACGTTTAAACTGCGTCTACCCTCCTCCCTGGTCCCCATCAAAATCCAGTGACATAAGGCATGACCGCATACTTCCAATCAATTGCATAGGTATTGCCAGTTCCTCCCCTTTAGGAGTCCCATTTGGCACAGCAGTAGCTAGGACTAACGGGGAATCAGCACGAAAAGACATTACATACTCTGTCGGTCTAACAGTACATTCAAACAACCCGCCTCCCCTGAACCCACCCACTCCAGCAACCCCAACCTGCCGAAGCCATTCCCATCTAGTGCACCAATCTGTAACTTTCACAACCATAAATACAGTGCCCAGAACCAAACTCTTACTGGGTTATAACTCCGAAGCACCGCCAAGCGCGGTTGCTTCAGCCCGCAACTTGGGCGTTCAATTTGACGCTTCCCTCAGCTTCGATGAACATGTGCGCATTACCGCTGGTCGCTGTTTCAGCCTGATCAGGCAATTAAAGAAATTTTTCAATTTTCTGCCCATCACAGCCAGGAAATCAGTCGCGGTGGCGCTTATCCTCTCCCGGCTGGATTATTGTAACGGCCTCCTAGCAGGCATCAAGAAGTCCTCTCTGAAAAAGCTGCAGAGTGTCCAACATGCAGCAGCCAGGCTTGTTTTGAAACTCCCCCGTAGGTCCTCAGCCTCTGCAGCCCTCAACACCCTTCATTGGCTGCCCCTCCATAAGAGAATCTTATTCAAGCTCCTTGTCACTGTATTTAAAGCAAACAGGGGCTTGGGTCCATCTTACCTGACCAAGCGCTTCCAGCACTATACTCCTATCCGCTGCTTGAGGTCATCTGGCGCCAACTTCATTTCGGAACCCCGCATAAAACTTAAATCCAAGGGTGGAAAGACCTTCTCCCTTCTGGCGGCCAGGGCATGGAACCGTCTCCCCCCCCAACCTTAGGCACGCACCCTCAGAAAGCCTCTTCAGGAAATTTCTGAAAACCTGGATTTATTCTCAGTCTGACTCCTCAGTTCTCGCAGCTATTTGATCCATGCACCCCTAGACGACCTTCTGTGTGCTCAGCGCCAAGATGCTCCCTCCGGAGCGAAAGTTAGCGCTCTACAAATGACAATAAATATCAAATATCAAATACCCTTATAGAGGTCCGCCAGGGGCACAACTCTCCACCCGGTGTACAGGTGTGGGCGATGCTAAAGAAGCTGTATGAAACGCAGTTCAGGTGAATACTCGCCGTCCCCCCCCCCCCCCCCCCCCCCCCCTCCCGAAGATCCATCAACAGAACCACTGGCTGAACAACATGTCCGGAACAGTGCGTCCCCAATGTAGTTACATCATTTAAACAGCAAGGAGCAGAACCCCTCGCCCCCCACTTGTACTGCTCGCCACATAGAGTGCATCGGGGATCGCTGACAGTCAGTGAGTGAGGCGTCCCATAGTTAGTGCATAGTGAGCAGAGTACAGCACACAAAGGGGCAGCTGTCCGCCACACGTGAACTAGCCTGCATAGAGCAAACGCCATAAGGTATCAGTATCGCTCATCAGTGTAGGCCAATACTGTCGCCACGCAGATTGCATGAGTCGTGGGGCATTCACAATTCAAAGTTAGCAGTGGTCCGCACCATCGAACAGCAGTCTCTGAGCTCCAACGGGCCCTCTCCATCCAAACACGCTGTGCACGTTGTACCAACATCACAATCGTTCATACTAGAGAACAGTATCATGCAGGCCAGCCAAGTGCGGATAACAGTGTCCATGCTAAAACGCATGATTTTGAACAGAACGGTACACTCACCAGTGGCAGACCATGAATCAACCCCATACCTTTAGTCCGAGTCACGTCGTTGTTCATTTTGCGAATTGTCTCTCAGCTCACGTTGCACCCTCTTGACAAATTCTTGTGCTGCCTTCGGTGACGGCAGTACAGTCGCTTTCTCTTTCCATACCACCCTGAGGCGCGCCGGGTACATCATGGAATACACAATGTTCAAATCACGCAATTTGGCCATCACTGCAGTGTATTCTTTCCGGGCCTGCTGGACCGCAACTGTGTGGTCAGGATAAAATTCCAAGGAGTTCTTTTGATGCTGGATCTTCCCTTTCTCTCTCGCTAGCCGAAGGATCGTGTCCCTGTCGCGGTAGTTGAGGATTCGCGCCACAATCGGTCTTGGCGTGGCGCCGGGCGGTGGCTTCGGGGCCAGTGACCTATGTGCACGCTCCACGATGAAGAGGGGCGATAGGGCCTCAGCCCCGAACAGGTCTTTGCATAGGGTTTCCACGTAGGTCTCCATGCGACCTGTGTTGGTGGACTCCGGCAGGCCCGCGATCCGTACGTTGTTGCGCCTCGAGCGCGCCTCCAAATCCTCCTCCTTCGCCCTGATCACCTCCAGGAGCCGTTCCATATCTGCGCATTTTGAGGTGGAGGCTCGCGCCTCATCCTCGACCGCGGAGATGCGTGTTTCGGCCTCATCTAGTCGCTCTCCATGCTTTTCTTGCCGTGCAGCCATGGTGTCCATTCTGCAAGTTAAGTTGTCCAGCTTGCCATTAATGTCCTGTAGGTTCGATTGTATCGCCAGTAGGATCTTTTCTATGTTGTTATTGGGCGCAGGCCCTGCCTCATCCTCCACCACCTCGTCAGTGGATTTCTGCGTTTTTTTCGCCTCAAAGGACAGCTTCTGTTGGTGTTTGTCCGGCTTGCCCATTTTGGCGGGCGGGGAGACTGTCTTCCTGCACGTGGGCCCCGATGCCCTCGTAAGCCTGTTCGCTGACGCCGTGGTGATCCCCACCCGTGGAATATTCGCCATCGAAAAGATCGTCACACCGCTATATGTACAGGGTGAAGGTGACACTCTTCTGGGCGCGAGGTGAAGTGGCCGAATGCTGGCCGTTCGCAGATTGTTCCGCTGTCCAGCAAACCCCCTCAACGCAGTTGGCTTGTGGCCGCTCAGCCGCGCGGAAAATGCGATCCGGTGTGGTAGCTCGCTGTGCAGATGATTTCTCGGGCCTCACCGACCCCTCAGGTGGCGTGTTGTCGCGGTATGTCCAGCCCACTCCCTCCACCTGTGGTACCTCTAGGCAGCCATCTCAGTAGGTGTGTCGTCCCCGCAGGCACAAATGCATGTCAGGCTGCAACCCTCCGTTCCAGCCCCGGTGGACCAGCAATGCCGGAGTCTGTGAGCGCCGATCCGAGAGGGGCGGCCACGCACGTGGTCGCTAGTCAGCCCTCGCTACTCACGTCAGCCACCGACCTGGGCGCCACAGAAAGAAAGCACCGTGCTCTCATGGGCTTAAGGGGCAGGGCAGCGATGGCCACAGGTTCCTGAAGTAAGGGCGAACCCCCGCAGTGCAGCAGGTAGCACAGACGAGCGCAGACTGTCCACCGCTCTCAACGCGCGTTGCCATCAGCCATCACCACCCAACCTGCAGGCGCGTGTACATGCCACCTCCTGTGCCCGCGCTCAGTACTGCCCTCCACGCTGGGTATTTAGCAGCTTGCTGTCACCTTCACTGTTGCACCGGGCCGCCGTCAGGGTCGTGGCACAGCCTCAGGATCCGGAGAGGGGTCGGCTATGCCCGCGTTTTTTGAGATGCGGCCGCCATCTTGTCAGGCAGTCCCTTCAGCGCAATTATGGGGGTCCCTGGCGCTCCGCAGTACGACAAAGGATGGTGCAGTGGCAGCGGAAGGGCCAGACCTCAAGACCCTACCTTCGAAACGCTGCTGTGAGCACGGATGGTCGATCGGAGACTGCCTGCTTCATCGCTGCTGTGTCCATGTCCCATAGCGGTGGCCATCTTGTCAGGCACTCGGACATTCCGCTTTTTTCATCGGCAAATTGAGGAGCAATACTTGTCCGCCGGGGGCCTTTCTTCACCGCATTATGTGCTACAGCACTTCCCACATCCTCTGAGGTGCTCGGGGAGCCGGCGGCCGGGGCGAAACCGGCGAGATTCACCAAAGTTGACGATCGCCCGGCGGAGCTGCTGCTCAGGCAGCCATGTCGCTGTGCGCCCCCTAGCGCCTTCACGGAGTCCCCCTTCTTCAATGGCTTTTTATGCTTGAAAAACAACGACAGTTTTTCTCCTTGTACTTTTCCATGAGGTTGGTTACGCCATGTGGGCGTAACCAACCTCATGGAATTCTGGTTCTGATAGTGTAGGAGATTATTACTCAAGTGAGTCCATCTTAAATTCAAAAATAAATGCAAAGTTTTCTCAATGTGGGTTGATGCGCATTTTGCTTAACTGTACGCTCCGCTTTTCAGTTGTCACATGTTGCATGCTGCCTCCCCAATAGCGCTGGTACCTTCCTGGCGACAGCTGGGCTTGCTTCTCTGTCGGTGAGCTTCTTTCCGCGGCTGGACAAAGCCGCAAATATCCAACGTAAAAAGGTTGACCCAAAGGAAAGAGCCTCGAGCAGGTACATTTAGCAATTTTTTATTGCGCACAACTAGCACACGAGCAGCAGCAAGGAAAACAACATCAGCTAATGTTCAAGGCCAGACGCGTTTCGGGGACGGAGTCCCCTTCTTCTATGGCTTTTGATGCTAGAAAAACAAAGACAGCTTTTCTGCTTGCACTGTTCAATTAAGAGACCACGCGCACGTGGGCATAACCAACCTCATGGTTCTCGTAGTATAGCAGATTATTACTCAAGTGAGTCCATCTTAAATTCAAAAATAAATGCAAAGTTTTCTCCATGTGGGTTGATGCGCATTTTGCTTAACTGTTTGCTCCGCTTTTCAGTTGTCACATGTTGCATACTGCCTCCCCAATAGCGCTGGCACCTTCCTGGCGACAGCTGGGCCCGCTTCTCTGTCAGTGAGCTTCTTTCCGCGGCTGGACAAAGCTGAAACGTGTCTGGCCTTGAACAGTAGCTGATGTTGTTTACCTTGCTGCTGCTCGTGTGCAACGACACAGAAGTGGCCCAGCTGTAGCCAGGCCTATTGGTGTCGATTATTTCTTATGCATTAGATCCGGTCCTGCACCGGAGGCGCAGTTGAGCAGCGGAGGTAGTGCACGCCAGCGGAGTCGGGAGCCAGGGAGCCGGCTCCAAAAAAAACTCTGAGTTCGCACCCGAAGCTGAGGGATGTTGGAGCAGGTCGGGGGCTGAGTTAGAGCCCAGACCCCACCCCCAGACATAGTGACTCCGCGACTGGAGAGAGAGACCCACTCGGCGGTAGCGGCAGCACACACCGAGGAGGGCTGTCTGCAAGCTAAGAGTACGCGGTGAGGTGCAAGGAGTGGCGAGGGGGGGGCGGAGGCAGGCGGAGGCGGCGGGTGGTTAGACCTGCGGGAACTCGGGGGTGACTCGGGCAGGTTCACGGGTGTAGTACTGTACAGTCCTGTGCATTCCAGTCTAGCCCGCCCTGCCCAGCCCAGACTCGCCTCACTGAGATTTTCGATAGGCGCAGAACGAGAGGCAGTTCTGCCCAGCACCCCCCACATTCTCTCCCCCCCTCAATAGGACCCACTTCCCCCCCCCCCAAACGGGACCACCAGCAACGCCACTCCCCCGCCTGTCATGTGTGGCAGTAGGACAACAGAACAGCAGCAAAGAGCGTTGAAGACCAGCAAAGAGACAGCGGCGTAGAAGGGAGGGAAAAAGTGACAGCCACTAATTCCACCACTGATTTGAGTCACACAGCCAAGCCAATAATTCAACAAGGCGATAAGTCTATAGGTACACTGAACCTTGATTTTGTACCTGTTAATAAGGCCATCGAACCTCGTACAATCTAGGAGCCACTCTTCCAGGAAAGTGATACTGCGAGGAGAAAGGAAAAAGAAAATAATGATAATAAAGGGGCAAAACTTCAATTCGGATAACATCCCACCAGCCTAAAAGGCGTCAGACATCAGCCCCCCAGCGAAACAATGACGTCGGGGAGGACACGAAGGAACCCGCCACAACCGACGAAACGGAAATCCAAAATTAAATCAGCAATCAATAACTCTGAGAATAACGCAGTCAATTCTCCCATAACCACTCTAATACCTCCAATTTACCCGATATTTGGCTCCATGAATCCCACTGGTAAATTTTTATTCTTGAAAGACCCTATCGCAGCAATTTACACAATGCCAGCAACTCCAAATGGACTACAAAAACCTCTGACACCGAGCAAAGTGAACATGCAATCGGTAGTGGTATCATCCTCCATGCCTAATCTAAATACTAGCACAGCTAATGGCAATGGAATAGTAGAATCAGGCAGGTATATACCAATGGCCCAAGACGCCCACAGATCTCTAAGCAAGGGGAACAATAAGTACACAATCCATACACAAGCACAAGTGCACATGGAAGTTGGAAGTTATGACCCGGCGCCAGAACAACTAAAGTATAAAACATTGTTAGGGCCCTCCAACAGAATCCTGGATAGCACCATAAACCCACAAGCAAAGGGCTTATCAAATACAAGTTAAATTCGACCAAAAAGGATAACCAAATGCCCAGTAATTTCAATAAGTGACATAAATCTGGAACAACTAGGGGCGGGCAGCCCCCAAGGGACAGGCTACGACCAGGGATGCATTAACATCAGTAATTTAGATGCAGCATATAAAGATCAACCAAATAACCACTCGGCACCCAGACAAGAGTCACGACTAAATCAAGCAAAATTTGACTCCAATAAAAAGGATGAGGTGTGCAATTCCTGGTTGGAGCCTCAAATCCCATTCACCAACAAAGAAACCTCGCAAGTCCTAAGCATAATTTTAGTTAACGTCAAACAGACCCGGAACACAAGAGAAATCGATTTTAAGCAAACAAATTAATTGACCAAGCTTGCAATTGCATCCAATGATGCTCAAGGTAAAACTCTATCCGGCGGTCAGACGTGTAAACCATCGCCTTTGGAACTAGCAAAAGAAAACTCAATCGAGATACCAAGCGGGTCGGACGAGGAAGTATACACACCTGCGGATCCAATTAAAAAAATAAATCAAGCATCTCGACAGGGTACAACTATAACAGAAATTTCGAGTGCAATGGAACTGTCGGACGTAGTACCACCAAAAACCCCAGGAAAAACATGTCCCCTAACTAAATTAAATACCAGACAACAAGTCGACAAGGTGGTGGAAAACGTCGAGGCACATACAACCAGCGAACCCCACACAGCTAATCACCAGGTCAACCAGTGCCAGCAAGCAGAAAAGCATGGCCTCAATCAAAACTTAGAATCCATAATCAAACTACCCAGCGCTCTGGGGAAAATACTGGAAACATCAGTCAAAACGCTGAATATGCAGTCCGACAAACTCGACATCCAAATAAACCTCATGAGCATAATCGCGGAGCACATTTTGGACATAAATAAAAACTCGACACCATGGCAAATGCATTTGCATCTCTACAGGACCACAAGAATTCTCAGTACCAGCCCCCAAATTGTACATGTAGCCCTATACTTGAAAAATTAAGGGACTTACTGACAATACTGGAAAACATTTTGCAGGAATGCAAACACACTAAATTCGGCACTAACAGCATATTTGACCCTCATAAAGTCACGACTAATGAAGAGATAGCCGTATTAGCAATAAGGAGTGCAAAACCCCCAATCTCACAAATAATAACAGCTTCAACCCTCAAGCGAAAAAAGACTTTGGATACAAAAACTGGAGAATCAATTAAAGAACAAACCACACCAGGGACTAAACCTCCGGACCAGACCAATCATAGTCATAACTTGACTGTAAAAGCACGACCACGACTGGAAAAAACAAATATCGCAGTACCTCAACAACAAGCACTAACGAAGCGACAGAAAAAACGGGCAAGAAAAAGCAGAAATCAACAATTAAATAGTAGACCCATGAATAAGCAGGCCTTGGCCAATTATCCAATCTTCAACTTCTCCAAAGCAACAAAAAACCCTGAAAATCAAACAGTAAAGGGAGAAGACCAGCCAAGCAAAACCCCAGACTCCAAATCCCAATGAGGGGGAACAACAGTCAATCGACATGGAGGCATATCCTACTGGCATAACTCACATGCCAAGATTAAACCCATCATCATCCATAGAAGAATGTAATAATGATGAATTCGCAACTCACTCCTTAGAAAAGAGAAGTGCAAACTGGAGTCTTGAGAGTGCTGAATGTGAATTTACACAACCAAACACTAGAGTAGGGTGCCCAAATGGCCAATCCAAAGTTAACGGGAACAAATTAATACAAAAATCCCGGACTGCTCAGCGGGACCAAGATCTGACAATAAGGACCGTAAGAGCGAAAAAGCAACGCTCGTGCGTAATGGGAAAGCAGGAACGCCATTGGGAGGCAAGCCATAAAACCGACAGCTCCAAACAAAAAGTATCCCTCACCCAGCATACTGGGTTTAGCCCAATTACAATTCTTAATAGAAGGGACACCAAAAACAATAGGCAAGTCATTGCGAAAGTCGCCAAAAGTTTGCAAGGTCAACTATTAGTCAAGATAACAACGGACTACGATAGCTCACAGCCATTTGGTGGCCGGGAAAAAGAAACAAGGACAGGTCCACTCAACGAGAAACCATTCAATGAGCACGCATTAAAATTTGAGTTGTGTAGCCTGAAAAGTGAAAACCCAAAAGTCAACGTAAAAGCAAACGAACGCCCGGAGCACATCAGGAGGGACGATAACAAGTATAACACGAAAAACACACCAAGTGATACAAGGGATAGAGTAAAAGAAAACACGAGACATTGGACAAACGATCAGGCATTGCCCACTCCTGTTGTAATGCAAGGAAAAAAAATCGAACAAAAAGGGAAGGATTTACTTTATTCCAAAATAGGAAACACAAGGCCCACAAGATTATTTAAACAGAGGAAACATCCTACACCTGACTACTTCAATCCCAAGTCTCAACCATATAACATCGGATGATCCATTGTCAATAGAATTTGTGAACCTTGGTAGGAATACAGTAAAGGAATGCATGTTAACAACCTGGAGGAACGCAGAAACAGCTGAGGAGATACTGCACGAAACTACCAAATTCGAGGAGTGGGGAATCACGTTGAAAGCAGAGATAATACCAGGTTACCAGTCCCCTCTTTTAATGAAATATACTGCAAGAGAGAACAATTCATTGGCAAAACGATCAACACATTCAATACTACAAGGCGCCAGGGGTGCGGAAAACCTGGAACCCGAATACCACCTTATATCAAATCATGGAAAAACAGAAGGCTGAAATAAAACCGAGGGGGGCAAAATGGATCTAAGGCCCGTAAAAATCCTATCCTGGAATATCGCTGGAGCAGAAGACATTGTAACTGACAAAAGTAAAACGGATTCCTGGGATACATACGAAATCATCGCACTACAGGAAACATGGCTAGTAGCTCCAGTCGATGTCCCAGGTAGAATAGGTTTTCATATTAGCGCCACTCGAACCGCGTGCCACGGGCGAGCAAAGGGGGGTCTGTCGGTTTACATCTCCACAGCACTAAACATAAAGTCCTCCCAAACATCCGCATCCACCGCAGACATGAAAATAATCAAATTTGAAATGAGACCTCAGGCCGGCATTGGAACAGTCATCCTTATAAATATATTCGCCCACCCAAAAAGTAAAGTAAAGCAAGAGCTCTTCAGAAAAGATAGTAATGTTATATCAGGACTTCGTCTTGAATAGCCGAATTGGGAAATAATACTTACAGGTGACTTTAACACCAATCTACTACATCCCCATGAAGAAGAAGATAACATCATCTCTGCTAAGGAATTCTGGGCCGTAGAAATACAGGAGAGAAAACTCTGTCCATCACCACCCCCTGTTGTTTAATTATTTTGTCCACCATAAGCGTGGAAGGGTATACTCAGATGTGAGTCCCTAGCTCATTGCACCATCAGGATTCAAGCAAGCCGGGCCGAAGACGGCTGAAATGCCAGAAACCGGTCCCCGGTAGCTTGTTTCCTTCCCAGTGAAAGAATTGGCTTGGTAGTTTGTTTTGCCCTGTTCCCATGATACACTGGGCCAGGGTCAGACTAATTTGCATATAGCCAGGTTCTGAGCTGGGATGGTGCAGTGAGCTAAAAAACGGTGTTGGATTAAGCCCTGATCTCTTGACTGGGTGAGAGTATTCTGCTTAATTCAGAAACTCTGTCCATCACCACCCCCTGTTGTTTAATTAATTTGTCCACCATAAGCGTGGAAGGGTATACTCAGATGTGAGTCCCTAGCTCATTGCACCATCAGGATTCAAGCAAGCCGGGCCGAAGACGGCTGAAATGCCAGAAACCGGTCCCCGGTAGCTTGTTTCCTTCCCAGTGAAAGAATTGGCTTGGTAGTTTGGTTTGCCCTGTTCCCATGATACACTGGGCCAGGGTCAGACTAATTTGCATATAGCCAGGTTCTGAGCTGGGATGGTGCAGTGAGCTAAAAACGGTGTTGGATTAAGCCCTGATCTCTTGACTGGGTGAGAGTATTCTGCTTAATTCAGAAACTCTGTCCATCACCACCCCCTGTGGTTTAATTATTTTGTCCACCATAAGCGTGGAAGGGTATACTCAGATGTGAGTCCCTAGCTCATTGCACCATCAGGATTCAAGCAAGCCGGGCCGAAGACGGCTGAAATGCCAGAAACCGGTCCCCGGTAGCTTGTTTCCTTCCCAGTGAAAGAATTGGCTTGGTAGTTTGGTTTGCCCTGTTCCCATGATACACTGGGCCAGGGTCAGACTAATTTGCATATAGCCAGGTTCTGAGCTGGGATGGTGCAGTGAGCTAAAAAACGGTGTTGGATTAAGCCCTGATCTCTTGACTGGGTGAGAGTATTCTGCTTAATTCAGAAACTCTGTCCATCACCACCCCCTGTTGTTTAATTATTTTGTCCACCATAAGCGTGGAAGGGTATACTCAGATGTGAGTCCCTAGCTCATTGCACTATCAGGATTCAAGCAAGCCGGGCCGAAGACGGCTGAAATGCCAGAAACCAGTCCCCGGTAGCTTGTTTCCTTCCCAGTGAAAGAATTGGCTTGGTAGTTTGGTTTGCCCTGTTCAAATGATACACTGGGCCAGGGTCAGACTAATTTGCATATAGGCAGGTTCTGAGCTGGGATGGTGCAGTGAGCTAAAAAACGGTGTTGGATTAAGCCCTGATCTCTTGACTGGGTGAGAGTATTCTGCTTAATTCAGAAACTCTGTCCATCACCACCCCCTGTTGTTTAATTATTTTGTCCACCATAAGCGTGAAAGGGTATACTCAGATGTGAGTCCCTAGCTCATTGCACCATCAGGATTCAAGCAAGCCGGGACGAAGACGGCTGAAATGCCAGAAACCGGTCCCCGGTAGCTTGTTTCCTTCCCAGTGAAAGAATTGGCTTGGTAGTTTGGTTTGCCCTGTTCCCATGATACACTGGGCCAGGGTCAGACTAATTTGCATATAGCCAGGTTCTGAGCTGGGATGGTGCAGTGAGCTAAAAAACGGTGTTGGATTAAGCCCTGATCTCTTGACTGGGTGAGAGTATTCTGCTTAATTCAGAAACTCTGTCCATCACCACCCCCTGTTGTTTAATTATTTTGTCCACCATAAGCGTGGAAGGGTATACTCAGATGTGAGTCCCTAGCTCATTGCACCATCAGGATTCAAGCAAGCCGGGCCGAAGACGGCTGAAATGCCAGAAACCGGTCCCCGGTAGCTTGTTTCCTTCCCGGTGAAAGAATTGGCTTGGTAGTTTGGTTTGCCCTGTTCCATGATACACTGGGCCAGGGTCAGACTAATTTGCATATAGCCAGGTTCTGAGCTGGGATGGTGCAGTGAGCTAAAAAACGGTGTTGGATTAAGCCCTGATCTCTTGACTGGGTGAGAGTATTCTGCTTAATTCAGAAACTCTGTCCATCACCACCCCCTGTTGTTTAATTATTTTGTCCACCATAAGCGTGGAAGTGTATACTCAGATGTGAGTCCCTAGCTCATTGCACCATCAGGATTCAAGCAAGCCGGGCCTAAGACGGGTGAAATGCCAGAAACCGGTCCCCGGTAGCTTGTTTCCTTCCCAGTGAAAGAATTGGCTTGGTAGTTTGGTTTGCCCTGTTCCCATGATACACTGGGCCAGGGTCAGACTAATTTGCATATAGCCAGGTTCTGAGCTGGGATGGTGCAGTGAGCTAAAAAACGGTGTTGGATTAAGCCCTGATCTCTTGACTGGGTGAGAGTATTCTGCTTAATTCAGAAACTCTGTCCATCACCACCCCCTGTTGTCTAATTGTAGAAATACAGGAGGTTCAGTATGCAAAGAGAATCGATAAAGTGGGTCGGCAACTGATGTGGGAGCTTGAGCAGCAAGGGATTGTATAGGCATTTATATACCGCACTACTTACCCGTAGGGTCCCAAGGCGCTTCGACCGCTGCGAAACCCTTCCTGGCTTCCCTGAGAGATGGTCCCTTAATGGGTATCTCCAGGGTGAGACCAGGTATCCCCAGCGGTCTGGTGGGGCCGTTAGTGAAGATGAGGCAAGCTAATGCCCAGAGTTGCCGAGTGTGATCGCTGATCAGAGTGGGCACCGAGGCGAGAGAATTATCGAGTCCGCTGACCCTGGTCCAGAAACCTGCCGCGCCGGGAATCGAACCCTTGTCCCGGGCCGTCCTCTGCTCTCGGGTCTGCTGCCTCTAACCAGTGAGCCACACTACTTCACTTAAAGCCTTAAACGGGAGAATAAAACAAGATAGGCCTGCCAATAGTACACACATTGATCCTAGCTCAGGCACAATACAGGATTACACCATAGTCTCCCTTCCACTCCTTGGATTAATCGTACGTTCCAAATCATATGCTTTCCGGACAGTGATCACTCTGCTCAGCACATTGAAATTAAATTAACTCCACCAAAACATCTAATTGCCCCAACACTAGCAGGGGAAACATCAACAATAAATTTGAAATGCTTAAGGTGGACGAGCGCTACATTACCGCAATTCGCACTGGATGCCAAGAACCTAATCCAAAAACTCATCCCGGGCAACGAATTGACAGTTGAAACATGGACTGACTTCGTAAAAAAACTACCAAAGATTGGAGCTAACGTCAAAACAAGGCCCAATAAACAGAATAACAACCACCTTAGCCAGATAACTCGCTCTTTGAGCAGGCGTCTGCGGCAATCTGTGAGGAGAGCACAAGGTCACAGCTCTCATTCCAAGCTATGGCAGGATGTCCGTCTCATAAAGAAACTATATAAGAAATAAATCTGGAATGAGAAAAAAATGAGGTCAACACCTCTGCAAAAATATTATACAACGCAAAAAAACTGACTCCAGAGCATTCTGGTTGCAGGTAAATTCTTTGAACAGACCTGCAAATACTATAAGCATGACCTGCATCACAGAAACGGCATGGGTAAAGCATTTACTTGACACCTTTTCAATAAATTCCAGTACACATTCACCATCAAAAATAGTCTCAGTATTGAAAACATCTAACGCAGAGACACAGTCGGTAACAGTCTTTGATCTGATAAACATCTCGTACAACAAACAGAAAGGTCCAGACGAAACATCACAACCATATGATGAACTAGAAATACTACAAACAATAAAGAAAAGCAGGCAAGACAGTGCACCAGGATCGAATGGCATCCCCCAGGCAATTTACAAGGAAGATCCCCATTTTTAGGCCACTAATTTCAACAAACTATTCCAGGTAATAAACACCACCAGTCGGATTCCGGAAAGTTGGAGAAGGGCAGTCATTAACCCAATATATAAAAGCGGTCATCGGAAAAACCCTGCAAATTACTGCCTAATTGCGCCTAATTACCGCCTAATAGCGCTCATTGACACCAAGGCTAAATACTATGCTTCATTGGTATTAGCTGATCTCACAAAATGGTCCGATGACAACAATAAAATCTCTGTGAATCTGTCCCGGTTTCACCATGGTACAGGCGCCATAGCAATAAACCTGAGAGCTGAAAAAAGCCTGCAACATCATCAAGCCTATATCTATGTTTCGTGGATTTCAAGGCGGCATTCGGCCGAGTCTGCCGACAATTACTCTGGGCCAAACTAAAGCAGCAGGGACTACCAAATACGATCTTAAATCTAATAATGGAACTATACACCAACACCTGGATGCAGGTAAAGATCGACAACGGTCATCGGCTCACTCAGAAAATCTGTACGTGTGAAGGATTAAAGCAAGGCTGTGTCTTGGCCCCTCATCTGTTCAATCTATTCATGGCCGATCTGTCACCAAGGCAAGACTGGGTCAATGCACATCCCCCACGGCTAGGAACATTGCCCCTCACGCATCTTTCCTACGCCGATGACGTTGTTCTCCTTAGGACTGCAACGCCTCATGCAGGAACTGGCTGAATACACCTAACCGAATCTCTTGGAAAAAAACATCAAGAATAACAAAGGTCATGATAATAACTCACCCCCGTATAAAACCATCCAATTTTACAATCAATAATAGGAGGCTGGAAGTAGTGGAATGCTACAAGTACCTGGGGATAGATCTGGATAGACGGTTTACTTTTTGCACGCACTTTGATACCATTGAGAAGAAAGGTACAGCTCTACTACATGCATTTAGCACTTTATCTCAGCAGTTAAAAGGTCCCCTTTTCACTCCCCTCCTAACAGTTAATAAAACTAAGCTAATTCCAACAATAGCCTACAGCAGTGTGTTACACTGTGGAAGGAGTGCTCCGCTCTTAGACAAAATTCATACAAGAGTGTATTAACGTGTATTTAGCGTACTATGTGATGCCTCACCCGCTCAGGTGCGGCTCGAATTTGGGTGCAATTGCAAACCTTGCATAAAAATTACGAGACAGTGAAATTTTGGTACAGCATCTGGTTGAACCGCAAATCTGAAATCAACTTTGTAATTTGAGAAGCTATGCAAAACAATCCCAACTCCAAGTATGCGTAGTACTTCAAATCCTCCCTTGGAATCACTGAGTTGGCACCATTGTGGAACAGGAAGCTACCCATATCTTCATTCAAACAGGTAGCAAAAAAGGCAGCCAATATGCAATCTCCGACAAATGATAAAGCAACCCTGAGACATCGATCACACACATGGATAATATTACATTCCTACAAAAAGCCGGCACCCGCAGCCTATTTAGGGCTTGCCTTTCCACCACATCTTAAACACAAATATTTTAATCTACGTATGGGCAAATAACCTACAAATGCGGACCAACCCGGCTGGAGGACACCAGGTCTAAAGGAGTGCAACTTTTGTGGTGCTGCTGTGCAAGATATGATCGACCTGATTTGCATTTGTCCAGCACTAGATAGTGAACGCCGAAGCCTACTAAAGGCAAAATTTACATGCCGCACAGCGATTCTGCAAATGTTGGACTCAGTGGACACTCAATTCATTTGTAGAGCAATCAAGTATGGTAATAATTTTGAAAACAAAAAAAAAGAGACTAAACAAACTAGAACCTCTTGAACTTTTAAAACGTATTTTCATTTATTTTTATTTATTTATTTAAGCTTTTACCGCGCACAGCTACCCACAGTGGGTTTCCCGGCGCCAGGGACAGACTATAGAAGAAAGGACAATGCAGCACCTGACTTGAGGCCACAACCAACTATTGACTGCGCTAGGTGAACAGAAGAGTCTTCAGAGCCCTACGGAAGCGGAGTAGGTTGGTCTCTGACTTTAGTGCTAGTGGGAGGGAGTTTCAATATTTCGGGCCCAGAATAGAAAAGGAGCGGCCTCCCATTCTTGCCAGCATACATCTTGGCACTGTGAAATTGCCAGTGTCCGATGACCTTAGTGAGCGCACGGGTGTGAAAGGTGTTACCAACCCTTGGATATAAGTTGGAGCGCTGCCCTGCTTGACCTTGAACATGTAACAGAGTGCCTGAAATTTAACACGTTCAGGAACGCTCAGCCAATGAAGGTCACGCAACGCGGCAGCAGCTGAAGTGCGTCTAGGGACGTTCTTTAGCAGGCGAGCAGCCGCATTTTGTACAACCTGAAGCACATGTATGGTGGCTTTATCTGCGCCCAGGTAGAGAATATTGCCATATTCCAGGGGTGATGTTACAAGTGCCTGGACTACGGTTCTGCGAGAGGAGAGAGGAAGCATCCACAAAATCTTGTGAAGCCACCGCAGCGTTGAGAAGCAAATGGCTGCAACCTTAGTAGCCTGTTGCTTCATAGTTAGCCTGTCGTCAATAATGACGCCCAGGTTACGAACTGCAGTGGATGGCGTAGGCGCATTGCCCAGTTCGATGGGCCAATGACGGGGGCCCCAAAGATGTTTGTTCCGACCCAGAATGACCACCTCGGTCTTCTCCCCATTCAGCTTGAGACAATTTCTCCGCATCCAGTCGGCCACAAGAATGAGGCCAGACTTGAGTGCGGAGGTGTTGTTCTCGTCTCTCCCTGATAGGGAGAAGACAATCTGGGTGTCATCTGCATAGGAGAACAAGGTTAGCCCAGCCTGTTCAACTATGGTCGCCAAGGGTTTAACATAAATATTAAATAATAGAGGGCTAAGGATTGAACCTTGGGGAACGCCACGGGTAGATGGACAAATGGTGGAAGCTGCTTTAGGGGAAAACACTTGAAAGGTTCGGTCGCTAAGGAACGACACTACCCAGGCCAGGGCCTGGCCTGCCACACCTAGGGATTTCAGAGAGTCGATAAGGATGGAATGCGACACGGTGTCGAAGGCTGCGCTCAAGTCCAGCAGGATGAGCGCCATGGTGTTACCCTGATCGACACCGTGCCTAAGACTCTCTGTTACTCCCAGGAGGGCTGTCTCAGTTGAGTGTCGTGGCCGAAAGCCCGACTGCGAGGGATGGAGAAAGGCAGTGTTTTTGACTAGTTTGGAAAGCTGGGAATTAATGTCTCTCCAATATCTTCAAAAAGATAGGCAACAGTGATATGGGGCGGAAATTGGCAGAGTTGGAGGAATCTGCACCCAATTTTTTCAATAAAGGTACGACCATGGCGTGTTTCCAAGGTTGGGGGACATGGGCCTCGCTCAGAGAAGCGTTTAGTAGTTTAATGATGATGGGGTGTGTGAGGGGATCTAATTGTTTTAATATTTTGGCTGGGAGAGCATCCCGTGGGGAGCCCGATCGCACACTATTTAAGCAGGAGACAAAGGAGATGGCATCTAAAGGCTGCCAAGTAGTAATTACTGAATCAATGGCGGTGTTTACTGGTTCCTGGACCATGTCAGGGGCAATAGAGGTAGTCTCTGGGAGTGAGGTGAAATGGTCGTAGATAAGATCAACTTTCTTTATAAAGTAATCTGCCAAGGATTGACACTGAGCGGCATCAAGTGCCGGAGAGGGAGGAGTGGAGTTGGCACCGGTCAATTTTTTAACGACGGAGAATAGCACCTTAGGGCAATTTCGTGCATCAGTCACAGTTTTTTTAGTATAATCTGCTTTATGAAATTTGAACGAGCATTGGAATCATTAGGACTTACAGAACCGCCAATGTTCTTTTTTTATTAATAGTGTATTAATATGAGTACTTGAAAGTACCTCTTCTCTATAGATATTTTTAACTAATTCGGTTCGTAATATTGTAACGGTTTTTACTAACTATACAATAAAAGAATTTCATATTGGTGTCTATTACGCGCATACCTGACATATGCTTTGAATTATCGTGGGCAGACACGGGCCCGCGATAATTGAAAGCATATGTGCGCGCGCAGCACTTGTTTTCAATAGCGATCGTGAAAGCGATTGTTTTCAGTGCCAGCCTTCGGGTGATGCTTGTTACGCATGCAGGCAGCATTGAACAAGCATTTACAATGCAACGGTTTCGCCTTTGCCAAAGTTAGAGCTATTGGCATTGTAAATGACAACATTTTTATTTTATAGGCAACAGGGTGATGGGGGGGGGGGCAGAAAAGCGAGCACAACGAGAGAACAAGGTGGTGGGGGCCAGAAAAGTGAGCACGAAAGGAACAGGGGAGTGGGGGGCAGAAAAGCGTGGGTTGGGGGGGGAAGCGAGGGGTGGGGGTCCGAAGAGTGAGCACGAGGCAACAGGGGGGTGGGGGCAGAAAAGCGAGCACGAGGAACAGGAGGGTGGGGGTAGAAAAGCGAGCGCAACGAGGAAAAGGAGGGTGGGGCAGAAAAGCGAGCACAACGGTACAGGGAGGAGGAAGTGACACCTCCTGAGACAGAGGAAAACTGGCGTTCCGGCTATAGGCCAAAGTAAGCGCGCTCGGGACAGAGCTTCGTGTCACACAATACAAATACAACACAAACATGCATCACCATTAGCGTTACCGAAATAGAGGTATTATTGCCAAAGCTGCTTTGTGGATACTATTTTTTCAAAAACATGAGGCAGGTCGTCCTCCTAGGGGAACACGTATAGAGTCTAACGAGAGCCACACATTCTTTGTTGTACCCTGTCATGTGCAGCCAAACATTAGCCTGTTTTTTGGGGGGAAAAGAGGGTACGTTATTTACATTTAAGTTTTACAGTAGCTCCTGCTATAACCCCGTGGATGCAGGGGCTTACCAATCAATAGTGCAGGAGGTGGTAGCTCCGGGATCAAGAAGGCTGAGGGCAACTGAATCCAAAGTATTGCTAATATCAAAGCAGCAGTTCGGGGCTAGGTGCATGCAATAGTTTTTATAAGAACCAATGGCCGTCCAACTACGCAATTACATGAAGGGTCAGGTGAGGTGGCACTCGCTGAGACACGACTCAATGCCGATTACAGCGGAGCCAAGTACACACTTACTGAAGCGAATGTACCCAGGCACCGAGGGCGCCGCGCATGGTACGATGTATAGGTTATTGTGTACACTTAGTGCGATGACCCCTTAATGGCCCAGAAAGTGCAGAAGTACCAGAGGGGACGCACACACCTATTTAAATGATGCAGATTCAGTACATAGTGGCGTGGAGAATGTGCAGGGCGTATCTTCCACTGCACGGAAGCTATTTAAGTGTGACTACGGCAAACCCCTATCACACGAGACAGGCATACCTCACTAACTATACATGCTCCGTCCATTTGAATTCCCCCGACTACAACATGGCAGCCATCGGAGGGGTCTATTTTTTTTATATAGCCAGAACAAAGATGGCGGCTACTGCTCCTGCGCAATGCAGCTGCAATAGAACTACTCCACGGCCCGAGCAAACCATTAGAGGGGAACATTCTGCGCCGTGCAACTATGGAAAGCGCCTTTACAGCATATGAACATAACTGTAAAACTTGATAACTCAACTAGCTCAGTGCATACTGTAAAATTAAGACATGTACATTGACAAACAGTTGAAAAGTCTTCTCCAGGCACGCAACGTGCCACCCACAACGCAGCTTATCGCTGATTTAATATTTCCATTTGAGAGCTTTAAATCATAAGGCTGGCATGAGGATCGTCTTATGGGCCTATACAATAAAACGAAGAGGTAGCAAATCTGTAGTTGGGTCTCCTTTAATTACCCTCAACGTACCCGTTCTTTATGTCTACCTCCAGGAGCCTGCCATAGCCGCCGAAAAAGCGCTGGATGTGCTTCTCCCGAACCTGGTAGCTTAATCTGCCAATGTAGACGCGCGGCATCCTGGATTCAAGTAAAGATTCGAGCTCTATGTATAACCAAGTAGGTCCAGGCAGCTCGTCAGCTTCCAAACCTCTGCAGCCTGTAAGAAGACGACACAATAGCCTTGCAGCGCGTTTTACTGCAATGTCTGACATCACATCTAGAAGGAGGGTACGTATCACGCAGTGAGCCCTAACTAGAGACGTGGAAATAGGACGGTCATCGTGTAAAATGCTGCGTACCCATTCCAATCTACATAATAAATATGTACCGTGTTGTGTTCGTTTCCACGTAGCTAGTCGCCGAACCCAAAATGTATTAAAGCGTCCAAAAGATAATATAGGGCGCCAGCTGTATCTTAGTTTTTCAGAAAAATATTTTGTTTTGTCTTCAGAGGTACTGCACCTCACTCCCCTACTCTTCGGCTAATTGTTTCTTTTACGGATCTCTCCACAGCCTCATTAAAAAACCGTCAGGGGGGCTGCGGGGGAGAGTGCCCCTACTCTTCGGCTAATTGTTTCTTTTACCGATCTCTCCACAGCCTCATTAAAAAATCGTCAGGGGGGCTGCGGGGGAGAGTGGACACGTCCATTCCGGCACAGACACGTAAGGAATGACAAAAACATGACTTGCCCCAAAAAAAAAAACACCGCCCACCGCCGCAATGACATTGTTAGCGGGCGGAGAGCGTGAACGCCCACAAATCTGTTCGGACAATGACTGACTGACGCATCTCTGTTCCAATGGCTAGCCTCCATTTATGGAGCTAGCCAATTGAACAGAGAGGCGGGTTAAAGCCCCATACTGAAACTCAAAAGATTTCGCCTGCGCGAACACTGATGCGCAGTAGCCGCCAGGCGAAACCTAAAAAGGCCCAGGATATTGGTCCGGTCACCCGTCTGCTGTGTTCTGAGCATCAGTCTCCGTGCCTCCAGAGCAGCCTTTTTAGGTTTTGACTAGCAAATGCATGCGTACGAAGTACGCATGCGCTAGGAAAAATCTTATGATCTGTGTGTGGAGTCGGGTAACAGCCCCCTCCTCCCATTGGCTAGCTCCATAAATGGAGGCCAACCATTGGGAGTTGGCTCTGTCTGTCAATCCCGGACCAGATTCGGGAGCGTTCCCGAGATTTTTTGGCTTTTGGCTACGTCAGCCAAAAGCCGGTTCTCGGGAACGCCCCCGAATCTGGTCCGGCATTGCCGGCACCCGTCTTCCTGCTCGGGCCGTGAGAAGGAGCAGCTGAAAGGCCTCAACAACCAGTTCGTCTCCTTCATCAACAAGGTAAGCCCTGGCTGTGGGGCCGGGGAGGAGTCAGTCACATGTACATCTAGCGCCTCCGAGAGGCCGGTAGGACTGGGGTCGACAGGACACATTTAAATCTGGACTCTGAGACGCAGAAAGGACGGTAAGGCTGAGGCTGGGTCAGTCACATGTCTTCCTGCATCAGCAAGGACAGTAGGACTGGGGCTGGGCAGTCAGTAACGTGCACGCGTGGTGTCTGGCGTCTGGTGTACTAGGCAAGCAGGGTTGCGCATTATTAGTCACTTATAACCAGGGCCACTGGCATTATGTGGTAGGGGAGAGGCAAACATTATGCAGCAGATCTGCGCCCCCCTCCCACTGCCTCTCACGCTCTCCATGTCTCCGGCCATGCTGGCCAGACGTGCCCCATGTTGCTTCCCCATGTGAAGACTGGGCAGTATAAACTGCACACGCATCTGTTCTGAAATCATCATCAGTTTCCTTACCGATTGCATTTCTATTTCCGTGCAGTCTTTCTCAGACCCCTGTCGCTACAAATGATCATTTGTTGCAAGGAGCCAGACAGATGCAACATTCAGAAATCGCGTTGGCACTTTCGGGATGCGTGCACATTAGAAGACATCGGTCCAAGGGCGGCTTTAGAACAAACATGTAGTTTTTTTTTCTCATATTTCTTCTATTTCGTATTCAGACTATGGGCACTAGAACTATGGTATATCCTTGTCCCCGTTTGCCTCAAGACTTCTTGGCGCTTGAGAGAAACCGTGGAACCAGCCTGTGACAACGTTACACACAGGAAGTGTGCAGTTAATAAAGAGGAAACGACTGTGGGGCTGCATCAGACAATAAACAATAAATGCCAACGGCATGCAGGAAGGGGCGCCACTGATACAAGGGCTGCTGGTGGGGTTTGGGGCAGGCCATAAGGCGATCCGTACTCTTGGTCCCTCCAGTGCCCGGACGTGATTAAAAAGAGGAACCGAGCATGGCTAACATCTAAGGTCACAAGGAACAGGTTTTGCACTTTGAACATTTTTACAATATAGAAGCATTTTATGGTCAGGTGAATTTGTAGAGCGTGGCCAATGACCCGCGAGGGCATGCAGGTGCGGGGTAAGGCGGGCGGGGGCAGATTGCCTGTGAGGTTCCAATGTAAGGTGACATTTTATATGTGAGTAAGCCCATTTGTGAGTGTAAATTCACTTTTGTGACGAGCCAAAGTGGATTTCTGCATAAAATGGCCTACTCGCACACTTAGCACGCTAACAGCGTCATAGGAGCGATGCCAGAGACTTTAGCAGAAATCGAGTTTGGGGGTCGCACTCCTTCGTCACATTCCACAGGTTGCCTGTGAGTTCATTGAGGTGGGGGTGGGTTTGCATTTTGCCCAAAAGTGTGCAGTGAAGTTGCCTCACAGCTCCCCTCAGATTATTACTGTAAATTAACCCCGGCCTCACATATCCGCGGATCGGCCCGATGCCCTGGAGGTGAATGCATGCCCAGACTGGGTCTGCAGCGCACCCTCAGTCTGCGCAGAAGCCCTTCCTGCCAAGAGGGAGCCCTGAAGGTTTGTAGATTCGCATTTACACCCTCTTTCCCCTCGGTGGAAGGTCCAGGTTTTACTGCAAGTGATGAACCCGAAAAGCCGCAAAAATCATACCGAGGAAGAAAGGGGAGGGGACGGAAGGGAATTTCATCGAAGAAAGAAGGAGTGGTAAAAAGTAGGAAAGAAATAAAGAGTTCCGCCAAACAGAGCGAGGTCAGAGAAGCTCCCGTGGGTTTTAGCTTTTGATATCTCCTTGGTATATACGCTTTTTACTTCAAACGACGGGTGAAAAGTGTTCCTCCTGCCGCTGTCTCGGGTGAGTGGGGCTTGCACCTCTGAGCGCAAACCCTAGTATCCCACGCGAGGGCCCGGCGCTGCCCACCTCCTGTTCACTCACTAGCCCAGCTCGTGAGCCACAGGTATTATTTTCACAAGTGCTTCGGACTCCTCTCCTCGCAGGTTATTTGCTTATATAGCGCTTACTAGAAGGTATTGGCGCGCTTTATATAAGCAGTGAGCACCATTTACATTACACAAGGACGCGTTCATTTTTAGGTACTAGGAGATTGGGTGATTTGTCCAGACTCACGGGGTGCTGGGACGACGCCGAGACTCGAACCGGGCTCCCCTGATCCAAAGTCAGCCGCTCTATTTTGATATCACTCACAAACATCTGGACGAGCGACTACTCCTAACAATTCGGGCTATAAAGGTTGAACTCGCTCTGAAAGGCGTCTCAAGGTGTGAAGAGACACAGCCGACAAAATATCGGTCCGAGTTCTGAGGACTTTCTCTTCTCGCACACTGTAGTAGTTATCGTCCAGTATACAGCTTCTGGGGTCGACCAGAAGGGGGCGCCCGTGAACCTGGAGGGGCATTGGGGATACAAATTGTAACTTCCGGCATTGGAAGCTAGCCTCCTACTCCATGGCGGCACTCTAAAGAGTGCGCAGGGCTCCTCTCAGGTGTGTCATAAGATGACAATATTTTTCAAGAGGTGTCTCGCACCTTCTGTCGCGACACTCACCAAACCCTGGCTATCACGGAACACGCCCTCCACTAGAACACGCGAATTAACCCATGATCACGCCAGTGGCCGTGGGCAGGAATCTAATTACCCTGTACTTGGAATGCGGCCAATGCGCGAGTCGTGTAGTGACAAGGAAGAGGAAAAGAGCACATTTCACTATGTATGCAAGATTTACATATACACTGCATGCGTGTGGGAGAGAGGGACAGAGACAGGTAAATGTAGACAGGCAGAAAGACAGGTTGTATGTCTTGCTAGATTATTCACACAAATAGCTTGAAGCGCTCCAATAATTGAAAAGATCGCCCGACAGAGACTGAAAGGTCTAGGTAGCCGACATATGTTAGGTAGATAGATAGACAGACAGGCAGATACAGACAGACAGATAGATAGATAGACAGGTAGCCAGATGGATAGATAGATTTAGACGAACTGTGAGATAAACAAACAAAAACAGGTTTGTAATAAATCGGTATTATTATCGATTACATGTAGGCACAGTTTGACCATCTATGCATAGTTAAATGGTTCAAAAACGCCCGTAGACTTCATAAAAGCAATACATCTCCTTAAATATATATTTACTCCAATGTTTCTTGTATTCCTTTCTTTTTCGACTGTACTGTTAAGTGCTCAAAATATTAAAACCCAGAGTTTATAAACAAGCGGGTTGAGTCTCCGACGGAAGTTTTTTAGTTAACAGGAATACGCATTTAATGGATGGTCGCCTTAACCATTCTGACTCAAAACAAGTACAAATTACGATATTCGGTCGATGCCCGATGTCAGAATTTTCGAGGAGCTTCGGCGGAGCCGCGGAACCTCCTTTAGCAGTGGAAATTCGGCATGACCGAAGAAACGGCTAATAGGGGGCACGTGGTAGGAAAAGATTGACTGGATAACAAATACAGCTGGCAAATAAGTAGAAAGTGAACTTGACAAGTCAATTGGACAGTACTGGGACAGCACCCACCACCCAGGCCTGCGCCCATCACTAGGCCTCGGAGTACAGACTGCAACTCTATTTTCAGCATTGCACACTCTTATATAGTGATGCATTATCAAGAGTCAGTGGCGTCACTAGACATTATTTAAAATGGGGGCAAAAATGTAAGGCTGGTTGGGTCACTTAAAAAAAGACAAATGTCTCTCTCTCTCTGTCTCTCTCTCTGTCTCTCTCTCTCTGTCTCTCTCTCTCTGTCTCTCCCTCTCTGTATCTCTTTGTCTCTCTCTCTCTGTCTCTCCCTCTCTGTATCTCCCTTTGTCTCTCTCTCCCCCTCTCTCTGCCGCTCTTCTCTCGCTGCCTCTGTCTCTCTCTTTCTCTCTCTCTCTGTCTATATATATATATATATATATATATATATATATATATATATGTATATATTACCTACTGGCGTCTCGCCAGTAGGTATATATAGTTAGGATTAATTCCCTATGGGATTTTTGAAAATTCTATGTCTAATAACTTTGGCGTTTGAGGACGGAATCGGCTGAAATTGTCAGGAAAATGGCACATTTTGTTTCTGAGCAGCCCCTGAAAATTTGGTGGGGTTTCGTCAAGGGGGGGCTGAGAAAAAAGGGGGGTCCCAAAACGCGTTTTTCCCATTCATTTTTCCATAGGGCGGTTGGACTCACTTTTAGCTCGAACGGCTGAATGGATTTGCACGAAACTTGGCAAAATTGTAGGGACTGTTAGCCCGATGTGCCTTTGCTAGGTCTCAATATATGTGCTCCAGTAGTTTTTGAGAAATTAACGTTCAAAACAAGATATATATCTGTAACAGCGCTCCGGGCAGCGATCCGGTCCGCTTACTTTTCGCGAAACGGAACTTTGCTCGCAGAAAGCTGATTGGCTCTCCGGTGTCTGTCAACATTCTAAACAGTCCGGAGCGGCCGCCATCTTATCCCTCGGTAGGATCGAGAGAGAAGAAGAGGTGAAAAACAAAGGGGGAATTTATTGAAAGGGGGCAAGGTATACCCCTCTTGACCCCCTAGGAATGTTGTTGGGGTTATTAAAGGGTCCCGTGGGGAAAATAAAAAAAAAATGATTTTTCACGGTAGAAGCGCTTCACGGGCCGCGAACTGGGCCGCAAACTGGTAGCGAAACGGGAATTCGCCATTTTGTGCTTCGTTTTAATTGTTTAGAGACAAAAATTATCGCCGCACATCAGCCACAATGCATGAATATCGCTGAAAAGTCCGCGATATTCATGCATTATCCAGCAAATGCTCTTAGCCATGTTATCCACCTTCCATTGGATAACATGGCTAAAAACTGCTCTGTGCGTGAGCTTTTTTTTTTTTTTTTGCTGCGTGACGTTTGTTAACGTTCGATTCGATGGAAATCAGGAAGTGTTGACCACCATTTTGTCACTGCGAGTAAATATTTTGTTATAAATGAATCCTTATTGATAAACATTGTCTGCGCCATCTTGCGTTTTTGTCCAATGCCACAATTTTGTCGTGCACGGCAGCCATTTTAGATGCCTTGACCAGGGCCACTCTCTGCACGCCGCCGATCCTCAGCATGGCTCCCCACCCTCGCAAGCATCTCCCCCACGCACTGGTCACCCCCGCTCTCTCTCTCATGCATGGGACATATACTTCCCCCCATCTGCGCTGCTCTTCTCTGAGAATCACACCCTGTGCCCGCCCGACACCTCCCTTTCACCCTATTCACTACCGCACCCTCTGACACTCCTCTTCCTCTGTGTCTGATTGTCCAGGCCGGACCTAGGCTATCACCTAGCCCTGCGGATGTAGTTTATGGCCCCAGCTGTAGAGTATCCAGACATGCCAACCCTCCCGATTCAGGCGTGAGACTACTGATTTCAGTGCTAGTCTTTCGCTTCCCGATTCCTGCAAGGAAAAACCAGGGGGCATATTACCAACAACTAGCGGTAATTTTTGTCTCTAACTTGTTTAGAGACAAAAATTATCGCCGCACTTCGGCGAATTTTATCGCACATAAACCTTGCTATTAGCAAGGTTTATCGCAAATGCGATAAAAAACGGCCGCAATGCATGAATATCGTTGAAAAGTCAGCGATATTCATGCATTATCCAGCAAATGCTTTTAGCCATGTTATCCACTTCCCATTGGATAACATGGCTAAAACTGCTCAGGGCAGGTGTTAGGTTTTGGAGATATTCGCGCTTAGCGCGAATATCTCCAAAAGTTGGTAATAGGAGATAGCGATGGTTAGGGACTGTTTCCAGTCGCTAAAATCTTGGCACGCCCACTTTGCATGTCATTAGTGATAAATATCACTGATATGCAAAGCGGGGCCCAAGATGGTCGCTATCTCCTTTTAGCTGTCACTAACTGGTGTTAGTGACAGCTTGGTAATAGGGAGATAATTTTATCCCTTTTTTTTTTGGCTTTTAAAGCCAAAAAAGCGGAAATAAACCCCCTTGATAATATGCCCCATGATTTCTCGGGGGTTTCAGCTGACAGGGCTTGGTATT
This sequence comes from Lissotriton vulgaris, assembly GCF_964263255.1. NCBI lineage: Eukaryota > Metazoa > Chordata > Amphibia > Caudata > Salamandridae > Lissotriton > Lissotriton vulgaris. Next base: position 380,461 of record NW_028246228.1, read on the forward strand.
GTGTTACGTGCTAATTCTTCCAGGAAACGTCAGAGGGTCAATGCAGGGGGTTCTAGAAGGGGTGATAAACCATTTAAGCCTCATGAACAAGCGCATGGTCTTTTAAAGATTTGTGAAGTACTCGGGGCGGCGGTGTGTGTGTGTGCCCTCTTTCAGGAGCGGGCGGGGGGGGGCACTGCCAGCAACTTGCCAGGCCAGGCAGTGTTCAACACGTGCATCACCCTTTCTCTGCCTGCTATTGCGCTCCATGCTTCGGAAAGGTAAGAAAAAGAACGTGCATTTGAGTTTGAAATGTCCGATCTTGTAGCAGTACACTTGCAAAGCCCACACATGACAATAACCCGATTCAAGGCCCCATTCACCCGATTTTTTAAACATATATAGCACTCCAACAAAGTTAGATTTTAAAACTTTATTAACATTTAAATATAACAAACGCAACAAAAACTGTAAATATATTTAACCATTTTTTGAAATTAACCAGAACTATAACGATAACAACAACAACAACAATAATATAACTTTTATGCCTAAATTACGCAAACATTTAGCTAATCTGCTAAAGGGGGGAGTCGCCATTTCTTTACAATAATCAATAATGAAAAATCCACATCAATAGGGTTGTCCGTTTTCTCGATGCAGCACTATAGTGCAACATACACAGCACCTGGGGTGTCAAGAGTGAACAGGTCTTTCTTTGTTCCTTAAGATGTTATCTGTGTCAACCTCTTCCGAGAATGCTGATGCGTTAGGATTTCCTTGTGTTTCTTAATAGCATTGGTGTCTGTACACTTCTTTGTCAATTCTGTCAAGATGATAACTGCTTCATAAACAGACGATATCTTTGTTTAGTCATTAGTGTTAAGTGTGTCTGAAACTACAGTGCCCTTCTGTTTTTTTTTCTTCAGGCTCTACAGAGTTTTGTGTGTTGTTCTTTTGAGCGACAATTATTCCAGAGGTTTCAGGTTCACTTGTTTTGTCCTGCAGTGAGTTAACAGCTTTAGAGAGTTCATGTTTATTTGCTATGTCCTGCTGTTCGTCAACTGCTTCAGAGACGTCAGCCTCATTTGTTATGTTTCAGTAGATCCTGGACCTGCCCGGCCGCGCCCAAAATGGCGCCGGTGTAAATGGGACTCGTAACTGCTTGTTGTGTACTGGTTGCCCAACCTTGATATCACGAGATACATATGCAGTTTTGAAGCACATGGCGGAGGCTTGTCTGCTGTAGTGGGGCGCCCCTTTATCGTTTCAGTCGCCATTCCGCCCGCTTTTGCTACACTGTGCCTTTTCCGCCATTCAGCTGTTTAGCGCCCGCTCTTACGGCTACAGCGTCTCGCTCACCATGTAGTTGAGTTGCTCCCACTCTTGGGGTGCAGCGATAGGCGGCTTCCACAGGACTCTTAAAATGGCGGTCGGCTCTTCGGATTTGGGCCTGGTCCAGTAAAATGGCCCTGGGACACCTTGGAACTCGGACGCTTGTATGCCAGGGCTTGGGTTCCATTCTCGAAAGCGTCCCCTCAGCCTTGAAGATTGTACAAAAGTCTTGGGGGCCGTCGACTCCCGCAGGCTTCCGGTGGGGAGCGGCTGCCATGATTGCTTGCGGAATGGCCACGACGGAGCTACGAGATGGTGGTGCTCTCATGGTGACGCCAGCTTTAGTCTGAAACATCCAGAAACAAGGTGGGGCTTTCATCGTTTGGGAAAAAAAATGTTTTAATCCAATGAAAAGTGTTATTTTTAGGTCACATGACCTAGTCTTACATAATTAGGAAAAGAAAAGTAAAATGAACCAATGAAAAGTTTTATTAACAAGTCACATGACCTGTTATGCTTACGTTACGCGCTGCGCGGCGCGCTCTGGATCGTTTCCGGGAAGCTGCGCCTTGCGCACCGGAGCACTTCCGGGTGCGCTAACGCGTTGCGTCATATGACGCATTACGCGACAATGCAGGTCCAGAATATAGTCAAAATGTCTCCACCAACCAGCGGTCGGAATACAACCGCTTTCAGCAGTCCAAAAAGTTCGGTTAAATCTTAAGAGCGGGAGCAACTCAACTACATGGTGAGCGAGACGTTGTAGTCGCAAGAGCGGGCGGTAAACAGCTGAATGGCGGAAGAGGCACAGAGTACCAAAAGCGGGCGGAATGGCAACTAAAACGGTAAAGGGGCGCCCCACGACAGCGTGTCTTCAGGTCAAACGGATTGTGGGACAAGGTCCAGAATGGAAGATTCTTCAAAAGGGAAAAAATTCCGCCGGACCCCGGGAGCCGGCCGCCTATGCCGGGGGCGATCTCAGGCCTCACCAGGGCAACACGACTTGGGGAGGGGGCAGGAGCCAAGCGCCCCCTCTCAGTCCGCGCCATCTCACCGCCCCTCGGTGGCCTCCGTCAAGCGGTTTAGGGAGGCACCGTATCACATTGTTTTCCAATGCAGTCAGGTCCACAAATGGACCCCACTTACTTTGAATAGTGAAGCTGCAGCAGGTGCAAATAAGGTTTAAACAGTGTTACAAGAGCTGCTTAGAACTCTGAAGTATGGCACTCAACAACCAGGACTTATGCCATTTGTGTAAGGCAGTGACATGGAAGCAACTCAGGGACAAAAAGCATGAACGAACATTGACGTATGAAAATCTTATTTGGGGAAGGGGTAGAATCCAAACGCCCCCTGCCAGTTCGCGCCACTACACCGTATGTGGAAAATCTGAAGCCATCGTTCTACAAACTCTCAACGCTTGTTATCAGTGCATGAGTTTCATGCTCGATCGATTGAGCTAGCCGGATCGGGCAATAAAAAGTATAAAATAGTTATTTAATAAAATGTTTTACTCTGTTTCTTTGCTGGTGTGTTGTGTATATTTATAATATTTGCATAGGGTTTGTCGTTATTTTGGGCGGTGTGGGTGGCGGAGTCGAGCTGTCTTGCAGCCCTCATGGTGTGGAGCTCAGTTCATTTCACTATTTTCGTATTTCTCATGAAGGGTTGTTCCTAATGTTTGTATTTTACCGAGGTCAAAAAGAGATCGAATTAGTGGTCTACTGATTTTGCTCGATTACTTTTATTTTTTTACACAATTTTTCACTATCTGCAAAGACTAAACAGAGTATTGCGACTTTGTGCTTGTTTGTAAATAGAGAATGATCCAAAGAGAACCAATTGTAAAACAGTAAATGCTTGGATAATAATCAATCAAATGGAGAGACAAGCAGGTACGATGGATTACAACAGGGGTAAAGGTCTGCGTTAACTACCGTTCACTATCTGCAAAGAGAAAGTACTACTAAGAGAAAAGAGGGGAGTGGGGGGCGGGGGGGGCAGCGTTCAAAGCACATCAGCGTGCATAAACACGAAAACGTTTTTACCTATCACGTACTTGACATTTGACAGCTTTTGATATTTGCTATTAAAAAACCATTGAAATTCACAGAAAAAACCATAGGTTATAGTCCATATATAGTTAGGAATTTGCATTTACAAAACCTTGAAAATTCAATGAAAAAACCATTGGTTTTAGGCCATATATAGTTAGGGATTTGCATTTAGAAAACCTTATTTTACTCGCATAAAACCATTGAAATTCCATATATAGTTATAAGCGCTAACTATATATCGCGCACCCGCAATCCACTGCTGATGATGTCACATATTACATCATTCATGACATGGTTAGTGACATCACTGATGACATCACTGATGACATCTCAAATGACATCACTGATGACATCACTGAAAACATCTCATTTGACATGACTGATCACATCACTGATGATATCATTCATGTGATAATACCATGAACCTCTTCAGACTCTAATATAACCTTAGATACAATCAGTGTAAACAGACAGTCACAGACTGTCACTCATCCATGGAGTTACTCACACACCTAGTCAGTTATGCCAAAAATCAATCACACCTCCATTTTCTCAACTATACAGTTATACACACCTTACTTATTCAAACATATACTAACACATATTTACTTTACTCTCTTATACAATCTCTGATACATGTTCACAATGATCCATACAGCCACTCACACATTCACTGGCTCTTATGCACAGTTATTTATAGATGTCAACTCTCACATGTACTGTGTTTTACATATGTACTTAATTTGACATGTAGCACTGAGATATCCATTCACTCACTAATACACTCATGCACAGTCAACCGCCCATACAGCTGTTTGCACATGCACTTTTGAATCTATACATATAGTGAATCAACTACTAACACATCTATGTACAGAGTCACACACCTCCCAGCCACCCATACACACACACTCAGTTTCCCATACAAATACTTGGACAACCAATCAATAACCCATACAGTTACTCATATAGCTACTGATCAACATATGCAGCAGTTTGTAGAACAACAGATATAATGATGCACAAATTAAAACAGTTTAGTCACTAACCCATGCACTCAGTGAGACACATTTAATCACTCACTCAATCAGTCAGTCATGCACCTAGTAAATCCTTCATTCAGACACTTATATATCCACTCATTCTTCAATATGTAAAACATATTTTAACTTTACAGAAACATACAGTCACTGGATGTTGTAATCAGTGATGTCATTTGAGATGTCATCAGTGATGTCATCAGTGATGTCACTAACCATGTCATGAATGATGTAATATGTGACATCATCAGCAGTGGATTGCGGGTGCGCGATATATAGTTAGCGCTTATAACTATATATGGAATTTCAATGGTTTTATGCGAGTAAAATAAGGTTTTCTAAATGCAAATCCCTAACTATATATAGCCTAAAACCAATGGTTTTTTCATTGAATTTTTATATATATATATGTATACACGCACATATATACACTTATAAATACATATATATGTACATATGCTTTCCCATTTTATCTCAATCACACATGTATCCATTCTCCCTTCAACCACTCATTTCTTTCTCTTCCTTACTCTCTCGCTTTTTATTTCTCTCTCTCTCTTGTCTTTCCTATTTTAGTTCTTTTTCTTGTCCTCATTTCTATCATTTTTCTTGTCTACATTTCCATTAGCCCTGGGTTTTTCCACTACCCTACTTTTTCCTCCTGCAGGCGTAGCTAAACAGCTTGAACGATGGATCATCAGGGTGAATGCAGCCGGATCGTGGGCCCCCACTTGCCCCCACCCCCCAGGTGATGCCACTGTATTTGGGCTCCAATGTTATGCAGAGGGTTTTCCTGTTGGTTTCTGCCTACACCTAGGAAAAGGCAACTCGCAAATCCCATCAGTGTGAACCGAATTTAATACACTCTGCTGTCCTAGCGAGCGTTTGAGCTGGTGCAACTTTTTTAGGTTTTGCCTAGCCAATGCGTACGAAGTACGCATGCGCTAGCAAAAACTTAATGATGTCTGTGTGTGGGGACTGGACCGTCCCCTCTCTCTCATTGGCTAGCTCCATAAATGGAGGCTAGCCATTGGGAGTAGGCTCTGTCCGTCAATCTCGGACCAGAAACGGGGGCGTTCCCGAGAATTTTTGGCTTTTGGCGACGTCACGCTAAGTAGGCCAAAAGCCCTCAGGAACACCCCCGAATCTGTTCCGGCATTGACGGCACCCGGAAGAAGTCCAGGTGAGTGCTTGCTTTTATTTTTTGGCCGTTCCCACCCCCTCTCCCGCTCTCCGTGTCTCCGGCCCCGTTCCCGCCCCCCTCCCGCTGCCTCTCACGCTCTCCATGTCTCCGGCCCCGTTCCCGCCCCCTTCCCGCTCTCCGTGTCTCCGGCCCCGTTCCCGCCCCCCTCCCGCTGCCTCTCACGCTCTCCATGTCTCCGGCCCCATTCCCGCCCCCCTCCCGCTCTCCTTGTCTCCGGCCCCGTTCCCGCCCCCCTCCCGCTGCCTCTCACGCTCTCCATGTCTCCGGCCCCGTTCCCGCCCCCCTCCCGCTCTCCGTGTCTCCGGCCCGATTCCCGCTCCCCTCCCGCTGCCTCTCACGCTCTCCATGTCTCCGGCCCCGTGTGATTCACTTGATACCAGCCATGGAAACGGGACAGACTGGAGGTCTCAGGTCCGCTGCAGAGAAATGGGGCAATAGCTCCTCTCCAGACTCCCGCCCCCTAACCTCTCCCCCATACGCTCTTCCATCTATGCACAGCGCCAGGCTCCACTGGCGAGAAACTATTACTGAACCCTTCCCGTGCGGGAGGTGCAAGGGCTTTCATAATCCACTTTAATGGCAGCGCGGCGCACATCGTGTATAGAGGCCAGAGACATGCTGTGCTCCTTGGGGTCTCTCCTGCCTCTCCCTCTGAGCACAGCACACTTTGCCACAAAAAATAAAATACACGTGCAGATCGCGTGACCGGGAGCAACCGTCCACAGCGACGTGAGCACTGCACACACCGATGCTGTTGATTTAAATATATCGGAGTCCACGTTGCCAGGAACGCGCATTGCTGTCGGGAATGCTCGAGACCCAGACATTGGCATCAACGCCCTGCAGGGCTATAAGCTGAGCAGTAACCTGCATTTTGTCCTCGAAGAGACAGAAAGCAATGATGGGTACAAATATGCAGAGCTCGTTCTGGAGAAGGGTTTAGACAGAGAAAAACAAAGCCGTCAAGTTTGTATGTGTGTGTATCTGGCCGACAATGTTATCATTGGCACTAAATGATTTTCTGCTCTGGAGAAATAGTGATCCAGGGTACTAAGGCAGACCACGAGGAACTGAAACACCTCATTGTTTCCGGACATTGTTGCATACCATGAAGTATTTTCCCCAATGCAGAGTACACAGCGGGCACAGCGGCCAGGACAGCCCTGGCGCAGTCTTCACCCGCCCCGTGCCCAGTGTGAGTTTCTGACCCAGCTAGTGCTGTGCTTTCGAGTACCCATGGGCGTAATTTTCTGATTCTAAATGCAGCATTACATTCACATATAGAAAAGGTACAATAACAGTCCTATATTTAGCAAGTCAATGACAACGGGTGGAAGGACACCTGAGGTCAAAGAGGACTCCAGGCTTCTACAACACAATAATAAGAGAAAAAAAGTGCGGACGCAGACCTCCACCCCCCCTCCCCTTCCCATAGCAGCACCTTAAACTGGGGCAACCTGTCCCCAGCCTGGTTAAGAAAGAACAGCTCCACGAGGCAGTGTAAATGTCAGACGATGCGCTATATAAAAGCTGTCTATCCACTCCTTTCTCCCCGTCCACCACCAGTGTTCAGACCCCGCCTCCTCCCACAGACATTGCAGCCTCTCCTGGGAGCAGCTCTTGCTCCTACTAATGGACGTTAATGGGTTTCTCCTCCAGGTCGCGCCTGCATTAGCCCAGCCTGAGCTCTCTGATGGCTGCAGAAATCAGCCAAGGAAAGCGTTTTCCTTTAGAGCCACGGTCCCTGGTTCGATCCGGGGTATGTGCTAACAGATAACACCTCCGTGGCATCTTTCTGGAAGGGGGGGGGGGGAGTTGGTGTTGTTTACTCATTGCACAGGCCCTATGTATTGTACTCTTTAGGGGCTCGCAGTGTGTGGATGGGGGCTCGCAGTGTGAGGGGGTGCTCTGTGTGTGGGGGGGCTCGCAGTGTGTGGGGGGGCTCTGTGTGGGTTTGTGGGGGGCTGTGTGGGTGTGTGTGTGTGGGGGCCCTGTGTGGGTGTGTGTGTGGGGGGGCCCTGTGTGTGTGTGGGGAGGCTCTGTGTGGAGGGGCTCTGTGTGGGGGGGCTCTCTGTGGGTGTGTGTGTGTGTGGCATTTGCGAGAGATTAGGCTATTGCCATTGTAAATGACAATGCCATTTATTTATCTGTTTTCAAAACTAACACAAATAAAAATGTTGTCATTTACAATGCCAATAGCTCTAACTTTTACAAAGGCAAAACCGTTGCATTGTAAATGCTTGTTAGTGTCTGACTTCAGACATTTTTGCTGTTGTTGCCGAAGCTAGTGGGATCATTTCTGTTTTTGTTTTGTTTACACCATGCGCAATCAGACCGCTCGCGCCTCTCCTATCCTCTCGGGGTGAGATGTTAATGTTTGACTTCATTAGCGGCTAGAGTACCCTTCAGTTCTGCTGCTTTGTGATCTGCCCCTCTCTCTTGCATTAAAGTTTCATTAATGAGGGACTTTTACAAGAATGCCCATAATTATTTTACACGTCACCGGGGCCTCATCTGAGATGGACTTCAATGCATCCTTCGTTTGATTATGCCACAGTTCATTAAAGCAGAATTCTGCCCTCGTCGCTCTCGCCGGAATAAGATCTTGTAATGGCCGGCAGAACAGTCTTGTTAACGAAATAACCCTTTCTTGTACAGACAAGGGACGGCTGGGAGTGGGGACAGCGCCGTTTTTTTTTATGCAGCTGAATTTCAGCCTATACCCGGTGCAGTGTGCATGGGGAGGAAATGTAGAACAGGGAGACCCCTTCACTAAACACACATTATTTGTATTCGTATCTTTTTTTTCCTGGAATTGAAAGGTGGTGAAGGAAGCCAGATCAATGTCATACATATATTTTAAAGGTGGCCCATCAACTTTACTTTCACAGAACGGGAGATTGTATTGCGCATTTGGGACAAGTGTTATTAAAAGACATACAGCCCAATCGTTTCCGTCACATGGGGCAGTGAAGACGGGGGTGGGAGGGTGCGGTGTGGAGGTTAGAGGGGGATGGGGCGATTCTAAGGATGCTGAAGCGGCACATTCTGGGGACAACTGATGCTTTACAGCTTCTGAATAACTTGCAGTTTTAAAGAAACAGAGCAAAACGCCCTTCATCTTGATGGACGTGTGTGTTGTGCCGTTTCTCTTCAAGGAATGGAACCAGGATGTTCCTTGCTGTATTTCTTAGGTGTGCTGATTCATACCTAACTTTTTACGACATAGTCTAGAGCTAGGAAGGTTCGCATAATTAAATTAAAAAAAATGAATACATAAAAAAAATACGTGCATGCATATAGAGTGGCTTTGGACCAGCCCTATTTATTAATTGATCTATTCAACTGTCAAACCATATTTTGCTTCTAGCACCGCAGCAGAAAGCACGGGGTAACTCATGGTCAGCTCTCTGAAGTCCTTAGCTCTCATGCACAATGCACAATGCATTTTGCCTCAACATGTGCACATCTGCCTAAAAAGACGTGCACTTTAGGGCCAGGGTAGTGAGGAAATAGAAATTTTTAGGTAATCAATGTGTCCCCCACTCGCACCCTATCCATGCACCCATGTTCCATGTATGTCTTGTAACTTCCTTTCCGTGCATACCATGAAGACGCATATGCATTTGCGTCCAACGTTAACATGTCAGTTATTCAGTCCTCCAAGAAAAACACGTTAATTTGGCTTCTAGGCCTATGGTGCCAACGTCTTTACATGGTGCACTTTTAAATAACGCGAAGCACACGTTTTCCATGTTTTCTGGCTCAGACGAGCTAGGCCCTTAATTGAGGCTCCGAGTCTCTTCTGTCTCTGAAAGCTGCAGTTTAGGTATGCATCCCTGACCTCTACCTTACTTCCTGCCCGGCGAAGCGGTGCCCGGCTCGGCCTGGCCTGCCTGCCAAGACAGTATTTTGCCTACAGTTATCTGCTTAGCCTCCTCGAAAACACATTCCAGTCTAGTGAAATAGGTAAACATATTCCCGGCTGCAGAGCAAAGGGCACGGCCTTCCTGTCCTCCTTGCAAGTGATTTACAGAACCCGTTACCATGGTAGGCCCATGGCCCCGCGCATTGCACCAAGACACGTATGCACGCACTAGCATTCAGTATTGAACGGCCCCTGCCCGAGAGACCTTTTACTTCAGACAACACATCCTCCAAACATGAGATACCAGATATGCTATAGGTGCAGGTCGTTCTGACACCCCAGACACCAGACTCCTCTACTAGTGCTAAAAGTCAAGCCCCCAGTTCTCCCCAGTTACACGTCTATACCACGTCATGCTCAGTTGCGCACGCACCCATGCCAAAGGTTTCTGCTGACCCTGCAGAATTTCATTATGCATCCACCCACTTATGACACTTCTGTGATGTTTCCAATACACGCCTACGTGTACGCCCTTTTACACGCCTCCTGTTACGCACATGTGTTCCTATCTTTCTCTTTTCACTTGTTACGCCTACTGTATTCATTTCAATTATACTGTTTTACTATATAATGTGTGATGTTAATAAAACGTTGAATGTCCCTTCCTGAACCTTAGTGGTGATGGAACTCGATGGCCCGGTTCTCGAGAACATGTATTAAAGCCCGTATGACTCAGATACCACGGACTCTGCCTCTCATTTATTGAGCTATCCTTGATTGTCATTTAATGTATAGAAAAATAGTCCGGTAAATTTTATTTACCACAGTAGGTGGGCCAATAAATTACTTTCTAACTGCTTCCCTCCATTCAGGGCTTTAAGTGGGGTGAAAAACCTAGGGGATCTCTCAAAGGGGCGTGGGCGATGTAATTACGGGCGTGGTTTACCAAAGCTAAAAATCTGTGCTTAACATAATGTGCCAACGGGTCTATGCCCAGTCTTTCTTCTTGTGTCATTGTCTTCCCTGGCAGTCTCTCCTTTCACTCCACTCTGGATTGCATGATCTCTTTTGAACCCTCTCGGCTTTTCACTTAATAGTATTTATTGCTATTCAAAAGCGAGCTTGGAGTTTTATTACTCAGCTGAATGGTGCAAAGTTTACCGACCTCACAAGGATGAGAGGCGCACTCTGGTTCGAACCTTCGACCTTCAGACTGCACGTGTATGTCTGCCATTTATTTGGTGCGTTAGTGTAAAGATGTATTTGCGCCTTGTGGCATCCTTCTACACCACTGCTTCGGAGAGAGTGATTTTACTCTCTGGGTCTATCCCGAGTCTTTCTTCTTGTGTCATTGTCTTCCTTGACAGTCTCTCTGTTCTCTCCACTCTGGATTGTGTGATCTCTTTTGAACCCTCTCAGTTTTTCACTTAATAGTATTTATTGCTATTCAAAAGCGAGCTTCGAGTTTTATCACTCGGCTGAATGGTGCAAAGTTTACCGACCTCACAAGAATGAGAGGCTGGGAGGCGCACTCGGGTTCGAACCTTCGACCTTCAGACTGCACGTGTATGTCTGCAATTTATTTGGTGCGTTAGTGTAAAGATGTATTTGCGCCTTGTTTTATCCCGTCCGTGGTTTATTCCTCATACGCTTCCCGTCAATATGCCCATTTCTTTTCCACACACACACACACACACACACACAAACATGCACACAACCCCACACACATACACACACACAACCCCACACACATACACACACACAGCCACACAACCACACACACAGCCACGCACACAACCACACACACAACCACACACACAGCCACGCACACAACCACACACAACCACACACACACACATATACCACCAGCTGTCAGTGCACGCTTTCACCAGGCACAAACACCACCAGCCGTCAGTGCACGCTTCCACCAGGCACACACACCACCACCCGGCAGTGCACACTTCCACCAGGCACCCACACCACCAGCCATCAGTGCACAATTTCTACAGGCACACACACCACCAGCCATCAGTGCAAACATCAATTGTTAACGCATCTACAATTAACTATTGCAGCAATCGCAGCATGGCGCACTTTACTTTTATAAGTGAATGGGGTTCGTGAGGAGCACTCCGTTATTTTTGATAGATATTATAGCTTCTCAAATGGTGCTATGATTAATCAGGGTAGTCACTCCTGTGAAATATGAAGTGGTTATGATGGGTTTTTAGACCCACCTAATCGTGCACTGTTCACTTAGTGCTCCGCACCTTAAACTTTTTACATACTAATAACACTCTTTATGTTGTGCATCTATTGTTGCTTTTATTTTTTGTTATTGCATCTTTTTTTATATAAAGAAACCTTCTTGTTTGTTATTTTCATTATTCATAACAAAAACATTTGTTTCATTTTCTCAATTATACAAACATTGTTACATTTTCAATTCTTTGGCATAACTTATATATATCCATTCGATAATCATGTGTTTACAAATGAGCCCAATGCATTTCGGCACCTCTACGGTGCCTTCATCAGGGGCGACTCTGTAATAAAAAAACATATAATATATGTAAGAATCATTTCTAAGGTGGTACATGGGGGTGTATAACTGAACTGTGTTAATGTCATACCTGTTATCTGTGATAGTCGTCTCAATCAATGTTACTCTGTGTAGATCACTGAAAAAATGATGGTAAATAACCTATGATGATTATATGCCAAACCTCGATTGTCACCTAAAATGTAGCTATTCAATCTGAAGGAACATACCTGATATGCTTATTCTGAGCTCTCTGAAACAAAAGATGACACCTGTCAGAACTGCACTCATGCCGCAAAAAAAGGAGTGAAGACTATGTAACTTAAAGATTAATCCGAAACACACCATTTCGGGGCACTGTTGTGTATTCTCTAAATGTCCTGAGGAGCAGAGAATACATTGTTATGAGCTGTTTGCCCAACTGTGTTTGCACTGCAAGGCTGCTCTGTACTACTCAGACATTAGCTATATCCTACCAGCAGACCGCATAGTACACATCAGTCCTGGGATTTGGTGCCAGCCTATAAGGATAGGCCCTGCTATTTCGCAATGTAGTTTTAGCAACATCTGTCAAACTGTTCTGACTTAGGTGATGCGTTACACTCTGCACGCACAACTCTCAGGCCAAAATAAATATTTCACCATCTGGGAAGGTGTGTACTTATCAGGCTTGCATTAAGGAGTGGTGTCAGTAGGTGTACAATAGAAAACAAGCATTTGCAATGCAATAGGTCTCGCATTAGGAAAGTTTGAGCTATTGATATTGTAAATGACATTTGTTATTTATGTGTTGGTTTTGAAAATAGAAAAATTAATAGCTTTGTTATTTACAATGCCAATGGTTATAACTTTTGCAAATGTGACACTTATAGCATTTGGAATGCAATATGTGTTGTATTTATGTGACTTAGATTAGATGTATTGATATTACAAATAACAATGGCTTTTAATTTTTAAAAATAATTAATACTTTAATAAAAGTTATTGGAATTTATAATGGCAATAGCTTAAACTTTTGTAATAACTTTTGTGAAGATTTTGTTCAGTGTATTTTATTGTGCCGAAAATCGAATAATAGAAGTGAAATATTAACATCTTTTTGTGACATTTGTAATAAAGCTTGAAACATTGAGAGAACATATTTGAACCAGTTGTTTTTTAATGGTTGCATGGTGCGGGCGTTCTAAAGGGTGGGCGGGGCTGAATGCGGTCATGATCCAATTTTTTCCCGTCAGCCTCAGTCTGAACCCATTTGAAAGGAATTTGGCCGCGATCTTGTTAAAAGACAGACATCCCTCTCCTAAATTGTGCAACCTAAAATTTCACCGTTTTCTGTGGACTACTGCTGGCATATTTGTTAAATCTGATGCTATTGCTATTTAAGCACATCTTTTTTGAAAGAGTTAAATACAGGTAAGCATGTGCAATCCTGGCGCCCCTGTAGCTGCAGAAATAAATGCACGTCCCGGTTTTTAGTGCTTCCTTTACATTGTTGTGAGTGCTTTCGGGTAGAGGGCTGTGGCGGCGTGTATATGCGTGTGTGTCTTTATGTGTGCAGGGGTGTGGGGGGGAGCAAGAAGTTAACAGCCAATTGGACAGCTACGCTCAATGACCAATAGGCAGCTTCGACGCATCACCGCATCGGGAAGTAAGTTTCACTTCTGCAACGGGGAGACGTTAGTTATTCATGGAGCCAGAATTACAAAATGATGGTTTCAAATTAGACAAAGCAACTCCGCAGCACATGAATAATTCTGAAGATAAGCATGTGCAATCCTGGCGCCCCTGTAGCTGCAGAAATAAATGCACGTCCCGGTTTTTAGTGCTTCCTTTACATTGTTGTGAGTGCTTTAGGGTAGAGGGCTGCGGCGGCGGCGTGTGTATGCGTGCGTGTCTGTGTGTGGGCAGGGGGGTGGGGGGCAGCAGCGTGTGTATGTGTGCGCGCGCCTGTATGTGTGTGTGCGCGTGCATGCATAGGGGTGGGGGCTGGCTATGCCTGTGTGTGTGAGCCGTTAATGCATGCGAGGGAAGCGAAAGCAGGGGCTATGAGTTCGTCTGCGCAAGCGCGGCTTAGACGCGCGCTCCCGCGGTCAAAACTGAGACTGCAAAAGCGCGCGTCTGACTCGTGTCTGCATTCCCAAATACGGCTGACAATAGGTCTGAAGCAGACACATTCAATGCTTACGCATTGAATGTAGGTCTGCTCGACCTAAAAATGAGTGTATTTTGGTAACAGCGATGATTGTGTTGCACCTGTAATCCTGTTTACACTCAATATTAGTGCAAGGCACCCATCTCTGACCCCAACTAAAATGTTGGAGCTTAGGCTTCGCAAGAGATCCATGGGACAGTGTCTGACCCGGCCTTGGTACACCCAGGCTGACTGGTTTCTGCATATATCTTTTTCTGCATCCTGAGCCTGTGGGTTTGTTACCCGGTCTCTTTGCTGCAAATCCCGCTCTGAGTTGAACAGGAATTTTGATATTTGCATAATGTTGGACTGCGAGCAGTGATTTTGACATTGGTGATGACATAAATATCCACTCTGAATTTCACAAAGCCGACTTCCTCTACAGCTGTTCTGGTTTGTTCTTGCCCCAAGAGCAATTTGAAATGAGCATTGTCCAAGCCAGTAGGTCTGGCATCGGCATCCAGTCTTGTGGCAATCCTTTTTTGTGATTTTTGTAAAACGTTATAGTTCAAGAAGCTGCCTTATCAATCTACAAAAAAATCATTGGCTAAAGGCAAAAAATGTTCTATCTAAAAATGACAGATGTTACTATTGAACTCCAGTTCACTGAAATGAACTACTTTTAGTATGGATGTGCTCCTTGTGAAAACGCAGCACACTGCAAGTCATAGTGAAGTGACTACCAGCTCATCATCCCCTACCACGGCCAGTCCCAGAGAAAACAAGCGCATTAAAAATGTACTTAACAGTATATTGTGCATTGTCCAGCGGCATTTACTAAGTTCCTTAATGAACAGATCGACAAAGAGCCCTCCTTGCACTTCCTGTCCCGCCTCTGGGGTGGCTGAAGTAGGCTGACTCATTGCCCCATGATTTATGCTGGAGTTGGTGTAAGAAAAATGTGAATGACAACCACAGACTAAAGCTTTGGAGTCCATCGCTCCCTGAGCTAAGTATGCACCAAAGACATTGGTGTCAATGCCTGCCTCTTGTATGATCCACCTCACCCATCTCTTGATAGTCAGTGAGGAGACCGAAAAGGCTACTTTAAAGCAATCAAAAGCTGCCTCTCCCCATGAGGGCTCAGCTCCACCGGCATCACCTTGTAGGTTTTGATGCACCACACCCTGCATAGCTTGGGACCTTGTTGGAAGGCCAGATAGGAAATCATCTGGGACTGTATCTTAGTCTGACTGGAAGCATGGAAGATAACTCAGTTGAGAGTAAACAATCTCCAGCTCTAATATCCTGGGCTCTAACATCTGACACCCTCCTGCATGAAATTAAGCAAAACAGAATGGCTACTTTGGCTGATAACTGTTTCTGGAAAAGGTATTGATTACTTGGCCACAAAGACAAGAGGCTGAGAACTTTATTCACATTTGAGGAGGCAAAGTACCTAGACTCTGAGGGTAAAGCTATCCTAATGCTCGAAGCAATTTCCACAGGGTAACCCCCAATCATCCCACGGATCTAAAATTATTTACTGATCTGTCGGCCATTCCCTTGGCCGCTAAAGAGGCTAAGTGGTTCAGGTTGTGCACAATGTCAGGCTCCACGGGATCCAGACTCCGCAGCAGACACCAACCCACCAATTGAGAGCAGGCAGAGTGGTATCTCTTGACGGTGCTGGCAGTCCAGACTCAAAAGAGGAGGTCCGCAGGGTTTTTTGATAGGCCAGGCACCTGCCCTCTCACCCTGTAATCTTCATGCCACGACCCTCAGGTGATGAGGGTTACCTGCCGGATTGCTCAGAAGATGCGGAAATTTGGGAAGTCGTTTTGGAGAATCCCAAGAAAGTTCCATGAAAACTGGAAACCATGCTTGCGACTTCTATATGGGGTGATTAGCACCATGTCCACCTTCTGCCTCCGTACCTGAGCAGTCAGTCAGGTGATCATTGAGAACAGGGAAAACACATATCCGTGCGGCTGGGACCAATCCTGTAGGAATGCATTGGTCGAAACTGCTCCCTGATCCGGTCTCCAACTGAAGTATGGGAAAGTGATGGTCCAGACTGGACGGTAATAGGTCAAAGGTTTGGGAGTGCCAATCTGCCACCTTATTGGTCTATCCGGGGAAGTGTTCTGCAATCACTGAAATTTGGTGTTTAAGGTAGTATTTCCAAAAATTCTTGACCAGATCCAAGAGGGCCTTGGAACTCGTTCCCCCTGACCCCCAACTGATTGATATAGCGGACCACCGCAACATTGTCCATCTTTAGCAGCACGTCCCTGGTCCACCATTTGAGCACAGAGGAACCTGCCAACAGTTTCAGGCAGGGGTTGTGTAGGGATGGCTCTGCGGTGGACCACCACCTTGCTCTGCGGTGGACCACCATCTTGCTATTCTAGACCAGCGTGTTGTCTTGCTTATGTGGTGTCATGGCGTGGGCTATCTGTCAGAGGTATTTAAATTGGATTAGTCTTTATCTGGTAGAGACTGTGGCATACCGAGGACTAGCCAACACCACTGCCAGTCATTGTCTGTGAGGGCCAGCAGATCAGTTGCCCAAGCCTCCTGGGTTTTTTGAATGGTGGTCTTGGAATGTGGAACGAGCGTCTGGTAAATTTGCCGGATTTTGTTTCCCCTGAGATCCCCCATCAGCAGGCGGCCCTCCAGCGGGTGGAACTGTTGTAGAGACTCTAGCTGCCGAATGAGGGGGGTCAAGGCATGACGAAGCTGCAGATAGCTAATGAACTGCGAATTGGGAAGGTCAAAATCAAACTGCAGCATTTGAAAGGATTTTAGAGTGGTCACCTGCATAATGTTCCCAAGCGTAGCTATACCTATAAGGTCTCACCTGCGAAATCCCACGAGCGCCAATACTGGCTGTAGATGAGTACCCTGCCAGAGGGGAGTGGTCCATGTCAGCCTTTTTTACACCACCTTGCATGTTTCGAATTGACCATAACGAGCCCCCTAACCCGAGCCGTCGGCTTCGGACTCGATTACAAGATCAGGAAGGGACCTGAAGATGTTGCGCCCATACCACGCCTCCATGTGGGAGAGCCACCACTTGAGTGCCTCCCTGGCCTCGTCTGAGAGAAGAAAGCATTGGGAGTATGTAAGACCACAACAAAGATGCGAATTCTTCAAACGCTGCAGGGCTCAGAAGTGGAGAGGCCCAGGAAAAATGGCCTGAATTGGAGGACAACAGCCCTACCACCCTCTCAATCGGACAGAGAGGTCTTTTATTGAATTTTCAGTGTACTAGAGGGGCGGAGCCAGACAAGCAAAGTACAGAGGAAGTGCATAAAATAATATCTCTGGATACCGTATAAAACCTCTCCCAATAGTCTGCAGAACACCAGACCAGGAAAACCATGTACCCCCACCCCTCCTAATGCGCACCGTACACACTTAGTAAACATTACATGTATAAGCCAACAAAATTCCCCGCCACGTCTCTTTAACAGCGATACATTAGACAGGTAAATTTTTCACCACCAATCGTTCAATAGGATCACAAGCTGCGGACTGTGCCATTGAAGTCTGATCTATACCTCTGTACGTGGACCAAATCTTCCCATGCTTCTCAGGATATCCCCTTCGCCTGAAATGCAACAATCTCTGCAAACATGCACCTGTCCAGTGCCTTTTTCCAGTTCGTTACGCTGGGTGGGGACGCGTCCTTCTAATGTTGCGCTATGTCGCTCTTAGCTAAGGTGAGGCCCAAAAATAAGTGGTGTCTTTTGTACTGGTTCCCCCAATGTCCTCTGTGCTATGTAAGAGCGCCAGTCTGGGGTCCGACAGATAGCCCACGCCATGACACAACATAAGCAAGACAACACGCTGGTCTAGAATAGCTGCAGCACCCCACAGCCCCACACCGTATGAAGGAACGACCCCACGTCTGCACTGCAACGAAGTCAACCTGGCGTTTGGATTGCTCCCATTCTCCAAAGCCGTAGAAGAGTGTAGTATACTCTGTGGAGGTATTTAAATTGGATTAGTCTTTATCTGGTAGAGACTGTGGCATACCGAGGACTAGCCAACTCCACTGCCAGTCATTGTCTGTGAGGGCCAGCAGATCAGTTGCCCAAGCCTCCTGGGTTTTTTGAATGGTGGTCTTGGAATGTGGAACGAGCGTCTGGTAAATTTGCCGGATTTTGTTTCCCCTGAGATCCCCCATCAACAGGCGGCCCTCCAGCGGGTGGAACTGTTGTAGAGACTCTAGCTGCCGAATCAGGGGGGTCAAGGCATGACGAAGCTGCAGATAGCTAATGAACTGCGAATTGGGAAGGTCAAAATCAAACTGCAGCATTTGAAAGGATTTTAGAGTGGTCACCTGCATAATGTTCCCAAGCGTAGCTATACCAATAAGGTCTCACCTGCGAAATCTCACGAGCGCCAATACTGGCTGTAGATGAGTACCCTGCCAGAGGGGAGTGGTCCATGTCAGCCTTTCTCACCAGCCTACGGACCGAACCACCTGCCTCCACAGCTGGATGACTATCCAGCAAGCCGGAGGCAGTGTATCTAGGGAAGAACCGATGTATAAGAGATGGAGCAGAGAAGTACCTGCCATGGCAATCCATTCCACGGCGTAGGCCGTTCCGTCTGGGAACTGTACCCCCATTCGTTAATCACCAGGAGGTGCGAGGCACAGTAGTACGCTCAAACGTCTGCAGCCACGATACCCCAGCAATATGTGAACTGTGTACACATAGAGAGTGCCACACGGAGAGCACCCCCTTGCCAGAGAAATCTATTCAATAGTGTAATTGAGTTGGGTAAACCACGACGGGGGATAGGGTATGGATATTTCTGGAGCCTGTAGAGTAAGCGCGGTAGAGTCACCTTTTTAGAAATGGCAGATCTGCCATACAGCAATAGGGGTAATTGGGACCATATCATCGTTTCATCGCTAACGGCTGGTAGTAGTGGAGCAATGTTGTGCGTCCAGGCAACTGTGGGACTCCAAGAGATCTAGACCCCCTGGTACTTAAAGCCCGTTTCTGCTATAATCAGCTCTGAAGTCCAGGCTTGGCTTCTATGTTCGCCATGCATAGGACACAGAGTAGATTTGGACGGGTTGACGAAGAGATTGAAGGTCTCCCCAAAGATACAGAGAATTTGGAGGACACGAGGCCCCGTGGCCCATGAGTCTGACATGAAGAACAGGGCGTCATCTACATAAAGCTAATTTCTGTCAGAGTGCTCCGGCGACCAAGCCAGTCCCCAAATAAGGGTATCTTGGTGCACCCATACAGGATAGGGGGCACTCTCGCCGGATATTGTGTCTGGTGGAGGTCTGTGGCATAAAGCCAGGTCTTGAATACAGGTACAAAGGTAGTCAGCCAGAACCTTCCCCAGAAGCTTGGGTTGAAAATTCAGCAATGAACTGGGACAGTATGAGCCTGGGTCATCCGGGGACGACTAGGTTTAAGTAACAACAATTTTGGCGTGTCACCAGTCAAGTGGTAAAATGCGCTGTTCCAGGACTTCGTGTAGTGACCCAAGTACATGGTATGCAATGGTCGCCATATGCGGGCGCAAAAAGTCACAGGGGTACCCATTCGGACCCAGAGTCTGGCATGGGTGTACATTAGTGTGCGCCTCCTGCAATCCGCCCAACGTGATAGGGCTATCCAGTACTTCACGCACTTCATCGGACAATCGGCGAGAGGGGATGTCAGAAAGGAGTTCATCTATAAGAGGCTCAGCTATCATCTCTTGCTCTTCGTACAGAGCGGTGTAAAAGGAAGCAAAGGCTTGGACCATGGCCTCAAGGGAGGTACAAATCGTGCCGTCCAGGGTCTTCAATAGGAGGGGAACCCCTTGTCGGAGTCGACGCGACCTGGCACAACCTGTGTAGCATTTGACAGGACTTGTTGTCCCATTGATAAATTCTGTACTGTGTCGCCAACCACACCTCTTGGCACTCTCCATATGTAGCTGGTGAAGCTGCTGTTGGACATGCAGGAGATTCCGTCTGGAACTGGGATCCGATACCTCAGCTTGGACTGTAATTGGATCTCACAGTCCTCTAGTTCCCTCACCTGTGCCAAGCGCTGCTGCTTTTCCCCGGTGAAAAAACTAATGTGCGCCCCTCTAATTGTTGGTTTAAGATCCTCCCAGATAGTGATGTGCGAAGATGAAGTGCACACATTGAAACTGAGATAGTCTGCGATCGCATAATGTAACATCTCCTAATAATTGGCATCTCGGAGGAGCCGGGGGGACATGCGCCACCTATATGGGGCCTGGTGGATCTGCAGGCGATGCTTATGTTGAATAGGCGAATGATCCGAGAAGCCTCTGGGAAAAACGGATTGTGTGCGTTACTATGTATATAGATATGTGGAAGAAAAATATAATCAAGATGTGAGACTGTAGGGTGGACCACTGATGCATACGTGAACCCCGCCTCAGTTGGATGAAATGCCTACAATGAGTCCTACCAACCCAGTGTATCTGCAAGCATATTCAATTTTGAGACGGTGGGAGGTCTATCTAGCCGTAGCGCATGCCATCTGTCATGCGTAGCCATGGTGTTTTTCCAGTCTCCATCCAGTATCATCAGGCCACCAGGGAGGTCCCCCCATAGCTGTGTAATTTTAGCTATAAATGTCTGGCTAAGCGGGGAGGGGCATTAACACTCCCAAATGTGAACTGTTCACCGGCAACAGTGCCAGAGACTACAGTGAAGCACCCACTGGAATCTAGCCAATGTTGTGTAATATGGATCGTTACTCAGCGGTGGATAAGCATCGTTATGCCTCGCTCGCCCCTCGTGTAGCGGGATTGGTAAACCGTGGCAAACCCAAATCTGGTAAGGCAAGGTGCTTTATTACCTAGGAGATGAGTCTCCTGCAATAGTAGGATGTCGACTGAAGTTCTCCCATTGGAGAATTACCTGCGTTATGGGTCACCCCAGAGCATCACAGTGTGCGTCAAGCGATGGTGGAACTGTGGCATAGCGTGGGAAAGTGTGTCTAGTGCGCTTAACATAAAAACCCTAAACCCGACATGACCCCCTCTACTCCCCCACCCCCATACTTCCAGTAACAAGAAGTACCTGTCACAGTGGAATCATGTTTTCGGCCCCAAATGTGATGACCCAAGCAGTACCCCCAAAGGAGCCCACCCAACCCAACATTACCCAAAATGTCAAGGGAGTGGATTGTCCGACATCGCCTAGAGCTAGTGCAGATGATCCCAGCACTCCAGTATCCAATACAGCCCAGTAAGGCGTGGCGGCCACAAGACAGCACCATACTGAGAAAGAAAAGAAAGCGAAACCTCCTGATCAGAGCTGATTCAGTCAGCGGTTTCACATTTACCATGGGCTCGCCAGTTAGAACGGGGTCTGTAATAACTTTTTGATGCGTCTATGTCCTGCTGACCACTCCTATGAGACCCTAGAAAAAAGTGCGAGTCCAGCTGTTGTGGCGTGCACGGCTTAAGGGTACGTCTCATCAGTCCAGGCAAAAACCTCCTCCGGAGAGTCAAAGAAGTGAGTCTTGGCGTTGTAAACCACTTTCATCCTAGCGGGACACAGCAGCGCATAGGAAAACCTCAGCTCACATAGCTTTCGTTTGGCTGTAACAAAGGATTGACGCTGCTGCTGCTCCAGCCTGGTGTAATCAGGGAAGACCATGATTGGATGAGAGTCAAAAATAATTGTATCCTTATTGAACCGGGCGAAGCGGAGGATCGCTTCGAGGAAGGCATGATTAAGGAGCTGGGTGATCACAGGCCTCGGGCGCTACCCTGGAGGTGGCTTCTTAGTAAAGGCATGGTGGGCCCTCATGATCGAAAGTCAGACGGAACATGGCCTTGGGCGGCAGCAATGCCTGAACCAACCAGAGAGAAAATCGTCCATGGGTGTGCCCTTGCAACCCGCTGGAAAGCACACCAGGCGGATGTTGCGCCGCGCCCTTCCTTCTGCGTCTTCAGCCCGCAATGGCAGCTCCTTTGAGACAGTGGTGAGTTTGTCGATCTTCTTCCGGAGGGTGGACACCGTGTCCTCCATAGTGGAGACCCTGGTTTCCGCTTCTGTGATCCGATCCACAGCTTTCCGAAGGTCCTGGCAGAGAAACGACACCTCGGATCCAACTGCCCCGATCTGGGCCTCGAGTGTGGTACGTGATTGATTAATCGTCGCAAGCAGAGTTGCAGTGTCTGGGGACTGGCCCTCTGCACCCTCCTTTTCAGCAGACGTGGTGGTATAATGATCCATGGTGTTCTGATTAGGGGCCGCCGCCCCCCGTGGTTGTCTTTGCCCATTATGAAGCAGGAAGGCGTACAGAGAGGCGAGCCTGGGACAGACAGCCAAAGCAGGTAGGTAAAGTAGGATGGGCCTCTATGCTGTGTCGACGTCTGCTAGTGGCTTGCGGGTAGCTTTGCAGTCCAGGCCCACTAGGCTAAGGGCAGTGACAGACCAACCAAGGGCAGGGCACCAGGCAGGGTCTCACAGAATCCGACGCTCCCAACAGCAAGCCGCACCAGGCCTAGCCCAGCTGCTTCCGCCACCAAGGAGGGAGGGCCAAGTAGAACCCTACAGGGACCAGACTCGCTGGACCCCCAACCCAGGCACCCTCCCCGTCTGATTGCACCAGGATCCACAACAGAAAGGCCCCACAATTATTACACCTCACCTCCAGCAGTCCCAGCTATGTCGGGGCATGAGCAGGATGCAAGTCCGGTGTCAAAAACACCTTTGCCGCCACAGCACACCTCTCAGGGCACCACGTCTTTCTGACCCCCAAGATCTCCCAGAGGGGTCGCGGCCCCTCAGCAATCGTCGAGAAGAGGCACTCAGGTAGGTCTAATTTGCTCAGAAGGAACGTGCCACTGGGATAGCAAAGGCAGCCGTAGTGGCATCGCCTGCCCTGAGGTGTGTGCGCACATGTCCATGGGAGCTAGGGCCCCTAGCACCGCCGCAATCTCTCCTGAGCAGGCTGAACGGCTTTCCCAGCACTGAGGCCGTGACCAACAAGAGGGCTTTTTCACCCTCTACTCACAGGCCCGATCTGGCAGGCGCCATTCAAGCCAGCAGCGTACACATGGCCCGAGGCACCGCAGGCACCCAGCCAGCGGTATCCTCCGCAGACAGGGCAGGCCCGAAGTAGCGTGAGCGGCCGCCAAGCCCAAGGCCCCTGCCGATATCTTTGGCTCCACGAGTGGGCGGCACCAGTCAGGCATAGGGTCTACACGCATCCCGCCATGGGAGCCGCGGGCTCTAGTAGCCGTTGCGCCCCGCAGCAGCTTTGGGGGAGAAAGGCTGAGGGGTCCACAGCAGCGGCGCCGCAGGGAAGGCCAAGACCCGTTCCCCCTCGCCGGCCACCCTCCCACGACCCCGGTCCTCACCGGCACCTAGACAAGGCCCTGCCGAGCGAAGGCGGTCGCCACTATGAGGTTCCCCCAGTCGGTCTGCCGGCTGCAGCCGCTCGGCCCAGAGAGCGGGTCCCTCGAGCGAGCCCACACTCTCCGGCCTCACATGCATCGGCTTCAGGTCTGGGCCAACTACGCCTGCCACAGCCACGAAACTCTGCCACAAAGGTCCCGATGAGGTCCGCAGGCAGTTTGCAGCAACTGCGCGGGCTGGGGTCAGGAAAAGTAAAGGATTTTGGCATCAAATAGGCTCGGGCTAGCGGAGCTCTATGGAGGCACGTACGCCATGCTTGGCTCCGGCGCCACGCCCAAGGTCTTCTCTTTAGAGAATGTTTTCCATATCTTGTGTCGGATTTTGGCTATTTTCCTCAACTGAATGCTCAGCATGGCCAACCTCAAGTCGATCACGAACCCCAGGAAGATGGTGGCAAGCGAAGGTATTAAACTCGACTTCACTTGGTTGGTTACGAGGCTGAGGGACTGCAAGAGATGGACTATCAGTTGGAGGTGGCGTGATAGGACTCTTTGGCATTTATCCATCAGGTGCGTGTAGTCTAGGTATACCTGACACGCTCAGGCGTTCTATCACTGGATTCAAACCCTTGGTGAAGCACCATTGGGCCGACAACAGACCATAGGGTAGAGAGGTAAACTCAAAAGTCTGGCCCTGGAGAAAACGCTGATGTGGGGATAAATGAGCACTGTGAGATAAGCTACTTTGAGGTCCAGGCGGACCATCCAATCATCGGTACGGTGAAGATCGCAGAGGTGTTTGCCCTCCATCTTACAATTGGCTGTTAACCATTCACTTGTTGAACTCCCGGAGATTGATCACCGGGTGCAAACCACCATCCGGTCTCTGGACTAGGAACAAATTGATTATAAAGCCTGCGGGATGGGGGTTGGTAGGACAAATTGACTTTTAGTCAGAAACTGATGAATCTCTAACAAAATCAAGGACACCTCTTGCCCATACAAAGAGAAGGTATAGGGGGGTACTGGTTAGGAGGGAGACCTGTAGAACTCTATATGATACTCCTGAACGGTTTGGAGCTCCCAATCGTCCGACATGACCATCTGACAATTGTCAGTAAACAATGCCAAGCGTCTCTCCCTAAGTAAGTACAACATGTGAAAGAAAGACTCACTGTGAGAGTTGGAGGCGGCACCTCTGCCCAGGGGTCCATGGCAGTGAACTCTGGGACGCAAACGCCCTTTGGTGGGGTAAAATCCTCCAAAGTGAGAGGAGTGTTGCCACTGTCTATGTTGTGAAGGCTGTCCTCTTCCAGAGGAGTACTAGGAATGGCCAGCTGATCACCCCCTACCACGGCCAGCCCCAGAGAAAACATGCACATTGAAAATGCACTTAACAGTAGCAGCATTTACTAAGTTCCCTAATGAACAGGTCGCTAGAGAGCCCTCCTTGTTCTACCTGTCCCGCTTTTGGGGTGGCTAACTTTCCCAGCTTGGAGTCGATCTTCATTAGCAGGGACCTGTACCTTTCAGTTAAAATGGCACAGTTAGTGTTAGCAAGAAATATGATGACCAGCTGGAGAGTACGTCAGGGAGAATTAGGGCCTCGAGGCCTTGGTGTCCTCTGCGATATCGAAAATCTTCACCAACGTGCTAGTAACATCAAGGAGTTTATCTTGGCATATCCGCCAAGACTGGTCAATACCCTTTTTAGGGTCTTTGAACTTCGGCTGGGAATGTGTGCATCAATATCAGGCGTGAAGGCCAACTTCCCATCCAAGGCCATTTCACACTTTCTAGTCAAGAGGTTTCCTCAGTCTACTGTCCACATACTAGGCCACCTTGTCACAGGGTGTCCATTTCGAGGAGTGGGATGCACTAAGTCCTCAATGTCTAAGAGGTACCACTGAGGGTCCTAAGGCACCTGTTGTATTCTGGTTGTAGATATTTCCCTTTTAATTTACAACTCCATTCCTGTACATATTTCCCTTTTAAATAGAATGTCTATTCTTAGCTGCTCATGCACACTGTCTGATGGATTCCATTTAGAATTGTTATGATCTGAAATGTATTAACTTTGACTGGCAACTTGGAGAGTGGAAGTACTGTGCTGCAGTTCATTAAACCTTGGATTTTACTTGGAGTTTCTTACTTCTTTATTACAAAATTGGCGACGAGGGTGACCAGTACCGACTACTAAAGCAGCACAGGTGTGGTACGTCTTTTTGTGGAACAATAATTTTATTTTTTCCTGGATTTAAACTCATTTTGGATTTTACTAATCTGGAATTGGATATTCATGCTTTTCCTTCTATGCTGAAAACGTTTATCATCTATTTTGCTGAAGTCTGAAGGATTTAAGACTCTATTCTGCTGGAAATAACATTTACATCAGCTCTACTGGTAACATTTTCATTTGGAGATTGCAAGTTCATGGACATTGTGTTTTCTTGAAAATACGAAATTTGTGGGTTATTGCTTAATAGATTCACGATTTTTTATCAAATACGCAAAGTTTACCCTCAAATGCGGTTTCAACTGATAACACGCGACGAACGAAACCTTCCAGTGCAACTTTCTCCATGCGCCGTGTTGATGCGTGCCGTTACCATGGTTTCAGCTGTCAATAATGATGTTACACGCATTAAACGTGAGGTCGCGTAACGTAACGGCGGCCATATTTGTTTACATCCGCATTTCTTTCACCAGCTGCCGAGCATCGGATGTATTCTTGATTGAAGGTACTGTTTACTTGTACTGCATTCTACAAAAAAAAGGATTTCTGAACAACGATCTTGACAATCGAACCAATCCTTTCAATTTGAATGAACATTTCTTCATCTTGTGCATTATTTTTGAAACGCTTCGAATTTATGCTGAAATCTACAATCTTATGTGGAATATACCATCGCTGATGTACACAGCTTGTGTACTCAAGGACTAATTTCGGATTTGTATTTATTGACTTGATATTTTGACTTGATATTTAGATTTATATCTGCTTATTCTTGTTTTGTTTCATTTTCTTCTGTAGTTGGTTGTACATTTTACGCCATGCAGTTTGATCCTCCCTCAAAATTCTTGCAATGTAAGGGTGGTCCTCCCATTCCATGGAATAGATGGAAGGAGGAGTTTTTAACCTATTTAAAGGCTATTGATGGGGAAAGGATGGGAAATGAAAGGAAAAAAAAATGTTCTTCATTGTTTGGGATCCGAATGGCAAGCTATTTTTAGAAATTTACCACCTGTTCCTGGTGACTCTGGTGTGTTTCATGAAGCGATGCTTCGTGTGGAAACGCGTTTCAAACCTACAACTAGGATTGCTTTGAATCGTTAAAAGTTTTATACGAGAGCACAAAAAGAAAATGAATCTTTTGATGATTTTTTAACTGGGTTGAGAGCTTTGGTTGTTTCATGTAATTTTGGTGCAATGACAGACGAAATGATTAGGGACCAGATAATTGTAAATGTTAAGAGCAAGAAAACACAAGAACAGTTGTGGATTTTAGGTTATCCTACTTTATTAGAATGTATTTCCACTGCAAAAGCCTTTGAGCAGTCTAACAAATGGATGCAAACTATCGAAAAAATAAGCACTAAAAGTGGGAAGAATGATAAACTAAGTGAGGAAGGATGTGCGATGAACAATGTTACAAAAGGTTTTCAAAATTATAGGAATACATCGCGTAACCGCATTGTGTGTTTTAGGTGTGGGAGTTACAATCATGTAGCTTCCTTCAAGTTTTGTCCCGCTTTGGGCAAAGAGTGCAACAAATGTGGTAGAGTTGGTCATTTTTCCAACTCCTGTAGAGAAGACATAAAGAAGATTGGGGACAAAAGTAATTATTTTAAGAAAAAAGAGATTTCTTGTGTGAGAGATGACACAGACTTTGGATCAAGTTTACCTAGATGTGAGCATGTTGTGTCTGATGAATCTCTTAAAGAAAGAGGAATGATTGTGTCTTTGGTGAGTTTAAGTTTGCTTGAGGAGGATGTTTTAGAATCTCCTAAATGTGTTGTTAGTTTTATGGATGTTGAACTAGAGTTGATGCTGATTCTGGGTCTCCTTGGACCATCATAACTGAAGAATATTTTGATGAAATGTATGAATCTAAAATTGCTAAGAGTGATTTGTGCCCTCCTGATATAATGGCAAAAGGGTTCAATGGTTCTAACATTGACTTCATTGGCTACATTGCTTCCACAATTTATTTAAAGGACCAATCTGCGTACATCAAACTATATGTTGTGGTAAAGGGAGTGAATGTTCTGGGGTGGCGCGATCAATTCAAACTTAACATTACATTGAATCCACGCAGCAAAGATCCTGTCATGGTGTTACAAGATGGAGATGTTTTAGAGAAAAGAGTTAGGTTTGTAGTAGAGTGTAGTGTTTGGAAGTCACTTTCGTGTGAGTTTCCTGGAGTTTTTTCAGATAAGTTAGGTAGACTAAGTGGTTTCACTCATGTTATCAAGCTTAAACAACGAGCTGAACCAGTTGTACAAAAGCTTAGACCTGTACCACTCAATGTTAGAGAGGAGTTAAGTGATACACTCAATGATATGTTAAAAAATGATGTCATAGAGGAGATAGAATCGTCAGAGTGGGTTTCGCCAGTAGTTTTGGCACGCAAACCTGATAAATCTTTGAGACTTTGCATAGATTTGAGAGCACTTAATGCAAACATAGTGGTAGATTGTCATCCTCTTCCGAATATCAACGAAGTGGTGAGCATGCTTGGTGGAGGTGTTGTTTTTTCCACCTTAGACTTGAGATCTGCGTATCATCAGGTGGTGTTAGCAGAGGAATCACGTCGTCTCACAGCATTTATTACACCTCAGGGGTTGTATCAGTTCAAACGGATGCCGTTTGGTTTGGCATCGGCAGCCTCTTTATTTCAGAGATCGATGTATCATATTTTTAAGGACATGAGTGACTACGTGAAGTGTTTTCAAGATGACATCTTGGTATTTTCTAAGAGTGATGAAGCACATATGGAACATTTGAGAAATGTGAGTAAGATGTTAAGTAGATTTGGTTTTACTATTAAGAGTAAAAAGTGCAAGTTATTTCAAACGATAGAGTATTTAGGACATACTATTTCTGGGGATGGTGTTGCTCCAAAAAAATCGTTGGTTGATGCGATTCTGAAAGCTCCTGCACCTGATTGCAAAGATAAATTGTTATCATTTCTAGGACTCTGTGAATATTACAGTAAGTTTATAGTTGGTTTTGCAACTAAGATGGAGCCGTTAAGAGAGTTAACTAGGAAAGATGTGGAATTTTTGTGCGGAACTAAACAACAAAATGCTTTCGAAAGTATTAAACTTGACATGGTGTCGGCTCCTACTCTGAGGCCTTTTTGTTTGAATAAGCTTTGTATTTTGACAGTAGATGCAAGTCTTTACGGTCTGGGTTGCGTGCTTTCGCAACGTTCAGGTAAGGAGGATTGGAATGTTGCTTTCGCGTCCAGGTCTTTGAATCACACTGAAAGACGGTATGCTGTCATCGAAAAGGAATTGTTGGGATGTGTCTGGGCTGTTGAGCATTTCCGGAATTATATTTGGGGCGCAAGATTTTTGATACGTACTGATCATAAGCCTTTGGTGAGTATTCTTTCACCTGGTGGAGGTTTAAATGCGACAGCTCGTATTGCTCGATTGATGTCACGTTTGCAAGAATACAGTTTTGACATAGAATATGTACCTGGGAAACTAAATGTGACTGCAGATTGTTTGTCGAGATTACCATATCCTAGTAGTGGAGATGATGAGGATACGGAAGTGGTAACTAGCATTTCTGAACTGTTGTCAGAAAAATACAATATTATATCAGAAGATTTGTGGATGAGAAGCATGAATGAGGATGATATTTTGTGTAAAGTGAGAGATTATGTGAATTTGGGATGGATTCCTGCTGAAATTATACCCTTCTACAATGTTGCTGATGAGTTGGCCATTGAAGGATGTTTTCTATTCAGAGCTGGGAAATGTATTCCACCTTTGGCTGTAAGAAATGTTATCTTACAATTGAGTCATGAATGTAACATGGGCATGTCGTCCATGAAAAGATTAATTAGGTCAAATTTCTGGTGGCCAGTAGTTGATAGGTTTGTAGATAAATTTGTCAGAGAGTGTTCTGAGTGCATTGAAAGTGATAAGACATGCAGATGTGATCCAGCACCTTTGGTTCCTGTGAAGTGGCCAGATTATCCGTTGCAAAAGTTAGGGATCGATATTGCTGGTCCATTCAATTTTTTACCACAGGAGTGTAGGTTTGCTATAGTTGCAGTGGATTATCACTCCAAGTGGCCTGAGGTCAAACTGGTACCTCATCCTAACACTGAAAGTGTTATTTTATTTTTGAGAGAGATTTTTTCAAGAGAAGGATTTCCGGAAAGTATTGTATCTGATAACTGGGTACAGTTCAAATCTTCAGAGATGTCAGAGTTTTTGAGTACTTATGGTATAAAACATTGTACCACTGCTCTGTATGCACCACAAGGAAATGGACTAGTGGAGAGATATAACAGGGTTCTCAAACAGGATATATTATGGGCTCGGAAGTCTGGGGGAATGTGGAAAGAGAAATTGAGAGAAAAGTTATGGTTGTACCGTATAACACCTCATGCCACAACAGAGGTTTCTCCTTTTCGCCTACTAAAGGGTAGAGATCCTGTATCTTGTTTATGTCCTTGGTGTTTTAAAAAGAGTGTTGGCCATCGAATGATTGATGTGAGTGTCAAGGATGTGGCTGATTATGATACTAGGATGAAAGTTAAGCAACCTACTTTTATGGTGGGTGATGTTGTTAGGATTCGTAAACCTGGATATATAACCAAAGGTGAGACAAAATTTGGAAAACCTATGAAAGTTGTGAAAGTTTATCACAATAGTGTGGTTACACAGGATGGCAAGAGATGGAATGTCAGAAGAGTATTCAAATGTGTATCTTAGTTTTTTCTTTTATACTCAGCATTTTCTTTTATTGGTAATTTAAAATGTTAGAATTGTCTCTTAATTTCTTTAAGGGGGAAAATGTGTTGTATTCTGGTTTGTAGATATTTCCCTTTTAATTTACAATTCCATTCTTGTACATATTTCCCTTTTAAATAGAATGTCTATTCTTAGCTGCTCATGCACACTGTCTGATGGATTCCATTTAGAATTGTTATGATCTGAAATGTATTAACTTTGACTGGCAACTTGGAGAGTGGAAGTACTGTGCTGCAGTTCATTAATACTTCTTTATTACAGCACCCCACTAGAAGGCAACGGGCCAGTAGGAGGGTTTGAAGGTCATGATCCGATTCACACTCTGAAGTCTTGTGGGACGCATCTAAAAGCGGGGAGGGGTCGACCTGGGCCCTGTCCCATTGGGTTGCAAATGGTCGGCGGGATTGGGTCAGTCTAGGGGTGGAGAGGAGTTTGCACACAGAAATGCTTTCTCTAACCTGGCGATCAGGTTCACCCCTGCGTCGTGTGGGAGCTTGTATGTATTCTTAGAGTTGGGAGTAGAGGCCGGCTCTAGAGGTTCTAGGGCCAAAGGCCCGGGCGGTCTTACCTTGGTGTGAGGGGTTGTAGGTATCTCTGGGCTAGTTCCATGATTCTTTTCTCTAGAGGTGCCACTGCATCTGAGACTTCTCTGTTAATGGAGGCGTCTACCGTGTCACAGAACTCATCTGTAACCTGGAAATAGCCCTCGCTTTTCTCCTCCTCATAATATTCCTCCATGGGGTATGTACCCTATGCTAGGGAATGGAGTCTTTGTAGTTACATCAGGGATATCTAGCAGTGGCCACCCAATCGGTAAGGGGGAGATCAGGGCAATAGGGTGCACTCACTAAATATCACAGAGACAGAGGTCACCCTTACAGGGCTACAGAGTAGGTGGTCGGGAGGCAGCAGAAATAAACCTTGAATGATAGCAAGCAGGCCTCAGACTGTGACGGTCTGCCTCACAGCATTTATACCTGGGGGCTGGCAGCAGTTCAAGTTCAAGTTCAGGGATTTATATAGCGCACTGCTCACCCAGAGGGTCTCAAGGCGCTTGGGGAAAGGGGTTCAGTTTTTGTCGAATAGCCAGGTTTTGAGTTCTTTTCTGAAGGAGATGTGGTTTTGAGTAAGGCGGAGGTGAGTGGGGAGTGAGTTCCAGGTCTTGGCAGCCAGGAAGGAGAAGGACCTGCCACCCATGGTGGATTTTCGGATGCGCAGGACTGCGGCGAGGGCTTGATTGGACGATCTAAGTTGGCGGGTGGGTGTGTAGAAGGACAGTCGAGTGTTGAGGCATTCAGGTCCTTGTTTGTAGAGGGCCTTGTGTGCGTGGGTGAGAAGACGGTATGTAATTCTCTTGTTGACGGGAAGCCAGTGGAGGTCTTTTAAGTGTCCGGTGATGTGATCTTGGCGAGGGATGTCCAATATGAGTCTTGCTGATGCGTTTTGGATGCGTTGGAGTTTTTTCTGTAATTTTGTTGTGATACCGGCGTATAGTGTGTTCTCCAGTATTACATCTTTCATAGATTCACATGCTTGTATCTTCCCCGTCGTCATGGTGGGAGTCTCACGGTAACAGAATGACCAAGCAGTATCATAGAGAAGAAAAACTGCATAGAAAATCCCCATAGGGGCTGTATTATTTGGTAACCAGACCATTTCTATGTTTTGGTCCAAAAGCTAGCCAATCAGAATTGCTGCCCTGCCCTCACACTCCCCAGCACCAGCTTCCTGCCTCAGATTTCCAACCGCCTTCGTGTGAGAAAGGAGTCTCCCTGAGCTCTGCTCAGTTTTCTTCTGTTCCTGTGTGAACTTTTGACCCTTTGGGAATCTAGTTTCCTGCCTTCTACCTTGAGGTATTGTGTGTATTCTTTTTGCTTATGATGGCTGAAAGCTCTAAGAAGAGGCTGTTCAGGCCATGCAGATCCTGTGGGAAGGCCAGACTCTTCTCTGAGGACCCACATGAGGACTGCCTTTATTGCCTCTATCCTAAACACCTGGTGAAGGCCTGTAAGCTTTGTAGAAAAGTTTCTGACAAAACTAAGCGTGACAGAGAGGCAAGATTACTGTTATGGCTTCAGAAGAAGAAGGCCACATCAGGCACAGATTCTGAGGAAGAATCTTCTCACTCCACTCCCAAGAAAAGAAAGGCCTCTGTTTCTGTGGAGAAAGTGGAGTCTAAAAGGAGTAAATCTGGAGAAAAATCGACATCATCTCTTCCTATTACTCCTCTGGAGAAGCAGTCAAGTCTTAAAGGACCTGGATCTGCACCTTCTACCAGTTCGATGGTTTCTGCTCCTAAGTCTGTGGTGAAAACTTCGGTTCCGTCGTCTTCAGCTTCTTCTAAGGCTGCGTCGACGACCACGACGTCTACGGCAACGACATCGATGAGTAAGATGTCTCTGTCAGGCCCGTCGACGACGACGACGACTCCGTCGACGACAGGTTCGATGTCACGAATGTCGACGGGGGTCCCGTCGACGAAGGTCCCGTCGACGAAGGTCCCGTCGACGAAGGTCCCGTCGCTGAAGGTCCCGTCGACGAAGGTTCCGTCGACGACAGTCCCGTCGACGAAGGGTCCGTCGACGAAGGTCTCGTCGACGAAGGTCCCGTCGACGAAGGTCCCGTCGACGATGGTCCCGTCGACGGTGGTTCCGTCGACGATGGTTCCGTCGACGATGGTCCCGTCGACGATGGTCCCGTCGACGGTGGTTCCGTCGACGAAAATCTTACTTTCAACGGCTAAAGCTTACAGTTCTCCTCAATCAAAGACCATGATCTCCATACGCTCTTTTCAGTCGACAAGAGGTTCGGCTACCATCAGTAAGTCCGCGGAGTTCACCTCTTGGACAAAGATTTCTCCATTGCCGCCATCATCGCTGTTGGAGCAGGATTCGGAGGGAGAGGAGTCCTCAGGTGCTGCCTACAGCCCCTCTCAGCTTCAGATAAAAAGCCAGGATACGGATGAGGAGGAAACCTTTTCCTTCAAGGACAGGCCACAATCTGCCAGATATGAATCATTCCAGGAATCTGGTGACTATGAAGATGAAGAAGAGCAGCACGAGGACTCACGGGAGGAAGAACGTCAAGAGACAGTTTCTATACCCCTCACCCTTGTGTCTGACCTTAGATTGATGCTAAACGACTACTATCGTCGCTTCCCAGAGGCGAACTCATCGCAACCAGTTACGCACACGCCTCCCACGCAGACACCTAAACAAGCACCTGCCCCTCAAGATCAAGGAGCTAAATCTCCGCAGGTGGTTACTATTAGGGACGACCTAACGGACTCTGATGACGATGAAGAGCCCGAAGACGGAGAGTTAATTCATGATGCCTCGGGGAAGGAATGGGACGAATACGTTTTGCCTTCAGCTGCATCACCTGAACCACTCAAATCTACCTCCCCTCCTCAGGATATCGGAGGCTTCCATGATATCATGGAAAGGGCGGCCAAGAGATTCAGTCTGGATGTAGACGTACAAGAAACGGATTGTTTCTTGTACGATTTCAAGGATGATAACAAGAAGTCACTTCGCTCAATACCTATTATCCCGCATTTATGGGAGGAGGGCCTCAAGATTCTAAAAACACCAGCTTCTATAGCGGTTTCGGTTCCACGAATTGAAAGGAAATACAGAGCTCCAGAATCTACGGCAGCCTGCCTCATTGGTCATCCCAGGCCGGAATCGGTTGTGACACAGGCGGCGCAAAGAAGCTCAAAAAACCCGGTGGCTACTTCACTAGTGCCACCAGACAAGGAAGGGAGGAGAATGGATGGAGCAGGTAAGAGGTTTGCGGTCATGGCAGCCTCTACCATTAAAGCGGCAAATGCGATGGCTCTGCTCGGCCGTTACAACAGGCAGATATGGTCAGATCTGGCTCCCATCTTGTCGGCGCTTCCAGAGGATCGAAAAGAGGAAGCGGCAGCCCTTCTCAAGGAAGGAGCAAAATCAGCAGCTGAGTCTATCGACATCGCCATGGATGTTTCGTCTTTAGGCTTCAGACAAA
This sequence comes from Lissotriton vulgaris, assembly GCF_964263255.1. Taxonomy (NCBI): domain Eukaryota; kingdom Metazoa; phylum Chordata; class Amphibia; order Caudata; family Salamandridae; genus Lissotriton; species Lissotriton vulgaris. Next base: position 414,996 of record NW_028246228.1, read on the forward strand.
TGGCCGGGGCGGTCTCGCTTCGCAGACAGGGCTGGCTCAAGGCGACTTCTTTTCGACCAGAAGTGCAGGCGAAGATTGTCGATATGCCCTTCGACGGTGAGAACCTGTTTGGGAAACATATCGATGAGGCATTGCAAGGCATAAAGTCAGACACTGATACGGCTAGAGCGCTGGGATCTCTTCAGCAGGGAAGGTTTCAGTCCTATCGGAAGAGGGGTGCAAGAGGACAATTTAATCAACGATCCTCTTTTCAATCCAACCGATATCAACCGTACAGTCAGCAGGGATATCGTCAGTTTAACACCAACAACCAGTACAGATCCTCTAACTCCTCTTACCAACAACAGTCCAGAGGTAAATCCAACGCCAGGGGGAAAAATCAGCAGTCTAGTAGACGTCAATGATTTCAGGCAGGCGCTCCCCACACTACAGATCCCGGACAACAACCACTATCTGTCTCAATACTACACCAACTGGATATCCATAACATCGGACAAATGGGTCCTGGATGTCATCAGCAGGGGCCACACACTGGAATTTGTGGAGATACCACTGGACCACCCTCCAGTACTCAGGCTCAACCATCATCGCAAAGAAATGCAGATGGAAGTTCTCTCGCTTCTACAAAAGGGAGCCATAGAGGAAGTACCACAGCATCTCAGAGGGAGAGGCTTCTATTCACATTTCTTCCTCATCAAAAAGAAACAGGCCCAGAAATGGAGACAGGTATTGGACCTGAGGGATCTCAATCATTACATAAAAAAGATACCCTTCAGAATGTTGTCGTTGCAAGAGATCTTACTCATGTTAAAGGACAAAGACTACTTAGCGTCCTTGGATCTCATGGATGCGTACTTCCATATTCCCATCCATCGGAAGCACAGGAAGTATTTGAGGTTTGTTGTGGAGAGTCGCCACTTCCAGTTCAAAGTCCTGCCATTCGGACTCAAATCAGCCCCGAGGGTATTCACCAAATGCATGGCCCCGGTGGCGGCCCACTTAAGACTGCAAGGGCATTACATTTACCCATACCTGGACGACTGGCTGGTGACTGGTCCATTTTTCAGGGACGCAGCAGAAGCTCTACAGAGCTGCATCCGGTTGTTTCAGCGATTAGGTCTGAGAACAAACTTAGAGAAGTCCTCGCTGACTCCGGCCCAGGGCATCCAGTTTTTAGGGGCATGGATATGCACCAGAGAGGGAAAAGCCTACCCTTCCAAAGATCGGATGAGAAAGATCAGAGGGCTGACGACTTCTCTTCAAGCAAAAAAGTCCTCTTCTGTGAGGATTTACAAGTCCATGTTGGGGATGATGTCATCCTGCATCCCGTTGGTACCAAACTGTCGTCTGAGAATGAGACCTTTGCAGGAATAACTCGACGAGCAGTGGGTACAGGCCAGTGGAACCTTCGAGGATCGCATTACCATCACGACCAGTATGAAGGTGGCCATGTCATGGTGGAAGATCCTAAAAAAAACCTAAACAAGGGGCTGAGCTTCATTCATCGGGATCACGACTTCGTGATGACGACGGACGCTTCGCTGAAAGGATGGGGCGCGCATCTTCAAGAACTGGAAATTCAGGGCCTTTGGTCAGATTGGGAAGCTCAGCTTCACATAAACATGTTGGAGCTCAAGGCAGTCTTCCTAGGGCTTCAAGCATTCCTTCCCAGAATACGTCAGTCGTCAGTACTTATCCAAACAGACAGCACCACGACCATGTTTTACCTGCTGAAACAGGGCGGGACGAGATCCAAACAGCTGTCGACACTGGCGCAAAGGATCTGGAAATGGCTCATAACCAACGAAATCTCAATCCAAGTCCAGCATATACAGGGAGTCCTCAACACTCGGGCGGACGCCCTGAGCCGCACTCCCAATGCGACACACGAGTGGGAACTTCACGACACTCAGATTCGCATTCTGTTCCGAAGGTGGGGCACTCCCACATTAGATTTGTTCGCGACTCAAAGCAATTCAAAGTGCACTCACTTTGCGTCAAGGTACCGTCAACAGGGATCCATGGGAAATGCATTCCTCATGGACTGGACAGGAAGGTTTGCATACGCGTTCCCTCCGTTCCCGTTAATTCCGCGCATCCTGCGCAAGATGAGACTGGAACCGTGCCGGATCATAATGATTGCACCAGCCTGGCCAAGACAGGCGTGGTTTTCAGACCTCCTTCAATTGTCGAGGGGCGTCAAGATCCAGCTCCCGACATTTCAAGACCTCATCTCCATGGAGAAAGGGCAGATTCTGCATCCGGATCTACGCTCTCTAAAGTTGTCCGCATGGAACCTCACGAGCGTGAATTTCAGAATCTAGATATTTCACAAGAATGCAGGCATATTCTCTCACAAGCGAGAGCTGTATCCACGAACAAAACATATACAGCAAAATGGACCCGTTTCTGCCACTGGTGCAACAGACAAAACTTGCATCCCTTTGAGGTTCAGCCTGAAGGTATCCTGCCTTACCTGCTCTTACTATCAAAGTCAGGCCTTTCGCATGCTTCAGTCAAAGTGCACTTAGCAGCGATATCACGATTCAGGCGAAAGCCAAACGAACCATCTCTCTGGTCATCCAGAGTAATAAAGGAATTTATCAAAGGACTCTTTAGAGTCTTCCCACCCATCCAACGACCACCTGTACCGTGGCACCTCAATACAGTTCTATCACAGCTTATGAGGCCACCCTTTGAGCCCATACATAAGACAGACTTGCAGTTCCTGTCATGGAAGACAGCCCTCCTTCTCGCCTTAACATCTGCAAGGAGGGTTAGCGAAATCCAGGCCTTTTCAGTGGAGGAACCCTTCTTACAATTCCGTCAGGATAGGGTTATATTGAGAACTAATCCTACCTTTATTCCCAAGGTGGCGACGTCTTTTCACCTCAACGAACCCATTGTTTTACCTACTTTCTTCAGCAAGCCCTCATCGGAAGCAGAAAGAGCCTTACACTCTCTAGACATTTCAAGATGCCTAAAGTTCTACATTGAGAGGACGAAACCGTTCCGCAAGTCCAAGCAATTGTTCATTGCATTTGAAGGGCAAAGAAAAGGTCTTCCATTGTCGAGACTGAGTATTGCTAGATGGATATCCTCAGCCATACTAAAATTTCATGACAAAGCGGGGAAGCCGCTAAGTTCTAAAGTGCAGGCGCATTCAACGAGGAAGATGGCAACCTCGATGGCCTTGTTCGCAGGAGTGGCACTGCCAGATATCTGCAGAGCAGCAACGTGGAAGAGTGTGCACTCATTTACAAGACACTACTGTCTGGACACTGCGTGGAAGGAGGACACGGCAGTGGGTCAGGCTGTTCTGAAGCGTCTATTCCAGTAAGGTATGGCCTAATGGCATATTGTTTTTTGCTATACAGTACTTTGATGTGTAATTACATGCATTTATCGTATTTCTGATGTTTTTCATAGCTATTATTATGTCATTGCTTTGCGGCAGAGCTTCCTTCTAGGTTCTGTCCTGGAAACGCTACGGATATGGTGAGCGCTTACTACTCTGATACAAGCATGTGAATCTATGAAAGATGTAATACTGGAGAAGGAATTAGTTACTTACCTGTACACTATAGTTCTCCAGTATTATCTTTCATAGATTCACATGCGCCCGCCCGCCTCCCCGTTTCTCAGGCAGATCTTGTTCTCGGAATTTATCCTTGTCTCTCACTCGGGGACGGAAATCTGAGGCAGGAAGCTGCTGCTGGGGAGTGTGAGGGCAGGGCAGCAATTCTGATTGGCTAGCTTTTGGACCAAAACAAAGAAATGGTCTGGTTACCAAATAATACAGCCCCTATGGGGATTTTCTATGCAGTTTTTCTTCTCTATGATACTGCTTGGTCATTCTGTTACCGTGAGACTCCCACCATGACGACGGGGAAGATACAAGCATGTGAATCTATGAAAGATAATACTGGAGAACTATAGTGTACAGGTAAGTAACTAATTCCTTACCATAATCCAGTCGACTCGTGACCAGTGCGTGGGTGACAGTCTTTCTTGTTTCAATGGGGATCCAACGGAAGATCTATTTGAGGATACGAAGTACGTTGAAGCAGGAGGATGAGACTGCGTTGACCTGTCTGAACATCGAGAGAGAGGAGTCTAGGATGAAGCCCAGGTTGCGTGCGTGGTCTGTGGGTGCTGTGCCCAGGGCGGAAGGCCACCAGGAGTCGTCCCAAGCCGAGGGGGAGGATCCTAAGATGAGCACCTCCGTTTTGTCTGAGTTGAGTTTCAGGCGGCTATGTTTCATCCATTCGGCTACTATTTTCATGCCTTCGTGAAGATTGGTTTTGGCGGTGTTAGGGTCTTTGGTGAGGGAAGTCAAGTCAAGTCATAAAATTTATATAGCGCACTACATACCCAGAGGGTCTCAAGGCGCTTAGGGAGGGGAGGAGGATTACTTTTCAAATATCCACGTTTTAAGTTGCTTTCTGAATGCTAGGTGGTTTTGGGTAAGGCGAAGGTAAGTGGGAAGTGAGTTCCATGTTTTAGCTGCCAGGTATGAGAAGGATCTACCTCCCATGGTGGTCTTGTTGATACGAGGTACAGTGGCGAGGGCTTGGCTGGAAGATCGTAGTTGGCGGGAGGGGGTGTAGAAGGACAGTCGTGAGTTGAGGCATTCTGGTCCGATTTCGTAGAGTGCTTTGTGTGCGTGGGTTAGAAGTCGGAAAGTGATCCTCTTATTGACGGGTAGCCAGTGGAGGTTTTTCAGGTGACCAGAGATGTGTTCATTACGCGGGACTTCTAATATGATCCTGGCTGAGGCGTTTTGGATTCGTTGGAGTTTTTTCTGGAGTTTAGCGGTAGTACCTGCGTAGAGGGTGTTTCCGTAGTCCAATCGGCTCGTGACCAGAGCATGGGTGACTGTTTTTCTGGTTTCGGTGGGGATCCAGCGAAATGTTTTTTTGAGCATGCGAAGAATGTTGAAGCAGGATGAGGAGACGGCGTTGACTTGTCTGTTCATTGAAAGTGAAGAATCCAGGATAACACCAAGGTTCCGTGCGTGGTCTGTTGGGATGGGTGCTTTTCCAAGGGCTTCCGGCCACCAAGAGTCGTCCCATGCAGAGGGGGAAGTACCTAAGATGAGGACTTCTGTTTTATCTGAGTTCAGTTTCAGACGGCTGTGTTTCATCCATTCGGCAACTTCTTTCATTCCTTCGTGTAGGTTAGTTTTGGCGGTGCTGGGGTCATTGGTGAGAGAAAGGATTAGTTGAGTGTCATCTGCGTAAGAGATGATGTTGAGGTTGTGTTGGCGGGCGATGGCCGCGAGGGGGCTCATGTATACGTTGAAGAGGGTGGGACTGAGGGAAGATCCTTGTGGTACGCCGCAGATGACTTCAGTGGCCTCGGACTTGAATGGTGGAAGTCGGACTCTCTGGGTTCTTCCGGTGAGGAACGAGGTGATCCATTCAAGTGCTTTTCCTTGTATTCCGATGTTTCTGAGTCGTTGTAAAAGGGTGCTGTGGCAGACTGTGTCAAAGGCTGCAGAGAGGTCGAGGAGGATGAGGGCGACTGTGTCTCCATTGTCCAGTAGAGTTCGAATGTCGTCTGTTGCTGCGATGAGGGCGGTCTCAGTGCTGTGTTTTGCTCGGAAGCCAGACTGTGAGGAGTCGAGGGATTTGTTGGCTTCGAGGAAAGCGGCGAGCTGGTTGTTGACAGCTTTCTCGATGACTTTGGCCGGGAAAGGAAGGAGCGAGATGGGGCGGTAATTTTTGAGTTCGGTGGGGTCCGCTGTGGGTTTCTTCAGAAGGGCGCTGAGTTCAGCGTGTTTCCAGCTTTCCGGGTAGGTGGCGGATTTGAAGGAGCAGTTGATGACGTCTCGGAGGTGTGGTGCTATGACGGAGTCTGCTTTGTTGAAGATGTGGTGAGGGCATGGGTCTGTGGGGGATCCTGAGTGGATGGAGTTCATCAGGCGGATGGTGTCCTCAGTGGAGATTGGGTTCCAGTCGTTAAGGGTGTTCAAGGGGGGTGAATGTTCCGCATATGGTTGGGTGGGTTGGTCGCCGGGTTGGTTGTCGAAGCTGTTGTGGATGTCTGCAATTTTGTTGTGGAAGAATGAGGCTAGGGAGTCGCAGAGAGCTTGGGAGGGGGTGATGTCGTTGGAGTTGGCCGAGGGATTGGTAAATTCCTTGACGATGTTGAAAAGTTCCTTGCTGTTGTGGGCGTTGTAGTCTAGTCGATCCTTGAACGCTGTTTTCTTGGCCTTTCGGATTAGTTGGTGGTGTATGCGGGTGGCGTTTTTGAAGGCGTCCTTGGTGCTGGTGGTTGGGTCTTTTTTCCAGGCCTTTTCAAGGGAGCGGCAGAGTTTCTTGGACTTCTTAAGATCATCGTTGAACCATGAGGCCTTCTTGCTGCCAGGTTTGCTTTGACGTTTTTCAGTGGTGCTAGGATGTCGGCGCTGTTGGATAACCATAGGGTGAAGTTGGTGGCGGCTTGGTCTGGGTTAGAAGAGTGGGCTGGGGTGTTTAGAAGGAGCGATGAGGAGATCTGGTCGCTGGTGATTTTGTTCCAGTTTCTTTGCAGAGTCGGTTGGGGGTGGTTGATGGGTTTCGGCTTGTTGTAGGTAAAGTGAACGCAGCTGTGGTCAGTCCAGAGGAGAGCCGTAGTGTGGCTGAAGGAGACGTGATTGCTGGAGGTGAAGATAGGGTCGAGAGTATGACCTGCTATGTGGGTGGGGGAAGTGACCAGTTGTTTAAGTCCAAGGTTGGCGAGGTTGTCCAAGAGGGTGGTGGTGTTGCGGTCGTTGTTCTTTTCAAGGTGAAAGTTGAGGTCTCCCAGAAGGATGTAGTCTTTGGAGGGGAGCGCGTGTGGAGTGATGAAGTCCGTGATGTCTTCACTGAATTTTGCGCGGGGTCCTGGTGGTCTGTAAAGGAGGGTGCCTCTGAGTGTGGTCTTGGGGTCGATGTGGATCTGGAAGTGAAGGTGTTCAGAGTTGGCGAGATTGGCGTCAGAGCTGGTAGAGATGTGGATTGATTTTTTATGGACGATAGCGATTCCTCCTCCTGTGTGGCCGGTACGGTCCTTGCGTGTGATCTTATAGTCTTCAGGGATGGCAATGGTGATGTCTGGGGCGGAGGAAGCGTTCATCCATGTTTCTGTTAGGAAGGCGACGTCTGGAGAGATGGTGTCTAGTAGATTCCATAGGTCAATGGCGTGCCTGTGGACCGAGCGGGTGTTGAGCAGGATGCATTGTAGGTGGTTGGGGTCGGGAATCTGAGGTGTGATCGTAGCGGAGTTGTAGATGGTGCCGATGAATTTGCAGGAGTAGCAGGAGAAAGGTCCATGGGTGTGTCCAGGAGCGGCTTGGACGCAGTTGGGGGCGCGACCAGGGTTAAGGGCTAGGAGGGTGGAGGCATCGTAGGTAATGCGGGAGGGCTGGGCAGCGCGAGGGGCAGGGGGTCTGGCGCTGGGCGCGGTCCAGGCGCGGACGGGCGTAGACGGGCTTACCTTTGGCGCACCTTCGGCGTGGGTTGGGCGCGGTCGCTGCGCGTGAACGCTGCACGCGGGAAGAACTGTCATATATGGATAGTGGAGGGGGAGGGGCGAGGGCGGCTCAGCTGGGAGGCGGGGCGGGCACACGAGGACGACAACAACAAACAAAATGGAGGCGGAGGGGGGAGGGGAGCGGAGCGCTATAGGCAAACGCGCTAACAATGTTAAAAGCAGCACAATGAAATAATCAAGGCGCAAATGAGGCAAAGCGGTAACTAAGCACACAGCAGGCGAAATGATATGCAAGTTTTATAAAGTAATGCAGCGCTACGATATCAGATGTCTGGTAAACGCGCTAACAATGTTAAAAGCAGCACAATGAAATAACCAAGGCGGGCTCTGGAGAGGGCCACTGCATGGGAAATGATGGTGCAGGCGCTCCGAGATATGGATGCTGAGGAGCTAGAAGGTGAGGGTGAGCTGGATGGGGCAGGCCCTGTCACTTTGCAGGAGAGCACACCTTAGCGAATGTTTGTTCCTCCTACAACGCGCCAGACACTCTTACACTGCTGATTCAACGCAGAGCGACGACGGGGGGGGGGTGGGAAGGAAGTCGGAATTGGCGGGCTGTTGGGGCACCGAAATCAGGGGAGGGGGAGGGGTGAAAATCACAAAAGCAACCCAGCAATACTTGACTACTACTACTGTCAGACATTGTAAGGTGATACGAGAGACATTTATGGACAAGGCCACCCGCACCAGAAGAAAAGGCGGGCCCCCCGGATAATGTAGGACTGGATAACACCACTCTTGTACACTGTGAATGTATATTGCTGATTATCTTGTCTGTACATTTATATTGGTGATGTAATAAAAATGATGTTAAAAAAAAAAAAAAATGAAATAACCAAGGCGCAAATGAGGCAGAGCGGTAACTAAGCACACAGCAGGCGAAATAATATGCAGGTTTTACAAAGTAATGAGGCGCTACGATACCAGATGTCTGCAGGGACACTGGGAGCGACCACTCAGCCTGCATCGTCGGCGTAAGAGATGATGTTAAGGTTGTGTTGGCGCGCGATGGAGGCGAGTGGACTCATGTAAATGTTGAAGAGGGTGGGACTGAGTGAAGATCCTTGTGGTACTCCACAGATTACTTCAGTGGCCTCTGAGTTGAATGGGGAAGTCGGACTCTTTGAGTTCTCCCGGCGAGGAATGAGATGATCCAGTCCAAGGCTTTTCCCTGTATGCCGATGTTGCTGATGCGTTGTATAGGGGTGTTGTGGCAGACTGTGTCGAAGGCGGCGGATAAATCGAGTAGGATGAGGGCCACTGTTTCTCCGTTGTCCAGTAGCGTTCGGATGTTGTCTGTAGCTGCGATGAGGGCGGTTTCGGTGCTGTGTTTGGCTCGGAAGCCGGACTGTGAGGGGTCGAGGGAGTTGTTGGATTCAAGGAAGGCGGCGAGCTGGCAGTTGACTGCTTTCTCGATGACTTTGGCGGGGAATGGGAGGAGGGATATGGGTCGTAGTTTTTAAGTTCAGAGGGGTCTGCCGTGGGTTTCTTCAAGAGGGCGCTGAGTTCGGCGTGTTTCCAGCCTTCTGGGAAGGTGGCAGAGTTGAACGAGCAGTTGATGACATCACGGAGATGGGGTGCGATGATGGAGTCAGCTTTGTTGAAGATGTGGTGGGGGCAGGGGTCGGTGGGCGAGCCAGAGTGGATTGAGTTCATTAGGCAGATGGTGTCTTCGGTGGTGATTGGGTTCCAGGCGCTGAGGATGTTATTTGGTGGAGTAGGATCTGAGGGGGGTGGGGAGGGTTGTTCGCTGGGAGTGTTCTCGAAGCTGTTGTGAATGTCGGCAATTTTGTTGTAGAAGAAGGAGGATAATGCATCGCAGAGGTCTTGGGAGGGAGTGATGTCGTTTGATGCTGCGGCGGGGTTGGTGAATTCTTTGACAATGTTGAAAAGTTCCTTGCTGTTGTGGGCGTTGTCGTCGAGACGATCCTTTAAAGCAGATTTCTTGGTGGATCGAATCAGTTGGTGGCCTCCCTAGGCCCTCCTCAATAGGAGAGACGGGCAGACAAAGCGCTCTTAACGTGTTAACTGGGCTTAAGATCTGCAGCTTGGGCGGATGTCAATCACCAGGAGTTCTACTTTTGAAAGGGTCTTACCTTAAGGGGTGTTAAGGCTCCAGGCGGACCAGGTTAGAATTCACTCTGAAAGCTGCAGGTAGAGGCGCTTGTTGTGCCGCAGCGACTGTAAGGGTGCCCCATTAGCTTATCCTCAAAACCCACAAGTGGCCGGACCAGATGGTATAGTCATGTGATACTGTGATGATAAAGACGCCTACCGTGCATCTGACGACACTGGATGCGTGTGCACGGTAGCCATCACCACATTACATTTGGCTCAGTGTCGTCATTATTATAATTAGGCCTTATCTCATACCTCCCAGTGTTCACCCCTGGTCGTGCCCGACGACACAAAACTGGCGAAGAGCACAAAACTGTGCTCACGTCGCGCTTCTGTAGGTGGCGGCGTATGTGGCTGAAGGAGGGTCCGTGGTGGTTGTGCCCCTGGGTGCTACCGTTGTGGACCATCCCTGGAGGGCAACGCATTGATAAGAAGATGGGCGCATCTTGGCTGCCGGGCCGTGCACTGAGCCTCTCAAGCGCTATCGCTGAGCTCCGGGGCCTGGCCCGGCCCGGCCCATGCTGCAGAAACACCCTTGAGCATGCGCAGATGCTGTGTGCTCTGTGAAGTGCTGCCAAATCGGCTGATCGGCCCGAGGCTGCGCTCGTAAACGCGGAGCCGATAGAGTTTCCCCAGTGGTGCCTACAGGTATTGCAGGAAGGCAGCCACACAGGAAAAGGCACTAAAAAAAAAAAAAAGGAATTTTTCAGCAGCCAGCCAAGCTGTAAATAAAGGCAAGGCAACAGGAGTTTTTAGTCAACAGCACATGGTCTGTTGTGCCTACAAGTGTGGCTAAAAGGACGCTCACTTATAAATGAATCAGGTTTGAACACCAGTGGCACAAGAGGTGTGGGATCAGCCTGGTCTGCACCCCAGGCAAGGCAGGGCCGGTCTGGCCGTTGCAGGCGCCGGGCAATCCCCCGGTGCGAGGCAAGGGTGGGAGACGGTTTTGGGCCCCTGAGGGACGTTTTTGTTAAAGGGCCGTTTATGCAGCATAGCTGCAAAATCTTCCCTGCAACAAAATCGGCCGAAAACCAGCCGTGGCAAAGAGCCCAGACCTCCTTCCTGGGGGGCCGGCCGAGCACTTTGCCGGACCGGTTTTGGTCCCCAAGGCAGCAGAACCAGTAATTAGTTCACGGGAGTGGCAGAGTCTGTGCCCGTGGTAGCAATATGGGTCTGGTCTACCCCTCAGTCAAGGAAAAGGTTTAAGTTAATATATTACAGCTTGCACCATACATAGGTGACACCGGCGCTGCACAATAGAATGGATTCCAATAAAAACCTGTGGTTGTCGCAGATGTCAGGCTCCTGTGCCAACCTTCTTGCACCTAGCATAGTACTGCCCTCTGGTGTACCTCTTCTGGGCGTCTGTTGTGGCACGAGTGGCCACGATAGTGAGAATTCCGGTTGCGGTGGACCCTATTGCTTGCTTGCTGGGAAATAATCGACAACAAAACACACAAGATGATGGACGGAATGTTGCACAATGGCAAAACATTCACCCCCAGTCACAGATATGGGTTAATCCATCCTTATTTTGCTCACCAAGCCACCCCAGTTCAGACATGGCCATATGCAAATCAGCCTTGACCCTGTGCCTCATGGGAACAGTACAGCCCGAACTGCCAAGCCATGTCTTCCCTGGACCGGAACCAAGCATCCTAGGACCGGTTTCTGGCATTCCAGCCGTCTTCAGCCAGGATAGCTTGACTCCAGTGGCTTAGTGAGCAACATTCCGACCATCATCTTGTTGGAAATAATCGACGGCATAAGGGTAAAAAAATTGAGTTTAACTTCCTGCATCTGCTGTTGCTGGTAAAAAGAAGAATTGCAATTACATGGGTGGGGCACTGTGGCCCCAGCGTGGAAGGATGGGTGAAAGATGTGAATGAATGGGCTGGTGATGGTTAATGTTTTCCTTTCTTTGTATTATTGTTTAAAAATATATTTTTTAAAGAGATTTAGTGCCCAGAGCCATGAGGTCGGAGTATTCAAAAAGGGGGTTGCCACTCATTAAAGTCATACTTCCGATACAGATGGATATTTTTGATTCTGCAGACATCGGAATCACACATGTAATGGCAAGGTGGGTGGTAACTTGAAGGAGTAGTGGGCAGAAACACAAGCAAATACTCACACCCATGCACATATACACGCATACTTTTATCCATAAACACTCGCGCACATATACTCTTACCCATCCATTCTCAAGCATACTCTAGTATTCACAAGCAGACATGAACACACACACACTTACCCGTTCACATGAATACACACACCCATTGACAAGCACATACATTCACATTTGCACTCACCTGTTTACAGCACACACACACACGCAAATACACATATATTCATGCATGCAAACATTCAATACAGCACTTGCTGCGTCACAGCAGTGACGTCAGGCCTCACGGGTGGCAGGCAGGAGGAAGCACTATGGCCAAAGAGGAGCTATAAACTTGGGGAGGTGAGCAGATAAGAGAAGACCCTGCCTTCTCCTATCATTGGCTAACCTTGTCAAGGGTTGTCCTTGAGAGGAGAAGCTTGCCTAACTAATCCCTGACTGGGATGGGGTTAGTGAAACTTGCTGACCCACCCCACTCTGTGACGAGTTATGGGAAACTAATGTGAGTCGTCACTGATAGACAGTAAGCCCTGTGCACTTTAGGGCTGAAACCTGAAGCACTCAGGGCTGACTCTGTCAATGATTCTTCCGCTCATCATGAGAAGTATCTTTTCAGGACTTTTCTTAGCTAGTGGCATCATTGCACTCAGGGCTGTGAAATCATAGGCCCTGAAAACTTAGCCTAAGGCTGCCTGGCGCCTCCCCATTAGTGCACGTAAAGCGCCTGGCTGCCTGACCCTGAAATGGTAAATGTCTATGTTATAATTTGCTGTGTGTATAATGTCTTCCCTGCTTCACTACCCTGCTTACTTGGTCTGCTCAACCAAGTCTATGATGTCATAGAGTATTGGTTAGTGGAATGATGGATGGTAGTAAGAGAGTAGGCTGAGCTGAGAGGACGCTGCTCCTGGTGGGGTATTGTACTAAGTAGCCTGTAAACTCCTCAATAAATCCTCAACCTGTTAAGCTATGTGAACTGGCTGCCTGACTACAGCTTACCAGGAAGGAACCTTCACTTATAGCAGGGTGTTTTACTGGCATTTGCTCAGCCATACAGACAATAATTGAAAAAGCAGAGTGGAAGCCGTACCACCCAGAATGATGGGCTGACACTATGTAATACAGCTGAATCAAAGGAGAGAGGGAGGACTAGGTAAGCTAGTCTGAATCCCCGTTTTTATATATCAAAAATCAAGAAAGACTAGCTAGGTTTTTTACAGGTAAGACTCAATGGAGTACGTATGTCAAGGAAAACCAGTAGGTTTTTAGAAAGCCCTCACCCACCAACCTAGTTGGTGGCATGCTTCATCATCGGGCCCACCACAGTGGCACCTAACGTGCCCCGGGTGTGCTTCGACGCCAGATTACTGCGGAGCTGGTATAATTACTGAGTGTGCAGTGTGATGAGTGTGAAGGTGAAGATTAAAAAGCCATACAAAAATCCCAGCACCCGAGGGTAAAAACTATTTTAATAAAACTGGGTATCTGTTGGCACATTAAAAGGCAGACGGACACAGTGGAGTATGGATTATGACCTCCAGTATCCTGTGTGGTCTACATGTTTCAGCCTGGCCTTTCTTAATTTAAAACAGGCTTTCCTCAGGACCAAGTGAGAAGGACGACAGGTCCAAGGAGGAACCAGATCGACAGTTTCGGTCTTTTTCTCTGCCAGGCGACCCAAGGAGGCTTTGAACAGCAAAATACTGTCAAAGCGAGAGGGATCCCCTTCTCACCCATATAGCACCTTAGTGCGTGCCACACATAAAAACTAAAAACACTCACTGTAAATTAATTTTATAACCCCACACATACTCACTTGGTGCTGGGATTTTTGTATGGCTTTTTAATCTTCACCTTCACACTCATCACACTGCACACTCAGTAATTATACCAGCTCCGCAGTAATCTGGCGTCGAAGCACACCCGGGGCACGTTAGGTGCCACTGTGGTGGGCCCGATGATGAAGCATGCCACCAACTAGGTTGGTGGGTGAGGGCTTTCTAAAAACCTACTGGTTTTCCTTGACATACGTACTCCATTGAGTCTTACCTGTAAAAAACCTAGCTAGTCTTTCTTGATTTTTGACTATGTAATACAGTCCTGTAGACACACTTTTGAATAAAACGACAGTCAGTCAGTCAATCCACTTTATTTGATTATTTATAATGATAAAAGTACAGAACACAATATACAATAAACACTATCCTATTAGCAATAAATACATATGCGCGATATTAAAGAGATAAAAACGTCATTAATCTAATTTATCAGGATTAAAAGATAATATATCAAATGAATAAAATTTACTTAAAATATAAAATAGAGGATTTATACATGGTTTAACATAGGGTATCTTCTTTTCCAAAGACGTACAGCAGCGACAAGAAAACAGGCAATATTAAAGATGTCCCAGGTATTACTAAGCATTTGAAGGTAAAGCAATGCTGGTCTAACCTGTACAAAGCCTTTACCTTTCAGTAAAGGGACTAAAAACTTCCTGCAAATTTCATTATAATAAGCAAAAACGTCATGAAATGCAATGTATCCAGTGATAAGTGATTGTCGCACTAACACAGGGCTACATCCTCTGGTTTACATCACCCCGGCAGGTTACCCAGCGAGAAGTGAAATAAATTAAAACGGAACCTGATCAGGAGCCAGCGATGGAAAGGCTTGGTCACAATTCCCAGATAAGGCCCAATTAACAAGGAGGATTTTATCAAATAGTAAGCCCTAACCTGGGGTTTCTATAGCTCCTGCTCTTCACGATCCATCACCAATAAATTCAAATATTGAGATTTAACCCACTTCTTTTTTAATTCCTTCAGGAGAATTCAAAAGTTCAGGATGCCCCAGTTTAAAAAACATAAGCTTAACGTAGGACAACCACAGGATGCTACTGGCATAATCCAGGTTAATACAATCCCGCAAAATCTGATGATTCAGTGTTATATCTGGATTAAGCCAGCACACCAACGGGGCTAGTCTCAGCGAGTCAGACACATAACCCAGCCCCAGTTCCTGACAAATAACATAGCTAAAATACACGTACAGAATTAACATGCAAGCTTTATTGAAACTAAAATGCTTTTAAAATGTAGAAATTGCACCGAATAGTCCTATTCACTCATATTGGGCCTCAAATGGCTAAAGCTGACTTTTGCTGAAAGTAGTTTGACTAGTTTTGGGGCACACATCCACCAGGGGCTGAGTGTCACTATACCTGCTCGCTTTCTAGGACCACCGAGGCTCCCTGTATTGCTCTTCCCCGCCGCCGAAGCTCTACCCGCGGCCGCAGAGAGGGGAGGGTGCCAACGCCAGCACCATTGCCGCCAGCCAGCCAGCCAGCACTGGGACTACATTTCCCAGTGGGCATCGCTCCAGGGGGACGCCGGCTGCAGCGTCAGTCCCACGCGCCCGGAGGCGCATAAGATCAAGGAGTTCCTCCCACGTCGCGGGACGCGCGCGGGCGACGCCGGGCTGAGCCCGGGCAGAGGGCGGGCCGTCTGTGGCCAGCCTGGCAGTAGGAGGCAGGGCTGGGCCACCCCCCTTGGCTGTTTTTCTGAGTAAGTGCCCTGACTTACATAAACTATTTACTGTGGACACCGAGGAGTTAATTGCGTGTTGTGTGGTTTATAACATTCCTGAACGCCACCTTTTGCTGAAACCTGTGCCCTATATTCCTAAATTGCTGTCAACAATGTCAATACAAACCTCTCTAATGGATAACTATTTAGTTAAAGTTGTTAGTAGGATTAACAGTGACAGAAGAAAATCCCTAGGTCAAGGCAATTTACCTAACCCACCACCTGATTTATCATTGGATCCCACTAACGAGGATAACATTTTTTCCACTGTGACACTCGAGTCTAAGGACACCAGTTGTAACATCGGAACTACCCCCGTAGAGGTGTTAGATGACTCTATCCCTGTGGAAGACCAACCTGAAAGCCCTGATAGTACTCCGCAACCATGCACAAGGGCTACACGTTCTATGAGAGCATGTAGGAAATTAACTACCAAGCGGGAAGGCCATATGACCAGGAGGAAAAAGGAATCCACACCTAAGAAAAATGTTTGTGACAAAGGGACTTTAACTAAAGACAATTGTGTTACTATTAATACTGACCAATTCGATTTGATAGTGGGTTGCATAGATGGTAAATTGAAGTTGATTGTTGAACCATTACTTGCCAAAATTGATGCCTTATCAGCTGAAGTATCTAGATTGGGGTCCCAGTTAGATGTGCACGCAGCCAAGATAGTTAACACTGGACCAGCTAGTAAGGATGCCCCTAGTATTCAATCTGCTCCTAAGCCAGCTAAGGGGAGGTGTTGCCCCACGAACAATGTTACATCTGGTTCCAAAATCGGTAGTCTGACCTTGCAGGTCCCATCTGCCTTGCCGAGTACGTTACCAGGCAGGGTAATACAGGCACCACCTGTGATGGCTGCGGCTACTGGGTCTGTAGTGGGACCTATTTGTAAAAACACACTACCAGCTCCTAAGAAAGGCAGGGCAGTGCAGGCACCAGCAATTCTGGCTGCGGCTGCTGGGTCTGTAGGGGCATCTGTTGGTAACAATCACTCGGTAGACCTCCCACCCAAGTGTGTACCCTACGTCGTGGTTTTTTACCAACGTTCCCTCCTTAGCACTCAGTCAGGCCATACCTCCCCAAGATCTGCGGGACTCGTTAAAGAACAAAACGGTCTCCTGGCTACATAGACATTGTGGGTTCCCAGTTAATTTCTCGGACCAAATTCTATCTACCAGAAGGGTTAACTGGATTGGCAACACCAGAAAGAACTGCGGGGGAGACTGTGTGATCGTCAATTTTAAACACCCCCAGCATGTTGCGACGGTCCTACTAAGAGCTGCTGCTATAACACAGTATGAGACCGATGTAACTGCACGTCCTTTGGGCTATTTCTACAACCATCTTAATAAGATTCCACCTGCCACTAGCAGAGATAGGGCTTTCACCCCTAACAGTGAACCCAATGGTGAGACATTTTTTCAACCTACCCCTAACTTTGTACCTAATGGTGATAGATTTTTCCTGCCCACAACGAACTTTACACCTATTGGTGATAGATTTTTCCCACCTAACCCTAATTTTCTACCTAATGGTGACAGAATTTTTCAACCAACCCATGGGATGGTTTATGAAGTCCCGGTCCAGAACAGGTATCAACTCCTCAGTTCTCTGGACCTGAATGATTGACTTCATAAGGGACCTGGGCTTCGGAGGGACGTCACCAGGGGTGCTAATCTGAATAATCCAAGTGGGGAAAAGGTGGTCACTGAGAGCCAACATACTAATGATATTATGTGTAATACGAGTAGCGGGACAACAGTGTCCTGTGTGACTGAGATTTCCGAGGACCCAGTGAAGGATGTAGGTAGTTATATAGGGAGGTCTGTGATTGAACGAAGTAGTAAAGGCAAGACTCCCAACAATGCACATGGCATTTCCAACAGTGTCCATACCATGGGGATTTCTATTGTTAGCTGGAATATTGCCGGTTGGGCCTCTAAGGTACACAACATGGAGTGGGAGGGCATTGTTAGGTCCTACGACATCCTATGCCTACAGGAGACATGGTGTGTTGCCAAACCTAGTTTCGAAGGGTACACATGCTATAGTCTAGAAGCTACTGAATCAAGGCATGGCAGGGCAAAGGGAGGTCTACTTTTTCCTTATTTCAGTAGATCTAAAGTTGACAATTATCAAACATTTGCTAGTCGAACCCCACTCACAAATTCTTTGGGTACACGCACAGGATGGCACTGATGTGCTTTTAATAAATTTTTATAATAATATTTTTAACAATTTACGGCCCAAAGTGATAGAGGAGTTGGACTGTGCCCTCATGAAGCTGATATCTGAGGCAAAATGCACTTTTACTTATATTTGGTTAGGGGATTTTAATTTAACAGTCTGAAGTCTGTCCTCCACCAGGGCATGTGGGATTCAAACCAATAGCGGGGAGAGCATGTTGCATTTCCCACATCATGCCTATGGAGAGGCTATCAATAACGTCATAGCTTCTTATGATTTAGAGCTAGTGAGTACTGACCTAGGGGGTAGTGAGAGTTCCATTCCTACCTTTACTGGGCGGAATAGCGGATCCACTATCGACCATATTATGGTTTCATCTAGTTTGGTACCTCACTGCCTGACCAAGGTAAGAGATGCTTCCGCCCAGAGTGACCATAATTACATCACAATGCAAATAACTACATGAAAGTGCAAAGTAGAACTGCCAACAAGAATTTTGGGTGACATTGAGCCACACAGGGCTTAGGTGGAAAGGGGAAAAAGCAGCTATAGTGGAACCCATAATTGTAAATAAATGCCTGGCGGACATTGATATTATCCTGACTCCAGGATGTCCGCCTGCCTCCGTTATGACTCATTTTCTTAACATTAACAAGGTTATTGATAACATCTTCACGGGGACCAAATCGGGCAGAAGCGGAAAAGGGATCGGATGGTTTGACCATACCTGTACGACCCTTCTCTCGCAACTTAAACACGCTTTAGCCCTCACTCCAAGAGATAAGAATAGAGTCAGACTTTTAAGAATTGAATATAAAAAGGCGCTATCCAAAAGGAAGAAGGAATTACAGCAGGAAGCCTGGGATCACCTATCCTAGGCAGCAGAAACTGCTGATAGTCGCCTGTTTTGGTCCACCGTTAACTCCCCTTTCCTCCAAGATGATAAAAATCCACAGCTCTCCTCCAACGTTGGCAGCGAGGACTGGGTGAAACACTTTTCTGCAATTTTCCAGGATAATACCCAGACGTCCGAAGAGCAAAGGCTTTGGCCCATGGTGTCTTTAGATATCGCCCTGAAGGAAGTGGAAAGTAGTATTAAATCCAGTAAGGGTGGTAAGGCCCAGGGGCCAGATGGAGTCCCAATTGATGTGTTCAGGGCTCACCCGCAGCTCTGGGGACCAATACTCACTTTAGCACTCAATGCTGCGGTAACCACCTTGATCCCACCCTCTTGGGGTGACTCCATTATTGTCCCCATTTATAAAAAGGGGGATAAGGCATCAGCCTGCAACTACCGGCCGATTAGCCTGCTTGACTCATCGGTTAAAATCATGAGTAGAGTATTGCTGTATAGATTAGAAGAGTGGGCGGATGAGAACGGGATTCTTGCCAATTCATGATACGGATTCAGGAAGGGACGAGGGACCTTCGATCAGTGCCTGAATCTAGAATTATTGATTGGCAAGTACACTAGAGCCAAGCCCGGTAATATTTATCTTTGCTTTGCCGACCTAAGCAGTGCTTTTGATTTAGTAAACCATTCACTCCTGTGGTCAGTTTTGCTAGATATGGGTGCCCCCAAAGAAATTATCTTTTTCCTTGCAAGATTGTATAGTAAGATGCAAACATGTGTCCGCTATGGGGTTAGTGGGGAGTGCACCCCAAATTTTAAAGTCAAACGGGGAATTAGACAGGGGTGTGTTCTTGCCCCCCTGTTGTTTACTCTTTTTATTAATGGGGTTGAATCTGCCCTGAAAACTGTCAAAGCTGATGCCCCACAGGTTGCTGGGAATAGTGTTCCAGTTCTGCTTTATGCAGATGACGCGGTACTTCTGTCCCGAACACCTGTTTGCCTGCAGCGCTTGATGGACAGGTTCACTGATTTCATTGGGAGTAGGAGGATGCTGATTAACAAAAATAAAACCCACACTATGACCTGCGGGACAAAGACGGGGAAAAACTGTGCCTTTTTAGGTTTCGCTGGGGGACGGAGCTGGAAGCTCCGCCTCCAGAGAAATCTCTTGATTGCAGTAGTGACTCTGGAATACGCCCCCCTGTCCCATTGGCTAGCTCCATAAATGGAGGATAGCCATTGGAACAGAGAGGCGTCCGTCATGGCCGGACCAGATTCGGGGGAGTTCCCGAGAATCTTTGGCTTTTGGCTACGTCATGATACGTCAGCCAAAAGCCGGGAACGCCCCCGAATCTGGTCCGGCCGGGCCGTGCTTGCTGCTGTCCTGCCTTACTCTGTGTCCCTCCTCCCGCCGTCCCCCCTCCCCCCCTCCCCGCTGTCCTGTGCACGTTTCCCGCCGGCCGTCCGTGTCCCCTTCCCCTCCCACAGAAGCAAAACAACCCTTGTGTCCCATTGTCTTTGCAGCATTCCCTCCCCTCCCACAGCAGATCCCCGCCTCCCGAGCCGCAGCTGATCCCCGCTCTCCCCGCCTCCCTCTCCCCTCCCACAGCAGATTCCCGCCTCCCTCTCCCCTCCCGCAGCAGATCCCCGCCTCCCCCTCCCCTCCCACAGCAGATCCCCGCCTCCCGAGCCGCAGCTGATCCCCGCTCTCCCCGCCTCCCTCTCCCCTCCCACAGCAGATTCCCGCCTCCCTCTCCCCTCCCACAGCAGATCGTCGCCTCCCCCTCCCCTCCCACAGCAGATCCCCTCCTCCCGAGCCGGCCGAAATAGATACATTATCAGAGCCGTGCTTGGGCGTAAAACGTCTGAGGAGAAAAGATACGCCGTCGCTCTGAAAGGAATTCGCAGAGCTGCAGCGTGTTTCCAAGTCGTCTGCACTCACACGCGTTCTGTATATTTTTTTTCTTGAACTTCCTGGTCTTACATAAATGCTGCAACAATAACTCGGCAGGATGCCCCCACCGACCAGCCCACCTGTGGTCTATACCCCGGATATGAGTAGGGAGGTGCGGCTTTAAAAATTTGGGGGCACAGTAGTTTTATGACAAAGAGCTACTTTGAAACATATAGTCTACAACAAAGGAGTACGATATTTTTGTTAAGCACTAAAAACAGAAAAACATTTATTTCCAGAAGCTAAAACTAAAAACACGTCACCGATTAATATTAGTAAAACAGAATTGGCACACACTACTGTGAAATAATAAAAACTACCAAGCAACCCTTACTTATCAGCAAACTATGCAAACTATGCAATGACATAACAATAACAGGCCGACCGCAGTGGGAGGACGTAGTCTGTCTGGCATGTTATGGAAAATTCAACAAAGGGTCACGTGCACACCCGGGGCTGGAAGTAGAGCAGTTCACTTCTAAGGCAAACTTAAAATAACTCTAACCAAATGTTGTTACGGCCCATACGTATGCGAACGCTTGCGTGCAACGGTGTCTCTCTGCTATTCCAGGAAGTGCACAGAGGTTAACTGCAAGGAAGGAGTATTTCATGTGTATTTGTGCATGTCAAAAAATGGAAGGTCCCACACTTGATCCCCCGTATATTCCCAGAGCTCTCTACAGTGAACCGAATCTGACACGCCCACTCCCCTTTCCAAGTGGGCTACAGTGGGCAGCTTACCGTACCATGTGCGACGAACTGTCTGCTACTTATCACCTTTCCTGCCCGTTCCATAAATGCAGTTTAGAAGATTGCACAAGTGAATGCATGTGTACACCATGGAGCTTATTTACAAGCCCCCCATGCACTGCCTGTGCGTCACTTTTCCCCCATGTTAAAAGTCACGCACAGGTGGCGCAAAGCAACGGACTTGTAAATAAGCTTCCAGAAGTTTGCGCAATTTTTCTTTCCAATGCCCATTCATTTCTGCCCACACGGTTTCCCGCATCCACGCGTCAGCTCCTAAGTGCAACATTCTCCGCTTAGGTGCACTCTCCCCGACTTCTTTGCAAATTTCATCAGCTATGTGCACTCTGACACAGTGTCTGTGCGCTTACTTCCACATGCAGACAGACTGCCCATTCTGTCTCCACGCGCTAGACCTGGATGTGGTGCCCCCATGCACACGGTCATGCATGCACAAGTGCCACCCGGCTGGTCTGACGCGCTTGGTGTGGGTGCCCCCATGCAGTCATGCATGCACAAGTGCCACCCGGCTGGTCTGCGCTGCCCACCTGTAGATCTGAGGCTTGCAATCCCGGCGGTGTGCACAGCTGATCCTCTCTAAGAGCAGTGTCGCGCGAGTTCGCTCTGCAAAGTCTGCAATGCTGTCCCAGCCCGCGTGCCCCCTGTTTTAACCTGTGAGTGCGCGGAATTCCCAGGCCGGCGCGTGCTGAGCCTGGCCAATCAGAGGCTCGAGCACACCCTATTGGAAGCCTTCGAGGCAGCATCATTTCGGGGAAATCAGGCCGTTGAAAAAGAGCTGCCGGGGAAGTCCGCCGCCTCCTCCCTCTCCTCCCCGATTGAAGCGGCCGCTGTTTCCAAACAATGCCGCTCTGGCTTCCTCTGCTGGCGCCGCGCACGCCCCTCACAGCGCTATAATGCATGTGCCGCGGAGCAACGAGAACCGCAGTCAGCTGCAGGATTTACGCTGGCCAACTTTTTCTCTGATAAATTAACATTTCCTTTTCAATTCCTCCGGTGTTTATGGGAGTCTCCCAAATATAGGGGCTTTTTCATGAGAGGCTTAAGACACCTCAGCGTTACTTTTTCAAGGCTCCGACTTCGCAAGCCACTCAAACATGTCCACGAGGCCACGCAAAGCAATTCTGCGTGGCGTAGAATGACCTCAAGATTTGCAGTAAGGCAAAGGAGCACACGTTGCTGCATCAAGGAGGCACTCCAAAGGTGTTGCAGTGGGTTTTCAGAGGGGAAGCAGGATGAGGGCGAGGCACCTGGGAGTGGGGCTGGTGCACCCGGAAGAGGGGCGCAAGACACATGCGTCAGGCAGCGAGGCTCCTTCGCCAGGGCGAGGGGTGTACCACCGTGGGGAGCAGGGTGGGGGTGTTCAGTTGCACAAGGGAGATAGACACTGGCACCTGCAGCAGGGAAAGGGGCTCCTGCAAGGGGGGGCTGTGAAGGGCAGCTGCACGAGGAGACAGAAATGGGGCACCCGCAGAAGGAGTGAAGGGCAGCTGCCCCGGGTGAGGGGCACCTGCAGCGGGGTAGGAACACGTGCAGCACGGAGCAGGGCTTCGGATGAGGGAAAGTGACTGACTGGTCGATAAGAGAGCAGGTGCAGCAGGAAGACACCCGCTGGACCAGGGAGACCAGGGCGGCGACACCGCGGCGGAACCAGGGCTGCTGCCTTCAGGACAGGGTGGCTTGCTTTAGCATGAGGGTGGGCACACGTTGCTGCACTGAGTTCATTGGGCATGCAGTTGGCAGCGCTAGGTTGGGTATGGCAGCACCAATGTGGCCCTGCTGACTGGACCAGGGCGAGGACTGACAACGCAATTTCTCTTTTCAACCTGCGCCTCACAACAACCAAGTGCGTCCTTGTAAAAGAAAGCAGTAGAGACCGGGGCCTTTCTTTTAGAGGGGCACTCCTCTTTAAAAAAAAAAAAAAGGTTTCTCAGTCCCGTTTACAATTATGCTGTTTGTTATGAGGTGATGCACAACAGATACTTGAAACTCCACGGGTCTGCAACAGGGCCTCTCCTCTTGATACTCTTCTGCAGGAGTAAATGCACAAGCCAGTTTTCATTGTAGTGCAAAATGATAAGTGAAATAGTTGCAATACAAATCACATTTGCGAGAGATTAAGCTATTGCCATTGTAAATGACAATGCCATTTATTTATCTATTTTCAAAACTAACACATAAATAAAAAGTTTGTCATTCATAATGCCAATAGCTCAAACTTTTCCAAAGGCGAAACCGTTGCATTGTAAATGCTTGTTTATAGAAGGGGTAAAAGTACAGCATGTTAATAGTTTTTGCTACCTGGGGGTAACCTTCTCCAGCGATGGCAGCTGGGGGCAAGAATTAACCAATGTTATGACCAAAATGAGCAAAAGCTCCTATGGCATTTTTAAATTTGCCTCTAAGCTGGGGGATAGGCAAATCAAAGATATGATGGAGATCTACAAGGCACGTAGTGTATCCATCGCCCTTTATGGAGCGGGGCTTTGGGGTAACTGCAATGTTGAGTGCCTGCAGAGGGAAGAAAATACCTTCCTAAAGAAATTACTGTGCCTCCCTAAATCTGCCCCAACAGAGTTGATTCATAAAGAGGTAGGGGTCGCTTATTTGGGCGACCTTGCCTTACTTAGGCCTCTACTACTCTATAGAGCTATTTGGCTCAAGGAAGAGACTGAGTTTAATCAACTTGTAATTAGGGATTGCCTTGGTTTAGACAACTGTTTGATGATACCATGGCTTAAATATGTTGTTGATTGCTACCTGAGTATCTATGATATCAACCTGCTGCTAGATCATCGCCCTCCTAGAGGTCTTGCCAAACAGGACATGAAAAATTCTTTTAAGTCACATAGAGCTCAAAAACGCTCAGCTGTGACCAATTCTCTCGTCACTGTTAATCTTTACAATAAATATATTGTTATAGAGGGATTCCAGAATTACCTGAGTGTGGTAACTAGGCCTGCGCACAGATTTGTATTGACTAGATTAAGAGCTGGAATTGCTCATGCTTTGGTGGCCTTCCCACATCAAAAAAAGCACCTGGTTGGCCCTTGTCCCTGCGATGGGCATTCTAAACAAAGCACCTTGCACTTTATGCTCATTTGTACGTTGTTCCAGAATGTAAGGATCACATATCTAAAACCAATATTTCTTAAGTATGGTATTCTTACTGTGGTGGATGCAATGTGTTTATTATATAACATGGACTGCCCCTATATATGTTTTTATGCTGCGAGTTTTATCTGTAAATCTATGGCTTCTAGAAAAAGTATGATCTTTTAAACATTACTGTTAATTTACCTGTATTTTATCTTGTTGCATTTTGCTATGTGCTTTTATGGTCATTAATTGTTATGAACCAAATAAAGCTTCATGAAATGAAATGACTAGTTTTGCTGAAATACACATAAAATGTTTAATTCTTGATTCCCCAATAATCATTTTTTTTCTTTCAATAAAAAGTTACACAAAGGTTTTCACATAACTCTGCAAAATGTTTGTACTTACACAAAGAAGACTGCTAAATGTTTTATTAGAAATTGTCGTTTAGTAAAATAATTATTAAAATCTCATTTAAAATGCAGCATTTAAACTGAATGAGACCCCTTTCAACATGCTTGTTTTATTTCCATCGGATGATGTTGTGTGGAAAGGTTTTCTTTTGTTATAAAGATGTTCCAGCATTTATATAGAATATTGTAAGCAAAATGTATAAATTGATATTTTTTGAAGATTAGACATGTAATTAGACATGTGAGAAAAGAAATCTCACATGAGAAAATGTTCCGCAAGAATCTAAGTTGTCACTTCAAGGTAACCAGTTTACGAGCTATTATATTCATGTGAGAAGAAGACAAGTGTTCCCGTTCCCAGGAGAGCGCTGAAAGCTGATTGGACAAGAGGAGGAGAAGATACAACATTAACTGCAACTTTGTTTTCAACTGTTTATAATAGTGTGCGTTCCTAGAGTGGTTTAACCCCTTCTGTGCTGATGACGAGCCCAGTCTCGTCACCAGCACACAAGGACCGTGCTGCATAACGAGCCTGGGCTCGTCAACAGCACCGCAGTGCCGTGCACGGCCCCCCTCGCCCCCACGCTGCGGGGGAATTAGCCCGCGGTGAAGGGGTTAATGTCAATATGCAATTTACTCTTGTCATCTTCAGAACCATTATAATGCTTGTCTTTATGACTTACCCAGACCCCATTTACTCAGCCTTATTCCTGGTTGTTACTGAGTTTCCTGAACGTCTCTTTATGGGAAGTTCTGCTTAGGATTGTTTAATGATTTTTTTCACAGATTTGTGATCTTTATGCTTGATCTCTCCCTCTCTCGAACTTTAGCTCTTGATGGGTTTTAACAGACATCTTTTTGCCTGATTCTAAAGACTTGGGATTGTTTCCTTCAAGGAACACACTTAATGCATTTCTTATGAATTACTAATTAACCAATTTGTATTCTTGATTTCTGCTAATAAATGATTTACTGAAACTAAACTGAATAAAACGTATGACTTTGAATAAAAATGATTTGTTAAAAAGATTTCACAACTTTAAACCCTTGAAACGTTAACCCAAATTATCTTTACTGTCAGAATTTAGAATAGAGATTTTGATTATAATTTATGTGATGAGTTTCTCCTGTTCTTCTCTAACACGACGGCAAAGTTCCATCGGATCTCAAAAGTCCACAAACGGGGATCGACAAACGGGGATCTACCCGTTTGATGGTAAACCGAGTATTTATTTAAACTGATTTCTGCTCCAGCAGTCCCAAATGATGCATTAGTGACGCATCAAATTGTTAAAAATGTTTTTAACTTGTACTTGTGTTTTGTAGTATATGTCATTTGTAATCCACTGAACTGAAAGCACAATAGATCTCAAAATCTAAACAGAAATTGTCAAACTGAGGAAGATTCTGGAATGACTCTTGTTGCTGGCTGTTACAAATGCAGGACGAGTTAAAGAGAGACATGTTCTTCCGCTCTGTTATAAATGGTCTTGCGAGAGAACCTTATTTACATCTCTCGGCCTATACAGGTAGAAAGGGTTAAACGATTCTTAACTGCAGTATGTGAAGATTTGATCTTTGCTATTATCTTGGGGGAGGGGAGGTTATGCGGTTAGAGGGCATCTCGGAATTGGTTGCTCAGGGCCAAGACCAGACTCATCAAGGATGAGTTCCATCTCATTTCTGATTAACTACCAACATCTTGCCTGCTACCCACTTTTGTAAGTGATGGTAGGATTGGTACTGGGAAAATACAATATTTTAGAGTTTAAGGACTCTGGACTGTTCTCAATTCTGGTGCTACTGTCAAGTTAGGAGATGCCAAATATGCCAGTGGAATTCGTGATTTACGAAAAATCACTCGCATCAATTTGATGATTTTGATCAAGTGTTTGTTCCCCGGTCTAAACCCTAAACCAATGCATATGGCTGTCATCCGGAAAATCTCTTTCATTGAATTGAAACCCCACAGCTCGCTTTATTTTTAGGACACTGTGATTTGTAAGCGCTAGAACTGCGATAGACTGGAATTCAGAAAAGTACAACTCCAAATATTTTTTGAAGCAGTGCCATGATCGGCCAGTAGTTATGCACTGGTCTGATAGAAACTAGAATTGATACAAAGTTGAACATGGAAGAAAAACATGAATTCATATGTGGAGCTTGTGTTCACGGCTTGAAATATTCATGCACACAATTTCAAGGTTTTTTTGAATTCCATTTTAAGGATTACCTGGGATTTGCTTGGTTGTTTACCTTAACCAGGATGGGTCTCTCGTTCTTTTCATGCTTTTCTGACCGTGTCTCAGATATTCAGCGATTCCATCATAGATCTCGGGGTGTGCTGTGTTGCAAAGCTGTCCAACTTTCATTTTCGCAATG
The DNA here is from genome assembly GCF_964263255.1 of Lissotriton vulgaris. NCBI lineage: Eukaryota > Metazoa > Chordata > Amphibia > Caudata > Salamandridae > Lissotriton > Lissotriton vulgaris. Next base: position 442,009 of record NW_028246228.1, read on the forward strand.
ATTTTAAAAATAAAGTTTGCAAACCTCACACCAGTGTTTTAAATGGGCCGGTACTCACTGGTACTGAGTACCGGCACTTCTTAATTTTATCACTCTCAGTACCGACACTTCTCTGCTCCCTAGGAGAGTACCGGTACTCATAAACAGCATGCACATTGGCTGCTAGTGCTGGTGACCGGTCTCCGACAGCCAAGGCACTTCTGAAGCAGTGACTGGTGAGCGAACTATTCAGCATTGGCTCATTTGCATAACGTCCGGTGTTCACCATCCCGCTGTGTTGCAAACACAGGAATCCAGACAGACCCCTGATGCCGTAATTAAGAAAGCCAAAGAAGCTAACTAGGTTAAAATGGATGTAATCTTACCTGATTATTTTGCCTGAGTGTCTGCTTAGGTGTGCCTGTGGGCGTTTTTATGTGAGAAATAAGTGAGAGAAGGGTGGGGGGCGGGGGGTGAGGAAGTTGGGGGGGGGGGGGAGAAAGATCGAGACACTCTTGGGAGGTATATTAAGAGAAATGTGTGGAACGCTTTTTGTGTGCACCTCTGCTTGTTTCTTTCTCTGTGTGTGCACGCTCGAGAATATATACTATCGTGCCAAGCAACAGCATATAACTGTATGGAAACTGTAAATATCATAAAACAAAGAAATGTAAAAACAACACCGCGTTTAGCTTTCCTTTGGTGTAACGAGTTAACTGGTTCTGTTTATAGAAACGCGTTACTCGTCAGTGTTGGTATGTGCTCCCATTAGTACTGAAGTTAATCAGTATAAGCATGTCTTGCTCTTAGCCCCTCCCCTAGCCCCGCCCATTCGCCGCATTTTAATGAGTACCTGTACTATTTTATTCCCATTTAAAGCACTGCCTCACACTTGGGATAACTCTCGAATTTTATAACAAGGCAGCAGCCTGAGCGAAGGACCTCATATGGCAGAATCAGGACCACTGCTGTTCAGAGGCAAGCTTCTGTCCCCCTCTTCCAATCCCCAAATCCTGAACTGCCCTATGACAACCCCTGCACCTCTCTAGGGCTAAGCAGTGCCCTGCCTCTTGAACACCTCATTGCACCCCCCTTTCCCCCCCTGAACGCTGCCTCCTCCCCATATCTCATAGAGGGAGAGATGTATGCAGACTGCTTTCGTTTGCATTTGCAGTCATGGGATATATTACCATGGGGACCATCTGCACAAGGACATCCGGTGCTCCGCTTATACGCCACGTACATTAACCATCATTGTGTCAAGTGGGGAAATGGAGCTGCTTTGTTGAAGAAAAGTTTTCAAACTAAGCCCAACTTGGTAGGCTTTCCACTAATCAGATCTGCCTTCTTTATCATTGGCCTGATTTTTTTCCTTTCTTTGCTTACTAAAATGAACACCAACATTTTCAAAGAGAAAGCAAGATGGGATGCACACATCCCTGCATCATTATCAGTTTACATTTCCCAACAGTGAAAAAGAATGGAGGACAGTTTTCTCATTTTCATGCTCTGTATTCCAGATGTTTCCGGTTTGTGGGCACCACTAAAACTGGCCAATGGTCTCATCGCAAGCTGGAATGTTTTATGTGTAAACAAAAGTATTCTAGTTCTTAAAGGATCTCAACTCAAAGTGTAGTGATGCCAGCACTGCTGAAGCAAAAAGTTTCAATGGTGGCATGACTCCTTTTTCATTGCAAAATCTCAGAAAGTAAGTTTGGTTAGTTTTTGAAATTGTGGATGTGCTCTGTTTGCGGTCTATTCTTCGTACTGGTAATCGAACGGTTCATGTGGTCATGGTGTCTTGCTTCATGTACCAGTTTGATTTTGCCAGGTGCTTATTGATGTCCAAGTGCAGTCCAGTTCCAGTGCCAGTTCCTGGCCAGGGTCAACACTGTACAGCGCACCGTGGCGCAAGGTTGGAAAGATGCGTGACGCATCTTCTGACGTAAAGGCAGCACATTGCTGGAGTCATGTAGCAAGCATGACGTAACTCCAGCAATGGTTAGGAATGCCTATTCCTAACATGCTGTGTCACTTCTTACACCTCCTTCAAGCAGGCGTTAGGTTTTGATGCAGTGGCATCGTAGAACTGCATCACTTTTACAAGGCTTTCTTACGTTGGAACGCCCGCATTATACCTGAGGCAAGTATAGTGTGAGGCAGGGCTTTACAAAGTGACGCATCCCCGTAGATGCGTCACGTTGTAAATATGTCCCAAAGTGGCGCATTGTTTACGACGCCGCTGTGCCACAGAAATGACGCGACAGTGTCGTAACAATGTCGTAAAGATGTTGCAAGGGGCTTGTAAATCTGCCCCATGGTCTTTTGAAATGGCTAGTCTTGGACCGAGGCCTACACATCGATGGACAATAGCAAGTTCCCTGCATCCTACATTTAGAGCATGAAAGGCTGCTGGGTCCTGAGCCTCAGGTGGGGTGGCAGTTATGGGCCAAAGGCTGTGCGTCATAAAGCCGATAAAATGGCAACATGAATGATTTTTGGAGATCAGCTAATTGGAAAAGCTGCAGAGACAAGAGCTCCTCCTATAGCATTGCATGAAGTAAATTGGACCCTCTCACTACCAGGTACTATGGGAAGAGACTTTATTCTGAATTTGGTGAAGTAAATATCTGTTTCCACCAATGAGCTCTATAAGTAGATGACGGTAGGATACTGCTGCACTGTGTTCTGCAATGCAAGGTAGCCTACTCTGGTTGGATAGTCACAGAAATACCAATTGAGGTGTCACCCAGCTGATCCTCTCCCTCACCAACGACCCCGCCACCGCCAGAACCAGCCTACACAAAGGGATGAAAGACGTCGCCGAGTGGATGAAGAACAGCCGCCTGAAACTGAACTCAGACAAGACGGAAGTCCTCATCCTGGGATCATCGCCCTCCACCTGGGACAACTCTTGGTGGCCCCCTGCCCTGGGCACCACTCCCAAGCCAACGGACCACGCACGTAACCTGTGCTTCATCCTGGACTCCTCCCTCTCGATGACCAGACAAGTCAACGCCGTCTCATCATCGTGCTTCAACACCCTGCGCATGCTCCGAAAGATCTTCCGGTGGATCCCCACCGAAACCAGGAAGACGGTCACCCAGGCACTCGTCACCAGCCGACTGGACTACGGAAACACCCTATACGCCGGAACCACAGCCAAACTTCAGAAAAGACTCCAAAGCATCCAGAACGCCTCCGCACGACTCGTCCTAGATATCCCCCGACACAGCCACATCTCCGGCCACCTGAGAGACCTGCACTGGCTCCCTGTCAGCAAGAGGATCACGTTCAGACTCCTCACACACGCACACAAGGCTCTCCACGACCTGGGCCCCAAGTACCTCAACAACCGCCTGACCTTCTACACTCCCACCCGCCAGCTACGATCGACCAGCCTCGCCCTCGCCGCCGTTCCACGCATCCGCAGAGCCACCACCAGAGGAAGAACCTCCTCCTACCTGGCAGCCAAGACATGGAACTCCCTCCCCATCCACCTCCGGCTAACCCAGGACCATCTCTCCTTCAGGAAGCAACTCAAGACTTGGCTTTTCGAGCAGTAACGGACCCCTCTCCCCCAGCGCCTTGAGACCCCTCCGGGTGAGTAGCGCGCTATACACATGTTATGATTGATTGATCTAGTCGCCCAACACTGGGCTCATGCTGTACTCCTGCTCAGTGCCAGGGTGCATGCCGAGCGGTCTGGTGAAGACGGAAAGAGCAGCAAGATATTTGCTTCACACACATCTTCACAAGCCACAGAGGGAAGAGAGTTTAGCAATTTTGTAACACAACTTCTGGGTTGTGATCTCAAAGGGAAGGGAGGACATAACAGGACTAGCAGATACCTGAAATGCTAGCTGGACGAATGCTCAAATGCGTTTGTTGTTCTAGCGAATATTGGCAAAGTTCTTGCGAGGATTCAGACCTCTAGCTGACAGTGGAGTCAGCGATGGACCAGCTGGAACCCTCTGTAGTTATGCCCCTTGAACAGGTCACTCGAAGGGGCAGTTGACATTGTGTTATACATAAGCTTAAGGGAATTCAGTAAATTATGTCACAATACATCATAAAACCCAAGCTGACATCATCAAACAACGCAACATTTTAGAACGCCTATTGTTGGTGATTGCTGGAGATACATGCCTGGCATATAAGTAAAGTTTTTCTCTGTACTGGATGGCCCCTTTTTAGCAGAAAAACCATTGCCAATGGAATCTAAAAAAATTGGTATGATGTACTTTGCAGAGTTCTTTATGGATTTGCAGTGAGCTGAAAAACAGGATAATTTCTACCTTAATCTGTTTTTATTGCTTAGTAACAATAGTTCATATTCGCTGGCACTTCTCTATTCCATTTGTTGTACCAACCTTACGCTGTATTGTCAACCGACCTGACTCCAAGAAGTCCTAATACCAGCAGATAGGATACCGCCACCAGCCTAGCGCTGCCCATAAGCTGGGTCCCAATTAGGTGGTCCTGTGTCCCATACTTGAACTCTCAATGTTTGCTACAACTTCATCTTATAGACTTTTAGACTGTTAATCCTTGCTCCATATCTAACCCAGAGTCCCACACACCTCTCACCCAACAAACAAAGAGAAGAGACAGAAGCCTGAGAAAGGCTTGGGAACAAGAAAGACATGTGAAAAGAATGGAAAAGGCACAACGCGGCAGAAAAGAGGCATGCATAGAAGCGCAGGACTGCAGAATGAATTGGGGAAGCAACGTATCATCAACCAGACACTTTACCTTGAAGACATTTCATGACAGTGGTTTTTATGCTATGTTTCTGAACCACAGAAAGGCAGTTGAAATACCAAATGTTCCGATCCTCAAGTTTCACAGCTCTCTCAAAGAGTTTAATCACATTGACAGAACACTCAAACTTCGACACTCATCTTTTCCCCTATATACAACACACTACAGCAATGTCCTCATGTCATATCATTTTGCCCCCCTGCGTTTCACCACTCTTTCAGACCCACAGAGGGTGCATGGTTTCTTTTTCATGAATACCTCAAAAGGTGTGCCACCTGTTGTAGAGGGGACATGTACTTAAAAGCCCCAATACACAGCTTTCAAGCTCTTTCCAGTTCTTGCTTCAACTCTTGGCCAGCCGTATACTTTCTTATAACATCCTATTAAATTTCATAGTCATACCAGTTGTCTGGGGATGATAGAACATCTATTGTGGATAATGCCCCTTATAACGTCCCTCAATGTTAACTGGACAACATTGTCCATAAGAATGGCTCTCGGATTACTTTACCTCCAGAACACTTACTAAAACATTTATGGAAAGCTACTACACTAACTAACGCCACTTTAGTCCAACAAGAAAGCATATCCATCAGCACAAGTAAATAAACTACACTAGAACCTTCTATGAACAGTTCCAAAATGTTAAACAAAACTTCCTCCAAATCACTTGCCAGCAACTCTACAAATGATTGAGGTTGTTCTAGTCGATGGTGATCTCTACACCTGCAGTGCATACAATATCTCTGGTTTTTATGAACAGACAGAGCCATACCTGGTCATCAGTAGTCACTTCTCAAATGTTTCTTTGTCTTGCAAATGCCCTGATGCTCCGAATGGGCTACCTCCACGAGATACAGCATCAACGTGGCAGGTGGCATCAGTATTGTGCTACGAAATAGGAAATCTAAACATTTAACCTTCACCCTCTCAAACACCTGCAGCTAGTCCCCGCTCACCTTCTCTTGCCAGCCAGAGTAGACGATCACTGGCCAGTTCTTCCAGCCACTTATGTTTATTGTCACACCCTTCAGTAACAGAACAGACTGACTGAATCGTCTATCAGCACCCTAAAGAGGATTAAAAATTAAAGAGGACTGCACATTAGCCAACTAGTAAACACCTCAAGCTTAACCCACATCTAACTAAATTTCTTCTGATTTCCCCCCAGAAAAGCGCTACGAATATCATGGAAAGGACCAAGCTGATCACAGCGCTAAACTGTACTCCGAGGCTTGTAGGCTCAACCAAGTCCCTTGGAATTATGCTAGACAAAAACGTGAACATCGAACCCACATTAACCAGATGGCAAAAAATGCCTGTTTCCATTTAAGCTACCTCAGAAAAATGAACTATTCATAACTAAACTGAGACCTAAAAACAGCAGTCCATGAATTAGTCATATCGAGGATTGAGTACGGATGCACAACTGTAGACAGTCTACCCAAGATGTCAACAGCCCCACTAAAAGCTTGTCTCACGAGACTTACAACAGGCTCCAGAAAATTCGACTACATCACTCCTCATCTGAAAACGCTCAACTGGTTACCTTACAAAGCAAGAATCCAATTAAAGAGGAGATGTATCACTCAAAAAGTGGTATTATTTATTATTATTTATTTTGAGTATTTGTATAGCGCAGCTGATACCTTGCAGGCTTCCTAGCGCTGGAGAATACTCCACAGAGGAGAAACCAGAGTGAGTGGCAGGCGGGAAGAATTAAGGGAATAGCCAAGTCTTTATCCGTTTCCGAAAGGGAAGGAGTTGTGAGATTTGGCGTATATCGATGGGCAGACTGTTCCATAATTTGGCCGCTGGTACACTACAAAACACCAATGTACCTAGCCCAGAAAATCACACTAACTGGAGGATGCAAAGTTTCTCGGAGTCATGGAGATCTATTACTGAAACCTGCCCTCTACCGAAAGAAAAGAACTTTTGACCGAGCTTTCTCTGGTGCAACACCAAGAATTTAAAACGCTCTCCCTCCGAATATTAGAATACTGTCAGTTTCTGCTTTAAAAAATTAAGTCAAGTTCTTTTTTGTGAGCAAATTCCTTCCATAATTTCAGTAAACTAGACACTGTTAGATTACCCTCTTTTTCACACAGCTTGTTAATACAAATCGGCCCCTAACAGTCCTTTGGACTTGTATATATGAGCATGAAAGCACAAATGTTTCTCTCTCAAATTGTTGTATATTTACATAGGATCTGTAGCACAACTGCGTCCAGCAAATTGCTGTACGCTTTTTATTCTTACTAAATTGTACTTCAAACATGCTGTTCTAAGTTTAAGGCTATGTAAATGGGAAGCGCTCTGATTCCCTATTTAGGGTCATGTTAGCGCTATACAAAACGCCAAATAAATAAATAAACCTCATCCCCACCTTCACTCACCCCTGCAAGCCTAGATAACCAATGTGTGGCCCTGCTTAGTGCTCTTGGACGATACCTAGAAGTAAATTATAAATTCTCTAGTAAATCTACCCACATGCAAATTCTGGAAGAAATAGCACAAACCCCTTCCTGCCAAAAACTCCCTGCAGAGGCTCATGATTGGCAAAAACATTGCATCTTTCACCCAAAAAGAACAAAAATCCTGCTTTTCAGTGTACTGCTAGTGACGTTTCCTCAATTGTAGAATATCTGCATTCTGCCCCTCTCAAACTTCAGGAGGTGAATGCAATGGTGAACAAAGAACAGTTTTTCCTTTGTTTTAAAATAGCCCCAAGATCATTCTTAATGGCATCCATGGCAAGAAATACCTGGTTCTAAGCGGTGGATAAACTTCCATAGAAACTGAATACATTTCTCGAACCACTGGTGGATTGTGGAGGTTTGGCTCATAAATTGAAAGATAAATCTAGTGTAGAACTCCACCAATCCCAGAAAAGTTTGTACTCCCTCATCCTTGACAGGGCTCAGCAAATTATGAATGGTCATCACCAAGTTTATTTTGGGAGTTAATGCCTTCTACCAAAATAACATGGCCGATTTCATTTATGATTTTGGTCTGATAAATTTACACTTGTTAGCCTTAAATGTAAAGCCACTTACTCCAAGGTGTCTTACAACAATTCTCTCTTTGTCCAAATGGATTTTGTTCCACAGAAGCTGAAAACACCAAAATATCATCTTTAAATTTTTTTTTTTTTAAACTTTATTTTTTGTCATTTTGTGCAAATCAAACATACAATAACATTCCCCCATTTGGCATCAAAACATCACATACGCACATCGACTGACTCATTAAGGCACGGTTTGTTGACCTAAGGCCACATTGAGATACATAGCTACCCAGGACACATTGCAATATAACAGACAGCATCTAGCATCCTGTGAGCACTGGGCCAGTCCCTACACTTCACCCCACCTCCGCTGTCTCTCCGGGGGCGTCTCCGGTGTCCTCCTCAGTGCCCGAACCCATCGGTGAGAATAACTCTCCACTCGTCCCTTCTGAATCACTATGGGAAGCGTGTTCCAGGACCCCTATCGTAGCACACAATACTCGCCAGGCCATCAGGTCCTCCTGCAGCTTCTCGTCCCTTCTACAGCTCTGCATATGTGTCTCCTCCGCTAGGGACCATTCCCGCACATCTCTCAGCCACTTGGGAACCTCTGGGGCCCTCTGACCCATCCAAGTAATAGCCACCCTACGGCTGGCCAGCACCAGCATCAATTTATAAGACAATTTCCGTTTCTTTGGCCTAGGTACCAACGCCAACAAGCAGTGTAAAGGTGTCAATGTAATACGGATCCCCGTTGTGGCGAGTATATGTTACACCCCCCCCCGGCCCCCCCCAAAAAACTCTGGACCAGTGGGTACTCCCAGGCCAAGTGCAGGAACCCCGCTCCCCCCACGCCACATCTAGCATCTAGGCCAATCATCGCTCCTACCCGGGAAGTAACGCTGCAATAAGATCGGAGTGAGATAGGTGCAGTGCAGGAAATTGAAATGTATCAACTTAAAGCGCGCATTACAAGAAACCTTCTTTGTAAGGGCCCCCATTCTCTTGCGTTGACCCTGATTCAGCGGGGTGCCCAAATCCACTTCCCAGGCCGCCCACGCCGGAGGGACCGGCGGGCTAGAGTCCCTACGCATGGCCGCATACAGTAGGGAAATAAGTCTACGTCCTCTGCCACAAGGCAGTAAAATGCCCATGGTATGAGTCATCGGGGGAATTTCTAGATACTGCGTCCATAGCGACCTCACCACATCCTGCAATCCCTGGTAATGCAGGTACTGCCCTCTACCCAGGGCAAAAGCCTCCTCCGCCTGTTCATATGTCAAAAAGGTTTCGGCTGGATATAGGTCTGCCAGGGTCTCACAGCCTCCCTCCCGCCAGGCCCGAAAGGACATATGTTGTTCCATCGACACCATGGACGCCAGGATCCAAAGCGGCAGGTCTCTGTGGAAGGGTGCTGACCGGAGCACCCTTTCAACAAAGCGGTGCCAAACATTTGCCGTATGTCTCACGATGTAGGACAAAGTCTCGCTTGCCCCCCTACCCCGCATCAACGCCACTTGAAGCTTCTGCACCGTCGCCCTATCCGCCAACAGCTGCGTTTCCCAAACGTCCGCCTCTGCGAACCATCTGGCAGCTGGTAGCAGCTGCACCGCATAATAGTACAGGTCAAAGAGTGGGGCCTCCAGGCCTCCCTCATCATAGGATCTCACCACTGTGTGAAGGGCAACTCGACTAAGCCGGTTCGCCCAAAGTAGGGACGTAAGGAGCATGTTGAGAGTTCTAAAGACCCTAGGGGGAAGGGGACACACCGTATTTTGCAGAAGATAAAGTGTCCTAGTCAGCATCACCATCTTAGCGACAGCAAGTCCGCCCATTAGAGACAACGGGAGGGTGTTCCAAAAGGACACGAAGCGCTGCAGAGACTGTAGCACCGTATCAATATTACAGGCTAGGGAACTCGCCTCCGTAGGCGCCACCTGAATCCCCAAGTAACGAAAACCATCCGCATCCCAGCGTAATCCGAGCTACGGCAGATCGTCCCGGGCCATCGACCCCAGTCCTGACAACGGGTAAATCAGAGACTTAAGTCTGTTGAGTCGCAGTCCCGACGCATTCCCGAACCGATCGACCTGACTGAGCAACACCGGAAGCGCCTCCCTCGGGGCCCTTAGATAAAACAAGGCATCGTCTGCATACAAGGAGACAATATTACATTTGTCTCCCACTTGTATGCCCCATTGCGACATCTCCAGTCGGATCCGGACGGCCAAAGGCTCTATTGCTAGTGCAAAGAGTAGTGGTGAAAGGGGACACCCCTGTCATGTACCCTGCCACAACTGCCACTCCTCCGAACGCGCTGTTCCCAACCTCACCCGAGCCCGGGGGGAGTTATATAAGATACGGACCCAACGGCAAAAGTTTGGGCCCAGGCCCACCACCCGGAGAACTTCCTGCAAGTAAGCCCAGTCTACGGTATCGAATGCCTTGGCGAGGTCAACTGATGCAAGCACCAACTGATCATCGAACCCCTGAACCTCATGTATAATGTGGTTCAAGCGCCTCAGGTTCATAGCAGTGTTACGCCTTGGAATAAAGCCGCATTGGTCCGGATGGACTAACTGCGCCATATGCGGGGCCAACCGGGTGGCCAATAACTTAGTCAAAATGTTTACGTCTGTATTGATCATGGTGATTGGGCGATATGCGGAAGGGTCGAGCTTGTCCAATGAAGGAGTCCATCATTCACCCAACCCCCCGAACCCCAACCCGCTCCCCCCACCCCTACACTCCAGAATCAAGCAGAGCTCCCCATCAGCAATAGCCCCCTTACTATCCAACAACGGTTAAGCACCATGTCCAGAGTCCAGCAGTCTATGCAGCGCCAGTTCCCCTCCTCACGATAGTCCGTCCGGTACCTGCCCCTGTGTTCCAGCCGTCTCCGGGACCGTTGCACTGTTAGGGGAAACCACCTCTGTAGTGGGCTGCAACGTGTCCGGCACAAGGATCTCCCCAGGAGAGGAAGGTTGAGATGCTGCTGGCAAACGGTCCGACTCAGTCAAGTCCATGCGAAGGGAGCCATCCTCTCCCACCATGACTCGGTTGCCCTCCACACTCTCATCCGCACGGGACCCTCAACGTCTTCTCCTGCTACGCTGCCTCTGTGGTCTAGTCCCCCACGTGCTGAGGGCCCATCCCCGTTCTCCAGGAGGGAGGGCATCCCCCCTAATCTCGAGCCACTCCCAAACCTCCGCAGGAGCTCCGAAGAAGTGTGCCTTCCCTTGGGATATAACCTTTAACTTCGCTGGGTAGAGCAACATATACTGTAGATGCATCTCTCTGAGTTTTTGTTTGACTGCCAAAAAGGACTTCCGCTGCTCCTGGCCCAATTGTGTATAGACCGGAAAGATGGACACCCTTGCATTCTCAAACGTGAGGTCCTTAGACTCCCTTGCCGCTTTAAGAATGCATTCTGTCGCGGTAGTTTATAATTTTGGCAATGAGAGCCCGTGGGGGGACTCCAGGCCTCGGGGGCGGGACCAACGCTCTGTGGGCTCGTTCTATCACAAAGACGTCTGATAGACCTGCAGGGCACAATACCGTACGGATCCAGTGCTCAAGGAAGCTTTCCGGGTTGCCCGCCTCCGCCCGTTCAGGAATACCCAGCACACGTATGTTACTTGCACGCTCTCTTCCTTCCGCATCTTCCGCTCTCCTCTCCGGGGCCTCCGTCGTGGCAGAGAGTTGCAAAACCGTTTTTTTAAGGGACGCGACCTCCCCCTGCAGTTGAGTGCTATTCCCCTCTGCATCTGTGACCTTATCGGTCACTTTGCGCAGATCAGTCCGTAGGAGATTCACGTCGATGGACACAGTCTCGATCTGTCACTCTAAGGCCGAGTGGGACCCCTTTATCGCTTTTAACAATTCCGCATGGGAGGGCTCTTCAGGCGCCGGATCCCCCTCACCCTGTCCCAACTGGCGCGTGAGTCTTTGCGAGGAGAGCCTCTGCGTAGTGTACTGCGTTATGGTGTTGGGCTGCGCAGCCTTAGGCGTTTTGTCCTTACGCATAGCGAAAAAGTTCCTTTCAGGCGTCTCCGACGGCGCAGGAGTCCCCACTAGCCCCTCGACTCAAACAGAGCAGCTGGGTGTCTCACACGTACGGGTCGCCAAGCACCACGGCCCACAGTGTCAAGATCTGGGCCCCCACTGTCCAAGAACGCTGCAATCCCAACGCCGGCTGGCGTCTCTCTGGAGTAGTCGTCCTATAGGGGCTGGCCCGCTGGGCCTCGGTCACTGACCCAATCACTCCCTTACACGTGTAGACCGACTCTGAGGATAACTGTTGGTCTGCGTCTCAGGCTCCAGGGGGTCACAGGAGATGTCTAGGCTTAGTCCCTGGTCCCAGCTTCCGGAGGCTCCGTCTGTGGGATGTTGCAAAATACACCCTCCTCTGTCATGCACAGCACGATAAGGGCCCTGTCCGCTGCGGTCTCCTACTCTACTTAGATGGGCCCCGGTGTCAGTGGGCCCCCCGGGACCAGTCCGCCTGCCACTTGTGCCGCCAGGCCCAGGTCTAAAGTAGGAGCGGCCCCATCTCGAGGCGGACAGTTGCTCCCTCCACTACGCCTCAGGCTACTGCCTGCAAGAGTATTCCATCCGGGCCTCCGTCTGCCTGAAGGCCCGGCACAACCCCAACGCCCCAGTCTCTGCGGGAGGCCCCGACAGCAGTGGGCCCCCCGCACCAGGAGAGTCACGTTGCCCGGGCCTAGGCCGCAGTCCCCGGTCTCGGGCACTGGCAGCCCCGACTCAGGGCATTCCAGGACCAGGTCTCTGCCGATCCCCCGACCTCTGTCACCTCCTGCACTCAGGGGGGGGGGCCCTGATGGCAGCGGGCCTCCCGGTCAAACTCCGCTCGCAGTCCTTGATGACAGTCCCAGTCCCCGGCCTCAATTTTGAGCAACCTCGTCCCGAATCGGGCAGGCCGCCACCTCCACTACGGTCCAAGCGACTCTCAGCCATGGCCTTGATTATGGGCCCCAGGCAGCCAGAAGGCCCCAGCACCATTCCAGCGCTCCAGTCACTGCGGGAGTCCCCGATGGCAGTGGGCCGCTCCGCACCAGGAAATCTCTGTCACTCTGGCCCAGGCCTCAGCCCCCGGCCATGGGCCCAGGCAGCTCCTCACAGGGCAGTCCGGGACAAGTTCTACGCCACTCCGTCTGCCGCCGTCACCTCCTTCACCCAGGGGGGTCCCGATGGCAGTGGGCCCCCCGGCAGAAATCTGCTTGCGGCTCGCGACCCCAGTCCCAGTCCTCGGCCTCAATTAGCAGTGGCCCCGTCCCGAGCCGGACCGGCCGCCTCCTCCACTTCGGGCCAGTCGTATACCAGCCAGGATGTTTCGCACGGGCCCCTTGCCGCCAGAAGGCCTCAACACCCCTGTTACTGCGGGAGGCCCCGATGTCAGTGGGTCCTCCCGCGTCCGGAGAGCTCCGTCGCTCGGGGCCAGGCCACAGCCCCCGGCCTCGGTATATGCAGGTCCGGCGCCAGGCAGTCCGGGCCGAGCACTCCGCCGATCTGCCCTCCAGCCGTATCAAAACGGGGCAGGGGATAGCCCAGTGCAGTCCGGGCTCGTGGACACCACGAATACTCGCCGATGGGCGCTGAAAGGATGAGAATTTCAGGATCAATGCGGTGGCCAGCAGGGAGCCGAAGGAGCTCACGTCCTGTCGGCCATGCTGCTTAGCAACCCCAAAATATCATCTTGAAAACATTGCATACCTCCCATACTATCAAAAGAACAAAGCCATGATTCTATGGAAAACAAATGCTGTGGAAACAGGCAAAAATGCATGCAGTTGAACCGAAATTCTCCAAAAGGCATGAAAAAATGGATTACATACTTGGATTCCTTACATGTAACCTGATTGTTGGAAAATGGCTCTTTCTGAACGATTATCCTAAACATTATGGGGCAGATTTACAAGCCCCTTGCGCCTCTTTTACGCCGCCCTTGCGTCACTTTTGTAACGCAGCGACTGCGCAAAAGAGCGCCATGCTGCGGGGTATTTACAACGTGATGCATCTGGGAGATGCGTCATGTTGTAAAGCAGTATGCCAGAAGTAGGCGTTCCTGCGCAGGGGGCGTTCCGGCAGAGGAACGTCTTCCAAAAGTGGCTGAAGGAAATCTACAAGATTTCACTCAGTCACTTTTGAGCCCATGCTGCGTCAAAACCCTACGCCTGCTTGAAGTAGGCGTAAGGATTAATGCAGCATTGTAAAGATAGGGCCCCCCAGAGCATTGCTGGAGCTGCATAGTGCTTGGGACACAACTCCAGAAATGCGCCGCCTTTACGGCACAGATGCGTCACGCATCTGTGCCGTTTTTGCCCCATGGGGCGCCGCATTCTAAATGCAAAAACCACAGTTGATGGACAGAATGCAGAACAATGTCATACATTCACCCCAGTACAGAGATCTGGGCCTATACCCATCGTTTTTTTGCACTCCACACCACCCCAGTTCAGACATGGCCATATGCAAATCAGTCTGACCCTGTGCCTCATGGGAACAGTCTAGCCCGAACTGCCAAGCCATGCCTTCCCTGGACCAGAAACTAGCTTCGTAGGACCGGTTTCTGGCATTCCAGCCGTCTTCAGCCCAGCTTGCTTGAATCCAGTGGTGTGGAGAACATGGGACTCACGTCTGAGCATACCCATCCCACTCTGGGTGACAAATGCAAAACCACAGTTGATGGACAGAATGCAGAACAATCTCATACATTCACCCCAGTACAGAGATCTGGGCCTAAATCCATCGTTTTTTTGCACTCCACACCACCCCAGTTCAGACATGGCCATATGCAAATCAGTCTGACCCTGTACCTCATGGGAATAGTCCAGCCCGAACTGCCAAGCCATACCTTCCCTGGACCGGAAACAAGCTTCCGAGGACCGGTTTCTGGCATTCCAGCCGTCTTCAGCCCTGCTTGCTTGAATCCAGTGGTGTTGAGAGCATGGGACTCACGTCTGAGCATACCCATCCCACTCGGGGTGACAAATGCAAAAACCACAGTTGATGGACAGAATGCAGCACAATGTCATACATTCACCCCAGTACAGAGATCTGGGCCTAAATCCATCTGTTTCGGCCACTTTCATTGTTGAATCAGGATTACAAAATTCTAGCCAAGGTGATTGCAATCAGATTAGCTTTTCTGATGGAGTATATTATTTCCCCTGCACAATCAGAATTTGTTCCTCATCTCTCTACTTCGCCTAATCTCAGAACCCTTTTTTCAGTCATGCATAGGATGGATGAGATCCAATGGTCCCGGCAGCGTCGGTGCTATTGGATACTGAAAAAGCTTTTGATTCTCTGGAATGGCTATTTTTTATTTCAATAATGCGCCGCATGGGGATGCTGGAGGATTTTGTTACCACCACTGCTCTTTTATACACTAGGTCCACTGCTAGATTGTGCATTAACGACACGCTGTCTCCTCACATTAGCTTGGCCCGCGGAATGCAGCAGGGATGCCCGTTGTCCCATTTATTGTTTATTTTAGCCATGGACACCTTGGTAAGACATTTTCGGAACGCCATCTACATCGGTCGGGGGTTGCAGTTCAATACTGGTCCATTATTGGTTTCTCTTTATGCAGATGATACTGTGATAATGCGAGACATCCCCAAACTAACCTAGCGCCAATAATCAGGGAAATTCTGCGGTTTGCCTGTTTTTCGGGACTCGGCATTAACTGGCACAAGTTTGTAATTTTTTTACTGACGCGCAGCACTGTGGCATGGGACTGTGGATTTCCACTCGAGTAGTGTCATGACTCGGTCAAATATCTCGGCATTCACATACATATGGACACCACTGCCATAATTTGGCTAAATTACGGACAAGCCATAAGCTCCTTGGAGATGCCGGTTGAGAAATGGCTCTGCATTCCACTGTCTATGACCGGTAGAGTTGCCATTATTAAAATGATAGTCTTGCCTAGATTTTTGTATCTTTTCATTAATATTCCTATTCCCCTTACCCAAGCTTTCTTCAGGCAGCTGCGTCAACACCTTATAAGACTGGTTTGGGGGGCGGACTGCCTAGGGTAGCCTGGCAGACTTTGACTCTCCCATATGAAAGAGGAGGCTTTGGTGTCCCAGACATGCATCTGTATTACTTAACAGCACAATGCAGATATGCTTATGCTTGGTATCACCCAGATGCCCAGATTCCTTTTCTGAAGCCAGAGACGGATCTGGTGCTCCCTTGGAAATTGGCTGCAGTACTTCCCAAGGGGATTCCTAGAGACCCACTTGACATACAAACAGTCTCCACCACCAGCTGGGCATGGGAGAAATTGCGTATGCTACTGGAGCTGGATCTTCTTTATTCACTGGCATTGCCACTTCCAAACCCTTTATGGCTCCCCATTACAGGGGACTCACTGGTGCAGCACACACTATCTAAATTTGATATCAGACAAATTGGCGATCTTTATCCCAATAATCATATATTCTTGATGTCGGAGGACGCTAGGTTCCAGGGCAGTACTTTTATGGACGCCCTCATTATGCATACATTCCACACTACGTGCCACTCTGCCTACATAACCAATAGCGCCGGAACAGGCAGCCCCATTAACACCGCTAATAGAGAGCGAGACAGGTGGCCATTTGATGTCTAAAATGTACAAAGCTAAGGTTCACATGGCATGGGAACACAACCTCGGTCGGCCTATATCGGACAATCAATGGGAACAGTGTTGTAGGGCCACGAAGGAAATCTCTCTCAATAGTAGGCACAAACTCATTCATTTTAAATTACTTCACAGGATATATCACACTCCCGCCTGGTCACATAAAGTAGACCTTTCTAGGCCCCATCATTGCTTGAAGTGTTATGCCCCACATGCGGATTTTGCCCATTTAACGTGGAAATGCTCTAAGCTTCAGCCGTATTGGGAGCAAGTACATGCTACATTAGGCGATATGATCTCCATGTCTCTAACCCCCATCCCGGAGATCGCACTCTTGGGTTACATGGTCAATTTCCCCAAAAAGACAAGGCGGTTTCTTGGGTTCCTGCTGGCTAAGCGGGAAATAGCGCTGGTGTGGGGAAGAAGGGCAGCTCCAACATTGAAGGCCTGGTGGAGTAGCCTAGCTTATTGTAATGTAAATAGTGAAATCTATGCTTCACTAATGCCTAACTCTTCCCGTCCAAAAGACATATGGGGTCCGTACCGTGCATATGTCGCCGAGAGATGCAGTGAAGCTGGCTCTCAAATTGAAAATGGCATTGTACCTGAAGGGGTGGGCTGATGCACAGCGACACTAAAGGGCTATTTTGGCTATTTAATGTGTTTAATGCTTGCACCTCTGTATTATTTTGAACGCTTTGTCTATCATAGATTCTGGTGATAATACATGCCTTAACCCATGAAGTACAGCTGCATCTAATCTCTTCTGATCAATACCACCGAACTGCGTTACCTGGGCACTCCTTAGCTATTGTTGGGCCTAAATTACTAGCTGTACTGATGCCAAATGCTGTTTCAGTGATGTTCTGAATATGCCAGCCATGTGACGACTTGCTTAACAGATGTCCCATTTCAGTATCGTTTCCTGATTATTGTATGTGAAAACGTGAAAATAAAGATTTAAAATGTTTTTAAAAAGCGCTTCAACACCCCATCAGGAGCAACAAGCTCTATATAAATGCAAACCTTGTCCCCTCTTATCTGTCCGCTATCCTACTCAATCCAAATAACTGACTAATATCCACCACTCAAAATATTTTCATAATTCACTATACCAATTCACCACTAATACTTTATGGGTTTCGGAGTAGAGTGCTACTCACCAAAAATGCACCTCAACACCCCATCAGGGGTACCAATTGCTATATAAATGCAAAAATCTTTCCCTCTTCTAACCATCTGCTATCCTTCTAGATCAAAATAACTGACTAACCTATCCACCACTCAAATTACTTGCATATTTCACTATACTAACTCCACACTAATCCTCTGTGTTCTGGAGTAGTGTGCTACTCGCCAAAAAAGCATTTCAATACCACATCAGGGGTAACAAGCACTATATAAATGCAAACCTTTTTCCCTCTTCTATCCTTCAGCTAACCTTCTCAATTAAAATAACTGACTAACCTATCCACCACAAAAATTACTTTCATATTTTAACTACACTAATTCAACACTAATCCTTTATGGGTTCAGGAGTAGCATGCTACTCGCCGAAAACACGCTTATACACCTTGTCAGGGGTAGTAAGCACTATATAAATGCAATTACAATACAATACCCTGGCCCTGCAGTACAGCAGCTGAGTACACTTCTGCTAACTATCTTAAGCCACCTGGGGATGGTCTGATAGAAGCTACTGATGTACTCTGGATCATCCCTATATTGTTATTTTTGTCTATTTTATTTTACGCGCACACCAGGGACCCTATTTTTATAGATATTTACTAATCTTTGTTTATATTGATATAAGACCTTCTTTGTTTATGTAACCAATGGAAGCTTGTTCCTCTATATGAATAGCCCCCTACCCAAAAAGCCATGGGATTACCACGGACTTCAGCCAGCACCTTTTCACTGTTTTCTACATGTATGACTAACCCTAAAATCTATGCTGCTGCAAAGCCTGCGGTAAAAACATCTCTCAAACACCAACTCATTATCACCAGACCCCGTCTTCCCTTGACTACAAAGGGTTCTCCACAGACCGGCCACTAACTTCTATCACTATCCCCAGCTCCTAGTTACCATGGCCCCTAAGGAACCAGAAAGTTCAGCATACTCATTGGTGCTTTTTACCGTTCAAGGCCGCTTCTAAATCACAGGGTTCTACTAGATCATCTTGTCGACCTCACTTCCTTACACCTCTGACACTAGTACTCTACTTTCCTCAAGAAGTGGGCACCACTCCCATTCCCAATCACATCGCCATGATCTAACAGATATACCCTTGCGCTTATAATCCTTAACCACAACCTCAACTCCGCACCAAACCATCTTCAGGTATTAGACCAGCACAAGCGTTCTTTATTCAAATCTCTTCCAGAAGCCCCCCTGTCCACCCGTCAAACCCCCTTTCAGAGACTCACCCTACCATGCATGGCCTCACTTACCCATCATTTGGAAAATCATGGTCCTAACTCCTTCTGTATTAAATCCCCACCAAATCTCTCTAAACATGCCGCAAAATCCTACAAACACAAGACCCTCACAGAACACCTTGAAACACTAATAACAGACACAAGGAGACTTCCCACAACAGGCTCTTTTTCTACTCCAAAAGTCCTGCCAAATGGAGAATCAATTGCCTACAGAACCTACACGTAACTAATAACACCAACATCATATATGGATCCAAACTCACCATATTCCCTCAAATGTTAGCTGGTGAACTGTTCATAACCATCTGCAAAAATGGAAATATCCTCTCAAGCCACAGAACACAATCTTTCCATCTTTGATAGTCTTTCCCACCCTCCTCAAAGCCTTATCGCCTAACCTTAAACCCAGCGCCCCTCTCTCCAGCACCCCAACTCTCGCCATTTTCCGCAAGCAGTCAAACCTGCTACCCCTCCAACCCCCACACGTCAATCCACACCTCATCCTACACCCACCCCGACTCACCAATCTATCATCTTTAAAGCCAACCTCCCACCTCTCTACCCATTGCGCTCCTCCCTTGTATAAAAAATAAAACTCAGACACATCATCACTCCACTCTGGACCAATATCATAAACTCTTCCCTATCCAGCGGCTCCATGCCTGCCCCCTTAAAATTGGCCAAACCACCCTCATCAAGAAGCCTGATGCCTACCTTGATGACCTCAATAACTACAGACCTGTTTCCAACCTTACTAAACTTGCAAAAACCAACGACAAAATGTGTCCTCTTTCAAATAGATAACCACATTGAGAAGTTCAACTTACAAGTCACATTCCAATTTGTATTTAGGAAAGGCTGCAGTACAGAGACTGAAATCCTGAACATTACTGATGACCTACACAGATCCCTCAATGTCTCCTTAGACTCTTGGACCTCTTTGCAGCCTTTGAATTCATTAACCACAACACCCTTCTCAAAATCTTCTTACAATGGGAAGGCATCAGTGGCACCGTCCAGCAATGGTACTCATAATATCTGAATAAAAGATCTAACCTAATCAAACTAAACAAGTCCACATCGACAGTAACATCAGTCAACCGAGGAGTATCCCAAGGACAAATCCTATCCCCTACCCATTTCAACCTATATATGGAACCTCTTGCACTGAACCTGAAGCAAGGCAGAATTGCCTACCATGTCTATGCAGAATACACCCAAATCCGTTTCAAAATCACTTCACTCAAACACATCCAACACCACTCTCTTCCTGATACACACCTGACTCAACAACAACCAACTTAAGTGCAAGCCTAATAAAACCGATCTCTTCCTCATCCAGCCTAAAAACAATCCCTACCCCACCCACCACTGGATCAACAGTCTAACTACTCTAAACTGTAAAGTATTGACATCTAACTCTCAAATCTCTTGGAATTATTCTTGACAAAAGCCTTATTATGAAAGAACATATCAATGCCCCTGCAAAAAGTGCATTCTATACTTTAAAACACACTAAAAAAATCAAACCCTTTATCCCCTTTGAAGATTTGAAGACCGTAATCCAATCCATTGCCCTATCCAAGCTGAACTATGGCAACGCAATGATTACTGGCACCACAAAACGACACCTTCTGCCAATGAGGTCCACATTCAACGCTTCAGATAGGTTGATCTCTGGAGAGATTTAATTTGGCCACATCACTTCTACTCTCAAGAAACTTATAAGGCTACCAATTAAATTGAGGAGTATATTCAAAACAGCCTGCATAACACACACAACGCTCTCTACTCTGGATATCCTACCTACCTCAGAAAAAACTCCCAAAAGTGGGCCAAACTGACCTCTACAAAGCTCCAATACCCTTCTTCTCATCCCTCCCATATTCAAGACAACCAAATCCCTCACTCAGTCCTCCTCTGGAAACACTCAGAGAATTTGGAATGCCCTTCCTAAGGAACTGTGTAATAACCAATCCTATCTTTCCTTCAGTAAAAACTTAAAACTGTATCTCCTCAATAAATTCCAAAACTCATCCACCTAAATTACCCTGCTTGACCTACCAATTACTGCATCTAACAAACTCACTTTTCACTCAATCCCAACCCCCTCCTGATACCCACTTGTATTAATCTATGCTCCTCACTTGTATCGATCTCCTGCAATCGAGCCCTCTTAACTTATCTTTATAGGTAAGTATCAATAAATGGGCAAAGGAACTACCAAAAGAGCAACCATCCAGTTCAGACAGCGAGTTATCAGGATCAAATACATGGTTACAGTTATAGCAGTATAGCTTGACTGATGATATTTTTGGATTGTTCGAAAGACCTAGTGGAATTAAAGGTACATCTTCACATCCCATTCTCCTGCATTTGCCGTAAAAGGTTTCAAGCATTTTCTCCATTCCAGCAGTTGTCAAAATGTATCTTTGGTGGATTAAATAATATAAAAATGCTTCTTCTTTTTTGTTTTTACTTGGTATTTTATTCTTGATCACATCAAAAGACCTATTGAGATTTGGTGTATACTCCAATACCCCAACAAGGTTAAACTTGTCCTGAAGAAACATCATGAATGATTATAAGACCGGAATTCTCTGAGCGATTATGAAAGCGATGAATCCATGTATCGTCAGTGAATCTGAATTAGAAAAAGAAGTTGACAATGAATTGGTCATATTTTATATTTTAAGTGGGTAAAAATAGAATTATCAATTTATAAATTTGAAGCCTCTTAGAAAAGGATATTTGGAATAGACACATGTAATAAAAAGTTTGATTAGCTTTTTTGAGACTAAAATTAAAATTGGTCTAATCTTGGTTTTTTAATATTTGACAAAAATATCTTAAGCCATGTAAATCTGGCAAAAAAAGTTGTTTTTTTGTAGTAAAAGGACAGAAGAACGTAATGGTAAAATAATTTTACTTATATAAGATAATTACATTTTAAGATTTACAAGTTTCAAACTGATTTGATTTAAATATTTGTAAGCAAACGTATCCCCGAAGAATAATGGAACACGGTTGATGAAAAAAAGAACAAGGAGGTAAAAAAAAGTAGAACAGGCGCTTAAAGTTCCAATAGGTGCGAACTATGCAAATACTGTGAAAATCCACGAATAGATTACAAAATAGACCAAACTTTTTGTGTACATGTCTGTAATGACTGTAAATATGAAAAGCTACTTCTTATTAACAAGACAAAGATTATAAATGATTACTTGCTTTCAAATGATGATCTGAAAGGGTTGAGATATTTGACACGGCCAAACCCGAAGAACGTGGAGCGATATGCAGTTGTTTCTATTAGATGAAGTAAAGACACTTGCGATTGAAAAATATAAAAGTATTGAAAACCTTGAAATTGAAAAGGAAAAACGTTAAGAAATGCTGTTAGAAAGAAAGAAAAAAAGGATAAGAACAAGAATTAAGAAACTCAGAAAACGGACACTCATAGAAGATAAAATGAAAGTAAGAAATCACAAACATAATTTTATTAATGTAAACGGAGTTAGTAAATGTGAGTGTGGTATGTTTATTGAACAAGAAGAAATCATTTTTATTCAGGGCACTATATGTTAAATTTGGATATATTAAATAAGAAATAATTTTTAATTAATTGATACACCACAATTTCTGATAGTTTTTATTATTAGCAAAGTTTAAACACTGCTATTTTTTAGTAGCTTTATCCAAAATTTTTATAATATTTATTTCTGCAAGGTAATCTCATTCTTACGGAAAATAAAACACAATAACTTCTTTCTTTTGCCTTGACGTGTTTTAGCATGGTTAAATCAGTCTTCATTCACTATCTCATTCATGGCGTATGCCAGAATCTACTGTATTCAACTAATTTATGTCTTGAAGAATCGCTTATTTCTTTTGACAATAGTGCCATGGTATCTGTCTTCATCATTCAAAAACGTCCTAGGATTATCCCATATATTGGTAGACCGTGTGGGGTTGATTCCGATTCGGTAAACGAATCCGTACGAGGATTCGTATTTGTAGCTGTTTCCGTACGAATCGTACGAGATCGCGTAGTACGATCCATATGTAAAAAATGCGTCCGAATCCTTGCGAACCGTACAAAAAACAAGGGTAAATCCGTACGACAGACACTCACAGTGAACCGTACGAATCGTAAACATGCCGTACGACCCGGCAAGTACGATCCGGACCGGGGATTGTGTACGCGATTCATACGGAAAACGTAGCGTATTGGCAATTTGTACAGTGAGCCACACAATCACATACGCACCGTACCCCTAAATTCGAGGGGTGTATGCATGGGGTGTACACACTATCCACCTACGTCCTTGAGGGGTACGGACCGTACCCCTAGGCACCGTACACCAACATTCATGGGGTGTACGCACCGTACACCGAACCCCTGCAATCATGGGGTGTATGCACCGTAACTGGGGGGTCCGTTCCGTACGCATTACGAGGCGAAATATGCTTTTACGGGCGTTTTCAGCTCCCGTACAAGAAGAGTCGTACGGAGTGTTGTCGACACGAATCGCACTTGCTGGGTCGTAAAAAGCTGCTTCGATCCGTACGGACATCGCGTACTGCGTGTTCAGAGTGCAATCCGTACGGATTATTCAGTCGTACAGTCTTTGGTACGATTCGTACGGAGAAATGCATTGAGTGCACATCGTACTACATCGTACGTACGGGGACGGTTCGGGATACGATTTGTACGGGAAAAATGCTCCGTATGGCTATTTGGACGGGATTTTAACGAATCGGAATCAGCCCCAGTGTGTTTTACACATAATAAAAAAATAACTACTACTCACTAACCATCATGGGTTGATAGTTCTCCTTCATCGAACATACGTTGGTATAAAAAATCCTTCCTAATAATACTCTTAATGCATCCCACGACCTTATGCCAAAAAATCGAGCCAAAGCCTTCGATAAGTGGTATCCTTATCTTATTACTGATTTTTTTTATCTGAAACAGGCTTTATTCAAGTAACAACTCTTCTTACTGATCAGTTGATTTTTTGGGATAAATTAAAAAACACGTGGAATGACATTTGTGTATTTTTATTGACAAGGAAAAATATAATTGGTAAAAAACGTAAAACAACATTTTTTATTTTTAAAACTGAAATGTATTTCAATTCGAAAAAAAGGTACAAAAAAAGATGTACACTTTTATTAAGTGTAGACATTATACAAAGTGAGTATTTAGCACAAAAAAATTAATTTTTGAATGTTTTTCTTAATTATTAAATGTAGAGCACAGAGCAAAGTATAAACATGTACATTTTACTTTATTGATCAGTTCCTTTCTATTAGATTTCCAGTTTCTTTAGTTGATTTTACTTTTCATCTAATAAATTCTATACCCCAAAGGGGTTGTCTAATATAGAAGATTCTAATACTATAATGTGGCAGACAAATTTTATATTTCTATTTTAAAACCTAATAATAATTGCTATTAGATAAATAATACACAACATTTTTCGTGTATAAGAGTTAACAAACCAAAAATACATTTGATTTTCAATTTGTTACATCCAGCGCAATATCATCAAATATAATTTTGTATGACCCTTTGGGTAATAATAAAATAATTACCATCCCTAGGATTAAATAAAGAAATAATCATATTGCAATCTTCCATATTAAATAATACGACCTATTCTGACAATTTTCATCGACCAAAGCATTTTATAGATTGCAGAAACACATAAAAATGTGAAAAAACTTTTACTGTGGGCTTAAATCGTAAAAACACAATCAATAAATGCCAACTATTTATTTTTAATTTTTATTTCAATAGTATTCACTAATAGACTAATAAACCATTGAGATATACACATTCTAAACTAAGTACATTTTTATAAATATGATTGTTATCTTATTCGATTGATTTACTTACTGATTAAAGAATAATTAAAAATCATGGATAGACAGTAGGGTGATCAAGGAGAATAAAATTATTTCATAAATGTTTTACCTACTAAAAATCCTAAATAATGTTTTATTGGTACTGATATACTGATCCAATATGATTGCTATATCTTGTTAACTATCTTTGATGCACTAGATAAAACCTAAGTTATTTAATGGTTTAAATATCACAAGAAGTGCAATTCTTTATATTTAGTTGTTCATAGGAGATTTGTAAAAAAGTGCCCTTTGGACGAGGAATATATCACTTAGTTTTGTATCAGACTAAAAATAATAATGTTTAAGCAGGTAGATATGTTATGCATATTTGAGCATGTATTTTTTATGATATCCTTGAACAAACGACAGGAAAAAATACAGTGGGCAATAACTCGCCATATTTTGCTTATACTTATTAATGTCGTGAGGAATGGTGTTTATTTTTTTAAGTATAGCAGTTTTTTCTTGATTTTAAAAAAATTGTGCCAATTTTTATCTTCCAAAACTAGGAAAATTAGTCACAATGGTGTTTTACATATAGCCTGTGATCAATTAAAAACAACGATCTATATATTTAGGCTATATCACCGTATTTTATAATGATAATTTGCTTTTCAAAGTATATACTTTACGAGATAAGATTTGCCATTTATATTTAATCATCTATCTTCTTCATAAATATAAAAAGACAACTTTCATATATATAAAAAAAAACAACTTTGAAGTGGATTTGCTGGTTTCCAGGGGCTGTAATTTACAGTAAAAATTTTAATTTAAATAAATAAAATAGGCCATTTATTTTTTTCTGACTCCTGTATCATAAAACTGAATGTGTTTGGTGCCAATAAACATTGTACATGGCTTATTTTGGATCATATTTTCTTTATGATTCGAAATAAATTATTTGACCCCTTTAAAAAAAATTAAAAAAATTATTTCGTCTTTTTGTATAAAATAAAATGTTAAAACAAAACATTTCCTGAGACTCACATTGCATTTATTATAATTTATTTTATTTTATTGCCCCTTTTAAATATGTATTAGCTTTTTTGACAAACTGAATTTATTTAGGGTTTATGATTAAAATACAATATTTAATTTTTTATTTTATTAAAACTACCCAAATTTTACAAAAATCATTGGCTGTCTTTTCTATCATTTTTATTAACAAAAATGGAAATAATATATTTTATGTACAAAATGCAATGGTAGGAAAATAAATATTAAGTAATAAAAAATTAAACACAAAAACAATTAATAAAAACAGGCATAGGATCAATACATAATTTTGATTCAAAATTCTGATGAATTATTTTTAAATATTATCTATTCGCTATCATTTATATCAGCTTACAATACCAAAACGAAAGAGGAAGTTTTTTATTAATACAAATAAATGATTACTAAAAAAATTACTTAAAAACTGTATTAAAATGATTTACGTAATTTTTCAATAAATGAATAACACACCAAATATGTCTTACAAAAGAAGAGGGATTCAATTTATGGTTTTGTAGGGATAATATAAAACCATTTTTAATAAATCAGTGCAACACCGCAACATTAAAATAAATAGCCAAATAATAACTTATGTATAACTTCAAAAAATCGATTTACAATTTTTTCCTATAAATTAAATTAATATTGTAACATATCAATGAATTTAATAATGTTTGCAATTGTATCTTATAATTGTTCAGATTGGAATTTTTAATCGGCAGAAGATAAATGTAGTTGTCTATATTTAAAATTCAAACTTTATATATTTCATTGTTTTTAAAAAAATGGCTTTTTGCATAATATATGTGAATTTTTTATATTCATAATACTTTAGATATGTGATACATAGGGTTTTGAAGTACTTTTTTGTTTAAAGCGAATAATTATTAATTTGAAAGAAATTTACTATTCTTCGTTGTCGGTTTAGAATTTATGAAATATTTGTAACCTAGAAACCAATGTAGTTTTTAGTACTTATAAATCTTTTTGAATTATTTTTTTTCTTTAAAAAAAAAAATCATATAAATGTTTTGATATCAATATTTTTGAAATAAGCCAGGTCCACCATTTTTTAACTAAAATTAAGGCAGATGTAATACGATTTTTATTGTCTGAAGATTAATTAAAACAGATGTAATGTTAATATATTATTTTTAAATAAACACTTAGAAACTCCTAAAATAAAATTGATATTCTTTTTATCATTTCAAAAAAATGTCTATTAGCTAATAATGCAACCGAATAATATATTTATATTCAAACTATGGGGGTCATTAGGATGACAGACGGACTTAGTAAGAACATTATTTTCAAGTTAAATCTATTCGGATTAAAAAAAGAAATATGCTTTCTAAAGTACCTGTGATATTTCTATTGTTTTACTCAGACTATATCCACTGAAATTATTCCTAGTGTATTTAAATTAAATCTACTTTAACAACCCAGGAATTAAATTGATATATACTCTTATTACAATTAACTACATCTATAATTGAAAATATATATTTTTACACCGTTAAATGTTTGAGTATTCACCATATTTTAAAAAGTTATATGATTATCAACGAGATGATAAATCTACACATATTCGAGTGGCTTGATGATTTTAAAATGGAAAAGATAGGAAACGTTCTAATTTATACAAACGATGTTGTATTCGAAAAATATGACAAAGAAGTACCAGCAGTTATTCAATCAATAAAATGCAAATGTGGTAAAATTATTAAATTTGAATCATCGAATGCTTTTTCTTCACACACATGTCATGAATATATTGATTTATGGTCGTGTCACAACTCAGAGTTTAAATCAACACTGAATTTCAAACCAAAGGCACGAAAAAACGGTATTCTGGTTGGATTATTATTTTTTATGCCAGACTAAAGTCTTTTTAGCTGTGATTGTTACAATATATTTTTTTTATAATGATGTAGAAACCAATATAACAAACAATGATTTGATATATTTTGCACTTTTAAAACATTTTGAAAAGCAACACATACTTCTATATAGATAATAACATTGAGATGATTCTGTTTGATAAATGTTTTGTTGGTGATTTAAAAGATGGTAAAATGTTTCCCGTCTTGAAAATAGGATACAAAAACATTAAAAACGTTGAAAGGGAAAGTGAATTGTTGAAAGATTTTTTTAGATGTCAAATTCTACAGACAATTAGGAAAAATGATAAACATTAAAATACTGGACAGTAAAATATCCTTTGTTAAAACAGGGTCATACAGAATTTAATGTTGATGAAATTATAAAAAATATTAAAGGCAAAAAAATATTTTTAATGATAAATGTAGAATCTAATGCTTTTCAACAAGTTTAATTTCCTCAGATTATAAAACAAAAGCCAGAAAGCCACAAAATAAACTATATATAGATATCGCCATCTCACTAATTTCACTTCAATAAAATCGTACTTATCACTCCTTATAGTTTTACATTTTTCAGCGAAATCATCAACGTCTTCTATATTTCGGAATATATCAGAATTGTTTCTATATTTTTCAATCATTGCATCTTTTTCATCAAAAAGTTTGTATAAGAGTGTTTCTTCTTCCATACCATCTTTCAAAAAATCCACCAAGATAAAAAATCCAATTTTTACGCTATTCCTGTAATATACATCGGTGTTAGTAAACTTTTTTTGTGGATATTTAGAATACGGTTGTACAAATATTGTAAAATTTATAATTTCATCAATAGTCTGTTTTAAATCTTTATAAAGCATATTATATCCTGTTAAACGTGGTATCAATGTATTCTTTAGAAGTAGACTTTTTTCACAATATTTTAAATTGTTTACCTGTGAATATTTAAGGAAACTATTACTAGACTTACCCGAGGGCGAACTGATCTTAGGGGGAGATCTTAATGCAGTATGTGACGCAGCCACCGACCGTCACCCACCCAGAGAGGAAAATAGATCCAATCAGGCCCTTAGGGACTTCCTTGATGCCATGGGATTGACGGACATGTGAAGACTCACACACCCCACAGAACAGCAATTCACCTTCTATTCGGGAGCACATAATAGTCTCCCCCGTATAGACTATATGCTGACATTAGCGATAGCCCCAGAGAAGGTCACAACGATTGAGCACTTAGCAAGGGGATCTCGGACCACTCCCAGATACAGCTGATCTACACTACACAGCTCCCAAAAAGACAGCGAATTTACCCCCTATATCCCGGCTACCTCCAGAACCGTAAAATTGCTAAGGCCCTAGTAACGTATGTTTTTACACAACAAGGGAAACCCAAAAGGAATCACACTAGGGTCCTTGGGCAGTAGACTATTGTACAGAACAGGGGACCCTAGTAATTGAGGATCACGTAAATGATAGACATATACTTAATAGTATATATGACCTCTGCCCAGCCGGACAGGTTTTTTATTATACAATTTTTTAGTATTATTCCATATAACATTATACAAAAGTGGGCACAGCCTGTGACCCACAAAGGACAAGACAAAACAAGTGACACAAACAATTATGTAGAAATGCTCAAACGCGGTCTGTAATCATTTATTGGTTATACAGACTAGATTACAATCATAGCAACCCATTGTTGTTCAGTATTTATGAGGTCAAATCAACATATGGTGCAGTTAGGTCGACGACGTTTCGATGCAGTTACAAAATACTTGTATCATCATCAGGACAGAAAATACTATGTCATGTTTGTCTGGAGATTCTATTACAAACACAGAGCCTCTGTAGCGAGTTACACAATACATATAGAAAGGAAAAAAATTTTGGGGAAATTTGGAAAGAAACAAGAATGAAGAATTAATCTTTAGGAGCGACTAGGCATGAATGCATTTAATCTTTACAGTTTACATCACTAAACAGCAGTTTATGCAGTGCTGTGTAAAGGTTTGTAGTGACTAGACTGAACAGACATAGTGCACTGGGACACATACTAGTGATCTTAAAACCATGTGGCGGTGTCTGGTTTATTTACAAGGCGACGCAGTGAAGGGAATTGGATAAAAAACTGTGACATGTATTACATGCTTGAGGCCCACCAACGTGGAAAAACCTGGTTTCTGAAGTGATATTAAAAGGCGGCGCAATGATGAAAGAAACATATTAGCATGCTGGAAGAGCTTGTGAATTTGCATTGTACTCAAGCTCTGGTGAGAAGTCGGCGCAGTGAGGAGAGATTCTATTAAAAATTAAACGACGCAGTGTGAATAAAATGTGAACCGAAGCAGGCACATATTTGTGAACTATAAATTCTAAAATTCCAAAACGCGCTAAACTATAGCCATTACCTCGTATTTACTTAGACTGGGTCCATAGTAGGTAGAAATTTGACACAGCTATAACCACTAAATCAAAACACGGGTCAAACCAAGGAAAGCTATTAGTTAAAGTGAAATTGTTGTTAACTAATGCAAGTGGTACTAATAAGGACAGGAGTTTATACTCACGATGATTACGCTTTTCAAGGCGACTAGAGGAGAAACTACAACAAGGGAAATTAATTAGTTTAATCTGCCGACCGAGTGCAAAGGGATTTAACAGTGCCGGGTTACATATTGTAACTTACTTAATTCAGCATTTGCCTTGCGTATATTCTAGGTAGTCCGAACTTCGTCATAAAGATCTGGCGGAAAATAGGGCTTGAATTAGTTTAGTTATCTTAAAGGATTCTAGAATAAGGGAAGGCAGATAGCGGTACTCACTTGTTATTTCAGCATGATGGCTGGACGAGGGGGTTCTGGCGGTGATCGCTACTCGACACGAGAAGGAGCCTGATAGTTATAGTCAAGGAAGGACTATGCGCCAAAACCTTATGATTATGGCGGCCATCTTGTAGTGGCGCTTACTCGATCTAGCAGTACTATGCATATACTCTGGTGGTCATATTAAGGGGATCTAATGGTACCAGGCAATAACATTCGCTATATAGACTAAACTGAATCACAAAGGAGGAATGGTAAACAGCAATAGTAAAACATTATGTTGCAGCACGCCTAAAACTATGGATATGGCGGCCAATTGTAGTGGAATATGCTCAGTCTAGCAGTTCTGTGCATATACTCTGGTGGTTCCGTTTAGGAGATCTAACGGAAACAAGCATTTATATTGGCTATATAAACTCAAGTAACTCACGATTGAGGAATGGTAAACAACAGTGGTCACACATTGTGTTGCAGCACAAGTGCTAGACAAGTGGGGTCGCTGCTTGGTAAGGGAAGGAGCCTGGTAATTGGAGTACAGGAAGGACTAAGTGCAAGAGTCTCTAACTTAGGCGGCCATCTTGTAGTGGTGATTGTGGTTCGGCGCAAGTGAGGTGAAGGTGCTCAGTGAACATATAGTGACAATTGGTGAAGAACATTTCATTTGCAAGCTTATTTACAGTCTATGACAGTAGTTATGCAATTCGTTCATAACAAGGAGGTCCAATCCTCAACTCTGTTTAGCCCTTTTCGTATGCTATCAGTTCTCAAAATCCAGTGGAGTTCCACTTTATTCAAAAGTTGCGAAATGTCCGCTCCTCTTGGGGGGGGTTTGACTTGTGTGATCACAGTCCATAAAAAGTCATTCTCTGTGTGCCCTTTTTCCATAAAATGTTCCACTAAGGGTGCATTGGCGGTTTGACAGCGAATCCGGCTTCTATGTTGTCCCATCCGGAGCTTGATCTTCTGGCTGGTCTGTCCTATATAAATCAACATGCATGGGCAAAAAATTGCGTACACCACATTTTGTGAATTACAGTTTGTAAAATAGTGCCTTTCATATCTGATTGTACCATAGTTAAATGTTTTGCCTTCTATAGTTGACTCACATGAGACACATTGGCCACATTTTGCGTGACCTTTGAGAGATGGTAAGTTCCACAAATCATTTAGCGTATTCCTCGAATCAGATTGGGGTAGTGAGGCACAGACCAAATGATCCTTTATGTTCTTTGCTCTTTTAAAGGCAAACATTGGTCGTTCCAGGTTAAGAATACCGGCATTTAGAACTGGCCAATGTTTTAAGACACTTTTCTTGATGGCATTTGATGCTGGGGAGAATGTGGTCACACAAGTGATTCTTTCCTGGTTACTTTTGGTACGAGGTTCTAATAGTGTCTCCCTAGGACAGTACCATGCTCTTTTTAGTGAGCGCCTTACTAGTTTGCGTGGATATCCTCGATTTCTTAGTTTATGGCTCAGTGTTTTTGCTTCTATGAAGTAATCCTGTTTGTAGTAACAATTCCTGCGAATACGTAGGAATTGCGAGTAAGGTAATCAATCTTTTAGAGCACGGGGGTAATGACTTTTATAATTTAGTAGAGTATTCCTTTCTGTCGGTTTTCGGTGAAGACTAGTTATTAGTCGTCCTTCAGAATGTTTTATTTCGAGATCTAAAAAAGGTAGGGATTCTTTACTGGTCGTCATTGTGAATTTTAACCCTCCACTATTGTTACAAAGCCAGTGTGTGAATTGGTCTGGGGAAGTGTCTGAGTCTCTCCAGATCATGAAAATATCATCAATATACCTCTTCCACAGGGCAATGCCGCTGTGGAAGGGGTTTGATGTATCCAAGATGGTGTGATTCTCAATATGGTCCATATACAAAATTGCTAAGTTGGGGGCAAAAACAGCCCCCATAGATGTACCACGGACTTGCCCATAAAATTGTCCTTCGAAGACAAAAAAGTTTTTCGTAAGACATATCTCCAGGAGCTGGAGAATGAATTTAGACGGTACATTGTGCGGTCTTGGGCGTGTGTCTAGGATGGATTCAATGACACGGAGGGACTCAAATTGAGGGATGTTTGTATAAAGTGATTCCACATCCAGCGTGCACATAGTGCTGGATGTGGGATCAAATGGGTACTCCTCAATGAAATTGATCATGGACATAGTGTCCCTAATATAGCATGTAGTTGCGGGCACAAAGGGCTTGATAAAATGGTCAATGTATTGTCCTAACGGTTCTAGGATTGAACCACAACCAGAAACTATTGGCCTGCCTGGGGGTTGTTCTAAGTTTTTATGAATCTTAGGGTGGCAATATATTACCGGGATTCTAGGAGCTTTAGTGTTGAGAAATTCAAATTCTTTTTTGGATAGGAAGCCAGCTTCTAAGCCTTCATTTGTTACATCAGTTATCAATTTCTGTATTTCAACAGTAGGGTTACGAGGCAGTTTGCAATAGTGTGCATGATTGCAGAGTTGGCGTAAGATCTCTTGTTTGTATAGCTCGGTTTCTTGAATCACAATCCCTCCACCCTTATCGGCCGGTTTTATGACCAAGGTTTGATTGTTTTTAAGGGTAGATATAGCATTCTTCTCTAGGGCAGTGATGTTGTAGGGGATAAAGGATTTCTTACTTTCCATTGCAGTAAGGTCATTAAGAACCAGTTTTTCAAAAGTAATAATTTCAGGTGGAACCTTAGTACTGGTAGGTGAAAATTTAGATGGGGGTTTGAAAGGAGTAGTAGTCAATTTCTGAGGGCAGGGATTGAGTAAGAAGTAGCTATGTAATCTTACTTTTCTGAAAAACCTCAAGAGTTCAGTCTGGGCGTCTAGAAAGTTGGGGTGAACAGTAGGAACAAAGGATAAACCTTTACTTAATAATGAAAGTTCACTACTGGATAGCGTGTTTAGTCAAATTGAAAATAGGAAGAGTATTGGTATCGTCCTGTAATTTCGTGGTAACGTCACTTTGATTGTTATCGTTTACCATCGATAGTGTTGACGGCGAGTGAAGCGCTCGCCTGGCGGGTTCGGCCACCTTTGTGGTTGTTTGCCTCTCCCCTTCCCTGGGGGTTCTGGTTGTCCTTGGCCCCTTGCTAAAAAATTCCTGTTAGAGGGACCTGGGCTCTCACTTTGATCTGAGTTCCCAGATGATTCTGCAGAACTGTCTGAAAATCCTACAAAGTTTTGCCGTCTATTAAACCTGCCCCACGGTCTTTGATATTGAGGTCCGTTATAGGAGCGATTCGTATAATAGTCCTTGACAAGGTAAGGATATGCTCTCTCTTGACTGAAGCTTTTTATGTCTTTTCGGACTTTGTTAGTTTTTTTGTCAGTTTCAAATTTATGAAAATCATCC
This sequence comes from Lissotriton vulgaris, assembly GCF_964263255.1. Lineage (NCBI taxonomy): Eukaryota > Metazoa > Chordata > Amphibia > Caudata > Salamandridae > Lissotriton > Lissotriton vulgaris. Next base: position 475,846 of record NW_028246228.1, read on the forward strand.
ACCGTTTTTTGGATTTGATCTAAAAGTTTTTTGGCTTCAGTATTTATGTTATTATCGTTTATTTGTTTTTCAAGGTCAGTTATTTCTATTGACAGTTTCTTAAGTTCTTCTGTTGCGATATCAATCCCTAGCACCATCCAGTGCCGGGAACATGTGGTACTAATGTAACTGAATCCGTTTAGATATTTCGGATCATCAGTGAAGACGCCAGGGATGTTTCTAACTTGGAGGCCAATTGGAATTATATTAGCCTTCAGGTAATCTGTAAGCAGCTTTATCATTAATATAAGTCTGACTTCTTTCTTTTTTGCCTTTTCCAGTTCCTCTTTTAGGGAAGGGCTTGGGGCGTTTGGGGTGTTATCTGAGTCAGAGAGGAGAGAAGGGCCTCCTAAGATCTTATTAATATAATCTAGATTGTAAAGCGGTGGGTGGGGGTCTGACATGCCTAGTCAGGAGGACAGTAGTAGGGTGAGGTAAGACAAAGACTGGGGTTAGTGAAGGGAGTGAAGGTTGGGACCCACTTTTGGAAAAAAGAGGGAGGGATACCTATCCCTTGCAATCAGGCGATTGCGCTTAACTATGTTTTTACACAACAAGGGAAACCCAAAAGGAATCACACTAGGGTCCTTGGGCAGTAGACTATTGTACAGAACAGGGGACCCTAGTAATTGAGGATCACGTAAATGATAGACATATACTTAATAGTATATATGACCTCTGCCCAGCCGGACAGGTTTTTTATTATACCATTTTTTAGTATTATTCCATATAACATTATACAAAAGTGGGCACAGCCTGTGACCCACAAAGGACAAGACAAAACAAGTGACACAAACAATTATGTAGAAACGCTCAAACGCGGTCTGTAATCATTCATTGGTTATACAGACTAGATTACAATCATAGCAACCCATTGTTGTTCAGTATTTATGAGGTCAAATCAACATATGGTGCAGTTAGGTCGACGACGTTTCGATGCAGTTACAAAATACTTGCATCATCATCAGGACAGAAAATACTATGTCATGTTTGTCTGGAGATTCTATTACAAACACAGAGCCTCTGTAGCGAGTTACACAATACATATAGAAAGGAAAAAAATTTTGGGGAAATTTGGAAAGAAACAAGAATGAAGAATTAATCTTTAGGAGCGACTAGGCATGAATGCATTTAATCTTTACAGTTTACATCACTAAACAGCAGTTTATGCAGTGCTGTGTAAAGGTTTGTAGTGACTAGAATGAACAGACATAGTGCATTGGGACACATGCTAGTGATCTTAAAACCATGTGGGGGTGTCTGGTTTATTTACAAGGCGACGCAGTGAAGGGAATTGGATAAAAAACTGTGACATGTATTACATGCATGAGGCCCACCAACGTGGAAAAACCTGGTTTCTAAAGTGATATTAAAAGGCGGCGCAATGATGAAAGAAACATATTAGCATGCTGGAAGAGCTTGTGAATTTGCATTGTACTCAAGCTCTGGTGAGAAGTCGGCGCAGTGAGGAGAGATTCTATTAAAAATTAAACGACGCAGTGTGAACAACATGTGAACCGAAGCAGGCACATATTTGTGAACTATAAATTCTAAAATTCAAAAACGCGCTAAACTATAGCCATTGCCTCGTATTTACTTAGACTGGGTCCATAGTAGGTAGAAATTCGACACAGCTATAACCACTAAATCAAAACACGGGTCAAACCAAGGAAAGCTATTAGTTAAAGTGAAATTGTTGTTAACTAATGCGAGTGGTACTAATAAGGACAGGAGTTTATACTCACGATGATTACGCTTTTCAAGGCGACTAGAGGAGAAACTACAACAAGGGAAATTAATTAGTTTAATCTGCCGACCGAGTGCAAAGGGATTTAACAGTGCCGGGTAACATATTGTAACTTACTTAATTCAGCATTTGCCTTGCGTATATTCTAGGTAGTCGGAACTTTGTCATAAAGATCTGGCGGAAAATAGGGCTTATATTAATGATAAAGCTGCTTACAGATTACCTGAAGGCTAACATAATTCCAATTGGCCTCCAAGTTAGAAACATCCCTGGCGTCTTCACTGATAATCCGAAATATCTAAACGGATTCAGTTACATTAGTACCACATGTTCCCGGCACTGGATGGTGCTAGGGATTGATATCGCAACAGAAGAACTTAAGAAACTGTCCATAGAAATAACTGACCTTGAAAAACAAATAAACGATAATAACACAAATACTGAAGCCAAAAAACTTTTAGATCAAATCCAAAAAACGGTGGATGATTTTCATAAATTTGAAACTGACAAAAAAACTAACAAAGTCCGAAAAGACATAAAAAGCTTCAGTCAAGAGAGAGCATATCCTTACCTTGTCAAGGACTATTATACGAATCGCTCCTATACCGGACCTCAATATCAAAGACCGTGGGGCAGGTTTAATAGACGGCAAAACTTTGTAGGATTTTCAGACAGTTCTGCAGAATCATCTGGGAACTCAGATCAAAGTGAGAGCCCAGGTCCCTCTAACAGGAATTTTTTAGCAAGGGGCCAAGGACAACCAGAACCCCCAGGGAAGGGGAGAGGCAAACAACCACAAAGGTGGCCGAACCCGCCAGGCGAGCGCTTCACTCGCCGTCAACACTATCGATGGTAAACGATAACAATCAAAGTGACGTTACCACGAGATTACAGGACGATACCAATACTCTTCCTATTTTCAATTTGACTAAACACACGCTATCCAGTAGTGAACTTTCATTATTAAGTAAAGGTTTATCCTTTGTTCCTACTGTTCGCCCCAACTTTCTAGACGCCCAGACTGAACTCTTGAGGTTTTTCAGAAAAGTAAGATTACATAGCTACTTCTTACTCAATCCCTGCCCTCAGAAATTGACTACTACTCCTTTCAAACCCCCATCTAAATTTTCACCTACCAGTACTATGGTTAAACCTGAAATTATTACTTTTGAAAAACTGGTTCTTAATGACCTTACTGCAATGGAAAGTAAGACATTTTTTATCCCCTACAACATCACTGCACCAGAGAAGAATGCTATATCTACCCTTAAAAACAATCAAACCTTGGTCATAAAACCGGCCGATAAGGGTGGAGGGATTGTGATTCAAGAAACCGAGCTATACAAACAAGAGATCTTACGCCAACTCGGCAATCATGCACACTATTGCAAACTGCCTCGTAACCCTACTGTTGAAATACAGAAATTGATAACTGATGTAACAAATGAAGGCTTAGAAGCTGGCTTCCTATCCAAAAAAGAATTTGAATTTCTCAACAATAAAGCTCCTAGAATCCCGGTAATATATTGCCTCCCTAAGATTCATAAAAACTTAGAACAACCCCCAGGCAGGCCAATAGTTTCTGGTTGTGGTTCAATCCTAGAACCGTTAGGACAATACATTGACCATTTTATCAAGCCCTTTGTGCCCGCAACTACATGCTATATTAGGGACACTATGTCCATGATCAATTTCATTGAGGAGTACCCATTTGATCCCACATCCAGCACTATGTGCACGCTGGATGTGGAATCACTTTATACAAACATCCCTCACTGCTCAACACTAAGCTCCTCACTACCAAGACTCGAGAGATGACTGGTAGTAGCGGGAGGATCTTTCTCAGCATACGAATTAGTTTAAAGCCAACTTGGATGGTTTTGTTGGCCTGTGACACCATTTGAAGGTTGGTGTCCATTTGCACTCCCAGATTACACACGGTGTTGGTCAGATTCAGTGAGTCTTCTTCTGGGGTAAGCCTAAAATCTGTCATGGGGTGCTTTAAGATTTTTGCAGCTGAGCAGTACATCACCTCCGTTTTCCCTCCATTCAATTGGAGCGAGTTAGCCCTGAGCGAGCCCGCCGTTTTCCGCATGCACTCCTGGAAGGCCTCTACTGAGGTCTCCTGCTTGCCGTCCAAGGAGAAAATCAATTGAGTATCATCCGCGTAATTTATAACGCTGATACCAAAGGATTTGATGATGGACAATAGGGGTTTCAGGTACACATTAAATAAAATGGGACTAACTGAGGACCCTTGTGGGACCCAGTGTGGGACGGGAGAAACTTCTGATGCAAACTGGCCTAGGGTCACCGTCTGTTGGCGGTCTTGGAGGTACGACTGTAGCCACTCAAGGGCTCTTCCTCTAACTCCGTTGTTCCACAATCTTTGTAGCAGCACGGCATGACTCACAGTGTCTAAGGCCGCCGACATATCTAAAAGGACAAGAATCGACGCATCCCCTCTGTCGGCACGCAGTTGAAGGTTGTCCATCACTGTGGTCAATGCCGTTTCCGTCCCGTGTGCTGGTCGGAACCCAAATTGGAATGCATCCAGCAACCGATTATCCTCTAAATGTTTAGAAAGGGTTCTACTGACTGTCTTTTCTAAAAGCTTTTATTGGGAACGCGAGGAGGGCAATCGTCCTGAAGCTGGCAGGTAATGTGAGATCCAGCAACGGCTTCTTTAGCAGCAGAAAAGCCATTGCTTGCTTACATGCAGCTGGCACTATACCTTCTTCCAGGGACTGATTGCAGATACTAAGAAGCTGTGGGAACAGTATTTTGCCAAATTGTTTCCAATATCTGTGGGGAATAGGATCAGCCGGGGATCCTGAAGTAACACTAAGCCATATTAGCAAAGGAATCCTCTGTAAATAATTGGAAAAAGGTTAATAAAGAGTTAGCATTTAACACAATACTTGGCTCCTTCTGTTCAGTGTCTAGAGGCTAGGCATTATGGGGGACTATGTTCGTGACAATATTATGAATTTTCTCCTGAAAATAGCCTGAGATGTCATTGCAGAGCTGTTGTGAAGCAATTGTCTTGTTGCATTGGCTGGGGGGCAAGGAAATGTCCTTATAAATCTTAAAAAGAGTTTTGGTACTATTCGTGGAAATCAGGATAGTGGTGGCATAAAAACTGCAAGGTACAATAAAAAATAAGAAGTTGAGAGAAAGACATTATGTGACACCTCTGGAAAGAAAGTCAGTTAATGGCACCCATATCAAATCTCTCTTAATTAATAAAGGAGTCTTGGTGGCAAAGGCACGATTAAGTCTATGATGATGACATAATAAATTCCACCAAGCATTATAAGATATCTTGGATGTATCCTTCCAGTTGGTGGTTATAATCTGAAAAGAAATGGCTATAAAAAGATCTATAAACTTACAAACATTACAGTGAACATTCCAAATAGGTGAAAAGCCACCCAAGAAAATATGTACAATTTCAAAAGGAAAATCAGTAGCTAGAATGCTATTTAATTGTAACCAAATGCGAGACCAAGGGGATTTAACTAAAGGACAATAGAAAAACATATGTAAAAAATTGCTATGTTCATGAGAGCAAGACCAACATTTTTTAGAATCTAGTAACTTAAATGTATATAAATCAGAAGGAGTAAAAAAAAGTCTATTTAAAAAAAATAACAAGTCTGTGTGGAACTAGCGGATCGGGAGACTGTGTGTATTTTGGACCAAATATTATCCCACAACTGCAGGGAAAATTCTTGAGCTAGGTCATGTTCCCAAAGTAATTCAGGTTTAGATTTAGTCCTAGTAATGGCAGGTTGAGAGAGTATTTTATAGATCGTAGCAGCTTTGAAAGGGAGAGAAAAATCTGGTGGAGGGGAGGGAGTTGGGGGAGAGTTGGGTAAAAGTATTTATGGGAAATAATGTCAGTGAGAATATGTTTGAGCAAAGGATATTGAGAAGAATGTGTGTTAGAGAGATGAAAGGTGTCACGAATGTGAGAGAAAGTTGTCAGGTAGTTATCACTAAATAAATGATTATAAGTCAGAATACCTTAATCAATCCATTCCTTCCAAAAAAGCGCCCTATTGTTAATTTTAAGGGACTTATTATACCAGATGGGAGTAAGAGAATGAAAGTCAGCTGGTGAGAGAAAGGAGCGAAACAAGGATAGAGCAAGTTTTCTAGAGCATTTGAGAGTGGGAGCAAGAAATCGTGTTGGAGGGTGAGATAGACTGGTAGCTGTGAGGAATGAAAAAGGAGCAAGTTGCTCGAGTTCTAGAGGACTCCAGGCGGTTGTGGGGGGAGAGTCAGTATCAGCCAAAAAAGACCATATTTGTTTAAGAGTGAAGGCTGAGTGAAAACGAGAGACGTTAGGGAAATTCACTCCACCTAAGATTTTGGGTTGTTGAAGACGAGAGAGGGACATTCGAGCTTTACGATTATTCCATAGAAATTTAGATAGGAGAGTATTAATGGATTTAAAAAAATAATGCGGTAGAGAAATAGGAAGCATAGAAAGGTAGAAATTTATAATAGGAAGTAACATCATCTTAATAGTTGCAAGTCTCCCCCACCAAGATGAGAGGAGACCAACCATCTATGAGGGAAGAAACTTTTTTAAGCACGTCTTTATGATTTAATGGTTTCTCTTATGGTATTAGCATATAAAATACCAAGACATTTAATATTATTAGGGTTCCATTCAAAACCAAATCCCTGGAAAAGATGAGAGAGACAAAATTTATTAAGAGGCAAAACTTCAGATTTATCTATCTTCAATTTATAGCCGGAGACTAAAGAATAATCCTGTAATAAAGAAAAGAGAGAAGGTAAAGAAGTGAGCGGATTAGAGAAATAAAGTAAGATGTCATCTGCATAAGCTGTGTATTTGACCTCAACGTTTTTATAGATAAAACCAGTATAAGAGGAAGAACGCCATATTTTTTCCAAAAACGGTTCTAAAGCAAGAACAAAAAGGGGCGAGTGGGGGCAACACTGCCTAGTGCCCCTACGGAGGGAAAAATAAACAGACTGTGTACCATTTACCCAAATAGAAGTAGAAGGAGCAGAATAAAGCAATATAACGAAGAATAGGGGGACTGAAACCATGCCATCTTAGTGCTCCAAACATAAAATCCCAATTTACCCTATCAAAAGCCTTCTCAGCGTCTAATGTGATAGCTGCAATAGGGAAGTCCATTTTAGATGCAAGATGTATGATATTAACACCTTCAATGCTAAAGGTATTTTCCCAAGGTGCTGCATTCCCCTTTTCCCATTGTTCATGACTAGCTCAGCTCTTCATGAACACAGGTGCACTGTACTGCATGACGAGCTGAGCTCGTCATGAGCATGGAAGGGGTTAAGAAGAGTTCTCGATTTGTCCGTAATGGATCTACCTTTAACAAATCCAGACTGATATATGTTTATAAGATCTGGAATAATATTATTAATCCGCAATGCTAACATTTTTGCATATATTTTACAATCAGTATTAATAAGGGATATGGGCCGATAATTTTTACAAAGGGAGGGATCTTTGTCTTTTTTGGGAATGAGACAGAGCATGGCTTGAGTAAAAGATCCCTGTGACTCTCCCTTGGCTAGAAAAGAGTTAATCAAGTAAAGTAGATGCAGTATTAAAATATTTTTAAATTGAAGATAGAAACGAATTGTAAAGGCATCTGGGCCGGGCGTTTTATCTTTGGGCAAGTATTTCTTTCTCTGAAATAGTAGTATCTAGGGAGGAAAGATCAACAAGATTAGGGGGCGGAGCTTGCCAGCGCCGATGGTGGACGCGTGAGAGCGGAGCTCCGCGCCGTCACCCATAAAATCCGTCCAAAATCCTGAAAATACGGAGCCAAAAATAAATCTGTAGTTGGGCACGATCCCCGGAGTCTGCTGGCGTCATCGAGGGGGACTACAGAGACACCCTGAGTGCCAGATACGGAGCGGCGAGAGGCTGAACGTCCCGGCGCACAAGGCCCCAGACACCAGACTGGCCTGGCGGGCTGCCCGACGTGCGGCGAGGGCTGTGGCGCCCAACCCGGAGGCGCCGGCCTTCCGCAAGAGACCTGTCTTCTCTTCAGCCGCCCACCATAGAGGGACTGCGGAGAAGGTCTGTAGCCCCCGGATACGGCGCACACCAGCGGTGGCGGCCGGAGCGGCGCTTGGACGCCCAGAAAGGTAGGGCTGAGTCACCGGCCCCACTGGCGCGCTAGGCCTAGAGAGAGAGAGCACAAGGCGGGGGAGCGGACGGCAGCCCTTCTAGCTCACGGAGAACCCCTGGCCAGCCCTAGACCCACATCTCCCCCCCCCACCGACTCGCCTACAATACCGGGAGAAGCCCACGAATAGCGGGCAGCAGTGGGCTCTGGCGACTGGTGGGGGACACACCCAGATCCGAGCAGCTATCCACGTGGGAGAGCTAAGAGAGACCTGGCGACGCTGCTCCTCGACCGCCCCCCCTCCTCCTGCTCCTCGACCGCCCCCCCCCCATCCTGACAATACTATCCCGTAGTGGCTGGCCTGCACCCACCAGGCGCTGGAATACTGGGGTGCGTGCAGAGGAGGCCTTAGTCCCTGGGTGCTTTGTGGCTGTGCGGGCGAGTGGAGCGGGTCATCGCGCGGCCCGCCTAATTGATACCTGGACACCCTGCGGACTCTTGGGGGGAGTGCCCTACGGGTGGCCCCCACTTCCCACACCTGACTGTGTGCTGGAGGCACCGCTCTTGACTGCTGTGGGGGTCATCCTGTCATATAGATACTTCTTTATATATAATGTGTTAAGTTAGCATGAGCTGATTCCATGTTTAAACGCCATTTTTCCCTCTGCTTCAGTTTGCACACGACACATACTTGTTGTTGTAGCTTTCAACCTAGAATAGTGATGTGATTTATTTGAGAATAATGTGTTATTATTCTGATATCAGTTTTGCTTGGTACACTGTCTGAACAGTAAGTGCTGAACCCTCTAAGAATAACTCAATACAAGGTTGCTGGGAGGTCTGATCTTTGCACAGCATTAGACATAACATAAATACATTTGCTGCCAACATTGGGCTCTAAGCGGGTTTAAGATAGAGTAACAGGAAATGCAAGAACACACTTGAAGATGCTTCGCATGCAGAGAGCTGTTAGCTGATGATGTGATCCTCTCATCCTGACATTTAGAGGTATGGGCCCGCCCTGCTAAAACCCAAAAGAGACCTTCATAATATAATATAATATGCTAAATAGGGAGGTGAGAAATAGGTGTTGTTAATTCCTATTCATTTAAGCATTATAATCTGCTATCACCGTTCGCGTACTATGGACTAGTAACTATGCTGATAACTTTGATTCTTATAATCTGTTTGTTAGTATTGTATAAGATACTGCGTTTGAGAACATTGCATTGAATAATAAATATTTCAAATATGCACGTGTCCTCTTTACTCCAAGTTCTGGTTTGAAATGATTATAGAGCGAAAGAGTGTTCATGTGTTCCACGATACCTGAGGTAACATAAGTTCATGTTCTGGTTTGTCTAAGTCATTGGGAGTTTGTTATGACCAATGAGACACGGTAGCTAGTTCGGTAAGGGGATTTTGGATACTGAGGTGAGTTTTGGGTCACCCTAATTCACTAAGGTTCTAGATCTCTATGCACAGTTCTGTGGGAGAACGGAAACCCTGCTACATGGCGCCCAACCGTTGGAGGTCTTATATCATGACACTCGAGTAGTACATCATTCATTCCTTAACCCCTTCATTCCCGTTTCCGGAAAACGGTGGTGTCGGAAAAACCTACCTATTTTTGAAATAGGTCTTTTCAAGCTTGAATCTATCTAAAACGGTTTCTTTGAATTACTACCCAGTTGTGCTACAAAGTACTCTTTGTTTCTTCGAGTTCCTGTGCAGTCATGGCCCAAGCCGTGGACATTCCACAGCATAGTCGCATTGCAGTGCGAGATCATTTGCGGGCATATGAAGTCCCTGTGGAAAGCTTGGCTGTGGTTCTGGTGGTGAGTGCGGAACATGCTTACCCATACAAACTCTTTTATTCGTGGGTGACGTTTCCGCCAGTGGACGCAAATTCTGGAGTGTTCCATTCATACACTGCCTCTCCTGTACCTGCTGTTTATGCTCCGTACAGGGCCCAGGAAGTTCCTATTGATGCTTGGCAGCATGGAGTTTGGTTTGGTGGCGCCCTACCCCATTCTTTAACAGCTCCGAGGTTAGGTCCTTTGTCCATTCCGGGCACTAATTGGCCCGCTTTGGCTGGATTTACTCCTCACCCTCTTCACGGCAATTGTAATTTGGCTGAACTTAGGCAACTTCATGTAGTCGCTATTGCCGTGATTAGAGCGCTTGTACATTACACAAGCCGTAATCTTCATGGTGCGGCCCCTAGAGGTGCGCACCTTCCGGCAGGACAGGCAAGTTTGAAAATCAGTCCTGTCATGGTGAATTCCGTGATGGGCAAAAAGCCCCAGGATAAAGATGATTTTCCTTTCTGGCTTGACGAGAAATTTGACCAGCTGGAGGCTGTGTTTCTTGATACGTCTCCCGGTGAAAAACACCGGATTCTTACGCTTAGTTTGCCGAAAGATTTGGCACCTGAGCTTGTCGACTGTGAGACCTGGGGTAAGACTTTTGCAGCGGTCTATTCGAGATGCTTTGGCACCCCGTCTATGTCCAATCTGTCTGCGGTCCTTAAACGTGTTCAAGATGATCATGGACCGGAGTCTGCGGTTGAATTAGGTTTACGCCTGTGTGGCTCCTTTGAAGTGGTTTGCGATCTGGTCCTTGCGAACGTCAAAGGGGATGCAGTGAACTTTCAGGTAGCTAACGCGTTAAAAGCGATTCCAGATGCCGAGAAACCCCGACAGTTGGCAAGGATAATTGTGGCGCTTATAAAACAGTTGGCCGCAATTCAAGGGGTCTTAAGCCTTTTTCTGATAAAGAGAAAAAGCAGCCCCAGGGAGAATCTTTGGATGCAAAAGTTCAGCCCAAGTCCAAGAAACAAAATTGGCCTCAAAAACAGAATCAGGGTAAGCAGCAGCAACAACAGCAAGCACAGGTTTCTCTTCCTGCGACTCCGATGCCTGCGCAGTCGGATCGAGTTTATGATTTGCGCGATCCCGCGATGATTAAATCGCCTGAACGTTATCAGGCTTCTGACCAACGCTCTCCTCGTTCCTTTCAGGACTCATCGGCCCCGACAACCGGTGGAGGAGGGGGCGGCAGGGGCCGGGGTGGACAACAAGGACGTGGTCAGCCCCGCCCGTCGACCGATGGAGAGCAGCGGGAAGTCACTACGCCCAAGAGACCACAGTTTGCCAAGAAGAAAGTCGCCGCCTTAACCGCGCATCGATATGCCCCAGATAGTGAGAACGCGGCTTCGGAATCGGACGTGGGCTCTGACCTTGCTGGACAGCGCGGCGGAGATTACCATAGTGAGAGAGGCCCTCCGTCCACTACTGAAGGTGACAGCGACTGACACTTATGTTGTGATTGAAACAGCTGATACGAGAATTGCTCCCTCTGATACACTTTTTGAAATTGTCCTGTTAATTGAAGGTGACATACAACGAACTGTAAAAGGGGTATTTTGGGAAAATCTTTCGTCTACATATGACATTTTGCTTTCGGAGGCTGACTGGCCCCCACCTTTTGTTCTCGCAGCTCCGCGAGGGGAGGAGGTGATCCTCCCCAGTTTCGCGCACACTGTTTCGAGAGTGGAAGCACTGCATTTTGCAGAAGAGTGGGCTCTGGCGCTTGCGCAATCAATGTGGCTGGGATAAATTGTCTCCAAACCACGAGATTCCTTTCCGGTCTCAGCCGCAGCCTCAACCCCAATATCCCATACGACGTGAAGCTAAAACTTCTGTTGTGGCAATCCTTGAACAATTGGAATATCAAGGTGTGATTGAAACGTGTGTGTCACCGATGAATAACCCCCTTTTTACTGTGAACAAGCCGGACGGCTCATATCATTTGGTTTTGGATTACTGGCATTTAAACTCACATTGCCGTAACTGTGCAGTACAGAATACTCACGGCTCTGCCCTAGTGAATAGTCTTGAGCGTAAACTGTTCAAAACCACGCTTGACATTTCCAATGGTTTTTATGCCCATAGACTGGATGGTCTTAGTTCCCAATGGACTTCCTTTACATGCGCCGGTGTGCAAAAAATGTTTCGGCGTCTCCCTATGGGCTATAAGAATAGTCCTGGAGTTTTTTCCGCCCGCAAAATCTCTTTTGGAGAGGGTAGACCCAGTTGCTTGTTCGTATGTGGATGACATTTATCTCACAGACGACGAACTTTGGGAGCATCTGTGTCGAGTTAATAGCATAATTTGTAACTTTGCAGACATGGGTTACAAGTTTAACTTTGCAAAATCGCACATTGCAGAGTACACAGTGTTGTTTCTGGGCTACGAGCTTAACAACGAAGGAAAGGGGTTAGCTCCTCATTTCCTGGAGAAATGCGCACAGTTGCGCTCTCCGACAACGCTGAAAAAATTACAATCTTTGCTGGGCTTTTTGAATTTCGGGAGAACTTACATTCCGGAATATGCCCAGCGTATCAAGCCTTTGTATGCTTTGATACAACCTTCTTATTCCAAATCATGCTGGCTGCCTGAGCATTCAGCTATTCTGCAGTCCTTGCAAGCTGATTTGCTCGCTTCTGAATACTTACAGACTCGTGATAACCAGACCAACCTGGTGATAAGAATTGTCCCTGGGACGGTGGGTTTCACGTACCTGACTTTTAATGAGGGAGATACAGTACCTATTGCTTACAAGTCACTTGTACACTTCAGCTGAAATGCGTTTTTCCACTGTGGAGAAAGTTTTAACGGCTGTGCAGATGGCAATTCTCAAGGAACGTGCCCTGTCACAGGGAAAACGCATGTTGGTTGTTAGTCCAATTGGTCGCACACTGCTTGTCCTACCAGCGTGTTCCCCCAAAGCATTATGGTCCATGAAGTAAGCATCAGCGGGTGCGCCTCTGCCAGAGTTTTGAGCAAAAATCACTGTCGCGTTGGCCATCCCTGGACATGTGTTTCGAGGTTGTTACCTCTCGTCAGCAGGGAATAGGCATGTATGTAGGGTTGCTGCGTAGGCTGCCGAAAAATATTCTCAGGTCCGGTACCGCTCGCGGCACTCAGGTGCGTAACCAGGGCTCGTCAGCCCCACCAGCTCAAGGGAGCCTGAATACAAAAGAAAGTCCAATTGGTCGCACACTGCTTGTCCTACCAGCGTGTTCCCCCAAAGCATTATGGTCCATGAAGTAAGCATCAGCGGGTGCGCCTCTGCCAGAGTCTTGAGCAAAAATCACTGTCGCGTTGGCCATCCCTGGACATGTGTTTCGAGGTTGTTACCTCTCGTCAGCAGGGAATAGGCATGTATGTAGGGTTGCTGCGTAGGCTGCCGAAAAATATTCTCAGGTCCGGTACCGCTCGCGGCACTCAGGTGCGTAACCAGGGCTCGTCAGCCCCACCAGCTCAAGGGAGCCTGAATACAAAAGAAAGTCCAATTGGTCGCACACTGCTTGTCCTACCAGCGTGTTCCCCCAAAGCATTATGGTCCATGAAGTAAGCATCAGCGGGTGCGCCTCTGCCAGAGTCTTGAGCAAAAATCACTGTCGCGTTGGCCATCCCTGGACATGTGTTTCGAGGTTGTTACCTCTCGTCAGCAGGGAATAGGCATGTATGTAGGGTTGCTGCGTAGGCTGCCGAAAAATATTCTCAGGTCCGGTACCGCTCGCGGCACTCAGGTGCGTAACCAGGGCTCGTCAGCCCCACCAGCTCAAGGGAGCCTGAATACAAAAGAAAGTCCAATTGGTCGCACACTGCTTGTCCTACCAGCGTGTTCCCCCAAAGCATTATGGTCCATGAAGTAAGCATCAGCGGGTGCGCCTCTGCCAGAGTCTTGAGCAAAAATCACTGTCGCGTTGGCCATCCCTGGACATGTGTTTCGAGGTTGTTACCTCTCGTCAGCAGGGAATAGGCATGTATGTAGGGTTGCTGCGTAGGCTGCCGAAAAATATTCTCAGGTCCGGTACCGCTCGCGGCACTCAGGTGCGTAACCAGGGCTCGTCAGCCCCACCAGCTCAAGGGAGCCTGAATACAAAAGAAAGTCCACCCCGTGTTACCCCGTGTCCTGCCTTGGAGGCAGTTACGAAGGCCAGTGTACCAAATTCCAAAGCTCTGCACCCTCGGTGGATTCAATGGGTTGCATCCTTGTCATCCCAGGATGTCACGTTTATTTTTGTCGCCACTTTACGGTCGCAGGAGTGCTTACAGTATGAATTCGTTCATCCGGCTCCTTTAGCTATGCGGCCGTTGGAGGATTTCCATTGCATCATTTACACTGATGGTTCGGCGCAGGTTGCGCATGGCTCTAAACATGCCTACGTTTCCGCATGCGCCATTGTGGTCGGTGCCATGGTGAACGATGAGTTCAAGTCCAGTGCCGTGCACACGCAGACGCTTGGGGACTGCACCGCACAGTTAGGCGAGCTTCGTGCTCTGATGCTTGCATTAGAGTATGCTGATCCTTGTGTGACGACTTTGATCGTGAGTGACTCTTACTACTGTGTCCAGTCTTACAACGAGAACTTGTTCTTTTGTATTCAGAATGATTTTCGTGATTCCAAAGGTAGCACAATAAAACATAAAATGATTTGGGTCCGAGTGGCTGAACTTAAGGAAAAGTTACCACTCGTGTTTGTAATTCATACTCTTGGCCACCAGCGTGTGGGAGTCCACGCTGTCGGTAATTCGCTTGCTGATGAGGCGGCAAAATCTGCGGTTTCAAAATACTTAGTTGCAGCTGTTACTCGCTCCAAAAGTAAAATAGATGATGAAATCTTGGCGGCTGTAGCTGCCACTGAGAAGGGAGGTAAATATCCTACGGGGTTCCCTTCGAAGTACACATACCACTTAAGTCCCGACAAGGTTCCTTATGTGAAAATTCCTGATGTTGGGGATCGGCTGATTCCCAACTTGGATCGCAGGGCTGCGTTGATTACAGCGGCGCATGAAGGTGTGGCGTCTGCGCATGCGGGCGTCTCGGCCACTGTAACTCAGCTACAACTACGATTCTGGTGGCGGGGACTGTACAAACAGACGCGCAATTATGTCCTTCAATGTGACATTTGCCAGCAGATTAAGCCTTCAACTGCTGCGCGTCCGCCACAGACACAGTTGTACATATCTAATAAACCACTAGGATGCGTTTATTTGGATCACTGCGGTCCATTTTCTTCCGATACTGCGTATAAGTACATCTTAGTAGCAGTTGATTCATGCACACGCTTTGTGTGGGTATGGCCCCATCGCAGCGCTGATTCACGGACTGTCATAAGAGATTTGCGTGTCTTTGTAGGGATTTTTGCCTGTGGTACCTTCCATTCGGATCAGGGTCCGGCTTTCGCCTCTAAGGCGTATAAGGATGCTATGGTTTCGATGGGGGTCCAAGTCAAGTTTTCATCTCCGTACAGACCTGAGGGTAATAGTGTAGTGGAACGAATGAACCGTGACTTAAAGCAATCTTTGACAGCTCGAGTTATAGGCACTGGCAGACCCACCTTAATGGCGTGCAGCGTGCTCTTAATAATCTCCCTAGAAGGTCTCTGGGTGGGCGGACCCCATACGAAATGCTCTTTGGTATCAAGATGTATGTTCCTGACCTCGACGGTCTAGACTGCAAGGCCCAGGCCGCGGCCTTTGACGTAGATGAACATTGCAATGTTTTACAGGATCTACAAAAGACCAGAGACAGTCTAGCTAAAGAACATTTGCCCTCCACGTCGGATGTTGCATTGCAGATCCCGGTACTTGGCTGGCTGCCCCAAGTTGGAGAACTGGTTCGAGAGAAGATCAATAACAAGAAAGTTTGGTCCTTCCTATCGTGCACCGGTTCGACTTCTTGGAGTGAAGAGCACGAGAACAGTCATATTACCACCACTTCCAGGTCATAAGGAAAACAGATTTATCTCTATTGACAATGTCAAGACACACAGGGTGGCCGATTCTTCATAGCATGACACCAGCAGTATCCTGTCCTTCCATGGTGAGACATTCTGTGTTGGCCATTACTTCTGGTGCTGAGCCTGCGGTGACCCTCGAGATGCCTGTGGTTTCCAGTCCTTTATTAAACACTTTTTCTATTAATGACACTGATGACCTGAATTATACCTATCCACCTGATTTATCAATGCCCGATTTACAGACTCGTTTGGCCACGGAATCAAGGTTCTCTTTTGACTCTGTTACAACACATTCGAAAAAGCCCTCACGTTTAGCAACATATGTCACGTTATTTAAAAAAACATTTTTTGATTCCCCCTTGGACATATATTTGGCTAGTGCTTTTTTCGATTTATATTTTTATGTCAATTGGTTTTGTGTTTTATTTTTTCCGTCTGATCGATGGACACTATGTCAAAGAACGAACAGGAATTCGACATCTTAATGGAACATTGGCCCCACTTTCATCGTCACATTCAGCACACAGACTGAAAAGGGAGTTGAATACAGTTAACATCATTGCTTGGCCTGTCCTTGATGGGATTGTGTGGGATGCGGTTAGGTTTCAAATTCATGGCCCCACTGAAGTGATTAATGTTCCGAATGTGCTTAGAGTGAATATGGGGGATATAGTGAAACAAAACATCCGTTCTGATGATTGGGATATTCAGGCCGTGGAAGCATTATTCTCTGATTTGAAATATTATGCTGCCTTTGATGCTGAAGATTTATACTTAGATTCCATTAATTATGGTGATTTGTTTTGCTTTCAATATTATGGCAATCATTTTTTGCATAAAACAAGTTCCAGGAGGGGTATTGTGAATTACACACAGTGGGAACATTGCCCAGCTCCTTTGCAAGGCAGCTCCAGTACATTTCTTGAGAAATACATTTATTTCACAGACTTTAATCAATCAAATCCGGAGTCATTTTATTTTAGGATGACACAAAAATCCATGTCCAAAGTTAGACTTACCGATACAAAATTGCTGTATTCGAAGTCCTTTCTAGACAAGTTAGCGGTAGATGGCTACGAGCTATGGAAGGAAAAAATTGACCTTAAATCGGTTTGGGGTACCAAAGATTGGCAGGTACAAGGCACTGAGGCTTTGCATCGTGCATGTCTCATCCCGAATCACATGTTGTTTCTAAATTCTACCATTTCTCAAACAACCTGCTTTGGATTGGCGACATCTAAAAAATTAAATACACTAACTATCCCCGAATTGGAAGAATATTCAGGTTGGACTAATTACACTGAATTGTCCATTCGTGATTTACAAGGACTGTTGCACAATTCATCCTTTAATGTATCCAGTTTGGATCCAAAGGGTTGGCTGATGTGGCATAGAAGCTCTGATTCTTGCCAACGTCGTTTTCTGGGCTTATCTGAAGGTTTTACACAAGTCAGACCTGATCCCCGTTTTGAGACTGATCATACTGTTACAACTTACTCAGTGGGCAAATTGTGTCAGAATTGGCTACAACATTCCACATTAGCTGCTGTTAAACTACATCTGTCCCAATTGAGTGACAATGTTGATTTGAATGACTTTATAAAAGGTCCAGCTAAGGGTAGAACTAAAAGATGGATTTATGCAGTTTACAATGAAATTTGGAAGTTTTCACAAATTGAAGCTGCAAAACGACTAAGAGCTATTGACCAAGCTAATTTGGAGAAAGTGCTTGCAGTTGTAGATAACAGTATTAACATGGTTTCTTCCCGAATTTACACGTTGAATAACATTGTTTCTTCTGTTGTTGACATTGTGCATGATGAGGTGTCCGTGTTATACCATGGTCAAAATCAATTCCGTTCTGTAATGCAGTTTGCATGGACACTACAGACACTTAAGGCGGGCCGCGGGCCCTGGAGTTACATGAACGTTTCTTCCCTCTTTGCCCCATTTAATTTGACTGAAAAGCAGTGAATGCT
Source organism: Lissotriton vulgaris (assembly GCF_964263255.1). Classification (NCBI taxonomy): domain Eukaryota; kingdom Metazoa; phylum Chordata; class Amphibia; order Caudata; family Salamandridae; genus Lissotriton; species Lissotriton vulgaris. The sequence continues at coordinate 493,574 of NW_028246228.1, forward strand.
TTCAATGCGTGATGCATCATTTTCTATGTTACATATTGAAAGGTTAGAATCTTTACCGTTTTCTGTAGCTGAGGCCAATACTGCTACATGGCTTATCCATGGATTAATTACATTACCGTTTGCTTTGTATAAATTCACTAATTGTATGCGGTATATTGCTGTAGGCAGATATGAACCACTAGGCAACGCATTCCTCCATGAGGCATGGTCTTTACCATACACATACAGATGTCTAAAAGAAGGAAAAGAAGTGACTCTTAATGGTGAAGAATGCACGCAGTCGCCTGACCGCTCATTAATATGCAGACATATCTAGTTACACGGTTCTTGCAATCAGGACCGGCCTAATTTAGCATGTGTTTTGAAAGGCACACCAGTTCCAGCGATAGTTCCCACATTTACATTATTGACGAATGGTAGTTATTTGCTTTTGTATAACGAGGAGTGTTGTGGTTTAATTATCGGTATCGCTTATTTTGTAACTGTATCAGAACGTGTGGTGTGTTGCAAAAATGTTCGATATCCACCCACGCATGGGAACTCAGATGTTTCCATCTGGCCGCGCATCCCAACCTTGAAAGCGGAGTTCAATGGTATGAGCCGAATAAGGGCTCTTTTGTCTCAGAAAGAAGTGGCCCTGAGCTCGGCCCGTGAAACTTATGTCCTTCACATAACAAACACACGCACAGAGGTGAAGGCACTTTTAAACACTGACTTGCCGTTTCATTTCTGCGAGCTGGTTCACCAAATCTTTAATGCCTCCTCCACGTCTGGTCTCGCTCATTTTTTAAAATTAGTTAGCAGTGGTCTCGTGACTACCTTTGAGAAAATATTTGGTGTCATCCCCGCATTTTATTCTATATTTTCAAGTTTGTTTGGCGGATTCCCTGTTTTGCTGGCTTTGGCTGCAGGCATTTTGCTATTATTTTGCTTTATAAAAAATGGATGCCCATCCTGCTCAAGAAGCCGTTCATCTGCTCCTGACACTGTTTCGTAATCGGATGCTTGATTACTATGGCACCCTGCCGCTTGCGACTTTAAGCACGGCTTTTGGATTATCGTTTCGATTTTCTATTTCACATGTGTCCAGCCTATGTTTCATTGCCTGACCTGCGATTTCGACTAAGCCATTGATTTGTGTCTCTGCTTGACGACAACTCCTGACGTCGATTTTAATCACCTGATGAGCCCGTAGTTGCTCACGAGTTGGTTTGTTCTGGCGAAAGGGTTATAGCATTGGCAGCGATGCATGGACTAATGGGTCAGTGGGACATTCCCGCAGCGGCGCATGACTTTCTGGCACATAGCGTTCTTGAGAACCCACCGAGTTGTCCTCTGATGTTGCTACAGGATCCGGTGCTGCAGGAGCACGTATGTTCTTTCCAATTACTTAATTGGATGGCTGAACTGTTTTCGGATGATGACAGTGATTTCATGTTGGAAGCTGTTGCTGCATATTTTGCATATTCTACCCAATCATGAGATGCCTTGGAGACTTTCATTATTATGGCACGTGACTTATATTTTTGAGAAGTGCCCTTTCTTCTTATACACGTTTGGATTTATACGGCCTAGACATATATCCTTGTACTGCAAGAGGCCTTGCTGTGTAGTCTTTTGATAACATTTATTTGGCCACTGTAGGCAATTATACATTTTTTTTTTACATTTAGCTTAGCTCAATATTGTTGGACTCTGCTTTCATGTTATGCCTCTATTCTAGTATTGGCTTTCCTTTTTTGACCGTGCTCGGATCATTGGGGGGGTGTCATATAGATACTTCTTTATATATAATGTGTTAAGTTAGCATGAGCTGATTCCATGTTTAAACGCCATTTTTCCCTCGGCTTCAGTTTGCACACGACACATACTTGTTGTTGTAGCTTTCAACCTAGAATAGTGATGTGATTTATTTGAGAATAATGTGTTATTATTCTGATATCAGTTTTGCTTGGTACACTGTCTGAACAGTAAGTGCTGAACCCTCTAAGAATAACTCGATACAAGGTTGCTGGGAGGTCTGATCTTCGCACAGCATTAGACATAACAAATACATTTGCTGCCAACATTGGGCTCTAAGCGGGTTTAAGATAGAGTTACAGAAAATGCAAGAACACACTTGAAGATGCTTCGCATGGAGACAGCTATTAGCTGATGGTGTGACCCTCTCACCCTGACATTTAGAGGTATGGGCCCGCCCTGCTAACACCCAAAAGAGACCTTCATAATATAATATAATATGCTAAATAGGGAGGTGAGAAATAGGTGTTGTTAATTCCTATTCATTTAAGCATTATAATATGCTATCACCGTTCGCGTACTATTGACTAGTAACTATGCTGATAACTTTGATTCTTATAATCTGTTTGTTAGTATTGTATAAGATACTGCGTTTGAGAACATTGCATTGAATAATAAATATTTCAAATATGCACGTGTCCTCTTTACTCCAAGTTCTGGTTTGAAATGATTATAGAGCGAAAGAGTGTTCATGTGTTCCACGATACCTGAGGTAACATAAGTTCATGTTCTGGTTTGTCTAAGTCATTGGGAGTTTGTTATGACCAATGAGACACTGTAGCTAGTTCGGTAAGGGGATTTTGGATACTGAGGTGAGTTTTGGGTCACCCTAATTCACTAAGGTTCTAGATCTCTATGCACAGTTCTGTGGGAGAACGGAAACCCTGCTACAATCCTGCTGAGCGGTTGGGCCTGACCGCCCATATCGCGCCCACAACTGATTTCATTGACCCTGGTTGGAGGAGGAGGGGGGACCTTGCAAGACCTGGCGGAGAGTCTGGCCGGGGGGCTGGCAAGTAGAGAGCTGCGTCGCAACTGGCTCTTGGCACCAGAGTGCGCGGAACTGTACTCTTACGACTGGCCTGGGCATCATGGGCAAGGGAGATAAGACGCAAACAAAGCTTCCCTTTGATCTGCGTGGGGCGAAGGCCCCAGACCCACAGCGGACTGTGCAGCAGAACAGGAGCCCGGAGAGTACGATCTAATCGGACATCAAGGAGCTACAGGTCACTATGGAAAAGGGCCTACAGGACAGCATGACGTCGTTAGGCATAAAGATTGACTCCCTGGCCTATCGCATGGACCGGATGTCAGAGAGAGTGGATAAGCATGCGGAGAGGTTGGACATGTCGGATAGACGCTTGACTGAAGTGGTAGAGGCGCAAATGGAACTCGATAAAGACCGGAAACAAATTGGCAAGCTCTTACAGGTCATACAAGACAGGTGGGAAGATTTGGAAGCCCGCTCTAGGCGCTCTAATATACGCATCACAGGAGTTTCGGAGACGACGCAGACTGGAAAAATTGAGCTGTTTGTAGAGAAACTGTTGGTCACGCTACTGGGAGATGATGTCTTCTCGCCCATGTTCATAGTTGAGAGGGAGCACCGCTCGTTGGGCCCTCGTCCACGCCCGGGTGCTCCCCCGAGGCCAATTATCGCGAAAATGCTCAACTACAGGGACAGAGACACCACGCTGAGGGTGGCCAGGGAGAAGGGGAAACTACAGTTCGAGGGGGCTGCCATCTCCTTATATCCGGACTTCACCACGAAGGTGCAGGAGGAGCAAAGACACTTCGCCCCATATAAACAGCTCCGCGACCTAGGGTTGGACTACGCTATGCTGTATCCGGCGAAGCTAAGGATTAACAGACAGGGTCACTCACTTTTTCACCGACCCAAAAGACCTACAGAAGGCCCTAAAAACCTGGACTCAGGAGCAGAGAAACAGTCCCAGAAACCAAACCGGAGAGCAGGAACACACCAGTGGCCTAGATGAGCAGGAATAGGACTACAGCACCCTTTTACTTTTTTGTGGCCTAGCCGATGCATGGGTTGCAGCAAGGCCTGTGCTTTGGTGAGACGTGGGGCTTGGACGTGTGGAGCCTGCTGATCGCCGGACGGCTGAGAGGGGAGAGCACGCGGGGCGTGCACGCGATCTGGGATGTCCTGCAACTTGGTGAGATCTTTCCATGTTCTTTTCTCCTATAGACAGACTGGAGCCTTAACGTATCAGATATCGAGGGGGCTGGGGTCTCCTATACGCTAATGACAATTGCTGAGCTTGATCTCCGGAGGGAAGGGGGACTGGACGCACAGTTGTAGGGGGTTGCTGAAAGATGCACAATGGTTTACTGATTTTGGCTCACGTTGTAGGACACAGATGGGGTGATGGCGCTAGGAGCGAAACTGAGATACGCTTTCGTTAGCAATTGGTATTTGTTCTTGTCCTGGCGACCTCGGCCCCAGCGCTGTACGCACTAATGTGTCCCGAGTGGGACTCTTTGAGATCTTTGAGATGTTATGGAGGTGGGGGATGTATTTTCATGCAAGGCCGAGTTGGGGTTGGTCTTCTGTGGGAGGGGGGGGAGGGAGGACCTATGGGAGAGAGAAGTGTTATTGTATGAAGTTGTATGCATTTTGTCTTTTGTCTCCACACCTGCGACTGGCTCACTACAGAATGGTCCATGTTCACGGCCCACTATGCCACACGGTTCTCCACGATGGTCAGGTTAACCTGGATACACTGTGCCACGCACACTAATCGCGTTCTAACATAATGTCTAGTGCAACGGAAGTGCTGGAACATGCACAGACAGCTAATAGGCGCGCCCTCAACAGGGGGTTGAACGACTTCAGAAAGTTGAGAAAGGTGTTGGGCTACTTAAAAAGACACAAGATAGACTTGGCATTGCTACAGAAAACCCACCTGCCACTAACAAGTAGAATGCTACATAGCAGGGGACTAGAGGGAAATAAAGCTGCGGCCGCGTTCACTACCCACGCCAGGGGGGTCATCACATGGGTTAACCCGGGTTCGAAACTGCTGTTACACACGCTGAGTGCTGATCCAGAGGGTAGTTACGTCATAGTGTCTTGTAAGGGCATGGGACTAGACTTACTGGTTGTCAACGCATACGGTCCTAATTACGAGGCCCCAGAGCTTTACGAAGCACTAGCTGCAAAAATTAGTACATATTGCACGCCCCAGATACTGTGGGGGGGGGGGGCTTTAATTTGACATTAAACCCGGACGTGGACAGATCTACTGGACCGCCTCGCAGACCATCGGCATCTGCACAGATGCTAGCAGCCAGACTGTTAGTATTAGACATGGAAGATGTGTGGAGAAGCAGGAATACAGAGCCGGGAGGGTACACGCATTACTCGGCCTACCATGGTGTGCACACAAGAATAGATTATTGGTTTGCCACTGCGTGTATGAACCGCAGCATTAGGAACTGTACGATATTACCGCGTACACTGTCAGACCATTCCCCCATACTTTTAACACTGGAGTCCCCAGTGAGGAGCATTCCCCCTTTTACATGGCGCTTCCCGCCATATTCGCTCTTAGATACGGTTTTCCGCGGAGAACTGGCAGAGTCGATAGAATTATTTTTTTTTTAAAACGTTGGTTCGGTGGAGGACTTGCAAACTGTGTGGGAAGCGTTCAAAGTCTATATATTCGAGGCATTGCGATGTCTAAGCACTCTAGCGTCCTTAGGGCGATAAGACGCCGGTTGACGGAGCTAGAAAGACAATACAAGCCCTTGAGGAACAGCAGCGGAACAGACGAGATGTGGCCACGGAGGAGGGAATCAAAAGCCTCATAGTAGAGTACCATGAAGAGGCTGACAAGGAGGTTAAGCACATGGGCAAATATGCCGTCACACGCACATACGGAGAAGGTGAAAGACTTGGCTCGGTATTGGCTAACATCCTTAAAGGCAAGAGAGGGAAACCGCGTGTCACGGAAATGAAGAACATAGCGCCACCGATGAGGCGGATATAGCAATTCTCTTTAGAGATTATTATTCGCAGTTGTATTCCTCGAAGAGCGGAGACCTATCCGCTGAAATCCTAGACTACTTAGAGCACATAAAGCTGCCGTTCCTCACGAACTCTCAAAGGGAATTCCTCATGTACCCTATACAAAACGACGAAATCAGGGAAGCCCTAGCCTCAATGCGGTCGGGTAGCGCGCCCGGCATAGATGGTCTGACAGTAGACTTTTATAAAACATTTCTGGAGCAACTGCTGCCGCACATCTCCACTATGATGAGTGACATCTGCATTCAGGGGAGCATGCCGAGCTCCATGAGAGAGGCAATGATTGTCACTATACTTAAACCGAGTAAGGCACAGGACGAATGCGGATCATACCGACCGCTGTGATGGCTAAATGTGGATACTAAACTCTATGCCAAAGTACTGGTGACCAGACTAGCACTGCTGGCCCCTGAATTAGTGGCCCCAGAGCAAGCAGGGTTCATTCCTAGCAGGAATTTGACATACAATATAAGAACGGTACTAGGGACTATCCAACACGTGAAGCAGGACGTGACGGCAGCGGCTTTCTCCAGTATTGGGGTGTCTTTCATAGATTCACATGCTTGAATATTCCCCGTCGTCGGAGTGGGAGTCCCACGGTAAATAAAATAGCAATAAATGCTAAATATATAATAATATACAATAAATATATATATACATAATAAGGAAAAACCCAAAAAATGCATACAATAACCATCTGGTACCTAACCAAGAGTTTCCACATAGGAATGCATGGGGAAAAGAAGTTCCAATGCAGCCTATCCTTGTCATTATGTTAGTCCAAACTGCAGCCAATCAGGCGCCAGCAGCCCTCTAGAACCTTCTCCTCAGAGCTCAAGCCCTCAGATTTTCTACCGCACGTCGTGTGTAAGGGAGTCTCCCTGAGCTCTGCTCAGTTTTCTTCTTCAAGTGTTCCAGTTTCTTCCAAAATGTCTTCAAGTAAGAAATCTCTCTTCAGAGCGTGTTCCTCTTGTGGAAAGCTGAGATTATATCATGATGACCCACACAGTAAGTGTATTTACTGCCTTTACCCGGACCATGAAGTGGGTACCTGTAAACTCTGTAGAAAATTCTCAGAGAAAACTCAAAAGGACAGAGAAGGCCGTTTACTTGTCTGGCTTCAGAGGCTTAAAGACAAAGATAATGTAATTTCTGACGCTGAAAGCCTGGGGTCAGGCCGTTCTCAAGCAGCTTCTAAACGTGGTAGTGTGCAGGAGGTGCCTTCACCATTTCTTAAAAAGAGGAAAGTTTCCCTCACAATGGCCCCTGCGGTGTCTTCACCTTTGCCTACCACGTCTGGGCCCACGAGACAAAGCTCTCAGGCTCCTTCTGCTTCAAGGTCCAGTATTTCTGTGAGAAAAACGGATTTGCCGTCGACGACGGGAGTTTCTACTCCGTCGACGAGAATGGCTGTCTCTGGTTCCAAATCGACGACGACAGTCACAACGACGATGGCCTCTGGATCGTCGTCGGCCTTAGCGTCGACGTCTTCATCGTCGATGAGAGTGGTTCTCAGCTCTAAGACTGTGCCTTCTGTGATTCCTATTTCATCGTCATCGACGAAAAGAGCTCACTCGTCGACGACCCGGTCGTCGTCGACTAGAAGTGTGAAGGCTTTGACTCCGTCTACGCTCTCGTCGACGAGCGCACCGTCGACGGCTATCCCGTCGACGAGGGGACCTATTCCATCTGCTTCGTCGACGACCGTTCCGTCGACGATGATTCCGTCGACGATGACTCCGTCGACGATGATGCCGTCGACGATGGCTCCGTCGACGATGACTCCGTCGACGAAGATTCCGTCGACGATGACTCCGTCGACGATGACTCCGTCGACGAAGACATTGAAAGTAAAGGTTCCGTCGACGATGACTCCATCTATACCATTGAAGACTGCTCCGTCGACGGTCTCCTCGTCGACGATGGCATCCAAATCGATCCCATCGCAGAAGTCAATTGATGTCATGCCGTCAACGCGTACGCAGGACACTATTTCGACGCCGGCCTCTTCTTTTGTTACTATGCCTCTTTTGCCCTTGCAGTCCAGCAAACCACAGTTCGAGACTCTTACAGAGCAAGAGATGATTAATCCTCCATCTCCGCTGTTTGCGACTGATTCTGATCAAGAGTCTGATGGCCAAGCTCACAGTCTTTCGGACCTAAATATTAAGTGCCAAGAATTCAGTAATGACGAGGAAGATGTTTATGACCAACATCAAACAACTCACACTCAGATTCCAACTGCGATGTTGCCTATCTCCATGATATCAAACCTCCAAAGTATGTTGGAAGACTACAATCGGCGTTTCCCACCAACGCCACAGCTTACAACGGTCCCATCAGTAGTGAATCCGGTTTCTAACCCGGTTCTGGCTCCTCCTCAACCAGCGTCTCCTGTAACTGTTCACCGTACTACATCGGTTCGTGTTCACACTACCATCTATCCAGAGGATGATGATGACGAGAATCCTCCAGAGCGTGAAGATGGTGAAGTTTCTGAAGTAGATGAGGATGGTGAGGAACATTTGGCGGAGTGGGATGACTATCGTGCTCAAACACCATCTCCTTCTCAGGTGCCTGCAGCGGATTCTCCTCCAGTGGACATCGCAGGCTTCCACCAGTTAATGGATAGGGCAGCACAGCGTTTCAAATTGCCACGAGCACACCGAGAGGAAGATTGCTTCCTATACGATTTCAAAAACCAGCCCTTGAAACAGATCCACACAGTCCCGATTATAGATTTCATCTGGTCTGAAGGGGAGAAGATAATGAAGACGCCAAACTCTCTACCAGCGCAGCTGCCAAGGTTAGAGAAGAAATACAAAGCTCCTATAGGATCTCCAGCATGCCTTACAGGCCAACCTAAGCCCGACTCTGTCGTCACGCAGGCAGCTCAACGGGGTTCAAAGAATCCGGCATCTACGATCACTGCTCCTCCGGACCGTGAGGGCCGTCGCCTGGATGCTATTGGACGAAAATTTTCCTCCATGTCCTCTACAACAGTTCGAGTGGCCAACGCCATGGCCATTTTAGGCCGTTATGATCGTCAGGCTTGGGCTGATCTAGCCGCCTACATAGCGTTACTTCCAGATGTTTCCAAGGCAGAAGCACAGAAAATTCTGCAAGAAGGAGAGAGGACGGCAGAAGAACTTATCGATTGTGCAGTGGATGTAGCCTGCACCGGTTTTCGCCAGCTCGCTGGAGCAGCTGTTCTGCGTCGCCAGGGTTGGTTACGCTCGACTTCGTTTCGGCAGGAAGTTCAGGCACGAATCCTAGATATGCCATATGACGGTGAGTCATTATTTGGAGCGCATATTGATGAGGCGCTACAATCCATTAAAAAGGACACGGACACTGCACGTGCTTTGGGTACCCTTCAGTTTAGGAAACAGCCCTTTCGGGGTGCTCGAGGACGTGGCACTACGTCCACTTTTCGTGGAGGAAGCAGTCAATACCGGTCCTTCAACCAAGGTAACCAGCGTTACACCGGTAACCGCCAGCAGTCTTCCCGTCAGCAGCCTGTCAGGACTTACAGAGGGAAGTCTAATTTCAGAGGTCAATCCAACAAACGCCAATGACTCCTCTGTCGAACGAAGGATTGGAGTTCAAATCTCTCTGTTTGGTTCTCAATGGTCCTCCATTACTACGGACCGTTGGGCACTCGACATTGTGAAGAGAGGCCATGCATTGGAATTTGTCGAGGTACCTCCTCCAACGCCACCTTCCGGACCACCACCTCCACACCTCAAAGAACTTCGCCTTCTCCTTCAGAAGGGTGCGGTGGAAATTGTGCCAAAGTCGCAGAGAGGGAAGGGGTTTTATTCCCGTTTTTTCCTCGTCATCAAAAAGAACGGAGAATGGAGACCAATACTGGACTTGAGAGCACTCAATCATTATCTCAAGGACCAGACCTTCCGTATGCTCACGCTTACAGAGATCTTGCGTTTGCTCTCAGTCGGAGATTTCATGACTACCATCGATCTCCGGGACGCCTACTTCCATGTCCCAATTCTAGCGGCGCATCGCAAGTTCCTGCGTTTCAAGGTGGGGCACCTTCATTTCCAATTCCGGGTCCTTCCATTTGGCCTCCGTTCAGCCCCCCGAGTCTTTACAAAAATGTTGGCTCCGGTCATGGCTTTTCTTCGTCTTCAAGGCATCCAGATATTCCCATATCTCGACGACTGCCTTCTGAAATCACAATCCCGTGCACAACTTCTACATCATACTGCTATCTGCCAGACAGTATTCCGTTCCTTGGGTCTGTCCATCAATCTGGAGAAATCTCAATTGCAGCCAACAACTTGCAAAGATTTTCTAGGGGCAACGTTGGACACCACCCTGGCCAAAGCATTTGTCTCCCGGGAACGTCAACAGAGGATCCTCCGGCTAGTATCGCTACTTCTCGCAAAGAAGTGCGTTTCAGTCCGCTTGTTGAAGTCTTTTTTGGGGATGGCTTCGTCATGCATCGCTCTTGTCCCTCATTGCCGACTACGAGCGCGACCTATCCAACAGGCTCTGGACAAGCAGTGGCGTCAGGTCACCGGTTCCTTCAACGATCAGGTCTCCATCACCATTCCCATGAAAAAGGCGCTCAAATGGTGGGCACAACCACACCAACTAGCAGCAGGCACGTCTTTTCTGTCCAACACCCCAGATCTAACACTGACGACGGATGCCTCCCTGGAGGGCTGGGGAGCTCACCTCCAAGACCTGTCCGTGAAAGGGAAATGGACCTTCCATCAAAAGACCTGGCACATCAACAAGTTGGAGCTGATGGCTATCTTTCTAGCCCTGAAATCATTTCAACCAGTGCTGCAGGGAGAGTCAGTTCTAATACAAACGGACAACACGACCTGCATGCATTATATAAACAAGCAGGGCGGAACAAAGTCTCCGGTGTTGTCCCGCCTGGCAGAAGCGATTTGGGACTGGTCCATCAATCATCAAATCCAAATCACGGCAGTACATCTTCCGGGTTTGTCCAACCTCCTGGCGGACTCCCTCAGCAGATCTCGATCATCCAACCACGAGTGGGAACTCCACCAGCCAACACTCGATATGGTCTTTCACCGTTGGGGAAACCCTGCAATCGACCTCTTTGCGACTCCAGAGAACCGCAAATGCCCCGCTTACGCAAGCTGGCATCCCCACAAAGGGTCCCAAGGCAATGCCCTTCTGATGGATTGGTCGAATCTCTTCGCCTACGCTTTTCCTCCGATCCCTCTAGTGCCTCGCGTACTTTGGAAGATGCGGAGAGAGCCTTGTCACATCCTTCTGATTGCCCCCAGGTGGCCACGACAGGCGTGGTTCTCAGAGCTGCTACTCCTGTCTCAATGCAAACCCATTCTTCTTCATCCTCGAATGGATCTTCTCTCCATGAACAGGGGTCAAATCTACCATCCGGACCCCTCTTCCCTGAGCTTGTCAGCCTGGAACCTGAGCACTGTGAATTTGCACATCTAAGCATCCCTCAAGAGTGTCGTAACATCCTCGCTCAGGCCAGGGCTCCATCAACTATAAAAACCTATAAGTTGAAGTGGAAACGCTTTTGCCACTGGTGTGCAGACGCCGGGGTACATCCTTTGCGTGCCACGCCCGCTGAGCTCCTCCCTTTCTTTCTCCATCTGGCTCAGTCGGGTTTGTCACATGCAACTTTAAGAGTTTTTCTGGCGGCAATCTCACGCTTCCGCCATGATGGCTCCGCCTCCTTATGCTCATCCAGATTGATACGTCAGTTCTTCAAAGGACTTCTTCGGACTTTTCCACCAGTTCGACGTCCTCCTCCAGAGTGGCGCCTCAACATTGTCCTCTCACAATTAATGACTGCTCCGTTTGAGCCAATTCATAGCGCAGATCTCAAGTATGTCACCTGGAAGGTTGCGCTTTTACTCGCACTGACGTCCTCACGTCGAGTGAGTGATATGCATGCTTTCACAATTAAACAGCCATTTCTACAGTTCAAACCGGATTCTGTGCTTTTACGCACTAATCCTACTTTCCTTCCATAGGTGCCGTCAGACTTCCATATTAATGAGCCTGTTATACTGAAGTCTTTCTTTGCCAATCCGCAATCACCTGCGGAACAACGCCTGCACTCTTTGGACATTAAAAGATGTTTAAAGTTCTACATCAGCAGAACGGCCCAGTTCCGAAAATCAGATCAGCTCTTCGTGGCCTATGGCCGTTTTCAAAAAGGACGACCAGTCACCAAACCTACAGTAGCCCGCTGGGTGGCCTCGGCGATTGCTTTCTGCCATCAGAAAGCGGGAAAGCCTTTACAGTCTGCAGTGAGAGCCCACTCTACCAGGTCTGTGGCCTCTTCGACTGCACTCTTTGCCGGAGTTCCATTGCATCAGATTTGCAGAGCTGCCACGTGGTCCAGCAGGCACACGTTCACGAAGCACTACAATCTGGGTGCCATGGCCGAAGGGGATACCGCAGTGGGACAAGCTGTGCTCCGGAATCTTTTTCAATAAGGTGAGCCTCTGTTCTACCCTCCTCCTATGGTTTCCAGTCTTGTGCATGTCTTCTCTATGTATACATACAGTTTTATAACTTCCGTGACATGGATTTAATCCTGTTGATTTCACCTTTTGTGTATACATTGCATCCTGGAAACTTTGTGTACGGATACGGACTGCTTACTATTCTATATTCAAGCATGTGAATCTATGAAAGACACCCCAATACTGGAGAAGAACAATTGTTACTTACCTGTAAACAGGTGGTTCTCCAGTATTGGTGTCTTTCATAGATTCACATGCGACCCTCCCATCCTCCCCTCAGAGGCTCGCTTCTCCTCATAGACTCTGTGGTCACTCCTGTGCTACGAAAATCTGAGGGCTTGAGCTCTGAGGAGAAGGTTCTAGAGGGCTGCTGGCGCCTGATTGGCTGCAGTTTGGACTAACATAATGACAAGGATAGGCTGCATTGGAACTTCTTTTCCCCATGCATTCCTATGTGGAAACTCTTGGTTAGGTACCAGATGGTTATTGTATGCATTTTTTGGGTTTTTCCTTATTATGTATATATATATTTATTGTATATTATTATATATTTAGCATTTATTGCTATTTTATTTACCGTGGGACTCCCACTCCGACGACGGGGAATATTCAAGCATGTGAATCTATGAAAGACACCAATACTGGAGAACCACCTGTTTACAGGTAAGTAACAATTGTTCATCTTCCTTGACATGGAGAAAGCGTTCGGTGGAATGGACGTTTCTGTTACAAGTTCTGAGACGGATGGGAATTGGGGAGCCCTTTCTACAAATGGTTGGCGCCCTTTACCAAGGGCCCTCGGCTAGAGTTAGAGTCGGCAACGCGATCTCACAACCTCTCTATATAGGCAGAGGCACCCGCCAGGGATGTCCTATATCCCCATTGCTATATGCATTGGCGGCAGAGCCATTAGCCTGCGTCCTGAGAGAATACCATGACCGCAAGGGCATACGGTTTCCAACCTACAAAATAGTGGTGTCCATGTACGCTGATGACACGCTACTATACGTGCATGACCCCGCGACAAACCTCCCCCCGCCACTGAGAGAGGTTGTTCACTTTGGTGCACTCTCTGGCCTCAAAGTAAATTGGCCAAAATCAATTGTCTTCCCTCTCACGCCTGGGACTAAGCAGATGGAGACGGAATACCCCCTCCAGTGGTCCGAAGACCCGATTAGATATCTTGGTGTACAACTTCACACGGACCCGGACCTGCTCATTAGTCAAAACTATGGACGAGCGATTAGTAAGCTGGAGGATGATATAGCAATTTGGTGTAAATTGCCTCTCACTCTGATGGGCCGAATAGCCATCATGAAGATGGTGGTCCTGCCGCGATTTCTGTTCCTCTTCAATGCTCTCCCAATAGTGCTATCTAAGGCTTTTTTCCAGAGGCTGACGAGTCTCATGATCAGCCTGGCTTGGGCGGGGAAGCAGCCCAGGGTTAAGTGGTCGACACTCACACTGCCTTACGGCATGGGGGGTCTGGCAGCCCCGGGCCTAGGACTCTATTATAGAACTGCTCAGGCGTCGCACCTACATACTTGTCTTAACGGTGACAAGATGATCCCGCAGGTTCGCATGGAGCGTCTCTTTGCACACCCGCAGCCGCTCCTGGCCACGATCTGTATGCCCCTGAACCGCAGAACTGGAGTTTTAGACTACATAACTGCCACTAACCATGCATGGCACTCGCGTATACAACGGCAGGGGGGTGCGCTACTGTACTCACCAGATATGCCATTGGATTGGATGCTCTGGCTCTCCCCTATAGGTGAGAAGGGCGCCACGAGAGAGTTGGCAAAACTAGGCCTTCACTGAGCTGGCGACCTCTTTCAGGACGGGATGGCCAAAACCTGGGACCAGGTGAAGGGCGACTGCAGAGGAATATCTATACTGCAGCGCTTCCAGTTCCACAGGACTCGGAGTGCACTCTCTGAGCTACTGCGTCCGGACATGGCGGAGCCCCTAGACGTTCCTGAATTGTCTTATGTAATCAAGGCCAAGGAGCCCAGGAAGCTCCTCACAAATCTGTATAGAATTGCCAGGTCGCATGGAGAGCACCAGCTTATGAACGCAAGACTGGCATGGCAGAGAGACTAGGAAACCACGTTCGATGACTCGGTATGGCGGTACTGCTGCGAAAGCACGAAGCGGATATCGCTTAATGGCTAATCCATTTTAAATTCCTGCAAAGGGTGTACTATACCCCAGAGAGACTTTTTAGATACGGCCTGCGACAAACAGCAGAATGAGAGCGTTGTCATGCCGCTAATGCAGACTTCATGCACTTGGCATGGAATTGCCCGGGTATCCTGGAGAGACGTCTTTTCGGAAATGAGCAACATCCTGGAGGTGGACATGGCACCAGAACCGGGCTTGGCGCTCATTGGCAACTCCAAGCGGCTACCAGTTGTGATTCTGGATGCTGGATGAGAGGACCGGTCCCAACCAGAGATAGATGGGCGCGAGATATGTTGTACTGCAGTACCCAAGCGGAGACCTATAGTGAATTACTGCCCCCCAAGAGCCGCCCTAAAAACCTTTGGGCACTTTACCACACTTACATCAGTGGGAGGTAGCGAGAGGAATCGGTCAGCCCGGAGACGGGGACACAAAGTCAGCTAGCAGACAATGACCCAGAACCGTAGGGGAGGGATAGGCCACTGTAGACAGGACAGACATCCTAGAGGGGATAGCCTAGATAGAACGCAGACACAACGGGGGAACGCGTTGAGCGCAGGTGTGGCTGTGATACAGACCTGAATGTCATTATTGAAATTACACCTTTCTTATACACGGTGAGCGCACTGAGGGAAAGTGTGGGGGAGAGACAGGGCTAAGGAATGAGTTGGGAGTTAGTTTTAGGTTAGTTATTGTACGTACATACTTGTTATAAATCAATTCAGCAGAGTTGAGGGAAGGGAACGTAGGACAGTACGCTGGGAGAAAACAATGAAAAACTGTTTGACAACTGGACCCTATGGTTTTATTTAGCAGGGACTACTGTGCAGTGGGCTGCTTCTTCGAGGACTAAAACGCCGGACCCCGGGTTGTCGGCTAATGGGCTGGGTACGCATGTGTCCATTGTAGAAGTTGAAATGATTAGTTCGGGGCCCGCCCTTGAGGTTGTAGGCTCGAAGCTGTGTAACTGAAGTACGTGACAATAAATATATAAAAAAATAAATTAAAACAAAAAGATCAACAAGATTATCAGGAGATTTAGGGATGGAGTGAAAGAAAGAATCAATTTGTGCAGAAGAGGGATTGGATTCTGGGGTGTAAAGGGTAGAATAATATTGAACGAAACAATCAAGGATTTTAGCATCAGAGGACTGCAGCGTACCATAGGAGTCGGTAATGGATACAATTTTAGCTTTTTGTTGTTTAATTTTAAGATAATTTGCAAGTGACTTACCTGCCTTATTACACCCACCGTACATTTTAGCATTACATTTAAGAAGGTTATTGGAAGCGGAATCCCAAGAGTGTTTATTAAATTGCATCTTGGCTTCAAAAAGAGAAGACAATGTATTAGGAGAATTGGTAGTGAAATAGAGATGTTCCAGATGTTTGATTTGTTTAAGAATTTGGGTAGAATGAGCAATGGCTTTTTTCTTTTTACGGGATACATAATTGATAATACAACCTCTAGCGGCAGCTTTAAAGGCGTCCCAAATAAAGTGCAACTCAGAGGTGGAGTGAAGTTTAGTGTGAAAAAAGTCTTCCATGAACAACGAAAAGTGCTCAACAAACTGAGAATCTAGAAGGAGAGAATTATTGAAGGGCCTGCATGTAGTAGTGGGAGTAGGAGAGGGGTAATCCACGTCTAAAATAACAGGGGCGTGATCGGAAATGAGAATGGAACCTATTTCTGAATTGGTCATAAACTGAAAGGCATGTTGGGTGAGAAAAATGTAGTCAATACGGGAATTCGAGGCATGAACTGGAGAAAAAAAAGAAAACTCAAAAGAGTCAGGGTGGGATAGTCTCCAAGAGTCAATAAGGCCTCTGGAAGAAATTGCTCTATGAAAGGATTTTTGCATCTTGTTGGGAACATACTTGGTTTGCGATTTCCCGTCCAAAAAGGGATTCATCAGCTGATTGCAATCACCTCCCACAATTAAATTTTCTGTGGCATGGGAGGAGAGGAGCGTTGAAAAATCATTCCAAAAGGTGGGGCCGATACCATTAGGGCCATAAACATTGCAAAAAGGAAACTTAACATTGTTAACAGTACAATCCAAAAACAGCCATCAACCTTCAGTATTATGTAACTCATTCAGTAACTGAACATTCAATGATTTATGAAATAAAATAATAACACCATTTTTGTGAGTAACAGCTGGAGAGCAGAAAGCTGCTCCAACCCATTGTTTACGCAATGCAGACAAATCCTGTAGAGATAAATGTGTTTCTTGCAATAAAGCAACTTGACATTTCAGTCTTGCTAAATGAGAAAAAACACGTTGTTTTTTAATAGGATTTCGAAGTCCTTTGATGTTCCAGGAAATGATTCTACGACCAGTCATTTAAATAGAGAAGAAGAGAATAGGCAAAGGAGTAGAAAAGCATCAAAGAAATATAGAGAAGGAGCAAGAAAGCAGGAAAGAAGGATAGAAGAGAGTAGGGGACCGAAAGAAGTGTGGATAGAAAAAACATCAGTCCATATATGCACCATAAAGACAAAAGGTAAATAAATAGGGAAAGAGTTACCAAAAAGAAAGAGAAGGAAGTAATAAAGAGGGTAAGAAGAGAAACTAGGAATAGAGATAAGAAAGAGAAGAGAAAATAGAAAAAGAAGGGGAGATACATAGAAGGAAAAAAAGAAGAGGGAAAAAGTCCCCCAAAAAATGAAAGCAAAAAAAAGATGACAAAAAGCCAAATGGCTTCAGTCATGAAAGACATGCAAGTGAAAAACAATGGAGTGAGAGGCGGGCGGCGAAGACTAGACTACCGCACGAGCAGGAGACAGCACTAAAGTTACAATAGTCATGATGAGAGAAAAAAACAAAAGTAGTCTAAAAGAAGAGAACCAATGACCATTTGCAACCACAGAAGAACAGATGAAGGAGACTTACTAATAATTAGGAAGGAATGTCAGCGGGCTGGGTTGAACAATACAAACATCAGGGTAGCACGAAGAAGGGAAATATGCATTACAATTGCACAAAGGGAACCTATGACAAGAAGAGATAGTAAAAAGACATTACTACATAAGATTTAAAAAAAGGCAACAATTAACAATACCAAGCAACAGATAAAAATACAGAAAAATTAAGGTTTGCCGAGTTCCATGAGTTCATCTTTATGGGTGTGGATGAATTTCCGAAGGTCAGCCGGGTCATCGAAGCTGAAAGTGCGTTCCTTATAGGTCACTTTGAAGAAACACAGGTGTATGAGACCGTATCGGGCATTCATCGAGCGAAGCATAGGTCTCAAATCCAGGAATTCTTTCAGTCGAGCAACAGTTGCTTTGGAAACATCCTGAGTGAAAAAAACCTTAAGTCCAGACCATAATAACTGCTTGTGTTGTTTAGCATTCTGAAGAATCATCATGAGGTCTAAATATAGGAGGAAATATGCAATGATCCCTCTGGGCTTTGAAGTAGTAGACAAATTCTTCGGACCTAGACGGTGAGCTCTTTGAATGTTAACATCTAAGTGTTTAGGGATACCAGTAATAGGAAGGACTTGAGTCTTCAAAAATTGGATGATGTCTGATCCTTCAGAATCTTCCGGAACACCATAAATTCGGAGATTATTACGTCGATTACGATTTTCCAAATCTTCCGAAGTTTTCTTGAGTTGTTCCACCTCCTTGGTTAAACTTGTAACCTTGGCAACAACATCCTGAGCATCACTGATCTTTTGCTCCACATCCGTCAGCCTCATATCTAGACTAGACCATTTGTCGTCTAACCTCTGAAGAGTCATGGCTGTATCTGACATAAAAGGGGGAATAAGGCATAATTCTTACATTATGTCTTCCAGTGTGACAGGGAGCGGAGATTTAGATGGGGATGGAGGGTCTTTTTTAAGCTGCTTACTAGTTGCAGGGTCTTTACGTATGCTAGAAGCATTACCATGCGCTTTAGTGGTGTAAGAGGACTCCATATTGAGTAAAGAAGCTCAGAGTAATGGCAAGAAATAAACAATAGGAGTTCAATATTATCAACAACAGTTAGAGTTGACAAAGATGAAAATATTGCCAAGAAATCAGCAATTACAGCATTGGATAGGTGAAAGCAGCTGCTATTGAATTGAGGATCCCAGAGATGAGGGAATATAAAAATGATGCCCAAACGTGAGAAAAAGATAAAAGGAAAAAAAAGTGTTTCCTCACCCAGATAAATGAGAGAATGAGAAGGAAAGCATGACTTGATTGTGTGAATAGAAGCTCGTAGACAAAAGGCAGCGCACTGCAAAACACAGCCACAGAACATTGAAGAAACTAGAGGATGATTGACGTATTCTCCGCTTTCTCCTCACCTCAGCTACGTGCTCATGACTGGCCTTAATTTTTTTTTGCGCTTCGCTGATTTCACTTAGGTTTCTGCCATGAATAGTCTCCTCACTGAATAAAATATACTGGGTAATAGGCAGAAACGCATGAATTCCCCTCGGGTATTGTCAGCATGTGGCAGCAGAGTGTTGAATTTCAGAAGTGGACTGACATTAATTAAAACCTCTTTAACTTCCTCACATTACTTCAGTCCTTTATAGTTCCAGTTTAACAGGAAGCATTCAGAAAGGAAAAAACCGTGCTGAAAATAGTTTCCATCTGAAAAGCCAGCCGCAGTAATTTTATAGTCTCCTCAAGGGCTCCAGTCACCCAAAATAAAGCAAATATAACTTCTTATTTTTGTGAATGATTGGAGTTTGTATAAGGGTTAATGCTACATGACAGGAAGATAAAAGTTTTAAATAGCACACTCACGTTACCTCAGTAGCACTGCAGAGAAGTTGAAGCCCTCATATACAATGTTTCTTTTAATTCCTAAACTCCACAATTTCTACTGAGGGAAATACTGAAGATGTGTAAATCACCACATTAGCACAGAGTTCAGGAGGCAGCAGGCAGCCTTTTGTTACAGCGTATGAAGCGCTGAATGTTTAAGCCATAAATCAGCTGGAACTACTCTCCAGTCAAATAGAAGTAGTTGTCTCACCTCCAGCCTTTCCGGTCTTCAGCGCTGCTCACACAGTCTGTGAGGTGATTTTGCCTTCCGGTATGAAGGGAGTTAATTGCGGAAGCTGAAGCGCGCAGAAGGGGCTGACATTCTGAATAAAATTAACACTACCTTTTCCCTAGACCTTCCGTTGTCAGCAGAGCAGTTCAGACGCTGCTCCAATATCGCAGAAGAGCCACTGTCATTGTCTGGAGCTCCCCCACAGCACGGAGTTCCGGATCTAAGCGGCCATCTTCTCGCGTGGCCAGCCCACGCCCCCAGCTCATTTTAAAAAGAATATTTAAATAAACAACAATGCTATATTCAATAAGATTTTTTTTAAAGTCACATAGATGTACATTAAGTATTTTTACATGACATACATTTTTGGTGGCAGAAATAAAGTACATTTATACTTTTTCCCCAATCTTTCATTTATAAATGTTTTTTACATTTGCACTGATATAATTATATCTACCACATACTTCTTTAAAATGGTGCTCACCCATTGGTAGATACATAAATCATTTTTACAAGAATCTGTAACATTAACATAAAAATTACAACCATATGCTTGTATAACGGATAATATGATAACCATTTTAATTGTTATAACCATTTTTTATCTAGAAATACAAATAAAGTATTACTTTTTTACATGATGCAGCTCTGTTAGATTATAGGACAGATATTAATAGGTTGACGATTACAATATCTAAATAAAATCATCTTTTGTAAATAAAACTTTGTGTAAGAACAAATACATTTTAATTAAAACAACTTGGCAAAATGGTTTAATGGGAATTTCACTTTTAATTCAAAATGACTTGTTCAATTGATATCTTTTTAATACATTTTGGGAGAGACTTATTTTCAAACCTGCTTCTTTAATGTATAAAATTGTGTACTCTTGTAAATAAAACATTTACATTTTTTAAAGGAAGAGCGTTACTTTCATATGTTAATTGTGTATTTTTTGGCCCTTATGTTTTGTTTATGGAAAAATGAAACGTTTGATCTAAAATTATTTATTGAGAAAATGAAAAAAAGGGTATGCTTAAATTTATCTACTACGGCTTCAAGTCCTATCTCGTTTTTTTATTTTACATACGCCTGCGCAGTTTTATTACTGGCGAGATTAATTCTACGGCCTTTTAAAGATTATCGCAGTAAATTTACAAAGATGATAAAAAACGTTTGTATGTGCTAATTTTATTTTCCATATCCAATTTATGTTGCCTATAATAAGGAAATTGTACAGAAAAAAAGGTGTTTAATTGTTTCTAACCATTTAACTAACTTTGATTGGCTGTTTATAATTATAGCGCTCAAGGAACTGGGAATGTATGAAGAGTTGTGCATTATTATGAAACAGCTTGTCAAACCTACCAATTTATGGCTATGGTATGAAGCGCTTTGGTTATATATTTTTGAAAAGAGAATGGAAAGTGGATATGCACATCTTGTCTGAGGGATTTAAAAATCTAAAAAACAAATAAAGCTTCTACTTACTTTTTTCCCCTGAGGGAACAATTTTAGATAATGAATCTTTTGAAAAATCTCAAAAGTATGGTAAAACATTAAATATGAAAATAAACAGTAGCTATAGGCCCGAATGTTCTTTGATACCACGTGTAAGAGGAATAAATGAAATTTATGGAGAACTTAAAAATGAAATAGAGGCTGTCATCGATGTAACAGTTTGTATCACACCATATAAAAGATATTTAGCTGATTACTATAATAAGGATATTCTCTTTAGTAATAAAAAGAAACCTCGATTTTATTTAATTTTTGATGCGTATAATAAGGAAATGAATTCAACTTGGTTGTATACAATTTTTTACATAAAGGACAAAATTCTATCTAACATGGTTTATAATGCTGATGAAATGGAGAATATAATTCAGAAAAGGGGGTGGTGATGGACAGAGTATCTGAATTAAGCAGAACACTCCTATCCAGTCAACAGATCAGGGCTGGATCCATCACCGTTTTTTAGCTCACTGCACCATCCCAGTTCAGAACCTGGCTACATGCAAATTAGTCTGTCCCTGGCCCAATGCATCATGGGAACAGGGCAGACCAAACTACCAATCCAATTCTTTTACTGGAAAGGAAACAAGCTTCCGGGGACCGGTTTCTGGCATTACAGCAGTCTTCGGTCCGGCTTGAATCCTGATGGTGCAGTGAGCAAGGGACTCACATCCGAGCATACCCTTCCACACTTGTGGTGGCCAAAACGATTCAGAAAAGGGGGTGGTGATGGACAGAGTATCTGAATTAAGCAGAACACTCCTACCCAGTCAACAGATCAGGACTTGATCCATCACCGTTTTTTAGCTCACTGCACCATCCCAGTTCAGAACCTGGCTACATGCAAATTAGTCTGTCCCTGGCCCAATGCATCATGGGAACAGGGCAGACCAAACTACCAAGCCAATTCTTTTACTGGAAAGGAAACAAGCTTCCGGGGACCGGTTTCTGGCATTACAGCCGTCTTCGGCCCGGCTTGCTTGAATCCTGATGGTGCGGTGAGCAAGGGACTCACATCTGAGCATACCCTTCCACACTGGTGGGGCCAAAACGATTCAGAAAATGGAGAAGATAAGCTGCTTATCTGACTTTGTTAATTGTTTTACAAAATTTTACAAGAAGAAATTTCATGCGTTTGAAAAAGAGATATGGACAGAAACGTTTTATTATAATGATCAAATTTTTATTTTTATTTCATCCATTAATCTTTGTTTTTTATAGGATTTTTATAAAATAAAGGTTACATTTGATACCGGTCGTTTTTAACTTTTGAAACAAAAAAATGTTTTTTTTTACACTTTAATTTATCATTTTATCGAATAAATATATGTAGGACATTTTTTGCTCATAATTGTAGATTTTTAAACATTTGATTAATATTTTCAGTTTGAGTAACACTTGATTGTATGTTTGTTTATCTGTTCTAATTCTATTTATTTTAAAACCCTGTGTTATACTTCAAATTCATATTCATTGAAATATAATATTTTATTGTTTTGTAATAATACATTTTTGATAAATAGTACTCTGTTAAATGATATTTTACATAAAAGCCGTTTTGTTCAATAACTTTATTAAAAGCAAAATATTAAAATGAATATAATGACTTTAGATCATAAATAATCTTAAAAAAATACACACATGTGTAAATACGTTTTTTTTAAAAAAATTTGCGATCTTTTAAGAACCTTACCAAAAAACGATATGGAGTTACATTTAAGATATTTTTTTACACTCAATTACTTTCCATTCGTGCACCCAACAATATTTGTAAAATGTGTTTTCAAATTTTTTTTTATATGAAGCAGGCTTTATGCTTTATTTAAGTAACACATCATTTTTATCATTCCTTCTTCCAAAATCAACCCTACCCTCTCAAACTTGCCTCCTGTCGTGCACTAGCACCTATCATAGCATCCCTGAACTAATAGCTGACAAAGTCTATGATAAACTTGCCAGATTTTACTTTCTAGGGATCTAAGGAATATTTATTTATTTATTATTTTTGTTGTCCTCCTATGCCACCAAGGTTTTACGTGTACAATCGATAGATTTACAAGCCACATGCTGCCTCAGTATATTCCAACTGGTAGGGACAAACATGGAAAGCAGACCTCATCCCTCAGCACTATTGCTCGATACACCCACGATCGCCAGACCAAGCCCATACGGAGGATTCAGGAGTTCAGCCAGAGTGCCAAAAGAAGTACCAGAACACAGCTTTACCCAGGAGTGGGATAGATGGCTTAATCATTGGACCTGGGGGAAAAAAACATCTTCTCAATGATCCCATTTCAGGAGATAGCAGAAAAATCTTATATCTGGATTCCCAACTCTAGTCAAGTCCAACTTGTAGACCTGCAAGGCGGAAGCACACCAGTCATTGATAGAAGGGGATGAAGAGTCCTTCCACTTCCTGCATATCTCCCTCCTGGCAAGCAAAATGGCATAAAAGACCAAATTCTTCGCCAAAGCAGGAACCCCTTCTAAGATTACAAAAATCACCAAAGGGAGATTTAACACAATATTGGAGCCTATAGATGCTGAGAGAAGCTTACTTATGTCCTCCCAAAAGAGGAACAGGCGAGGACACTCATAGAATATGTGGATGTCCGAGGCGGCCAACAGCCCGCATTTAGTACACGCCACCATAGACCCCTGGGTGAATTTGGAGAGTCGAAGGGGAGAGTAGTAAGCTCTGAATAGTAAAAATGTGGTTCCTGCTCAACCACGCAGGTTTCACAATATCCCACATCATTCTACATGACGTATCCCAAAGGTCCTGCAGATTAGAATTGCTCATGTGTGACAACCAAAGCTCATCTGGTAACAAGAATACTCCATCCATCTCCTCCAAAATCAAGTTATACCAAGATGAGATCTCCTTCTTAGTAGGGGGTTTATCAATTAAGAGAGCTATAAGAGAGCTATAACCACCTATGGGGAATTTACTTCCAATAAAGGGCTGTGCAGTGTAAGAGCGGAACCAGCTAGATATTTGCAAGTATTTTAGCCTAGCCAGATTTGGGCCAATTTTATTACTTAAACACTCCCAAGATAGCAGCTCCCCCTCGACAAATAGTTCTCCCCAAACCATCACCCCTGCTTCTCTAATAGGTACTGCAAGCAAATCTCCCAACCAGGGCGGACTGTCGGGCAAATCCCATAAAGGTGTCCTGCTACTATAGTACCCAATTTTAATAGATTTAGATAGTTGAGCCCAAATTCTTACCATTCCTAGCAAGATCTTCAATTTGATTTTTTTAAAGAACTTGGGGGCATATTATCAAGCCTGTGCGCTAAAATTATCGCCGCTTTATCGGCCGAAAACGGCCGATAAAGCGGCGATAATGGGCTTGATAATATGCTCTGTGGAATTCTAATCGAAGCCCATGTTAGATGTCTTCACATCTAACATGTGCTTCGATTGGAATTCCATAGAGCATATTATTAAGCCCATTATCGCCGCTTTATCGGCCGTTTTTCGGCCGATAAAGCGGCGATAATTTTAGCGCACAGGCTTGATAATATGCCCCTTGGGATCTCCAAATTTTAATAGGAAACCGGACTGGCTAACCCGCTCTCCTTTGAGCAAAGTAGAGTACAGTGTCCCTACCCCATACTCCAATGGTTTCTTTAATAGCATTCTGGCATGAGATAGCTGGAACGCCCAGGCATACACTTGGATGTCCGGGGCAGCCGGCCCCCCCTTTTCCCTTAGCCTCCTGAGCTTTTTCCACGAGATTCTTGGAAAATGTTTATTCCAAATAAAGGTGTTGATTTCGGCCTAAAGTTTTTTAATAGAAGAAAGATCAAAATATAAAGGGACAGTATTGAATAGAAACGAAATCTTAGGCAAAATGGACATTTTGACCAAGTTAGCCCTTCCCAAAAATGACAATGGAAGGTGTGCCCAAGACTGAAGTAGCTTACGGCAATCTTTAGCTACCTTGGCAAAATTGGTTGTGGCGATCTGGTCTATGTCCCCTACAATTTCTAGGCCCAGATACCTCGTATTGTTTCCTGGCCGAATGCCAGAGCTAAATAGGCTCTGATCCATGCTCCAGGTCATCATCTCGGTCTTTGTGGCATTGATCTCATAGCCGGACACTCTCCAAATTCCGAGGCGAGATTAAATATTACAGGCAGGGCCATATGAGCATCAGACGTAAAAATGAGGATATCATCCGCGTATAGGGCCACCTTTCTCTCCCAACCCCTATACGTGAACGCCTTGATGTTAACATTGTCCCTCAGACATTGGGCAAAAGGTTCAGCGTATAGATCGAACAGGAGTGGGGAGAGCGGGAAGCCCTGACGTGTACCCCTCGAGATGTTAAAGGGATCCGATAAACCGCCGTTGACCAGAACACATGCAGTAGGGTTCTGATATAAAAGACCAATTGCCCGGCGAAACCCTCCTCCCACATTGAACTTTGCCAAGGCCTCCGACAGGCACAACCAATTGACCCTGTCGAAGGCCTTGGTGGCATCCAGGGTAAGAACCGCCATGGGGAGGGACTCCAAAACTGCCAGGTCAATAGCCCCTATTAAATCAAAGGTAAATTCATATAACTGCCGCCCCTTGACAAATCCCTTCTGATCCGGGTGTAAGATGTTGGGGGTGACACAAGCTAATCTATTTTCAAGAATTGAAGCAAATATTTTGTAGTCTACGTTTAAAATAGAAATTGGCCTATGTGAGACACATGCTGTAGATGGCTTTCCAGGTTTTAGAACTACAGTTATGGACGCACTGTCCCATGACATTGGAGGACACCCACCATCCAGTAAAATCTGATTAAATAATACTACTAGGAAGGAGACAAGTTCCTGCTCCAATACTTTGAAAATTTCGGCCGGTAGGCCGTCTGTACCAGACGCCTTCCCCTTCTTGGCATTATGTATGGCTTTTCTCACTTCGTTCTCCAAAATTTCACTATCTAGCATCTCGCTTTGTTCAGCCGATAGGGCTGGGAGAATGATCTTACTAAGCCAATCTTTAATAATATCTGGGTTGATGTTATTATCCTCGCAGTAGATACTCTGAAAGAAATCTCTGAAGGCAGATCTAATGTCCACATCTAGAGAGAGTGGGACGTCATTGACTTTAATTAGCTCAATGTTATTTCGGACCCGGTCCGTTTTAGCTTTCCATGCCAATAACTTCCCCACTCCTTCCCCATGCTGGAAGTGAGTGAGTTTATTGGCCTCCCGCCTTTCTTGTATCCGCTGATTTAGGATCGAGGCCAGATGGCCCTTTAAAGAAAGTAATCTTTCCCACAAAGGTAACAGGACAGCGTCAGTGGAGGTGGAATCAGCATCTATATCTTGCTGAGTCTTAACAATATTTGCCTCCACTGAGGTCACGGCCTCTCTATATTCCCTCCTCCTGTAAGACATTTTATTTGTAATAAGGCCTCTCAAAAACGCTTTGAGGGAATCCCACACTACTCCTATGCCTGCCGTCCAAACGTTTATGTTTAGAAAGTGACTAACCTCAGACTTGAGAAATAATACATCGTCTGGATGGGAGAGCAGAGAGCGATCAAAAGACCAACTCCTAGCCGGCACCGCCAGCAGTGATGTAAGTTCCATTACTACTGCAGAGTGATCGGATAGATGAAGTGGGAGGTATTTAATGTCTTTAACAAGATCAACTAGCGTATGGTTAATTAATACAAAATCGTTTCTGGACTGGTGGTGATCTTTATAGTTTCTGAAAGAGACACCCTGCTGATCACCTGCCCTTAACCTCCAAATGTCGACATAACCATACTGCTTCATTGCATTTAGCAAAAAAGACCTTGATTTTGATGGAATTCGGGGTAGACTATTGTGCGATTTGTCCAAAATCGGGTCTAACACAATATTAAAGTCGCCAGCAAAAATTACAGGCTCGGGGAAAGACAGGAGATGGGAGAAGATTGCCTCCAAGGATGACAAGTCATCTTGGTTGGGGCCATAGTACCCTACCATAGTGATTTGAGTGCCCATAATGGAAAGAGAGGCAATAACCCATCTCACGGCTGGATCGACCTTAGATTCTCACACCCTCGCCTTAAGTTGTTATTTAAAGATAAGCGATACCCCTCTACAAGTCAAAGACCGAGAGGTAGAAATTGCAAAGTCGATCCACTTGTTCTCCCTAACTAAAGCATCGATTTCAGCCTGGATCAAATGTGTCTCTTGCAAGATGATGACCTATGCCTCAGAGTCCCGAAGATACTGTAACAATTTTCTGGCCCTAGGTTTAGTACGCAGGCCGTTCACGTTCCAAGATATTATCTTTATACCTGCCATAGACATACACCCTGACCACTACTCCTGACGCCACCCAGCCTTACTTGGAGAAAAAGACCATCTTTCGTCCGACCTACCCTTATACCAAGTGACAGCATATCAAAATTTGTCTCATACACAACATAGTGCAATAGAACACAGCCTTGGCAAATGAGAAATTTTTTATGAAATTTTAACCCACCCCCCCTAACCGGTGACCCCCCCCTGACCACCGACCCCCTCCCATGGAGAACCCTTGGTGTATCTAACCGGATCAGGTCCAGTAGATGGCACCACACCTCAAGCTCCCGCAACTCCACCCGACCCCTGAGACGAGTTTTCTCCCCCAAATAACCGAATGTGTGTGAGTGTATGCATTCAAAAAAGAAAAAGAAATTTATATATATATATTTTTAATGTTATTATGGAGATTAATTAATTTAATTTCACCTATTAATTAATGGAGATTGTCAAATTTTCCATACCTACAATTAGTAATCAAAACCCTTCATTGACCTGTATGATTCGGGAACCATATCTTATTAACCCTCTGCCTTATTGCCCAGATCTAAAAGGAGCTCATCAGCAGCCTGCACTGACCTGATGTTGAACATCTTATTGTTAAACATCACCTTTATGGTGGCCGGAAACAAAAGCTGAGTAGTAGCACCCAGCTTCCTAAAAGCATCCAGCCTCCTGCCAAACTCCCACTGCTTCTCAAGCGTGGCCCTAGAAAGATCTGACCTGATCAGAAAGGTAAACCCCTTACCGGGAAGAGACTTTTGTTTTAGAGCCAAGTTTAAGATCTGCTCTTTGAGGGCATAAGTATGAAAATTGACAAGAATTTTGCGAGGCTTGGATCTTTGTGGGTTCCTCCTAAACGGTTCTCTGTGGACCCTTTGAATGTCGGTGTCCAACTCCTCTGGGGTTTGGTCCAGACATAGCGACTCCTTCAATAATTGCACCACAAATGTTTGGACATCAGACCCTTCAAACCCTTCCTGTACATTAAGTATTCGAATGTTAGATCTTCTGGCATTATTCTCCAGCACCTCCATCCTGTCTAGAAGGGCCTGATCCTCTTTCCTCAATTTAGCTATATCTTCCTTAGCCTTATCCAAATGGATAGACATTCCAGCTTCCCCATCCTTGAAGTTAACCCGATCTTATTATCTAGGGACTCGCAATAATTCCGAATCGCCATCTGAATGGCTGAGGACTCCTCAAACCCTCTTTTTATGTCACGGGACAAAGTAAAGAACATTGCCTGTAAAGAGGCTGCAGACACTGTACCCGCTACATCAAGACTAGGAGCCAGAATCTGCTGTTGATCATGAACAGGGGGCAAAACTTCTACCTCATCGCCACCCATCTCCATGCCCCCAATTCCCACTGGAACTGGGACACAGACTAACATTGTCCCCTGCCCCTTCTCCCGCCAAAATATGGCTCCCTGCCCCCTGCAGCTCTCGTACTGATGCCCCAATCGAGCCCCCAGCTAGTCCCATCTCCGTAGATGGAGTTGAAGGTGAAGGTGGAGTTGAAGCTAGAGCCTGAACGGACTGCTGCGGAGGTACTAGAATCAGGAACGATCACAGGGCCCAGATCACCTTCGGGAAAGCAGTGAGAAGCAGAGTCCCGGGCAGGAATGTCTAAAACAGGCATGTCTCTGATACTGGACTCTGATATTGTCAAAGAGGTAGACACGCCCTGGGCTTCCGATAGGCGAAGAACCTGTGGTACTACTTTAAAATATGACCGCAGGGATGGCGTTATTTTAGAGCCCACATCAAGCGCTGCATTAACATCACTTTTCAGTTTTGCCTTACCCCTAACCCCATTAGCCCTTACACACTTTGCCTTAATTTCCACTGACAAATAAGAAGAGGCTCTCTTACCTCTAGGTGGTGAGGAGCTGTTGTGGGCCAATTTTACAGTAGGGGTAGGGGCAAGCTCCCTCGAGTGTGCCTTAACAGGGACCTTACCTCTTTTACTAGCCCCTCTGCCCTTGCCTTTCTGCTGCTGCTGCTGTACCGGCTTACTTCCCTCTACGGAGTCCTCCGACGCCCCTTCCACCCAGCCTTCCGCCTTCTTACCACCCTCAAAATCTTCCGTAACCACAGAGACCTCTTCGCCCTCACTGCGTCCCGGTAAGTGGACTCAAGACACCGAGCCTGAGCCTGGGAATGAGCAGGAACAGGGACGCCACATGAAGCGCGCACCAGACAGCGTGCCCTTCTGCTACGCCGCAGCTCCAGGGCAGCCGCGGACCACAACCTCAGGACCGCTGGTACTCCCGTGGGCTCAGGAGCAGAAACGAACACCGCGCCACTGCCGCTTCCGACGGTAAGAGTACTAACCACGCCGAGGGCTCCTGTCATAGAAAGGGAGAACAGACCTACGAGGTAATCCAGAGGAAGCCCGAACAAATACTCAGTTTCCTTCTTTATTCTCTTTTTTCTCCACTAACGTTGCAACATTGCAGACACCGCAATAGGGAAAATTCATCCAGCGTTCATACGGGCTTTACAGGCATCAGGCGGAGAGGAGCGGGAGCTTGATTCCCGGAGCGCCACGGCAGCTCAGCCGACTGCCGCCATGTTCTCCCATGTGACAACCTGTCGAGGATGTAAGGAATATTGTTGTGTTTAAGTAAAATACGTTTTTTTCTTATCATAGCCAACTGGCCTTTGGTTCAAAATGTGGTTTATTTTCGTAAGAAGTGTCGAGGTGTGCCATGTGATTGAATAAAGCTTGCTTAAAAAAGGAGTCAAGGTGTGTATTTTTACTTGGGTCCACCTGGGATTTAGATTATGCCATACAGCACCATATAGTATGGTCTTACGTCTATTATGGAGATCGCTGCTCACTATTAAGAATTAACAGTTCTCATTCGCTAAACACACCTCGCTACCACACAATCTCTTTGGGATAAGACCTTTAAATGCTTTTCCACTAAATCTTGTGTTTAGAGGGATTCGAACACAAGGCCTTCAAGAGCGGTATATTAGTCTGACCACTCAACCACTGGGTATTTCTTCAAATAATGAACTTGATCAAAATACCCTTTTCATGGAATCCAAATCGATAATTGAACTACTTAATGAGTCTAAATCCAAATACTTCTGGAAATATAACATCAAAAAAATTAATGAGTTGAAACAAGGATGCAATACAATAAAAAGAGAAATGGAAAAAATACAAGAATCGATTGAAGAAGGCGAAATAACAGAAGAAATATCAAAAAAATATATTTTCTTAAAAAGCATCTATGATTTTTACATAAGAGTGAGAAGAAGCTATGAATTCAACAGATACTTGAAAATATAGCAAAGTTGTATAACGAATGATAATAGTCTGAGTGCATTTTATAATAAAAATGAAACAGAACACTTAACTCTGGATGGGGATGGGGATGAAATCTATTAACTAAAAGCCAACAGATACTATTTTATGAAAAAAAGTACTATTAAACATTTATTGAACACTGAATTGATAAAAATAATTTAAATATTTAAGTTTTATTGGTACATATGGCTATGAAATCACTAAACAAATGCTACTCAATTTTTATATTTTTCTCGCTTGAATGGTTATTTCACAATCCTTTAATTTTCCTATAAAAAATGAAAACAAAAAGAACGGTTATTAAGGTTTCGCTTGTTTTCAACTTACAAGTTACCATACGGACTTTTGATACATAACAATAAAAACCTCTGGTTGAAAACTACAAAACTATTGATTTATGAATATCCAAACAGTCAAAAAACATTTTAACAAAAACCCGCTCAAAATTCAAGATATATGGTGGTAAAATATATTGTTTCTTGTTTATGCCAATGCAGTTGATGAAGATAAGCTTCTTGCATATAAGTTTATCAGCACAACGGATGACATTTTTTTTAAACGAGTAGAACATTTTTATTGTTGAATATTTCAAGAAAATAGACATTTTTCGTTTGTTGTTGTATTATAATAACAGAATTGAAGAGCTAAAACTCAAGAATGATTATAAGATAAGACATTTTGTATTAATAGAAAGAAAAGAATCTCTTGAGAATACATGGAAAATACGATGAATCGGATAGAAATGAAGACTTATTAGATTTCACTAAAGAGATTGAAGATGAATCGTGCTTTTATAACTATAAATATAGAATAAAAGCTTACAATTTACCGCATTTAAAAGTACAGACGAAGAAAAAGGTAAAATTATATGATGCCGATACAGATCCTATAAATGATATAGGCGACGTTTTGGTATATAAAGATTATAAAAGATTGTACATTTGCACAGTTTAATAAAAGCTTTCTTTTTCTCGTAAACTTGGATGGAATAGTTTTGATATATAAAAATATAATAGTTCTTAAAAAAGAAGAGAATGTTATTGCTGGTAGTATTAAAAAGATTAATTATTAGACCTGTTTTTTATTCTTAGCCTATTTCACGAATATGGTTTTGTGACAGAACAAAAGAAAACATACTTGGAATCATTTGAAAACAAATTTTTGAAAAAAATACAAATGTACAAATTGGAAAAGGTTGTTAAAAGTTTAATGCTATCTAATTACCTTACATTTGTCGAGTCATTTTTGGATGATTTATTCTCTTTGAATACATTTGAATCTGAATCTTTCTATTTAAATTTGTTTTGTGGACTTGATGATAGCAATAGAAATTACCTTAAAAGGTTTAATGTAAAAGTTACCAGAGCGGAGAATATCTATAAAAATATTCTTTATTTTCCAGAAGTAATTGATAATTTTGTAAAGATTTCACGGATTCAAAAAAAGGAATACTATATCACCGGGTTAATTAATTACTATAAAACACAGAAATGTACTGCCAAGCTTTGAGAATTACGGATTTACTTAACAGTTTTTATCTTTACAGTGAATGTATGAATGAGAAAATTAATGTGTTTAATGATATCAAAGAACTAATTGACGTAGAAAAAAATATCACACATTTTATCAAAGACTTTTACTTAAATAAGTTTTAGCGATGACTTATTAAAAAAAGTTGATTTAATTAATTTAAAATTTGAACACACACAATTTTGGTATATACGTGTAATTACAATTGGTTTTTAATTTTACATTTTTTAAACAAAAATGGTTTTATTTATAAAAATACCTTAATAAACATAGTAGCTCAACTATTTCTGTGGTTGATATTAATAATTACAGCCATAGATTCTGGATTGTCTGTTATACAGTTATAAAACTGAATTAAGTTTGTTTTCATTTAAATTTAAACTTCAACCAAAATTCTTTAACATATGTGTCTTAAAGGCCATTCTTTATTCTAAAAAATGTATGCCTTGTTAGCTACTAAATCAATGATTATGAATGAATCGGTTTTTAATTTTCACTAGCTTTTTTTATCTGAAGCAGACTTTATTTAATCAACACTCATCAAATCTCATCATTTCCTTCCTAATCTTCACCAGTTCTAACACATATAGAGGCTTGCTTTAATTTAGCAACTGGGTTAAAATATATTTTTAGTTAACACATAAGTAGAAAATCCCATTAGAATGTTTTATGCAAATAGTTACATCATATGGTATTGATGTGTTTTAGTAAAATGAATTACGATGAAAGAATATTTGATTTAATAAAGAAGAAGAACCAACTAATTTAAATTCATTACTAATTTTTTATTGCGTATTAATATTTGTGAATCTTTTAAACTTAAACATTTGTACTAGTAGGTTAGTTTACTGCTAATATTTTGGTATATAAAACATTTTGGTATTTACTCTTTTTAATCATTGCCTCTGTTGCAATTATAAAGTGCTATGTTTCATTGAAAATTAAATCAACATATATATTTGCCATTCAATAACAGAGTAATAAAACAGATGAACAAGATAAAAAGATCTTTGTATAAAAAATAATTTGTGTTCTAAATATCTTGAAAAATAGTGTATTGCTGGTTTATTACTCATAAGAAATATATATACATCTATAAGCCATTTAGATCTGTCAATACTGTGGTACAAAGTTTTACATGTGATGTAAAAAACAATTTTTAAACAAGAAAAGGTCCTGTTTGAAATAAATTTAAAAAAATTCTCATTCAAAAAAAGAAAGTCTAAGTAATTGAACTATGGTTTAATTGCTTTTTTTTTAAATCTATGAATCCTGTCATCTATCGGTGTGTTTGGTTTATTGTAAATTTCCACGTAAATGGATTAAAAAGACAAAAGTGGCTTGTATATTAATATACTAGTTCAACTATACTAAATGTAGATAAATGTGGTGATTATGTGGGACGATTTAATTAAACAAATATTAAAAAGATCAAACTATACGTATAAAAATTGCAATAAAATAAGTATCCTTGCAATTTTTCATATCTGAATTACCACATTATTTGCCTAGAGTCGAAATAACAAATGTTCTTTAATTAACAAAAATAACTATGAAGAGCTAAAAATGTATTCCTTATAGATATAACAAGAGTTTTATTAAACGAGAACCTAAATGCCAGTATAGAAGATTTTATGGGTTTTACACATAGAAGTGTTTTTTTTATGTATTAGATAATAAATTAAATAACTACAAAAAATGTTGTTTCCAAATAAACTCCGATTTTTAATCATAGTAGTTAAGTTTTAATAAAAAACGTTACAAATAAAAAATTTTGTTCATGATATCAGCTTTGACTGACCAGAGATATCTAAAAAGAAGGAATGAGACAAATGTCACAAAGCGTTTATTTGTCAATTTCTGGTAATAGGAAGATTACAATAAAGAAGACAAGGACGTAAACAAGTACAATGTTTTTCACTGGTATAATGATTGTGTTATCTATTTGTGAGGGAGAAGAAGGATTTTAACCAGTGTGTTTTATAATTTAGGTCCCTTAACCAATGGCTGCCAAGGCTACGGTAGACGACCACTCGCCAGATTTTACTTATTGAGGTAGTCAGGAATATTAATGTGTGTTTAAGTAAAAATATGTTTTTTTTAATAATTTTGGTAAATGTTAAAAACTAAAAATTGCTAATAAAATAGTACGACTGGATTTGTGAACAAATTTGTTTTAGCTTTTTGTTTTTGTGAAAAGTTAAAATATAAATTATTTATTATTCCAAAAAGTGAATAATTATATCGGATTGAAAGAAGAAAACTTGCAAAATTAAGCTATTTAAATATTTGAAATGTCCAAAATTATAATTTTTAGGTATGAAAAAATGTATGGGATTTTATTTACAGCATAAATTGAAACTCTGAAAAATTACTAGTGGCTTATAGATTGGATTTTTACCAATAAAACGTAACACATCGTACATTTCAAGTACAAAACAATTTTTCACCATATTACTAAATATCAGTCTTTTAAATTCCTTTACATTTTTTAAATATTATACATAGTTCTAAAAAATTTTGTCAAAAACAATCAAGTTATTGCTGAAAAGGGTTGATGTGCACGTTTTAATTAAAACAAATATAAAATGAGATAAACTTTTATATAACGCAAAATATAATACAAAGTATTTCATTTATGAAAAAACATTTAATGATTCCCAAAAAATAAATATTACACACTGTACACTAAGTTAAGTTAACATTAAACACCTTGAATTGTTTAATCTAATTTTAAGAATAATTCAATCATTTATTTTCTTTAATACTCTTTGTTTTACATAGTTAAGTAAATATCAAAAAATATTTGGCCTAACAATTATTTTATAATACACAATATCTTTATTATTAAGGAACAATTCTTTTACGGACCTTTTATATAATAAGGTACTAAAATAGATATATTTATATCTATTAATTCAAACCTAGATATTTGATAAACTACATATGAAATTCTGACTTATTTCTTACAACAAAGCTTTGAATTTCATATCAGCATTTTATATTACAAATCAAAAATATTTGTTCTATAAATGTAAAAAATATTTGAAAAGTAAGTTGTATTTAAATGCATTAACAACAGAACAATGAAGATTCTCTGTTTTTCAAATGCTTATCGTATGATAAAATTTAAAAAGGAAAAACAATTTTTGGGCAATGTTTAAATAAAAAAATAAAAAAAATCATTGCAGAAAAGTCAATTAATAACCAATAATAAAAGTTTTAAATTCTAATTTCTATTTGTTCATTCCAAAAATTTGTTTTAGATAAAAAATGTGTATATCGACAAATTGATGAAAGCTAATCTGAGACAACACAAGCAAGTTTTCAAAGATTTACTGGAGTTGGTTCAAAAGTTGGTTGAGCGGCGGGAATCCAGGTATCTGGGCATTTACATCACTCAAGATCACCTTCTATTCTGCAAGTAATAACCTTGGAAGGCTTGGAGGATATTGGGACAGATGTGGGTCAATGGCATAAACTACAGTTGTCACTGCTCCGGCTAGCAGCGCTCTACAAAATTATCAACTTACCTACATTTTTTACACCCTTCAGAAAGCCCTGTTTGAGGTACCGAACAGTTTATTTAAACAAATGGCAGCCACAACGAGAATGCTCCTGTGGGATGCTGGAACGCCCTAGGATATCTGTGTCGGCATGGACTAGAAAGATTTTTGATGGGGTTATCGCCCTCCCGCATCTGTCTCTATTCCTAGGCGACACAGTTGGGGATTGTCAATGATTGGTTGTTTGCAGAGCAGAGGGAACCTTCCTTGGCATTAGATCTGAGAGAGCTGGTTCTTGGGAGCTACATTAAGAAAATATATGGTAAAGGATATGTGATGCAGCTACAATTTTCTTTCTCCGACTGCAGAGGATTTTGTAAAGTGAATTGTCTGACAAATGTGCGGTACGAAAAGTGTGAAATGAAAGGCTGTAGGATGTCATGTTTTATTCTAACACTTAGATAGCTAAGAAGTGAACTGTACAAACATTTCAAAATAAACTTCAGTAGTTATGAAAGTCCATGTTTTTTGTAATTCTTTGTGATGAAAGAAATATTTTAGTAAGATAAAAACAAATCTGAAAAATGTACTTCGTGATGTACAAATGATCAATATATTTGCTGAAACCCAATTTACACATATTATTGTTTATACACTAAATAGTTTTTATAAGAAACTGCATGTTTCTGGGAACATTTCTTCCCATTTCAGTGTAAAAATGTGCTTTCTGTAAATGACCTGCACTACCACCTCATGCTTTCATAATATATTTATTAAAAGTGAGTTTTTAAACATGAACTGAGAAACATTCCTGCCCCTGCCCTGATGGCAATACTATTAGTAAACTAAGATTCCACTCAGGGCTCATGTTTGGGATACACTCTTATTGTGCTAGGAGAAAACATCTAGTCTAGTAAATCAAAGCAAATCGGTTTTTTGTACAGCAGGAATGCTGAACTCACATATTGGAAGGTGATTATGAAGAAAAAGGCGGTTCTGCAAAATAAAATATTTAGCTAGGATGACAGTGAGAACAGTTTATGGGTCAAGTATATTATACGTAGGTCGAGTAGATTTTTCAAGTTACTAGACCTGCATATCTCATAATATTTTTATGAATTTTTAAAGCCTAAATATAAACGAGCAGTGTGCAATTTGCCGGCACCAAAAAAAGAGAAATTTCATTGTAATCATTTTTACCACATAGTTAGTGCACAATACTAGTTAACTTCCCAAATTCAACAGTTGTCCCCAAAATGGACGAATAGAAGCATTACCACCCAACTCTAATCTATACCAGTCCATAAACGTATGTGGTGACTACCATGGGGCTGCATTGCAAATGTCTTCTATTGATACACCCTGAAAGGCACCCAGGATATGGCAATACCTCTAGTAGACCTAATCCTATTCCGATTCTAGTTGACTAACAAACCCTGAAACTCCTAATCAAGAAGAATTGTCTGCTTGATCCAACTGCTCAGAGTTGAGTTAGACGGTTTGAGACCATTTCTTGCTGGACCAAATGTGACAAAGAGGCTGTCCACTTTCCTGAGAAGGTCTGTTCTTTTGTTATATATTATTATAGCCCTTTTCACATCTATAAATGTAACAGTTTTTGTCATCTACTGACTTGGATAAATAAAACCAGCAATACTATTCTAGAGTGATGGAATGGAGAACGAACCTTTGAGATAAACTTGAGGTTGGCCCTGTCTGAAAAAACTTTGAGAAGTGCTCAGATCTTAAAAACGTTCCCAGTTCCCATATTCTCCTAGCAGATGAAATGACTACAAGACAAAAAACATTAAATGTGAGAAATGTAAGCTCCACTTACTCTAGGGCAGTGGTCTTAAAACTTTTTAATGCTTCGCACCCACCAGTGAAAAAATCCAATTAATTGGGCCCGCTCAGAGTTTTTCACAATTATTCTATTTTATTGGCAATGTTTAAATATGTTTTGCCTTAATTAAACACACAACATATTTAAACATTGTAGTTACATTCTGTTACCGTTTTAAAAATGCAACCAAATACACAATTGCCATACATCCTATTCTAGTCAGGCAGGCCTTACTACCCTGTAAAAGTATCCACAGTGTGATCATTAGAAATGGTGGTGCGGGGAGTTGAAGAATATTTGAAGTCCCTTCCATTTTGATACATACTCCCAGCTAGGATACAAATGACAAAATATGTTAGTGATGGCCCATAACAGAGGGGCTTACTGATGCTCATCCCCCCACCTACACCCTGCTTAAAACAAAGCACTGCTATCAGCATAATGCTTCTTTTAGCCAGAGCCTGGTGCCCCCCTGGAATCGATTCAGCCCCCCACTTAAAGTGTGGGAGGGGTACTGAGGGGTCTAAAACACTAATGGTAAGTCCCATGATGAAACTAGACACTAGTCTTGGTCTTCTCAGAGAAAAGCTCTTCATCTTTCTGAATACCAAACGTTCCAGATGATCTGAATGTGGACTCTTAAGGGCTTTTACCGCTGCCCAATGTGCTCGGAGGAATGCAGTGGCGTGGCCTAATTCAAAACCATCTGATAAGAAACCCAATAACTTAATTGACTCCCCTGCTGCCGAGTTATAACCTCTTTCAATATATAATTTGTCAAAGCTCATTCAATACGTGGAGTATATTTTTAGAGCGGCTGGGCGTCTACACTTCTTGATAAATTGTACCACATCTGCAGAACAACAGCTGATACTGCTGCTTGAAACATTTTCTGAATCACTACGAGAAGGAGTCTCTGACGATTCAGTTTGACTCTTGTCTGTTGTGGGTCTTCTCCTTACCATTGCCTGGCCCGTTCATAGCGAGTATCAAAGAGATTGAGAAAAGTTACTACTTCCTTCCTGCTGGTCACCTTTATAAAATGTATGTTGAAAACTTAATCCCCATCTTAAAAACAATGTACGAGGTAGCAAGTGATTCAGGCAGTCCTCCGTTCTCCATGCGGGAGGCTTTAATTACAGCACTTTTAAAACCTGTAAGGCAGCTGATGTATGCGAGTCTTACAGACCCTTATCCTTGATTAATTGTGACGTGAAAATCCTTGCCAAGGTCTTAGCCAATCAGCCCAGTCTCCTCATGACCTCCCTCGGGCTGCCTGATCAGTCTGGCTTCATACCAGGAAGAGCAACCTCACACAATGTGTGCACTCTCAGTTCATTCTTACAAGACATCAACCCCAATCTGACTGCAGTGGCTGTCTTTAGGCGCCACCAAGGCATTTTATTCTCTGGAATGGGACTATCTACTGAGTATTGAGGTGCATGGGCTCCCCTCTTTGTCTTTCTCCTGGATAGTTCTCTTTTACAACTTACCAAGAGCGAGGGTTAAAATAAACAACGAGTGCCCTCCTTTCTTTCTTATCTCCCTTGTCACTATGCAGGGATGCCCGCTATCCCCCTTGCTATTTGCTTTAGCTCTGGAGACAGTACCAGCTAAGCTCCAACAGCATGATTGCGATTTGGTATCCTACTAGACATCTGTTGGTATCACTTTACGCAGCCGATATTACCTTATACATGAGACCCCCAGGTGAGCCTCAGCCCCTCTCTCCTGGAATTCATCAGCTATGGAGGGTGTTCTTGTGTTACGATTAATCCGATCTTCTCCCTCACCCCCAACACCCCACGCTACACTCCAGACTACGATCTGAAATGGTGCGATCTGGAGGTCAAATATCTGGGGATAGTCGACACCAGAGACAGATAGGAATTAATTTGAGGTCTTTAAGGCAGAACGCTAACTATCCTCACAGACTCTGTAATATGCTGGATTTCTATGCCCCTATCTCTAGCGGGCTGTATATCATTAATGAAGATGGTTATATTACCCAAACTGCTATACATCTTTATTAATATCCTATATAATCCTGGCCATCAATTTTCGAGATCACTACAGATGCAACTCATCCGGCTAGCTTGGTGAAGCAAACAGTCTAGACTTCATTGGGATGTATTGGCCTCTGCTAGGTTTGTGTTTTGACTGTCTGGCTTTTGAGTGACAGGGGCTGGGGATGTGCAATCTGTTCAGACAGCCACATGGGGGTAAGTCCAGCCTTTCATGGGTACATCAGGGTGGGGCTGAATAGACCTGGGTTGCATTTAGAGTGCTAGGAGGAGATTTCTTTCACACCAGATGGCGCCTGGTCTGCCTTTGAGAATGCTTTTTCCACCTCCTGCCAAGAAACTGCACCGGAAAGGACAGAACTGGTTTTGGCTGGGCACAGAGCTTCTCTACCACCAGAGAACAAAGGATGTTGTGCTCTAAAAAGTGGGGCCCAGACCCCAGACTTTTTGATTACTTCTGGGATTCAAGAGGAATCTTTGCCAAGGAGAAGAGCTTGATAAACTGAGAAGTACTGCCCCTTTGCTGTGTGCTGTCTGGGGCTGGCCTGCAGTGGCTGTTACTGCCAAGGAAAGGACCAGGACTTTGCTGTGTGCTGTGTCCCCTGCTTGAGGAAGACCTCCAAGAGCTTGAGGTAGAGAGTGCCTCCTTTTTGGAAATCTGAGGGATACAGACACTTCACCTCCAGCTCCCCTGAACTTCCTTGCTGGGAGTTCTGACCTGCCAGGAGGTGCCTGCTGCTGTTCTGGGCCTCTGAAGGATGTTCCTGCTGTTGGGAGCCGGTAAAGTAATAACGACGAGAAGCGCAACACATCTGCACCTGTTTCCGACGTATCACTGAAGAAACCAACGTGGTGCCTGCCTGCGGCTCGAGAAATCGCCACATGGCGTGCACCGAACTACAAAGGCCGACATCACTGCACCGTTTCAGACTCAGGCCCAGCTGTGTGGCTGCAAGAGCTAACGCACCATGGGACCGTGGCTGCAGAAACCGATGCATCCCAGATCCTCACGCAGCGTATCTAGGCGCCACACCTGCAAGAACACCGGGCTGCACTATGAAACCGACGCATCACCTCCCTGCACAGTAAGAAACCGACGCATTGCATCCCATTCAGTAAGGAACCAACGCATCACCACCCCTGCGTGGCAGTAAAGCACGGACGCATCACCTCCCCTGAAGTAAGGAACCAATGGATCACCTTCCATGGGCCTAAGAAACTGACGCATCACCTTCCCTGTGACAGTTTTTGTTTGTGTGCGTGACACATCCAAGGTTCTTTGAGTGAAGAGTGTCGCATCTATAATTTGCTTTGAACAGAACTGTTGCTCCCCTTTGAAGACATATTTTGATTACTGTATTATGGATTTTTCTTGTTTTGGTCTTATGTAGTTTAGAAAAAGATTGGTTATTTTTCTAAACTGGTGTGGTGTCCATTTATAATGTTTCCACTGTATTACTGTATGTGTGCACAAATGCTTTACACACTGCCTCTCAGATAAGCCTGTCTGCTCGTGCCAAGCTACCAAGGGGGTGAGCAGGGGTTATTTTATAAGCGTATCTCCCCCTTACCCCAACTAGGAAGGAGGGTCTCTATTTTAAAAATGGTACAAACCATTGCCAACTAGAGACCCCCATTCCTAACAAAGAAGGAAATAACATTTCTTCCAATAAAAGTGCATATAATTTGTGGAAAATTCTTGTGTTTTTTTTTAAAGACACCTGTCATGTGTTGTGCAATTTGTTTTTCTTTTTTGCTTCAGTTCTGCTGTTTATTTTTTCTCAGGTTAAAACTGGCAGTAGCAGCAACAAAACTGCATGTGTTTTGGATGAAATTGGTAAAATGGAACTCTTTAGTCAGTCATTTACTCAACTTGTGCAAGAGATTCTGAACAATGATTGTATTGTGGTGTTGGGCACCATACCAGTACCTAAGACGAAGCCACTGGTTCTTGTGGAAGAAATAAAAAAGCAAAGAGATGTGAAGATATTCTATGTAAGTGTAATGAAAGATATTTATTTATTTTGTCAATACGTTGTATTAGCTTTATAAGGTTCCTTTAAAAAAATTATTTTCATATATTCTAAACACTGACAGTTTATTACACATGCTTATTTACTAAGACATTAGCCTGTCACAGTTTTTTTAATAACGTAATTTGTATTGTTTCTGCTATACATGCATATATCTGATACCTATGCATTATATTCTTATTCCTACTTAGCCAATGTACTCGTGAGAAAGTGCCCTTTTTCTGCACAGTTTGCCCTTACTTTTTTGCTGAATTGCTGATGTGCTGTGACGGAGTGTGCCCTCGGCTCCAGTATGAGAAGTTGACCTGGTATATGCTATCCACTAGTTAAAGTTGGCCCCTTGTACCAGTCCTAACGACCCTTATGATGTATGAGGTCAAAGATAACCTTTAGAAAGCTATCCTAGTGTAGGCTGTGGAGAGCAGTCTTCAGACTTAACCTTGAAGGAATGTAAAGCAGCTTGTTTTACCAGAATATCACCTTTAGTATTAACTAAATGAAAGGAGTACCACACAGTAATTACAAAAATATGTATTTATTTATATAACACTCTTTAGTATCCTCTACACGATGGTACAACACAAAGCACACAATACTTTAGCAAAGAAACAGTTGTAAGTAGGACAATACACAGTGGGCTCCAGGGGGCTACCAAGCCATATACTAAAATAGTGGTATAAGAACCACGACTGGAATCGATACAGTGTCTAGAACACGTAGAATCAATGAGGTCCCAAGGAACCACCCAAGGTGAGGAGAGAGGGACCCTACAGAGGACAGGTGCAGTGTGTTAACACGCCTGCAGGCTCAATACAATTCTTTGGTGAGGTCACAGTTGCAATTTTAAAATGTAAGGATCCTTCTCAGTGAATTGTAAGGAATCCCTTTGGAACTTTGGAGGTTGGAGAGCCACCCCACCTGTGGATCCCGGATTACCCAAAATACCTATCCCAGGAGAGCCGGGTGCATAGGTCTGGAGTGGTGTCGGAAACCGCTGTCGTTTTCAATAGAGGGTTGCAAAGAAGAGCTGCTGGCAGGAATGAAGAAAGTGCCTGCTGGAATTCAAGGGTGGATTCATGATGGAAGGAAACTGAAAGCAGAGGGACAGAGTCTGGGTCACTTCAGGGTGACCAGGGGCTCAGGGGACGAATGCCCACCGATGTCGTGTGCTTCAGGTAGGAAGATAGGATGCTTGACTCTACAGCCATGAGGACCAGGAGATGTCAATGATGACCAGGAGCCAGTTGCAAGCTGTCCCACGAAGGATGTCAAGTGCTGAGGGGTCGGTGTCTGGTTGGAACACCAACTAGCCATGGCAACAGCAACCCATACAGGAAGGTCAAGCAGGTTACGGTGTGGACCAGCA
This sequence comes from Lissotriton vulgaris, assembly GCF_964263255.1. Lineage (NCBI taxonomy): Eukaryota > Metazoa > Chordata > Amphibia > Caudata > Salamandridae > Lissotriton > Lissotriton vulgaris. Next base: position 536,571 of record NW_028246228.1, read on the forward strand.
AGGTCCAGGGGACTTATCAAGCAATGACGAGTCAGGGCACATCTGGAGAAACTGGGAAAGCCCAATAGAATTCAAGATGACACTCAGGAGGTCCCACAGGCCTAATGACTAGGAGTCGCGAGGGGACCTCGAGCAAGATCACAAAGTACCAGCCCACGGAGCACTTGGTGTGAGGAGGCCGGAGTTCTTTGGTAGAAATACTGCTCTGGGTCAAGACTACATGGAGTCCAATGCACAAGCTCGGAATTGCCAACAAGCATATGCACTTGCAAAAGTATCTGTTGCACAGGGGTTCGGGTTATGTGGTCCCCACAAGGAATACTGGCCTCAAACTTGGTGAGGGCAGCTCTACCTCAAGGAACTTCGGTACCCACCTCCTGTGTTGCTGGAGCCTTCGGAGTCCGCAGGAGCTCAGGATCAGTAGACCGATTAGTTGCATTATGGTGCCTGCGAATGCAGGGGAGTGACTCCTATACTCCAAGGGAGATTAGTCAGATGTCCTTAATGCTCCAGAGGTCCTGCACAGAGCCTCCAGATGGTCGAAGGTCAGTGTTTTTTTGTTGCAAGCCCAACAGCCAGGTAAGCCCTTATGTACCCACGGGAGAGGGTTGTACAGATTAGGGGTATCCTCCTAAGGGAGTGTCAGGACAGAGGGGAGGATACTCCGACATCATTTGTCCAGTTTCGCTCCAGAGCAGGAGCCAACAGCTCCCACTACTAGTTTGAGCTGGACTATGCACAGGGACACCAAGTGTGGCCCAGATGCGGACTTTTAGGCCCTTTTGAAGTGCACCCACCCAGCCCCAATACAGTACATCCTGTCTGGGAGGAATTTACACCTCCCTGTGACAGGATGCCTATTGTCCTGCCTTCCCCTGCTCGAGCTTAGCTCAGAAGCAGGAGAGCAGAAATGTGTCTCTGGTCGGCAGCTATCATTTTGTGTTACCTGGGTCGAGAAGGCTGGCACCCACGAAGCTCGCTCCAGAAGGGTGGAATCATACCTCCACACCTTACTGGTGTGGAGGTATGATTCCAAGGTGGTTTGATACCAAAGCACACCATGTTTTTTTCCAGCCGTTTGAGATAACATTTCTTGAGAGGTTATAATGCACCTCTACCTATAGGTCTTGCTGAGTCGCAGATAACCAGGGAGAATGGACTCCGAAGACTGCAGAGGGGCCCTGCTCATGCAGGGGCACACTCACGTAAAACCCAGCACCCTGCCTTCAGGATTGTTAAAGCCTGTTATAGGGGTGACTTATTAGTTTTAAGTGTAGTGACCTATAGATATAGTGAACCTATATCTAAAGTTAGTGGAGCAAGCACCATCTTACACCGGCTGGAATACCAACCCTGTAGTTCCATTTTGCATGGGCTCTCATGGGTGGCATAATACATGCTTCAGCCCAAGAGAGGTACAAAAGGGGGGTGATAATGGACGGAACAACTGAACCAATCAAACACTCTCACCCAGTCAAAAGATCTGGGTTTAATCCATCACCGTTCTTTAGCCCACTCTGCCACACCAGTTCAGACATGGCTATATGCAAATCAGTCTGACCCTGTGCCTCATGGGAACAGTCCAGCCCGAACTGCCAAGCCATGCCTTCCCTGGACCGGAATCAAGCTTCCGAGGACCGGTTTCTGGCATTCTGAGGAAATATAAAATTTTGGTCATGTTATGTTCCCTATCGTGTACCCCACCGACTCCATGTATCAGCTTAAAGTACATGTAACTTCCCTCCTGTGTCAGCTATGAAGACGCAAACACGTTTGCGTCCAACGTTAATATGTCCTCTTTCAGACCCACCCTGAATGGGTTGAATAGTCCGTTCCTAAGTATGCCATGCCAACGTCTTTTTGTGGTGTACTTCTACGTTTTTCAGCTCTAGCTGAGTAGGCCCTTAATTTCTGCCACCGAGCCTCTTTTCTGGCTTCTGACTACGAGGGCCTCAGCCCAGGCTGCCTCTGTACCCGTGAACTCTGACTTACTTTCAGCGCGGCCCCTCGCGCTCAGCTCAGCCTGTTTTCTGCCAAGACTGACTTCAACCTTCGAATTATCTGATCTGCTCCTCGAAAATGCATTCCTGCCTACTAGTTTAAGTAAACATCCTCCCAGCTGCAGAGCCAAAGGGCCGGCCTGTCTCTGTGCAAGTAATTCAAGTAATTCATAGCCTCTGTTACCATGCTCCCATGGAAGGCCCATGCCCCCACGCTTCTCCTGCAGACATCTAGGCGCTTATACACGCACTCTCAGTCAGTATAGAAATAACTTCTGCCCCAGAGACCTTTCCGCCCAGATAGCTTAGTTCCTACAACATCAGATATCAGATATGATAAAAGTACAAGTTGATCCGACATGCCAGACTTCTGTCTCTTTCCGTCAGTTTGAATGTCAAATCCCCTGCACCCTCCAGCTACACGTCATGCACCCGTCATGCAGCTGCGCGCGCATCCAAGTTTCCAATTTCTGCTGACATTGCCAAATTTCTGCTTAGTGCCACCCACTTGTGTCACCTATCTGTGACGTTTCTAGCACACACCTCCAGTTCACGCCTAGTCCACGCCTCTTGATTACGTACTAGTAACACGTGTATACTGTTATCTTGTCTTCTCTCAGCTGTTACGCCTCCTGCATTACTTCTTATGGTATAAATCAAGTATATAAGCTATGTATTGTCAATAAAATGTTGCTCTATCCCTTCTGACACCCCTGTGGTGTTCAGAACATGATATCCTGGTCTTGACCATTCCTTTTCAAGGAATAAAACCCCTAAGAAACTCTAACACCACGGACTCTGTCTTTTTTCTTCCGATCTGAGTTATTATTGATTAAGTACTTACCTGCATAGAAATTAAGATAGTAAATTAATTATTTACGTCATTCTGGCGCCCGAATAGGGACCCCTCCCCCACCTCACGCGCCGGTAGGTGCGTTGCAAGCTATGTCCCCTGCCATCAGCTAGACGGAACTTACGCGTACCGGCAGGATTTCCTGCATCTCCCTCTGGTCCACGGAGGTGACGAAGACTGCGATCAGTACCCAGACGAGGCGGTGAGGAGTGCGGAGGATCCCGACCAGAGCCTAGCCGAAAGAAGCAAGGTCCGAGGTGTCAAGAGGCCCACCAGGTTTCCGAAGTTTTCCGAAGTGTCGAGTCGAGTCCAGTCGAGTTTTCCGAGGCCTTCTGTTTTCCGTGCTTCCCGGTGAGTACCATTGCTGGGACGTATCTAGACGGGTTTGGGTACACAAGTCCGGTCTGCACTGTTTTAGACAGTGTATCTGTACTGTTTAGCAGTATATCCGATGTTTTCAGTTCTTGCACTGTGCTCAGCAGTGTATCTGTGCTGTTTAGCAGTACATCTAGTGTAGGGGGGTAGTTATATGTGCCTTTAAATGTTTTACCATGTGATTAATGTCGTTGTATGAGTGACTGTTTTAATGTGTATTATTGTGTTCTTGTATAACTAGCTGTACCCAGTATTAAGTAAACCAAGGATTGAGCATTCAGTACTAAGTAAGCAAAATGCCGTTTTTCAACAAGTTAAAGCAGATAGGAACTAGGAAAGGGATACTAGAGGAAGAAATTCCTATCCCCCCTAGGGACACTCCAGGTAATTTTATGTACCACAAGCATGGCATAGATGCCATATTATATCTAGATTTATGGGCCGACTACACTAAACATCTAGACGAAAGACACAGATGGCCCGCTACCGGAACATGGGATGCCGAGTGCATCATGAAGGTAGAAGAAGCATTATGGAAAAAGAAAGCTAGACAATCTCAGAAAGACGCCATAGAATTTTGGCGTAAGGAAGCACATAAGCGTGCTGAGAAAGCACTCCGTAGAGAAGACAGACTTAAAGAATCAGAAAAGGACCAAGAAAACGAATTGGTTACTGAAGGCATCCGAGTCAAAACAGAACAAATAGACCGTGCACGAAATAATCTCGTAAACGGCATGTATCTTGCGGCCGAGGGTTCACCTGAGGCCATTTCAAAAATACCGAAAAACCTACCGTCACCATTGATCCCAACTAAAGTAACGCACAGGACCACTAAAGATATATTCCTAAATTCATATCTAGAGGATGTAGCACCGGCTTACACCAATCTGCCTGTTCGTGCCCTGCCTACTGACAGGGACGGGGGTGGTAACCTGCCCCCAGATCGTATTCCGCCGGTACCACGACAGACTTCCCCTGTTCCGCCAGCCCCACCACTTCCCACACCCAAAATTGACCTACCGAAACAACGTCTACCTGATCCTACTAAAAGACAAGTTCAAGTTCTGATCCAGACTCCACCAAGAGATAATGCCCAAGCTTCCGCCTCAGGGGGTGCGGCCGGGGGTCTACACACACCGCCGTTAACACGTAGGTTACAGCTCGCGGATTTGCGGAATCCTTTTGTGTTCAAGTCACCTCGCCTTGACGCATTCAGAGAAAACATTTCAGTTTGCAGATATGACCCAGTACCCGGTAAAGACGATATAATGATGTTGGCATCACTACGGTTAAGATCCGCCACTGATTTCCTGCTGTGCTATGCAGGAATGAAAGACCGTCTAGATAGAATATATGAGTTTGTTCAGACAGGGAAAGACCCTGACAGTATTCAGGAAGCCATGGAGCGTCAGAAAGTTGACGTTCAAGCACAGATATTACGATTTTTCATAAACTGTCTAATAAGAGAACAAGACAGGCCCGGGACAGATCAGAGTGAATTAGACGCATTAAACAAGTGGGGTCAAAATATATCTGAAGGAAAACATGACAAGGGGGCTTGCATAGCCAGTATGTACAAGAAAATTAGAAAAGCAGTGATAGCAGTACACCAAAAAGAGAAAGAAAAGGCTTCCTCCGAGGAGGAAGAGGAAAGTGAAGAACCAGAAAAGACTGCAGATACTATAGCGTACGTAGGTAAGGGAACTTACCTTAGGAAGGGCATTCGTCCAGAAAGCAAGAGAGTTTTCTGCTCTGCGTTAACAAACCCGAATTCTTCTGAACATCAGTTTCAGGAGACTGATAAAAGGCTTCGAGACCGAATGGGGTACCATGTACTCAATTCCATGGATGAACAAGAACTAGCCCGGTCCGCCATATTATGGGCCGAAAATCCAGACATATATAATGATGACACCATAGCACAGACATTTTTTAACCTTTCCCCAGACGAGCAGAAATTAGCAGGTGTATACATGATTCAGCACCTCCTCATCAAGTACAGAAACCATCATTCTGACCCAGGTCCCTTACACGAAACACTAGAAGCACTACTCATGGATAGATGGAGAGGCTTAAGTACCAAGTTAATACAAATAATTCTGGAACAACGACATAAATACAACACTTTTGTAAGCTCTGAATATGTTCCCGCCCCGCCTCCAGAAAGGAAAATGTATCACATGCAACGCCTGGGTGGCATTGAAAGTCAGAACCCCTTACGAGAAGTGCACCCTGTCATGGGTGAAGATCATCTTTTGAAACGTGTGTATGTTCACACGCCTCTGACCAAGTTAGAACTGTTAGAAATGAAGAAACTAGTCCCGTGTCATGATAAAGACCCTGCAGGTTTTTACCGAGAACTTAAAGACATGTTACTAATGGGGGATTACACGTATGAAGATATCACGAAAATGTTGAAGGTACTGCTGCCCACGGGCATCTACGAGAAATTAAGGGAAAAGGAATGGGAGGTGGGGGACAAAAAGATTGCATGGGCAGAAATAGAAGACGAAGAGAGTAAACGTGTCCCAGGGGTAGGCCTCGGGGAGAAAACTAAAGCATTACCCAGTTTGATATTACAGGTCCTGCCAAGATTATTGACAACTAGAAAGGAAGATTGGGACGCCATATCGTCCTGTAAACAGAAACAAGATGAAGATACTAGTGATTTCTATTCAAGATTCGAGAAATGTTTCATTATTAATAGTGGTCTCAAACCAAGTAGCGAGTCATATCCGCATCTTTTTGTATCAAAATTAGTCGAGAATTCCCTACCGTTAGTTAAGAATCGAGTGTACAAAGTCGAAAGTACGTGGCAGGCAAATACGCCATCCCAGATGTTACAGATGCTCCAATACCATCAGAACAGAATTAGAGAAGAACAAGATCAGGAACAGAAACGCATGAAAGACACGAAGATGAAAATGTTAGTAGCCCAGACGGTCCCAGCCGACGGTCAGAGAAAGGGTGGGACCCAGACAAGTCACACTACAGCTCCCGTTAAAGGGACTTGCAATTACTGCAAGCAGCCAGGTCATTATGTACATGAATGCCCAGTTCTGAAACATAATATATCAACAGGTAAAACTAAAGAAAGACCGCATCCGCCTAGACATGAACATGGTCATCAACAGACCTCACAGAACGAACAACCCATGCAGAATACACAGCCTATGCATGCCTCATCGCACACAGCACAGACAGTAGCGGTACCACAGCCACAGCCCATTGCCGCGACTCAGCAAGTTTCGCAACAGATGTATCAGTATGCCCAGTCTGCATACCCAGATTACCCCCGATATACATGAAACAGCCTAGAGAGGGAAGGTGGCTTGCCTCTTATTGAAATTCCTGTAGATCAAGAAGGTCCTTATTTACACAGTCACGTATTGGGAAAAGACAGAAAGTTTTTAATTGACACAGGGGCAAGTCGCACCACAATCAGTCATGATGAAGTCCCAGGGGCACCCCTCTCAGGCACACAGAATGTTTCCCTTGGTTTTTCAGGACAGCCTATTGTAAATGAAGAAACGCAACCCGTTCCCCTGGCTGTGGGTCCATTATCACGTATTACAGACTTGTTGCTCACGAAATCATGCCCAGAAAATCTGTTAGGAATAAAAACTCTGAAAGCTCTAGGAGCTATAATATGCTGTTCCCCGGAGGGAGTTAGACTCTTTCTGCGGGATTTCAAGGGTCATTATGTTTTGCGAGAGTTTGATGTCAGATTGAAAAATGTGCCAGATTACTTGTGGGCAAAGGGCCCAACTGATGTAGGTTGCATGCATATCACTCCATACCGTGTTACGCTCAAGACAGGTGTTGTTTTACCCAGAATCAGACAATACAAGTTACCACCCGATGCTGTAGTGGCTTTACTGAAAATCATTGAAGAGCTCATTGCCCAAGGAGTGGTCGTAGAGACCGACTCCAATGTCTGTAATTCACCCATCATTCCGATTCTTAAACGTACCGACCCCAATGGACCGCCAGTATATCGACTGGTGATTGATCTAAGAGAATTGAATAAATGCATTGTACCACAATACCCTGTGGTTCCCGATATCTCTTCCCTATTGACTGCTATTGATTCTGAAGCAACGTTCTATACTGTAATTGACCTCAAGAACGCCTTCTTTAGTGTACCTATTGACCCAGACAGCCAATATCTCTTCGGATTCAGTTTAAATGGACGAAGTTTCAAATTTTCCCGCGCACCTCAAGGATTCACAGAAAGCCCCAGCATCTATAGTCAAGCACTGAAAAGACAACTCGATTGTATTCAAATGCCAGTTAACACCGCTTTACTGCAATATGTCGATGATCTGCTGATCACCGCACGAAGTGAGCCCGAATGCGAACAAGCATCACTGACAGTTTTACACTTTCTGGCCGACAAGGGACACAAGGTGTCCCCTTCGAAGCTACAATTCTGTGTTCAGCAAGTTGTGTACTTGGGTCACTTGCTGTCCAAAGTGGGGAGACAGCTCACTCCCGATCGCATTCAGTGAATTGTAAATATGCCACAACCCCAGACACAAAAGGAAGTGCGGGCCTTCATAGGCCTCACCTCATACTGCAGACAATGGATTCCTCAATATGCATTTCTGGCTAAACCACTCATCCAGTTAACGACACAGGAGGCAGCGACTTCGACTGTCCTCCCTTGGACTCAGGAACACACACAAGCTTTTGAAGAATTAAAGAAAGCCTTATGCCAAGCACCAGTTTTAGCGACACCATGTTACAGCAAACCGTTTACACTTTTTGTTACAGAACGTGATGGTACAGCATTGTCTGTCCTCACTCAAGATCAAGCAGGTTCACATAAGCCTTGCGCTTATTTTTCAAGTACATTGGATTCAGTAGCCCAGGCACTCCCTGCGTGCTTGAAGTCAGTAGCAGCAACAGCATTAGCCATTAGACAGAGCGATTCAATTGTTTTAGGCCATCAATTAACAGTACAAGTTCCACACTCTGTAGAGGTTCTGTTAAACAGAACCCAGACTCAGCACTTGACTATAGCACGACTGACAGGTTACGAATTGACGCTATTCCAGCCACACATAGAAATCAGACGCTGCAGCATTCTGAACCCCGCAACATTGTTACCCTCAGTTGTGACAGATCTAGCCCCGCATGATTGTATAGAGATCATTAATGCAGTAACAAAGCCTAGACGAGATTTAACAGATGTCCCACTGACAAATCCAGACCTGACACTTTATGTGGACGGTTCATGCATGAGAACTAATACAGGAGAATTAGTGGCCGCATATGCAGTGACCACTGAAACTGAAGTTAAAGAAACACATCGTATTGACACACTGTCCGCTCAAGCGGCAGAGCTTATTGCTCTGACCCGAGCCTGTATACTAGCCAAGAACAGAAATGTCAACATATATACTGATTCCCGTTATGCGTTCGGAGTCGTACACGACTTCGGCATGTTATGGCAAGAAAGAGGTTTTTTGACCTCCCATGGTGCCAAGATCCAACACGGTCCCCTCATTCAAGCACTGTTAGAAGCAATACATCTACCTTCAGGCATATCTGTTATGAAGTGTAAAGCACATACTAAAGTCACAGATTCTGTTTCACAGGGTAATGACCTGGCAGACCAGACAGCAAAACATACAGCACTGACTCACACCCAGACAACTGATGTGACAAAGACAATAGTACCGACAAAGTGTATGGCAGTTAAGGATCCCGCTCTAGACGTCATTGATATTCAGACACATGCTACTGCAGATGAAATAAAGAAATGGACTGAACTAGGAGGGATCCAGACAGATCAAGGTTGGATGACGAAGGGGAAATCTACATGGTTTCTCCCTGACTCTATGGTTCAAGTCATGATAAATACAGCACATAGTCCAGCACATCTAGGAGAGAAAGCGATGTTAGACAGTTTACAAAATCTCTGGAGTAATAAACACTTACGAGCAGCCGCAAAACAGAAAGTGCGTACTTGCATGATCTGTTGTCAGTTCAATCCAGGTAAAAGCGTCCCTGTAGAGCAAGGTGGATTTCATCCTCCCGATCACCCTTTTGAAGTCCTCCAGATGGATTATATCCAGATGAACCGTTGTCGAGGATTCAAGTATGTCCTTGTAGTTGTTTGTACACTTTCCCGTTGGACCGAAGCATACCCAGTCCCAGACTATACTGCTCCGACCACTGCCAAGCAGCTGGTTCGTGAATTCTTCCCACGGTACGGTTTGCCCCGTGTCGTATACTCAGATAACGGACAGCCATTCTCGTCCGAGTTAATGAAGCAAGTTTCTTTACTGCTAGGATACCAGTGGAAATTCCATTGTGTCCGACATCCCGAAGCCGCAGGCCTTGTAGAAAGGCATAATCAGACACTAAAAATACGCCTTGCAAAAATATGTCAGGAGAAAGGGGTCGACTGGATAGTCGCCCTGCCAGTGGCACTGTTCTATATGAGAATGGTTGCCCACTCGAGATCAGGGCTATCCCCGTACGAAGTGGTTTTTGGCAGACCACCGAATATGTGGGGGACGCCCATTCCGAAGAAAATCACTGATGTTGATTGTAACATGTTGACAGATTACCTTGCCTCCTTGATGTCTGCACTCCAATCATGTCGTTCACAGGTTGCCGCAGCCTTCCCCGACAACACCGATGTAAAGCCGCATGATGTCCGTCCTGGGGATCTAGTCTTGGTGCGCAATTTCGATAGGAAGAGTCCGCTGGAGCCCTGCTGGAAATCACCGAAGACTGTTCTTCTCACCACGAGGACCGCAGTGAAGATCGAAGGGAGAAAGGGGTGGGTCCACACGAGTCATGTGAAAAAGTTTCATGAACTAAAACCAGACCGAGACTCGTCCATCCCCACCAAAGACTGTGTTGAGCCACAAGACTTTACAGTTACCGAACGAGAAAAAACTCCCCAAGAGGAGTACAGGTCGAAACTCCGATCTAGCAAGTCAGACAGTTTAATTGTTTAAGTCCTCCCCTAGGTGAATCGGTTAAATAGTTTCTGACATGTATCCCCTAGATCGAGATAGAGAGAGAGAGAGACGATTCAAAAAACGTGCATATTGTAAATCACTTCGTAGTCACTGTATAGTGACACTATTAATCATGTTTATTCTGAGTATCTTAACTATTGTTGCTAGTATTCTGCTGCCTATCCACTGGCCTATTTTCAAGCGTGAACAATCTGCTTACAATGTATCTGCTGAACATTCTTTTAGTGAATTGCCTCCACACGAGCTTTCTTACAGACTTGCGCTGCGCAACAATACATTCATTAGTATGTTACATCACTCTCATCAGACCAGCAATGCTACCAATTGCTGGGTATGTGGCCGACTCCCTCCCCATCAGAAATACCAGGGAGCCCTGCCTCTTTTTCCGTATCCATTCTCGCACAATGGCTCCTGTGGTGCATGGTTTAAAATACTTAATAACCTACTTTAATCTTTAGATCCCGAGATTGCTGTTACCCCCGAAGGGAAATGGATTTGGGGAAACCTGAATTCAGTCCTATTCTACGCCTGTTACCCTGATAGTAAAGGTCAATCTGTTTCTGTAGGAACTGATCTAGAAAATGAAGTATATGGGTTAGGCAATTACACAGAAAACCTTATGATTCTTGTTATTGAATCTGAAGCTGCACCCGCTCTTCCTGCCATGTCAGTATTACCAGTCACCGGTCATCTCTGTGTTAGAAAGAAGGGTTCAGTACACTTAGGTCATAGTAAATGTACTACTGTAGTCGAATTCACTGATGAGGGTAGGTCCTCATTCCGAGCTAGACGACATACATATTTTGTTTGTGGTCATACCGCATACATAAGTCTACCTCCAGATTGGGATGGTACCTGTTATCTTGCTTTCCTTCTGCCCCCTGTTTTCTTAGCTCCCCCTGATTATCATCGTAATCCAAATCTAGTAAACAATAGAGTCCGAAGAGACCTCCCGCTTGTCGATTATACTGAAACGGCATGGGAGCAATACACAGATTTTAATAAAGGATTCTTTTTCTTTGTAGGCCCCGTCCAAAATAGTAAAACAATACGTAGATTAACTAGAACACTTGAAGCAGTAGTACATGAAACCGCTTCCACTTTAGGTAACATAACAGAGGAACAGTCTGCTATGCGGATTGTTGTCCTTCAAAATCGTCTCGTGATTGACGTCATCTTGGCAGATCGAGGTGGAGCTTGTAAGGTCATCGGGTCAAGTTGCTGTGTTTTCATCCCAGAAAACGCGCCATCTGTATACAAAGCTATCACCCGTCTTCATAAAATTGCAAATCTGATACATCAGAATCCAGGCACCTGGACTTGGTCCGGTTGGTTCTGGACAACGTTAACTGCTTGGGGATGGAAGATCCTATCCTTCCTAGGCATTGGCCTAGTCATAGTATTCAGTTGCTGCCTGTGCCTACAGTGTGGGCCAGCGATTTGTGGACTGTGTGCCACATCCTGCATTGAACATTCCAGTTCTCTCAAACCGTCAAAGAAAGAAAGATGAGCAAATGATGCTGCAAGAACAAACTGATAGATTCATGAGGATCGAGATTTCATGAAGGGTCCGTAGGGAACAAGGAGGGAATGAGGAAATATAAAATTTTGGTCATGTTATGTTCCCTATCGTGTACCCCACCGACTCCATGTATCAGTTTAAAGTACATGTAACTTCCCTCCTGTGTCAGCTATGAAGACGCAAACACGTTTGCGTCCAACGTTAATATGTCCTCTTTCAGACCCACCCTGAATGGGTTGAATAGTCCGTTCCTAAGTATGCCATGCCAACGTCTTTTTGTGGTGTACTTCTACGTTTTTCAGCTCTAGCTGAGTAGGCCCTGAATTTCTGCCACCGAGCCTCTTTTCTGGCTTCTGACTACGAGGGCCTCAGCCCAGGCTGCCTCTGTACCCGTGAACTCTGACTTACTTTCAGCGCGGCCCCTCGCGCTCAGCTCAGCCTGTTTTCTGCCAAGACTGACTTCAACCTTCGAATTATCTGAACTGCTCCTTGAAAATGCATTCCTGCCTACTAGTTTAAGTAAACATCCTCCCAGCTGCAGAGCCAAAGGGCCGGCCTGTCTCTGTGCAAGTAATTCAAGTAATTCATAGCCTCTGTTACCATGCTCCCATGGAAGGCCCATGCCCCCACGCTTCTCCTGCAGACATCTAGGCGCTTATACACGCACTCTCAGTCAGTATAGAAATAACTTCTGCCCCAGAGACCTTTCCGCCCAGATAGCTTAGTTCCTACAACATCAGATATCAGATATGATAAAAGTACAAGTTGATCTGACATGCCAGACTTCTGTCTCTTTCCGTCAGTTTGAATGTCAAATCCCCTGCACCCTCCAGCTACACGTCATGCACCCGTCATGCAGCTGCGCGCGCATCCAAGTTTCCAATTTCTGCTGACATTGCCACATTTCTGCTTAGTGCCACCCACTTGTGTCACCTATCTGTGACGTTTCTAGCACACACCTCCAGTTCACGCCTAGTCCACGCCTCTTGATTACGTACTAGTAACACGTGTATACTGTTATCTTGTCTTCTCTCAGCTGTTACGCCTCCTGCATTACTTCTTATGGTATAAATCAAGTATATAAGCTATGTATTGTCAATAAAATGTTGCTCTATCCCTTCTGACACCCCTGTGGTGTTCAGAACATGATATCCTGGTCTTGACCATTCCTTTTCAAGGAATAAAACCCCTAAGAAACTCTAACACCACGGACTCTGTCTTTTTTCTTCCGATCTGAGTTATTATTGATTAAGTACTTACCTGCATAGAAATTAAGATAGTAAATTAATTATTTACGTCAATTCCAGCCGTCTTCAGCCCGGCTTGCTTGAATCCAGTGGCAAAGTGAGCAAGGGACTCACGTCTGAGCCTACCCTGCCACACTTATGGCGGCCAAAAGCGGTACAAAAGGGGGTGGTAATGGATGGAACATCTGAACCAATCAAACACTCACACCCAGTCAAAAGATCTGGGTTTAATCCATCACCGTTCTTTAGCCCACTCTGCCACCCCAGTTCAGACATGGCTATATGCAAATCAGTCTGACCCTGTGCCTCATGGGAACAGTCAAGCCCGAACTGCCAAGCCATGCCTTCCCTGGACCGGAATCAAGCTTCCGAGGACCGGTTTCTGGCATTCCAGCCGTCTTCAGCCCGGCTTGCTTGAATCCAGTGGCAAAGTGAGCAAGGGACTCACGTCTGAGCATACCCTGCCACACTTATGGCGGCCAAAAGCGGTACAAAAGGGGGTGGTAATGGACGGAACATCTGAACCACTCAAACACTAACACCCAGTCAAAAGATCTGGGTTTAATCCATCACCGTTCTTTAGCCCACTCTGCCACCCCAGTTCAGACATGGCTATATGCAAGTCAGTCTGACCCTGTGCCTCATGGGAACAGTCCAGCCCGAACTGCCAAGCCATGCCTTCCCTGGACCGGAATCAAGCTTCCGAGGAACGGTTTCTGGCATTCCAGCAGTCTTCAGCCCGGCTTGCTTGAATCCAGTGGCAAAGTGAGCAAGGGACTCACGTCTGAGCATACCCTGCCACACTTATGGCTGCCAAAAGCGGTACAAAAGGGGGTGGTAATGGATGGAACATCTGAACCAATCAAACACTCACACCCAATCAAAAGATCTGGGTTTAATCCATCACCGTTCTTTAGCCCACTCTGCCACCCCAGTTCAGACATGGCTATATGCAAATCAGTCTGACCCTGTGCCTCATGGGAACAGTCCAGCCCGAACTGCCAAGCCATGCCTTCCCTGGAATGAAGCTACCGAGGACCGGTTTCTGGCATTCCAGCCGTCTTCAGCCCGGCTTGCTTGAATCCAGTGGCAAAGTGAGCAAGGGACTCACGTCTGAGCATACCCTGCCACACTTCTGGCGGCCAAAAGCGGTACAAAAGGGGGTGGTAATTGACGGTACATCTGAACCAATCAAACACTCGCACCCAGTCAAAAGATCTGGGTTTAATCCATCACCGTTCTTTAGCCCACTCTGCCACCCCAGTTCAGACATGGCTATATGCAAATCAGTCTGACCCTGTGCCTCATGGGAACAGTCCAGCCCGAACTGCCAAGCCATGCCTTCCCTGGACCGGAATCAAGCTTCCGAGGACCGGTTTCTGGCATTCCAGCTGTCTTCAGCACGTCTTGCTTGAATCCAGTGGCAAAGTGAGCAAGGGACTCACGTCTGAGCATATCCTGCCACACTTATGGCGGCCAAAAGCGGTACAAAAGGGGGTGGTAATGGACGGAACATCTGAACCAATCAAACACTCACACCCAATCAAAAGATCTGGGTTTAATCCATCACCGTTCTTTAGCCTACTCTGCCACCCCAGTTCAGACATGGCTATATGCAAATCAGTCTAACCCTGTGCCTCATGGGAAGAGTCCCGCCCGAACTGCCAAGCCATGCCTTCCTGGACCGGAATCAAGCTTCCGAGGACCGGTTTCTGGCATTCCAGCCGTCTTCAGCCCGGCTTGCTTGAATCCAGTGGCAAAGTGAGCAAGGGACTCACGTCTGAGCATACCCTGCCACACTTATGGCGGCCAAAAGCGGTACAAAAGGGGGTGGTAATGGACGGAACATCTGAACCAATCAAACACTCACACCCAGTCAAAAGATCGGAGTTTAATCCATCACCGTTCTTTAGCCCACTCTGCCACCCCAGTTCAGACATGGTTATATGCAAATCCGTCTGACCCGGTACAAAAGGGGGTGGTAATGGCCCAAGAGAGTCTTCTGGGGTGCTTATGCCCTGGGTACATGGGTACCATATACTAGGGACTTATAAGAGTACCCCAGTATCCAATCTGGAGTGTACCAAAGTGCATTTTAAGGAGAAAGCGCTAGAATGGGGTCCTAATTAGTAGGATCCCAGTAAGACTTGTCAAACCAGTGTAACACCAAGCAGAAAAGTAGGGGTAACCATAGGAAGCAGATCTTGCTTTCCTACACCCAGGGCCTATGTTCTTTCCCTAGAACTGCATTGAAGCCTAAACCCAATTTGCATATATGACCGCAGGTCAGCCCCTGGTAAATGGTACCGCAGATACCCAGGGCACGGTGACCAAAGAAGGCCTCTAAGGGCTGAAGCACGTATTGTGCCACCCTTAGAGGTCCTGTACCTTCACACACACACACTGCCTTTGCAGGCTGCGTGTTTTGGTGCAGAACAAAGTGAAGAGTTGATATGGCACACATCCTTGTGTGCCAAGACTACACCTACTGCCCTGGAACAGACCAGTCACCCCTCTAGCTGGGTACACTACACCAGTGGTGAGGGTACATGTTCATGAGCCCTGTACCCCTACAGTGTCTAAGTCCATTCTTAGACATTGTAAGTGCAGTGCTGCCATGAGCATTTGGTGCTGAGAGCTTGTCATTACGAACTCCACAGCACCATAATGGCTAATCTGAAAACTGAGAAGTTTGGTATCAAACTTCTCAGCACATTAAACCCACACTGGTGCCAATGTGGGGTTTAATGAAAAATGCACACAGAGGGCACCTTAGAATTGCCCCCTGAAAACTAACCTACCACTGGTCTTCTGGCTGAGTGTCTGCTTTCAGATGCCACTACCAGGCGTGTCTGGACCCCCGGGTCCAGAGCCTGCTGCTCTCTGGAGCCTGTAACAATGCACATCCTTGGACGAGGTGCCAAGCCTCCTCCCCCAGGATGGGCAGGTCCACAAAGGGGAAGCTTCAAAGGCTTGGCGTCTGTGAGCTTCCCCAGGCCACTTGCTGCTTTTAGCAACTGGTCCCCACTGTTTCTGACACCCACTTTGGGGGGGGGGGGAAGAGAACCGGCGGGAAAAACAGGTGAGGAAGAGTGGTGTGCCCACCTTTGCCAACTCCACCCCTCAGGTGGGGGAGGCTAGGTGAAGCACAACTCTCAGTCCCCGCCATCTTGCAGATGGGGGGACTCCGCCAACCAGGGACAGGCTCATGTCCCCTCCCACTGGAGGTTGGTATAATAGGGGGTGTACCCACCCCAGGGAAGGGACCCATTGGTTCCTACCTTTTACCTACCTGTAATGCCCCTAAATCTAGTATTTAGGGGCACCCCTGAACCTTGCCTCAAGAACAGAACCTGCAACAAGAAAAGAAGAAGGACTGAACAGCCGTGCCAAAGCTTATAAGAGGAAGATGCCCAGTGACTGGGCCCCAGCCCTACTGGCCTGTGTCCATCTCGGACCTGCTCCTGCGAAATCCTGGTGTGTCCTGCAGCCAGCAACCTCTATCCCTGGAGGACCTTCCTGCCTTCAACCACAAAGACTTTGTCTCCTGTAAACACAGGATTTGTTCATCTGCAACCTATGGCCTGGCGGGAAATTGCATATCTGCACCCTCCGTCCACGGACCGAGCTCGAGTGGACAAACACCACGAGGAGATTGCCCCAGCAATCTTGACCTGAGATCCAGCGACCCCTGACCTGCCTCAAGCCACTAGCCGACGCTTACAGCCTAAATCCGGAAGGTCCCCCAACCGCAACCAGGAGCTTATAAGATCCGACCTCAAAAGGCACCCATGCAACGACACCCCACTGCCTTGGGTGGCCAAACCGACGGTGCCTAACCAACCCCCAACTTACCTCTCGAAGTGGTGGTTGCCCCCAGAAGACCTTCATCCCCAAGCCTGCAGTGCCTTTGCAAACCGGAGGTTGCCCAACATCGAAACAGCACCCTGCACCCTTCCGTCCTAGTGCCGCTGAGGGTGCACCTTTGGTGCTACTTTGTTTCCCCATTTGCCCTGAGCTAATGTCTAGGAGCTTTGCTGCCACAACCAAGTGGCCTGCTAGTCTGTAGCCACCAACTGGAGGCCCCCTATCACCCATTGGATAACATTGGGCCTCAAGACTCTGCGCCCAGCCGCCCTACTGAGTGTGTAATAAGAGTGTATCCCTGACCCTGTGGGATCCCCGAGTCTACCCCCAGAACCTAAACTCCCACTACCAAATGCTTACCTTTAAACCAATAACACTATTTTCTTCCATAGGATAACATTGACAGTGTGGAGTTTGAAAAACTAAAGAAATTCTTTAAAATTGTACTGTTTAACAACAATGCTTTCACTTACCTGTTTAAAGGAAATGTCCCAGAGTAATATCTAGGTATATTACGTCAAAACAAGTGCATATGCAATTACAACTCAAACTGTTTACAAACTGCATTACTACTGTAAAGTATTTATTGCTTAACTGTGCCAGGCGTGCTTGGTTCTACAAAATAAAATAACTAAAAGAATATTTTTATACAAAAACAATTGGTCTGAAGTTCAGTCTTTGAGTGTCTCAATTCATTTGCTGACTGAGTGTGTACAACAAATGCCTATCACTGTCCTCTGATACTGCCTTACTGCTCGACCATCCTACCACAAAGGGTTAGTGTACCCCACAAGTTATATGAAGTAACACGTCGGATGGAGGGGGACATAACTAAAAAAATAAGAGCACTCTTTTGGGAAAAGCTCTCTAAGGGCTATGCCATTCTTCTAGCTGAACAAGACTGGCCACCTGCATTGGTCAGGGAGTGCCCACATGGCGAAGAGATAACTATGCCATCCTTCTCAAATAACAATCCAATTAATAAAAAATACACTTATGCCAGAAAATGGGCAGTGGTTCAGGCTCCAGCATTATATAAAAATCATGTAGGATGGGATGAGGATTCTCCTCACCATAAAATCCAGTTAAAAAAATCAACCTGCTGCACAAAGGCAGTACCCAGTTAAGCAAGAAGCTAAAAAACAAGTCAGGGAGATTTTAAATCAACTTGAACACCAAGTGGTGATTGAAACATGCACCTCATCAATGAACAATCCTTTGTTTCCTGTCTCCAAACCAGACAATTCATATCGTCTAGTATTGGATTACAGACACTTAAACTCCTGCTGCAAAACTTTTGCAGTACAAAATGCACACAGTGCAGCACTGATCAATAACATTGTGCGCAAAAAATATAAAACCACGTTAGATATTTCAAATGGGTTTTTCGGTCAAAACATTGCACCCGAAAGCAGGTATCTGACCGCTTTCTCAATTATGGGGACACAGCAACAATTTTGCCGTCTCCCCCAAGGATTCAAGAATAGTCCAGGGTTCTTTTCAGCCAGGGTAACAGTTACTACAAACGTACGATAATGAGGCATTATCTTATGTGGATGACATCTATCTTACAGATGACTACTTGGACAGGCACTTGAAAAGAGTGAACACCAAAATACTTGGGTTCGCTTCTGAAGGGTATAAATTAAATTTTAAGAAATCACGAATTGCCCACCTCAACGTCCTATTTTTAGGATACGAGTTATCAAATGAAGGCAAGCGCCTGGCAGCAAACTTTCTAGAGAAATGTGCGCTGCTCCAAGCTCCAAGAACGCTGAAAAACTTAGTCCATTCTAGGTTTCCTGAATTTTGGAAGAACTTACGTTCTGAATTACGCAGAAAGGGTTAAACCTCTCTACGAACTAATCAAACCTGATTTCAAACCAACTAATTGGACTCAAGCACACACAGAGATTCTGCGTTCAGTCCAAACAGACATGTTAGCTAAAAAACAGTTACAGACACGCGAAAACGTTTGCAATCCTGTGATCTGAATCATCCCAGGGAGATGCAGATTCACGTACCTGACCTTTAATGAGGGAGAAACTGTACCAATAGCATACAAATCACACTTGTACACACAAGCTAAAATGAAGTTCACTTTTACTGAGAAAATTCTGACAGCGGTTCAAACTGCAGTAGCAAAAGAGCTCTCGCGCAGGGTAGACGCATAATGATCGTTACACCGGTACCTGCCTTAGAGTCAGTGACAAAAGCAAGCATTCCAAATGCTAAAGCTTTACATCCGAGATGGATACAATGGGTCAACTCTCTTGCTGCAACAACGTTGAATACATTTTTGACCCCAGCTTGAAAACACAAGAATTCCTACAATACGAACAAGAATGTCCTCTGCAGACCGAAATTCTGCCTCTTGAACATTACAGATGTATAATATATACAGACGGATTAGCACAACCTGCAATTGGGGGTAAACAAGCCTATAGTGTTGCGTGCGCGATTGTTAAAGGTCGCTGGCGCAAAGGCAAATTTAGACCTATGGTCACAAAAACTCAATCACTCGGAGACTGTATAGCTCAGCGAGCTGAACTACAGGCTTTCAAGATGGCGCTTGAAAATACCGATCGCAAATTCCCCACACTCGTAGTGTGCGATTCGTATTACTGCTTACAATCTTACAATGAATAATTGCAGAACTGGGTTCAGAATGGCTTCAAAGACGCTAAAGGTGGCACAATCACGCATAAAATGCTTTGGGAACAAATAGTTCTGTTACAGAAAGAACTACAAAAGACTCACGTGATACATACACTGAGTCATCAGCGTAATGGCGTTCACGTTGCAGGTAATTCCTTGGCTGATTATGCCGCTGAGGCAGCTGTGCAAACGGCTTCCGTAGCTGCAATCACCCGGTCAAAAACAAAAATAGACAGCGATATAATACAAGCTGTTACTGCTTCAGTCAAAGACAGTGGAAAGACACTCCCGAAAGGCTTTCTAGTAAAGTACTCCTATATAACTGATGCGAATAATGTTCCTTTTGCTCAAATCCCTGGAGTGGGGGAAAGGGCAATCCGAAACATGGAACATAGGTTAGGAATAATCGTAGCAGCACATGAAGGGCTCGCATCTACACATGCGGGAGTTTCCGCCACAGTGTCATTATTAAAACAGAGATACTGGTGGCCGCGCATGAGGAAACAAACTAGAAACTATGTTCTAGAATGTGAAATCTGCCAGAAAATTAAAGTTTCTACTGTGAAACGTCATGCACAGACGCCCCTTCTGATTTCAAATAAACCACTAGCGTGTGTTTACCTGGACCACTGTGGTCCCTTAACAAGGGATGGCAACTAAACATATTATGGTCGCAGAGGATTCCTGCACAAGATTTATTTGGTTATGGCCCCAGCGCTCGGCTGACTCCAGAACTGTTATAAAGGATTTGCGAGTCTTTATCGGCACATACGCAATCGGCCCGCTACATTCTGACCAGGGTCCTGCGTTTAGCTCTCCAGCTTTCAAGGAGGCTATGGTAAGCTTGGGCGTTGCATTGCGGTATTCTAGTCCCTTCCATCCTGAGGGTAATGCGGCAGTGGAAAGAAAAAACCGTGACATAAAGCAATCCATAACAGCTAAGGTATTAGGTTCGGGTGATGGGTGGGTCAAACATTTAATAAGTGTCCAACAGTCTTAATCTGCTAAGAAATTCTCTGGGGGGAATCACTCCTTATGAATTACTGTTTGGTACTAGAATGATAATCGAAGACCTAGATTGTCAAACTTCAGTGGTGGAACAAAAACCCTTTGATTTCAAAGATCATTTGGCTATTTTACAGGAATTAAATGAAAAAAGAAGAAGTCTGAGTAACACAACACAAAAGCCAACAGCCACTGAAGAAAAACCACCTGTCCCAGAAAGACCCGTCTGGATTCCAAAGATTGGGGATTTAGTCAGGGAAAAGATAGCGGTGAAGAAGGAATTTGGGCCTTCTTACAGAAAAGCAGTACCTGTCTTAGCAATCCAAGGAACAAGATCAGTAGTACTACCACCCATTGCTGGTAAAAAGGAGAACCGAAGCGTGTCCATCGACCTGGTCAAACCACAACATGTGGCCAATAATAAGTAGTAGGCCCAGTGGATTCCCAAGATGTAGCAGAAGACCAAATCTTGCTACTATCCAAGAGGTTCAGACTGAAAGACTTATCACGTTTGATAAACCTGCAGTAAAAAAAAGGACTATGCAACAAAGCCATGGAACTCGTGCCTCTTGAGACCCAAATAACAGTTCGTCAAGAAACACCTGTCTACAAAGATGTAGCCTCTGACTATACCTATATGACAAAGGAAGAAGTAACCCCAAAGATTAATAACAATCCGGATGCAATTCCAACAATTGACAGAACTGCCTCTGGCTATCTTATCAATTTTGATACATTTTCTGAAGATCCCAATGAACCCGAAGAAAGGCCAGTAAAGAAAACTCAAAAAAACAACAGAACTATTTCATTAACAAGAGAAAATATATCTAGTTTCACCATGGATTGAATTTTGGATTGGTTTAGGTGTATTTTTTTCTCCTACTCCTGCTGATTTTAGTTTTAAGTTTGGGACAAATAATAGATGGAAAATACAGTACAATGTACACAGCAAGTCAGAAAATCAACTTGGTCCTAAAACCTTACAAATCATCCCATCGTGAAAATAGAGACCTGTCATCAGTAAACATCACAGCCGTTCCTATACCTGGTGGTATAGCATGGGACAGAACTGATTATGACATCTATGGCCCGGTGGAGCTGCTGAAAATTCCACACCATTTCAAGGTTTCTTTAAGTGACTTTGTATCACCCAGCACATTTTTTGATGATTGGGACTTTGAAACTATTAATAATATGATGTCAGATTTAGAAATGTCTGCAAAATTTACTGAACAAGTATATTTAGAAGGGTAATCAGATTATGAACAAATGTATTGTTTTAATCATTATGGTCACCAGTATTTGCACAAATCTGCAAGTCCTAGGAATGTTTTTACATATAATAAATGGGAACATAGGCCAATACCATCTAAAGGAAGCTCAAAAACATTTCTTGAAAAGTTTTCGTACTTCTCAGGGTTTAATGTTACAAATCCAGAAGAGTTTTACTTCAAAAATGTAAATTAGGCAGGAATGAAAACAATGTTGAACAACACTAAACAAATTTATTGTGCAAACGTTTATGCTCAGCTGTCTACATTAGGTTTCGACTGTTGGAAAGACAATGTTGAGACAAAAACTGTCTGGGGCACGAAAGACTGGCAGGTACAAGGTTTAGAGGCCTTGTTCAGAGCCTGCATTATACCAGAACAAATAATGTTTTTAAACGATACTGTTCAACAGCATTCTTGTCTTGGCCTGGCTAAGATTAAAGATTTAAATAAACCGTCTTTACCTAAACCCACTTCTGAAAGTAATGACACTACAGAAAAGGAGGTAGACGTACCATATATTACGTACCATATATTTTAAGACAAAACAGAACTAATCCCGATTGGAAAAAATGGTTAATCTGGTCCAAGAACACCATTAACTGTCACAATAGATTCCTAAACAAAACACAGGGGTTAAAACTGAAGAGGCCAGATCCAAGATACTCCCAGAGACAACATCCAGGGATAGTAACAACATACAGTGTAGGAAAACTATGCCTTGAGTGGCTAAAGACATCCACACTTCCGGAAATCAAACACTTATCTTTACTTAAAAAAAGCAATGATTTGCAAGATTTCTTAATGAGGCCTCACAAACCACCGCAAAAATGTTTCATATACGCCGGTATATACGCTGCGTACAACGAAACTTGGAAAATAACGCAAATGGAAACTGCAGAAAGAATACGAGAAACTGATCGTATTAATTTAGAGAAAGCTCTCTCTGTAGTGGACAATGGGTTAACGACTCTGTCCTCCAGGATATATTAATTGGACAGCATTGTATCCTCTTCAATTGACATAATGGAACAGGACTTGCTAATGTTACAAAATGGCCAGTCTCAATTACGTTCTACAATGCAGCTAGGTTGGAGGTTGTAAAATCTTCGTTCAGGCTACATGCCATGGCGTCTAATCAACACAACGTCATTGTTTGCTGTATTTAACCTTACAGATAAACAGATCTCTTTGGCACAAAGAGGAGCAGACTATACGGTGCTGAGCATTGAAAAACTGGAAATATTGCCATTGACCGTTTCTGAGAAGCCTATCATTGAATGGATAATTCATGGCACCATCAGGATACCAGTGACAATTTTCCAATTTCAGTATTGTCTACAGCATATACCAGCGGGCCTGTATGAAAGGTTGGGTAAAGAATAAATTAAGTCGACATGGACTTTACCTTACACACACAAATGTTGTAACAAGGGAAAAGAGGTATTCCTTCGTGGAAAAATATTGTAAAAACTCACTAAGTGGTACACTTTTGTGCAAAGGTATTAATTTACACGGACGGTCTGCAAATAACCTCTTGCCACCTGCACGGTACTTCCTCCACCGTGATAGAAGCCATTTTTAGGCAGCTATCCAATGGCATTTACGTTATGTTGAATGATCACAGCTGCTGTGGCATGATGCCAGGAAAACTCATTAGTGTGTCGTCCATGGTCCCTTGTTGTATGCAAGTATCGTGTCCGACTCACAAGACAAGACAGTGGGACAGCATTATGGCCTTCACTGAATATCTCTTCTATACGAATTAATACTTTAAGCAGAATAAAAGCCATTCTTTTGCAAAAATCTGTGCCACTGACCTCGTTTAAAGAAAAGTATGATCTGCAAGTTGCGAGGACATCTACAGAGATTCATGCATTATCAACAAACTGCCCAGTACATTTCGTAGAAATGTTAAGTCAAATCCTAAATATGTCTGATACCAGTGGCATCGCACATGTATTTAAGACGTTTTTTTCGGGACTGTTAACAACATTCGAAGCAGTCCTCATCATTTTCCCAAACTTCGTGCACTCGGTGTTCGGCGGCCTGCCTCTCATCTTGGGACTCGTAGCAGGAATTCTATTTTTATTCCTTCTGCTCCGATAGGGCAAGTCAGGCAACCAACGATACCCAGACCAACATGGAAGGGGCCCTCCTTGCCATGAGGTATCGTGAGAGGATTACACAGATTCTTGGCTTGGCTCTTTAACCACATGCGCGCTGCAGGTTTTCCCGCTGCGCGCTGAAGTTTTAAAAACCCAGTGGTTCATAACGAGCTCAGCTTGTCATGAGCGCACGACAGGTAACACTCATGACGAGCTGAGCTCGTCATCAGCCTCGAAGGGGTTAAGAGATCTGAACACAACCTGGTTTCTATCGTTCAGACCAATCTGGCAAGATTGCATCTTACCTGTTCTAGGATTCCTGCTTTGCGGAGGGGAATGCGTGTTGGACATCTGTCTTACACTTCCATTAGTCCTGCCATCGGAAGTGGATGCCTTGCTAGGCCCGTTAACGACTCCTGGATCGTGTTGTCCCCAATGGCTACCAATCCTGATGACGGCATTCATTGAGGTCTCACCAGTAAGTCTAACTGAGGGTGAGTTACGAGGATCAACAGGCACACAGGTACTATCTAATATGAACACTGCTAATGCAGCACCTGGCGCTGACGGCAATGAATCTCATCTGTGCACATTTAATCTGCTAGATCAAGGAGTTCCTCTTTCACCTACTGTGGTAGACTATTTCTTTGCCAGCCTTGATGATCTGATGTTTTCTCCTGACACCGAGAATAACTTTTGATTCATGCACACAACATTCCCTGAACTCTGAAATTCGGCCTTCAATTTTTCAAAACATAGAATTCTAACTTTTGGACTCTATTTTTGCACTACCATTTGAATTTTTTCTCTGCAAAAACATTGAACTTTTTCTTGGCAAAGACTAATCTGCTTAAAGTAGAACCATGCTGAGAGAAGAAGAAATTATTTTTCTTTTTGAACACCGACTAGAGAAAATATTTGGCCTTGTCCTCATTACTAGAACTATTGATATGATATGTTATGAAATGGTCTTGACTTTTTCTTTCTGTATTTAAGAGCCATTTTCATAAATGTAAGTTCATGATTCATTTAGGTTGAATATTTAGATACCATACTATATACTTAGAATGTCATTACTCCCTTAAAATGCGTACTGTAGAAATGCTCAATATTTTTTCTCATGTACAACCATTTCAAGTGCATTTTTATGTATTTTGGGGTGGGATTGTAAACACTAGCTTTAGATATGTTCAGTGCATATTAGATTAGCTTTATTGAACTTAAGATCGTGGAGTGGGTGTTGTAAACGAATCTAGGACCCTAGTGGAGAAGTGGAGAAGTGTGGCTAACTGGTTAGAAGCAGCAGACCCTGAAGCAGAGGTTGGCCCGGGACCAGGGTTCGATTCCGAACGCTGCAGTGTCTTGGGTCAATGTCCGCAGACTCGATAATTCTCGCCTAGGTGCCTACGATAACCATGGGTCCCACTCTGCAACTCTGGGCAATAGCTTGCTTAATCTCCACAACGGCCCTATCAGCGCCGGGGATGCCTGGCTTCACCTTGGGGGTGCCCTCTCACAGGGAAAGCCAGGACGGGTTCCCAAGCGGTATACAGCACCAGGATGCCCTGAGTGATGGGGTAACAGTGCGCTTTACAAGTATACATACATTTAGTGTAATTTTCTCGATTCATGCCCTCATAGCTGTACTTTATCATGCCCTTATATAGGCATAGAAATCACTACCCTATTTGGCCTAAGTTCCGAGAATTAACAATTTCTTGGAAAAACCCGCCTTCAGCAGCTAGGGACTTCCCCCCTGCTTGAATATTAAGTTCTACAAGAACTCCTGGCGTTTTCCAAGAATTTAGCCTTTGAGAGACGATATTAAGTACAAACCTGCGTCAAACTCGGCACCTTCAAAGTATAAATATGCGTAGGTTTGCCTAAACAGACACAGTGGTTTGGAGCAGATCGACTATCTACTTGCCCGACGCCCTGCAGCAGCAAGTGCCGAAGGAAGCCGACCGTCCAGCTGACGCACTGAGAGAGACGCTGTCTTTTCTCTTGCCCAGAAATCCAGCTCCAGTGTTTCCGGCTTATCCTTGCGGACATCTGGGAAATCGAGTCCTGAGAGAGATACAAGACCTCCTTCATTCTAAAACTAAGGTACGGAGCCGATTAGACCTCTTAAATAATTCTTGGAATAGATTCCTGGCAGAGAACTACTAAACTTAGGCTACTCCTCACTTACTTCCTCCCTCGTACTAGACTTAGGTTAGGTACACCGGGGTAGGCGTATTTTAGAAGCACCAGTTGAGTACTTTTAGTCATTATTTATTACTGTATGTATTTTATACTTTTTATGCACTTTATGGCTTAGAAACCATATCATGCTTTTACAGTACTGCTTTATAAAACTGTATTATATGCATTGTACTCTATAACCAGTATTACGATTGTATCAGTTTATTGCCAATGCTTGAGAAAGAAGACTGTTCAATAAATACTTTATTGAAAACGCCAGTCTCTCTATTTCTCTGCATCTCTGGTGAAACGAAGCATGCACGATTGACTGAGTAAAATAGCTATCTATTGTTTCCGCGACTCTAGAGATACGTTTCTTATCCTGGGGAAACAAAGTGGTCATGTTTATGCGGTTGTCAGAAACTAATCCCTTCTTGTTTATTCGAGAAAGTTTCTAGTGACCTCTGAGCTAGCTGGCACTCACTATTAAGTTCAATATATTCGGTAGAGACCTAGTAGACCTCAGTCCTACGTCTAAACTACAGTACATATTATTCCAATGGGCAGAGCCTATTGGGAATATAGGAACTACACTACAAGATCTGATCCTGTACCGGATTCTGTCATCGTGACAGCGGCCAAAAAGCAGCATGCTACTGCCCAGTCTTCTACGGTGCCTCCGGATAAGGAAAGCCGTCAGATGGACTCAGCTGGACGAAAAGTCTGCAGTACGGCGGCCACCTCTATAAAAGCGGCGAGTGCCTCGGCGCTCTTTGGTCGCTATGACTGCGCCTTGTGGGAGTCCCTGCAGCAATTTCTTGAGCTCCTCCCAAGGGATAGGAGGGAAAACTTCCAGGAGATATTGAATGAGGGCATGATGGTCTCCAATCAGGTCATCAGCTCTGCGGCGGACGCCTCTCTCCTGGCGGCTCATGGCTACTGCCATGGCATCAATTTAAGATGCCATTCCTGGTTGCGCCTTACATCTCTCAAGCTGGAGGCGCAACAGAGTGTCGCTAATTTGCCATTCTCTGGTTCGACTCTTCAGGACACATGCGGACGAGGAAATGGCACGCAGGAAGGCAGAGGTAGAGACACTAAAGGCCGTTGGTTTGGAGAAACCAAAAGAGCAGAGGAAGTCCTTCCGTCCATTCCAGAGGCAGTATGGTTCCCAGAGACGAGGGAAGGGTTGTCAAGCTGGTCAGCAGCAACAACAGCAGCAGCAGCAGTACCTGCGGCAGCCCTTCCAGAAGCAGAGGGGCAGAGGCGGCCAGCAGTCCTCGGCGAACAAAGGCCCGGCCGGATCTAAGATCGGAGGTGTTACTTCCCCCTCTTCCGTTACCCGCTCCGGTGGGGGGGAAGCCAACAGAATTACTTGGCAGAGTGGAGAAACATTACTCAGGACAAGTGGGTGCTGAATAATGTTTGTAATGGATACAGTCTTCGTTTCGTCAGCCCTCCTCTGACAATTCCACTGGTTCGCTCACAGTTCCCTCCACGCGGAGGCCGACACCCTGTTAAGAAAAAGGGTGATAGAAGACGTCCCTTTGTCTCAAAGGGGAAAGGGTCTTTACTCTCGGTTTTTTCTGGTGCGCAAGAAGGACAAGAACGAGTACAGGCCCATTCTGGATTTGCGACAAGCAAACAAATGGATTTGCAGGGAGACGTTTCGCATGCTGTCTCTGCACCAGATTTATCCTCAGCTGCAAAGACTGGCTTTGCGCAATAGATCTGCAAGATGCGTACTTCCATGTGCCCATTGCACAGAAACATTGGACGTTCCTGCGATTTCTGGTTGGCACCAATCACTATCAGTACACCGTACTACCGTTTGGACTGAAGTCAGCACCCAGGACTTTTTCAAAGTGCATTGCAGTGGTGGCGACTCACCTGAGAAAGTACAAGGTGTTTGTCTACCCGTACCTGGACGACTGGTTGATCAAATCCTCCACCTTCCAGGAAGCACAATTGCACTTCAAAAGGACAGCCGTCCTGTTGAGGCAGCTGGGGTTGCACATCAACATGTCCAAGTCTGTTCCGACTCCTGTCCAGTGCCTACAGTACTTGGGAGCCTCCATTGATACTCTTTCAGCAAGCATGTCTCCTTCACAGGAGTGACGCTTATTGATCCTTCGGAAGGCTCAGGCTCTCATGGCTGTTCCATCTACGACAGTGAGGATGGTGTCTTCTATACTGGGGTAGATGGCCTCTTGCATCTTCCTCACGCCGCACGCGCGCCTCCACATGAGGCCACGGCAGGAATGTCTGGAGGATCAGTGGGACCAGAAGCGGGGGAGCTGGGACGACAGGATCCGGCTGTCCCTTCACGCTCAACAGTCCCCAAGATGGTGGTGCTCCGCAGAGAATTTCCTCAAGGGGGTTCCATTCCACAAGGTCATTCCCATTCAGACTATCGTCACGGATGCTTCTCTCCACCGCTGGGGAGCGCATCCAGAATATCTACAGATCCAGGGAACGTGGTCCCCGGCAGAATCCATGTATCACATCAATTTCCTGGAACTCAGAGCTGTGCATTTGGCACTGAAGGCCTTTCATCCATCCTTCCAGACAAACTCCTTGCTTGTACAGACGGACAATACGACTACAATGTATTACCTCAACAAGCAGGGGGGCTCGAGATCGCGCACACTGTCACAAGAGGCGCAGGCGATCTGGCACTGGCTGCTAGCCAGAGGACTGACTATAACGGCTACCCATCTGCCAGGTGTGCAGAATGATCAAGCGGACGCTCTCAGCAGGCTGGTGCAAGAAAACCACGAATGGGTTCTAAACGACGAGGTGCTAGGAAACATCTTCGACAGGTGGGGCACTCCAGACATAGATCTGTTCGCCACTGCTAAAAACAGAAAATGCAGAGACTTCGCCTCCAGGTTTTACCAACAGGGGACTCTGGGGAACGTGCTATGGATCAGCTGGTCGAACAGCTTTCTGTACGTTTTTCCACCCATTCCCCTGATTCCGGCGGTACTCATCAAGCGGTCTCAGTCCAGAGCACGGATGATCCAAATTGCTCCGGAGTGGTCCAGACAGTGGTGGTTAACAGACCTGCTTCACAGGTCTCTACTACCTCACCTGTGGCTGCCGTGTCGGTCGGACCTTCTCACAAAGTTCAGGGGGCAGATGGTGCACCCCAACCTCATCATTGAGTTTGGCAGCATGGCTCCTGAGAAAGTGCAATATGGACACCTGAATCTGCCCGATGATTGCATGGACATTCTCAAGGAGGCTAAGCGACCTTCCACAAGGACTTACTATGCCTACAAGTGGAAGAGGTTCTGTATCTGGTGCACATCCAAGAACTATGATCCTATGACCTGCAAGGAAGATGTAATACTTCCAATCCTCTTGCATTTGGCTCAGTCTGGCCTTAATTTTCATTCTATTAAGGTTCACCTTGCAGCGTTGACTGCGAATAGGAAATGCCCTTCACAAACATCCTTCTTCCAGATTCCTGTGATTAAAGATTTTTTGGAAGGATTGAAGAAAGTGTTTCCTCCTCTGCGGCGTCCTTCGCCTTCATGGGAGCTGAATGGGGTGCTGTCCAGGTTGATGAAGGAGCCTTTTGAACCTATTCATAAGCCATCACTGCAGCACTTGTCATGGAAGGCGGCCTTCCTTGTGGCTATTACATCGGCCTGCAGGGTGAGTGAAATTCAGGCATTGTGTTGCCAAGAACCTTATACTGTGTTTCATGCTGCTAAGGTTGTGATGCGTACTCACCCTTAGTTCCTTCCTAAGGGGATTTCTGATTTCCATGTCAAACAGACTAACTTTGCCTACATTCTTTCAAAACCCTTCTACTCAAGCTGAGAGGCCTCTTCATTCCCTGGATGTCAGAAGGGTGTTGAAATTTTACTTGGATAAGACCAAGGATATTCGTAGGTCAGGCCAATTGTTTGTCAATTATGGGTCGGTTAGGACTGGTCTTGCCACCTCGAAACAGTCCATCTCTAGGTGGATTGTGTCCTGTATCCAGTTACGTTATCAGAAGGCTAACAAAACCATAGGGGGTAAGCCTAAGGCTCATTCTATCAGAGGCAAAGCAGCTACAACAGCTTTGCTTCGAAATGTTCCTGTTGCAGAGATCTGCAGGGCGGCCACTTGGAAGTCGGTCTATACCTTTGCTAAGCATTACTGTCTGGACTCTGATGCCAGAGCAGTTGCTCAGGTTGGGCAGGCTTCATTGAGAAATCTGTTTGCACAGTAGTGGTGTTGTCTATCTTTTCTCCACCGCCGGATTAGTTTTTGGCATGGGCTTGCCATTCTATTCACTAGATTATGACTATACACAGAGATCCCCTACTACAGAAGGAGTAGTTTCTTACCTGTAACGCCAGTTCTGTAGCTCTGTTATAGTCATAAGCACCCGCCCTCGTCCCCGGTGGAGAAGATGGTACTGTAATCTATGCTACAGGCTTTGTTTTATACACCTTCAAAAAAACTGAAAGTATAAAGACTTTGGCTGTGCATCCTGGGATACAGAGGGTCTCTGGACAGTTCCTTAAAAGCCACGGTATCCCTTTTCCAGACACATAATGGAAGCCTATGGGGGCTTGTCTGTCCAACCCTTCCTCTCTATCATTTCAAGGATTTTTGTGTGAAGGGGAGTTTCTCTTTGGGTGAAACTGGGCAAAATGTGTAAAATGTGACATTTGGCTATTCTTTTCACTGATTAGATGAAGTGGTGGCCATTGTAGCCTTGTAGTTTTAGGCTGCATTATTTGTCTTTATTTTCTCTTAAGTTTTTATGCAGGACTGCAAAGAAGACAGCTTAAGCGATTATTTTTGATTGCTCGGGTACCCACACATGGGCTGGACTATTCACTAGAATATGACTATAATAGAGATACCCCTACTACAGAACTGGAGTTACAGGTAAGAAACTACTCCTTCCATCTGTCATTGATATTGTACAAGAAAACGTTGTAGTTCTGTATCATGGCCAAAAACAATTGCGTTCTATAAT
This sequence comes from Lissotriton vulgaris, assembly GCF_964263255.1. NCBI lineage: Eukaryota > Metazoa > Chordata > Amphibia > Caudata > Salamandridae > Lissotriton > Lissotriton vulgaris. The sequence continues at coordinate 567,649 of NW_028246228.1, forward strand.
GCAGTTTCATGGTCTCTTCAAACATTAAAGGCTGGGAAGGTGCCATGGGATTACATGAACAAGACTGCGCTATTTTTGCCTTTCATTTTCACTGTTACACAACAATTTATGCCAATCAAAGATGCCATGTTTTCTCTCTTGCATATCGAAAAATTTGAACCATTACCGTTTTCAGTGGCTGAGTCGCAATTCTGCAGTTTGGCTTATCCATGGGTTGATAACTCTCCCTTTTCCAGTGTTTAAATTTGAAGCATGCATGAAACACTATGCCATAGGCAGATTTGAGCCTTTAGGTAGCACTTTTCTCCATGAAGTCTGGAATCTCCCATTTACATACAGGTGCTTGAGGGAGGGAAAATAAGTTTATTTAAAAGGTGAAGGCTGCACTTCTACTCCTGACCATTCAATAGTCTGTAGAAATTTGCAATTGCACAGTTCCTGTAATATGATGGCACCGAATCTTGCGTGTGTTCTGAAAGGCACCCCCCCGCCCCAGCTATTACACCGACTTTCACGTTGTTAGCAAACGGTAGTTATTTGTTATTAAATAATAAAGACTGCTGTGGTATGCTTGAGGGAATTCTGTACATTGTTACTGTTTCCCTATGTGTTGTCTGCTGTAAAAATGTTCTGTTTCCTCCTCCACATGGGAGGCTCAATGTTTCCATTGGCCTTCTATTCTGACCTTGAAAGCAGAGTTCAACAAAATGAGTCAAATAAGTGCTCTTTTGTCCCAGAAAGAAGTCGCCCTTACATCTGCGCCTGAAACATTCGTCCTTCACGTTGCTAACACTCGTACTGAGGTACATGCCTTTTTAAATACCGATCTGCCCCTGCATTTCGGTGCTTTGATTCACACGATTTTCAATGCCTCTTCCACCTCAGGGCTGGCACACTTTTTTAAAGTAGTAAGTGCTGGCCTTGTGACCTCATTCCAAACTATATTTGGTGTGATAGCACCATTTTTTTCATTCTATTTTTTCTAGCGTACTTGGCGTTTTCCCGTTGATTCTCGCTTTGGGTGCCGGCATACTGCTGTTAATTGGCTTACCCCAAAATGGTAGCACCTTCTGTGTCACACGATGGTGTGCCCTGGCTGCTCCAACTTCGTAACCGGATGCTTGAAAACTATGGATCGCTACCTCTGGCGACTCGGAGTGTGGCGTATGGTTTATCTTTCCGGTTCTCTTACTTTACATATGTGCTGCCAGTTTTCCACTGCCTGGATTGCAGATTTGAATGAGCTCTGGATTTGTGTCACTGCAACACGGTGTCTCCTGACCCGGATTATGATCTACTTAGGAGTCTCTTAGTTGCTCATGAACTAGATTGTTCTGGAATCGGGATTATGGCCTGCGCAGTGGCTTATGGGGTCCTGGGCAATTGGAACATATGGACTGCAGCCTATGACTTTCTGGCACGCAGTTATCTTGAAGAAAGCCAGAGTTGTCCTCTGATGGTGCTAGAGGCTCGCGGCTACTGAAGAACATATACGTTCCTTTCCATTACTGAATTAGATGGCTGAAATGTTCACGGATGCTAACAACGACTTCCTATTGGAGGCAGTTGCAACATACCGTGCCTATACGCAGTTGGAGGGAAGTGACTTTTTTTTTTTGCTTCATAGACACGTACTGGACTCGTGATTTTTTCTCACCGATACGTTTTTCTTGGTTTTGAGGTTTTCACACCATGGCCACCCATGTTTTCAGACATTTCTTAATTATTAATTCAGATTTTGACTCCCCAATTATTTTGCTTGGCAACATTTCAGAACTTGACTTAGTCTCATTCGAAATTGAACTCTGGGTTCTACAAATATTGCCCCCTTTCTTGTGCGTTCTCCGATCAAGGAAGGGTGTAGTGTCGCCTAGGCCTGTTTTGCACACGTTATGTTAGCACGGCTTATTAGAGGTTTAAACACCATTTTACCTTTTGCTGCTTTTGCACACGACACTGCATATAGTTGTTTTTGTAAGTTAGGCTACACAAATGTTTTCACATGAGAAAGGATTGTTTTCGACATCCCTAGACTTACATCGTGACCCTAGTCTGCACAGTGAGTGCTGAAGCCGTCAAGGTAACCATAATATGATAGCTGTTGTTCGGACTGATCGGCTAACACTTTTAGCCACAACAAATGGCAGCTGCGAGCCAACCGAGATTCAGGTGCCTTTATTATTACACAGTCGCCATGATTTCAGGCACTAGGAAGATTTTCCGTTTCCAGGAGAGCTTTTGCTGATCCGGATGTGATTTACTCTTGCTGAGCGGAAAGGTAGTGGGGTCCCACGTACAAGCCTAAGAGACCTTTTTTAGTTTATAATACATAGTTACTACATAGGGAGCATATTATAACTAGGCACTATACAACCCATTTTCACCATCATTGTAATAAGATTTCTCTTTGTATTTTATGGAATTGTAATAATGCTGATCATATTTCTAAACATATGTCTGCTTATGTTAGCAAAGATACTGCACCTGAGAGCATGTCGTTAAAATAAATATTTCAACCTTACCCGTGTCTCTTATTTACTCCTGTTGTGGACTGGTATGAGAGTAGAACGAAAGAGTATTCTCCCTTCCCAATATTCCTGAGTTTGTCCTAAGTCGCATGTTCTAGGTTGTCTAATCATTGGTTACTTTGCTATAGGACGAAGAGCTAATATGAACTGATGCTTGCTGGTTGGGGTTTTCTAGGTACGGAGGTGAGTTTCTGGTACACCACAATTCACTGATGTCATGGGTCTCTGTGTAGGAGCAGGATCCTTGCAACCTACGAGTTACGTGGGAGCACTTATGGTGTTGTCTCAAATAGATGAAGAGAATATACATAAAAATAGGGGTGGGGGAGTTTGTGGAAGGTTAAAAATACCTGTCCAGTAGGAAAAAATTATTTGTTCCTCTAGCTGGTATGGTTAAAAAAATGGGGAAAAGAATGAAAAAGTAAAAACTATATACATACAGCACCGTATTGGTGTTAGATCTTTGTGTCTTTGTGTTGCGGACGCGCATCGTCTTCGCCGGAGTCTAGCCAGAGTCAGCCCGTCTGTGCCCGTCCGGGCCAGGACGGGACATAGGGCATAAATCTGTGTCCTTCCTACTTTACAGGTATGCTTACAGGCGCGCGACTTAGGGCGTTACGCCCCATCAGTCATGACAACTGTATAATCTTAAATCCGCTACGAGCTGGTGCACAAACTTGCCCGAAATGTACCTTTACTCTGACCAACTACCAGCCCTATCCCAATACCCCACAGGGTACTGTTTTTAAATTTTATCAACGTAATGAGAGCTCTAATGATCTCATCTTTTACCTGATAAATTGTCGCTCACTACCCCAGCACAAATTAGATATTTTCCACCTATTGACTGAAAATAAGCCCTGCGCCATATTTTTAACTGAGACGTGGCTTCATGATGGATCGGGCCCTGATGTTGCAACCGCCCTCCCCCCGAGCTATGCTATTGCTAGGAGAGATCGGGTAGGCCAGACAGGAGGGGGTATTGCTACTATTTACAGCAGAGATTATGTGTGCAACTTTGAACCTGCAGCTATCCCGAACTGCGAAGCAGCATCTTTCAAAATTTCCCTAAGTCCCAATTTTACCTTTTCCGGCTTATTGTTATATCGTCCGCCAGGAAATAATACCTCCTGGTCAGCAAATTTGGCTGATTATATCCTACCCCTCCAGCTGAAAGCCCAAAATTTCACTTTATTGGGAGATTTGAATCTTCATCTAGATGATGATAACAACAAGACCTGCAAAAACCTATTAGATGACCTTATGGTGTTAGATATGACGTTACGAAACAGTGGTCCAACTCACAAAGCTGGACACTTGTTAGACCCCATAATATCTAATCTGAAAGAACTTACATGGTTCAACACCACGCCTGTTCTCTGGTCAGATCATTCTCTACAAAGTTTCGCTATCTCACTTAAACCCAAAAAAGGTCCAATTATGACCCCTCAGAATCTTTTAGAAGAAACTGGAAATCCCTTAATTTAGAGGATCTTAATAATGCTTTGAAGGAAGATCACCCATGTTTAGATGGAGATATGGATAGCATCGCAGAGTCAACACAAACGTGGTTAACTGGTGCTGTTGACACTTGTCTGCCTTTAGCCCGTTGCAAAGGGAAAGTACATCGCCCTCCCGCTCCCTGGTTCACAGAAGCCCTGAAAAAAGAAAAATCTACCTGCAAAACTCTAGAGAGGCAATGGCGAAAAAACTACGACCTCTACCAAAAAGAAGTCTACTGGAAAGCCAGAAATTGTTACCATTCAGCATGCACGAAAGCTAAAGCAGGCTATGTCACCAACACTATAAACATGGCCGAAAATAAATCTCAGACTCTCTTTAATATGGTAAAAGAGTTAGCTGGTGAAAACTCTAGAGCAGAACCTACCCCTCTCAATACCCAACAATGCCAGGACTTGGCTTCTTTTTACACGAATAAGATTGAGAATATTGTCTCTAATATTAAAACTGACAGCAGGACCACAGACAAGGAAGGAAACACTGCCCTAGTCCCTAGAGTACAATGTTATCTCGAAGCCTGGCCTCCCATTAAATTGGACACACTGAAGGAACTATTAAAATCAATTAAATCGGGTTCCCCACGTGACCCTATTCCTATCAGTATCATAAAAAATTTAGAGGACCCTGCTTTGACTTCCATAGCAGAGATACTGAATGTCTCCATAGAGCGGGCCACAGTTCCTGCTCTATGGAAACACGCTATGGTCAGTCCTCTACTTAAAAAACCAGGCGCAGACTCCATGATACTGGCAAATTATCGGCCAATCTCATTACTGCCAGCTTTTTCTAAAATCCTAGAGAGACCTATTCATAAGGCACTTTCAACCTATGTGGAAAACAATGAGCTCCTGCATTTGTCACAATCTGGTTTCAGGAGTGGCTTTTCTACGGAGACGGCTCTGCTCGGGGTCACAGAAAAGATCAGAGAACTTATGGATGACGGACAAACAGTAGCACTGGTCTTGTTAGATCTGAGTGCGGCTTTCGACACCATCTCTCACTCCATACTGCTTGCCAGGCTGGGGGAGAATGGTGTTGAGGGCAAAGCTCTAGAATGGATTAGATCCTACTTATCCCTCCGCACTTTCCAGATTTCCTCTTCGGAGGCATGCTCTGAGGTATTCCACTCTCCTCATGGGGTGCCACAGGGACCAATTCTGAGCCCTCTGTTTTTTAATTTGTATCTACGACCACTGGCCAATCTTGTAGAACACTTTGGTCTTAGTTTAATGACCTATGCAGATGACTCGCAAGTCCTGTTTTCACTCTCCAAATCTGATCTGTTTGTCCCCTCTGCATTAAAAGTTGGCCTCCAAGAAATATTTAGTTGGATGTCAGCCAACCAACTCAAATTAAATGGAGACAAGACAGAGGTCCTTCTGCTAGGAAATAGTAAAGATCTCTGGAACGACTCACACTGGCCATCGTCATTAGGCAAACTTCCATCTTCAGCCTCGCAGGTTAGAAACCTTGGAGTCATCATTGATGACAGTCTATCTATGACTCAACAAGCAAACAAAGTGGCAGGTATATGCTTTACCATTCTTAAATGGTTACGGAAAATAGTATGGATGTTGACGCCCACTACCCAGAAGACCGTGGTCAATGCCTTAGTGACATCTCGGCTTGATTACGGTAACATCTTATATCTGGGCTCGAATAAGGCAGTGATAAAGCGTCTGCAATTAGTGCAGAACGCTGCGGCCAGACTGCTCTGCAAAATCCCTAGATCCGCCAGGATCACTAAACATCTTAGGGAGCTGCATTGGCTTAGGGTTGAAAATCGGATTCGTTTTAAGGCCCTGAGTTATTTATTTAAAATCAAAGCTGGCACTGCCCTAAATATCTACAGGCCCTTGCTAAACCCTACCTCCCAAATCGCAGTCTTCGTTCAGGCACAGCTGCTAACTTTGTGGTATCAAGGTTCAAACGGGCCAGAATAGGCGGGAGATATTTTTCCTACCTGGGCCCAACGCTGTGGAACTCACTACCTATTCATATAGGCAAGGAGGAAAGCTATATGATTTTCAGGAAAAGCGTAAAAACCTGGCTATTCAATAAATAAATGCTTTGACGCTCTCTCTCCAGTGGTATTGTGTTCTTGCGAGTCCGGCGCCGGGAAACCCTTTGTGGGTAGCTGTGCGCCTTACAAGTGCTATAAAATAATAAATAAATATAAATATAAATAAGTGAAACCAAATTATGCAAAGGAGACTGAACAGAGGGTGCTCTGAGACAGCAGTAATCTGCGGTTAGCTTTTTAAGCTGTGTTTTATAGGTGTTTTACACTCGTTTTTGGCTATGGGACTGAGTAAAGTTTTGTACAAACAGTATTATTGAAGGGCAAATTGGTTAGGCCCTTAGCTGCAGAATTCCAAAGTGTGGATTGAGCCTGCCTGTCTCCTAGGAGATTCTGAATTGAGGAGAGCCTTCCTGCCCCGTGGGCAGCAGCTAAAGCCTGCTGATTGGCTCCCTAGAAACCCTGAGCCCTCCTCTCACACCTGCCCAGGCCCCTTAAGGGTATGTTGAGTGAACCTCAAAACATTCACCTCCATTTTGAGCGCTACAGTTTCCGTGTGCCTAAGATTGCAGTAAACCAAGGACCAGTAGATGTTAAGCAGTCAGACTTGTGCTTTCTTTTTCCTCAAAATTTAAAAAGCGATTTTCCGCTACCCGTGATTGCATAATTTTTCACTTGTTTGGTTTAGAAAATTGAGATTTTTACTTGCCCTTGACTATTTCATTTTACCTATTGAATTGTGGGCTTTGCAGTTTTTTCCCCACGTTGGCCATTTTCCCTTCTAGTTTCTCCCCTGCTCTGCGCATAGACCTGTGTATTAAGCAAGCCACCCAGCTACGATTTTGTGTTAGGAAATGAGTGAAACCAGATTTCCTCTTCTCCCCTTAGCAACAGAGATATTATTCATCAGAGATTGAACAGACAGTGCTCTGAGACAGCAGTAATCTGCTGTTAGCTGTTTCAGCTGTGTTTTTTGGGGATTATTACACTAGTTTTTTTGCTAGGAGAGTAAGTAAAGTGTTGTACAAACAGTAGACAACGTTTGTTAGGCCCTTACCTTCAGAACTCCAAAGAGTGGATTGAGCCTGTCTGTTTCCTATGAGATTCTGAATTGATGAGCCTTCCAGCCCCGTGGGCAGCAGCCAAAGCTTGCTCATTGGCTCCATAGCACCCAAGCAACCCGGAGCCCTCCTCTCACACCTGCCCATACCCCTTAAGGGCTTGTTGGGTGAACCTCAAAATATTAACCTCTATATTCTGAGATGCAGTTTAAAGTGCCAAAGATTGCAGTGAACCAAGGAACACTAGGTGATAAAAAGGCAGACTTGTGGGATCTCTTTCCTGAAATTTAAAAAGCTATTTACCTCTACCAGTGATTGTCATTTTCACCTGTTTTGTTTAGAAATTTGAGGCTGTAGCTTGCAAGTGACGGTTTTCTTTTTCCTATTGAATTGTGGCCTTTGCAGTCGAAAATCGGTTGTTTTTCAACATTGCCCGTAACTACCCGATTATCCCTCATAGCTTCTCCCTTGCTCTGTGCTCAAACTGTGTGTTGAGCATTCCATTCACAGCTCCCATTTTGAATTAATAAGTGAGTGAAAGCAGATTGCCCCCCCCCCCCCATTTCCTCTTACCAAGAAACATATTATACACCAGAGACTGAACAGCGGGTACCTTGAGACAACAGTAGTGGGACATTATGCTATCTTAAGGGCTCTTACCTTTTGTTAAAGAATTTGGGTGAGCAGCACTAAGGTACCATTAAGATGTGCTATGGGCGAACTCCTTGATTTACATTAACAAACGGGGCGCATTAAATGGCTCAAACAACTGAGGGACTGGTTCACTAAGCTTAGTATGAGTTATTTACGGGATGATCTATCCAGAAGGAGACTATTCCGATTTTTAAAAAAACAGTTCTGGGCTTTTATGGACCATGAATTTTTGATAAAAAATACCAATGGCTCGCTTACAATAAATTATCTTAATTTTAAAAGCGAGCTTGCCTTTGAACAGTTTTTAGATGACATTGAGACGCTTCAGGCTAGATCTTTATATTTGCAGTTCAGATATGGGACTTTACCATTACACACTAGAAGTAGTTTATGGGCCAATGCACTTGTTTCATCTATATGCTCTGTGTGTTTGGATAAATCCGAGACTATAGAACACTTTCTCTTTTTCTGTACTGCATATAATGAACATCGGAAAAAATGGATCATCCCGGTGTGCCGCATTTGAGCTTGTATTTGCCCCTCTAATGCCATTAGGATATTTACATCTGATAATACCAGGTGGCTTGTATTTGCACTACCTAGGTATCTCTTGTATGCGTGGCGAAAACGTTTGAAGCTTTTATTAATTTTACCCTAGCACATGCAAAATAGTATTGATTGAAATGAACTGCTACTACTGCTTTATTTTTATTTTTTTTTAACTTACCCTGATCTGAGAATATGCGATACTGCTTTTTAATTATAGCTATTTGGAATATGAAGTTTATCCATTTTTATTGGACTGTTTTTATATTTTATTTGGATGCTGTTTATTTCTGTAAATGATCAATTTCTTTTTCAATCGAATAAATGTACTTACTTACAACAGTAGTCTGCTATTAGCTGTTTAAGCTGTGTTTTTTTAAGGATTGTGCACTGGTTTTTTGGCTAGGAGAGTGAGTTAAGTTTTTTACAAACAGTATTGTTAGAGCGCAAAGTTTGTTAGGCCCTTACCTGTAGAACTTCAAAGTGTAGGTTGAGCCTTTCCGTCTCACATGAGATTCTGAATTGAGGAGCAGCTTAGAGCCTCCTGGGCAGCAGCCTAAACCTACTGGTTGGCTCCTTAGCTTCCAAGCTATCCTGAACCCTCCTCTCACTCCTGCCCAGGCCCCTTAAGGGTTTGTTGGGTTAAGCCCAAAACATTCACCGTAATTTTGTGAGCTGCAATTTCCCTGTGCCCAAGATTGCAGTGAACCAAGGGCCAGAAGGTGTTAGAAAGGCAGGCTGTGCTGTCTCTTTCCTGAAATTTAGAAAGCGATTTTCCTCTACCCTTGATTGCATCATTTTCAGCTCTTTTACTTGTGAACTTTTACAAATAAACATGGTCATAATTGGAATGGTCAGGTGTCACAAAAGACAATATGATTGGTACATCAGCTCAATGTGGCTAAAAGATACAGTGGCCATTGTAGGTTGGGGTAAATCCCATTGACTTCTATGAGACTTTGTTTTTTCACTGGTGCCATGAGAGAGGCTGCCCTGCTGTAACCCTTCTCACTACTTGCACTGTGCGGAAACTGCTGCCTGGAAGGCTATTGTGCAAAGCACATGCACGGGCGGGGCCTCCGCTATGGCGAGGAGCTTCACCCCACTGCTGAAAGGCAGCAGATTAAAAATAAAATGACAATAAAACTATTTTATCAGCATTTTATTTGTAACTCTGACATTGTATTAGGCTTGCTTCACATAGAACCATTGCATTAGGCTTGCTGCACATAGAACCTCCATGTAGAACTAAATCGTACATTCTATGTAGAATGTCCACTTAAGAATTTGTGATTGATTCCATTTGAGTCAGTTGATATTTGATGGCGGAGGTGATTAAACCTTACCTGCCTCATACTACTTCATGTTCCAGTCTCGTTATTTCGTATTGAACACACCACATTTTCTTGGCGACGAGCGAATGTGTATCTTCACCTCAAAATCCAGCGTTTGATGCCATCCCCTAGTGAAGAGATTAAAAAAAGAAAATACTCATCCAGCGACTGTATACTTAAGAAGAGAAGGTCTTTCTTCTCCAGCGGCTTTTCTACGAGTCCGGCATCTTGTGTTTCAGGACTTCGTATCGTAAATCACATGGTGAGGAGGTTAGAGGGAGGGGCGAGCATTGACACTTGCGCTACACTGAAATCTGAAAATTGTGGCCTAGCAGAGGCCAGATTCACGTTTGCGTTCCAGAAGAAATTGAATGTTGCGCTTGCACCGTTACGTTAATGCGCCATTTTAAGAAGTTGGGTAGCAGTCTTTGGTGGTTTTGACGTGCATCGTCACGCACAGCGTCCATTTTGTGCTGTTGGGAAGGATTACATTTTATCTATAACCTTTGCGACAAACTGTGCGGTTGATGGCTGAGGTGATTAAACCTTACCTGGCTCATACTACTTCATGGTCCGGTCTCGTTATTTCGTATTGAAGACACCACACTTTCTCACAAAGTCTGCTGAGTCGAGTGCAGGGTGGTGCCATCCTCTCTTAGCGTCCTCAGCTAGGTAGGAGGTGGAGTGGTAGGCGCACTTTAAGAGCACGTCTGTTTGGTGGGCTGTCTTAGGCCGGCCAAACAGACATGCTCAATGAGCATTTCTCCACCTGGCTGTGTTGCACAGCCAAGTGGAGAATCAGCGAAGGCTCCCAGTCCCTAATGGAGCGGCATTGCAGCCCGTTCAAGCAAGTCACAAGGCTGCTCTCATGTGAGAGCAGGGTCGTGATTGGGTGGGGATGAGAGCAGAGAAGCATTGAGTTTGCGGGAGCAGAGGAGCCCAGGGACGGCAGCAGGTAAGTTATTTTATGTTTCTCCTTTTATTACCCCCCCACTCCACCAAGTGTTATTAGCTGTAGCAGCTACTGAGTACATGAATAGTGACAGGAGAGGGCCTAGTTTTCCTCTGTGCATGCCCTTGCTGATGCTGTAGTTGACAGTAATAGGACAAATGCTGTCACTCATACAGTGTTACATTGCAACCAATTAATAGAAGTCCTATGGGCTAACCCAAAAGGCGGCTGCCATTGACCGCTGACCTATGGGCTATGGCTATCATTATGTATGCTGCTGTATGGGTTGATATAAAATGTGTATAACAAACTAAAGAGACAATGCTGAAGAAAGTTGAACAAAAACACCTCCCTATTTATTTAATATGAGGTATTATTCTTTATTACATATTTTATTATTATTATAATTATTTTTTGCATTTATATGGCGCAACAGCTACCCACTGCGGGTTTCCCGGCGCCTTGGATCTGTAATTACTCAAAAAGCGAAGAGTGGACTCTATTGATTAAACAGCCAAGTTTTAACTCCCTTCCGGATTTGGAGGTAGCAGGGTTCCAAGCGTAGTTTAAGCGGGAGTGAGTTCCACAATACTGGGGCTAGATGGGCAAATGAGCTTCCGCCCAACCGTGCCCACTTGAATCTAGGAACAGTGAATTTGGCCTGACACATGGATCTGAGGTTAAGGGAGGGTAGATATTTCTGGGCGATCTTACATAAATATTCTGGAGCTTCCCCTGAGCTAATCTTAAACATATAGCATAGTGCCTTGAATTTAACTCTGAGAGCGATCCTCAACCAGTGTAACTTCTTAAGGTGTTCTGCCATGCTCATGCGTCCTGGGAGATGGAGAAGCAATCTCGCCGCGAAATTTTGAATGACTTGGAGTCGGTTTAAGGTACTTTTTGTAGTATAGGACATTTCCGTAGTCTAATCTCGAGCCCACTAGTGCCTGTAATACTGTTCTTTGTGCCCCATCTGGTAGTTACCACAATATTTTCCTCAGCCATTTGAGGATAAAGCAGGTAGAGGCCGTCTTGGCGGTTTGATCACACAGACAGCTTGTCATCAATTATTACCCCAAGGTTGCGAGCCGATTGGACCGCAACCGGGGATAGACCCATTTCTGCCGGCCAATGAGTCGGACCCCAAAGATTCTTTTGGTTGCCAAAAATAAGCAGCTCAGTTTTGTCCCCATTTAACTTTAGCTTCTTATGGTGTAACCAGTTAGCCATTTTCAGAAGCCCAGCTCGGAGGGGAGAAGTTCCGGATTTATCCGTTGCAGTTAGGGAGAATACTAATTACATCAAGTCTGGATAGACAACTAATAGTTTATCTAGCCCCGACCTATAAAAACACTTCGTTAAAATATAAGTAGGTAAGTTATATGAAATGTTTTGCAGATGGAATGCTCAGCATTGAATCAGTGTTTCTCTTGGATGATTCTTTATTTCTTCTTCATCTACAGGTTACAAAAGAAAACAGGAACGATCTTTTGCAAGAAATACTAACCACAATCGAACACTGCATAGAGTAGGAGCAGCAGAAATAAGGAAAACACTTGTTCATGCCTGGTGTTTGGTTCTTCACTTTATTTTGTTGATTGAGGAACAAATTCTGACATTCTCAAGACCTTATTTCATGTAACTGGTTGAATTTTTATTCCTAGATTTGAAAGCTTTCGCAAAGAAGTTCTTTGATATTTTAAGTTGCATGAAAGCACAAATACAAGTAATTCAACTAAATACAAGAGTGTGGAGGCATTTAACTTTAACAAGTAGAGAAACACAGTGTTGACTGTCAAGACCGCTGTGTAGGTTTTTATTTTAATTTCTTTATTGGTTTATGCAGTATATGCACAAGGTTTACAGCATGGTGACTTTATGCGTATAGTTGGCAGCAACACAACATCATTTGTTTGACCCAAACGTTAATGTAGAAAACCAATGGTCATCTGGATCGTATGACTGGTGCATTCAATCAATATGACTTTATTCGATCTTAAACATGAAGATCATAAAAGTGCACATAAAATACATTGTTCACATGTTAAAATTATAATGCATCACCATCAAATTTCAATAAAAATACAAAATGGAAAACAGATAGGAACCGTGTTAAAACATTATCAAAAACATGGAGAATTCATTAGCTCATAAAGTGCTTAATGCAGTACTGGGATGAACTCATTTTTGGACAGCAAACATCGTGCCGTATAGTGCTAAACAGTGCTACGTACTATTAAAATATAATCTATCAACTCATTAATCTGCTTTTAGATAAAACCATACATAGATATGATACATCACAGAAGTTTACATATGGGTTTGGGAGCATTTGGAGGAAAAATAAGGCTGGGCGACATTGTGCAAATTTATATTTTTAAAACAGTGGGCGAATATGCATTTTCCATGCACAAGAAAAACATTTACAGAAGATCAAATGAAGATTAGATTGTATAGATGTGCCGTTGAGGAGTAAATGAGGAATAACTGGAGTAAAAACAAAAACCAGCATGCTGTACAAAACAAATACATCCAAAAAAAGATAGACCACTAATCGGGCGATATCATAGCATTGAATATATTTGGAAGATGAATACTACACAATAAGTGCACCTATGATATTGCATTAGCACCTCAGCGGTGTGAATATGCCATAGCACAAGAATGAAAAATTGCTTAGCATTCGTAAAGGAAAGTTCCAATTCTATTAAGGACACAGTTTATGCCACACTTCCTTCATTTTATTAAAAAGTAGCCATTTTAAAAAACATAACTCTTCATTTCCCACAATTAATAGGGAAAAGAAGAAGGAATACCGTGTCCAATCTGATCGAGTGTCCTCTCTTGAGTCTCCGTCTGCCTACGCTCGGCCTCTTTCTTCCTGTGGCCAAGGTCGTCAATGGAAATTTTCCCTCCTGTTTGGATGATTCCCATCCTGCAAGAATCAATGAATCAAGATTAAGTCATTAGGATCACCAGAGGCGAACTACAATCTACTACAAAATGTGATACATAAAACCTTATAAGATAGGATACTGTCTTCATAGAGAAACCGGATTACATATCATACATGTTCTTTGATTCAAGACTTATTTACTTGCATCAAGCGGATGAATACTGCATCACCAGGAGGGCGCTGATCCAAGAGCAGAGGGTAGGCTTATCCTGGCCTCCGTGTCCCTAATAGAATTGAAACTTTCCTTTATGAATTCTAGGACATATTTCATTCTGTGGCAGGCCCCAAAGATGAGTATTATGCCAGCTTAAAGTTGGTCTACCACCAGAGCTGCAATGGAGGGAACTGGCTTGAAATAGAACCTCTTAAATGTCAAATCCACAGACCAGTCTAATATTCATGATATCCTCCAAGTGAGCCCAAAATGTGAATACTTTCAGTGCCATATCCCCTCTGGTAGAATGGTCTCCGAACACTTTAGTGTTGATCCCTGCTTCCTGCATGGCCCATCAAAACCACTGTGCAATTGTTGTGGAAGAGACGGTGGTCTCCTTCCACAACAATTGGTCTGCAAAGAGCAATGAGTTACTGCTGTTCCCCATGGGGCCGCAATGCCTCAGTCATGGTATTATATGCCTTGACACAAAGAACACACAACTTTGGAGAGTCCGAAAAAGCCAGTTATGAAATTAGTCTAGAATTACAGTTTTTGCGATGGTACACATGAAAGGAGGCAACTGTTTTCAAGAAAGGTACTTATTATGCATCCAGGAGAAGAAAAGGTGGAGCACCATGCTAACATCCCAGAGGACTGAATATCTCGGCTCTTGAGGGAGGAACAATCTGATACCCCTGAGGAGTTTTCGTACCTATGGGTGCTCTCTCACTGGTCCTCCCCCAACATGAGCATGACCAGATGAAATTGCAAACCGAAAGGTATTGATTGGTCTATAGGCCATCCGTCTGCCACTAAAGAGACCAAAACATTTAAGTAGACAGTATCTGTCCTTCTGGGATCCATTTCATTTGCTTGCACCAACCCAACCACCAAGACCAAGCTGACTTGCATCGTTTGATTGTAACCTCCGCCCAGGCTCAGGAGAGGTGGTCCGCAGTATTACGTGAAAGCGCTGGGACTTGCCATCATGACCTGTAATCCTCCAGACAATAAGCAGGAGGGACCCATTTTTCAGCAGCAGATGGGGGATTCCCGGAAGGATCCCTGTGGAGACACGGATCTTGGGTTAGACGGATTGGAAAATATCCAGTAAGTTCCATCAGAACCGAAACAAACTTGCCACTTCCATATCGGGGTCACTATCACCAGGTCCGCCTGCTTGCAACGGTCTGTACCGCGTGTCATTATCATGGCAAAAGGAGGGTAGGCATATCCTATCTCCCCTCACCAATGCTGGAGAAACACGTCGGCAGCTATTGCTCTGGTATCCGATGTCCAAATGAAGTACTGGGGAAGCTCATGATCCAACAGGATGCAAAAAGGTCTATCGTAAAAGGTACCCACTGATCAAAAAGAGCATGGAACACTCTTCGTAGTAGTTTCCACAAGCGCGTTTCCTTGAGATGTCATGACTGCCAATCCGCTACTTGGTTGGCAGAGCCCGGGACATGTTTCACCACTTCTGATATATGGTGGTTGAGACACTATTCCCAGAAACTTTTAGCAAGATCCGACAGCTCTTGAAAGCTATTTTGTCCATCTTGAAGAGCACACAGATTTGGGCGCGTTCCCGGGTCCAATACTTCACCGCGTAGGAACCCGCCATCATTTCTAGCCAGTTGATATGCAGGGTTTGCTCTGTGATGGACCATCCAACCCAATAACACTGGCGTCACACTCTGTCACCAGATCCTGTTGTGAACTGAGGATCGCGCGCCCATGCCATAGTTCCATGTGTGTGAGCCACCACCGCAGCTTGTCCTTGGTATTGTTGAGAGTACGTCAGGCCACGATGCAGATGCAATACCTTCAGGCGTTACAAAAGGGGGTGGTGATGGACGGAGCATCTGAATCAATCAAACACTCACACCCAGTCAGAAGATCTGGATTTAATCCATCACCGTTCTTTAGCCCACTCTGCCACCCCAGTTCAAACATGGCTGTATGCAAATCAGTCTGACCCTGTGCCTCATGGGAACAGTCCAGCCCGAACTGCCAAGCCATGCCTTCCCTGGACAGGAAACAAGCTTCCGAGGACCGGTTTCTGGCATTCCAGCCGTCTTCAGCCCAGCTTGCTTGAATCTCAGTAGAGATGGCACAATTGCTATTTACCAAGAATATCACTGCCCACTGGGTCCAGCCAGAGAAAACCTCTGGGGAGATGAGCGCCCTGGATGGCTTCGCATCCGCAACCATGTCTTGTACTTTGGTGAACGGCACAGTCAAATCCAATAGCTTATCTTGGCATGACTGCCAGGAGTGGTAGATGCCCTTTCTCGGTCGCAAAGTTTTTGGCCAGAAACGTGGCCATTCTAGGTTCAAGGTTCAATTTCGGGCGTAGCTGCGACCTGGTCATCCAGTGTGGGGCGGAGGCATTCCGCCCTTAGGCAGTTGCAGATCTCTTGATCCAGGGGCTGCGTAATCTCCAGGCTACATACCTGGCTACTTTCTCAGCTGGAGAACCTTCGGTAGAGATGGGGTTAAGGAGTGCCTCATGGTACAGCATGTCCGACCCAGCTACGCCAGGTTCTACTGCGTACTGGTCCACACCCAAAGGGGTGTTTTGCGGTCACCATCTGACCCGTTGGGGGATCCGTCTGAGGCAGGGATGGCGTGGGGTGAAAGGTTGGTGGCTGTGGGACTTCTGAAGGGTCAGGTGTGGAAGTTGGGGGCAGGGCCTAGTCTAAGCCCGCCTTTAAAATCTGGAAAAAGCATCCAGATCTACCCCAGGGAACTGTGGGCATTTGCGTTGGGTCTCAGAAGTGTGTGGGTTCAGCTTAGGAGGTATGATCGGCTGAGAGCCAGGGTAGATCTTCCTTCTGAGGGAGAGGTTGTAAACACTGCTGTGCCATGTCAAAAGCTTCCTCTCCAGATGTGCTACCGTGCCCGAGTGCGCCTTGTGTATGGAGGCGTCTGCCAACTAGCAGAACTTGTCTGACACTAGTGTGGTCAGTGTATGAGTTCTCGTACATTTCTATGCCACCGGTAAGACGTTAGTATTCCATAAGGGAAATATTTTATAGGGAGTGATATATGATATGGTGGGAACCCAGGAGTATAGGGGTAGTGAAGCTACAATCTGGTCAATAAAGATTTCCTCCTAGAAGCCTCCTAGGACACCAATACGGCCTTGTAGTTGCACTGGCCAATTATCACAACTTAGGTCAGTGTCCTTGAGGCAGCTGCAACACTGCTGTGTTAAAATTCAACAAATACAGACCCAGGGGGTCATAAAGACTTCAGGCAATGTGAGGCACACCCTGGTACAGACGTGCTGCTGTGAAACCGCAGAGGATGTGTTACCCGATCCAAGCTTGCAGGGAAAACGCCGCCCGCATCAGAAAACATGTTGTGCATGGACGGGCGCCCGCTAGCAGCCGTAGGATCACTGCGCTCCTGAGCCATGGCTCTGCAGAGCCAACCACTGAGGAGATTCTTAAACAGCCGTAAAGAAGCAACAAAATATTCCAGTAGCTGCTAAACCGCACAAAATGTACAACGTTAATGTGTAGAAGAAAATACAGTGAGACAATCAAAGCCAAAGCAAGCACTAACTCAAACATGGGAAAGAGGTCCTAGTACTCATGTTGGCTGCAGCAGAGAAGAAAGGGGATGGGCGCAGGCAGAGAGAGGCTCAGGAGTGACTCTCAATGATCTGATTGGACAGGTTATTCCTTCTCCTTTTCCCTATGAGTTATGGTAAATGAAGTGTTAATTTGTATTTTTAAAATGGCTTCTGTTCAATAAAGTCAAGAATGTGAGGGATAATCCTCGCCTCTGAGTCCTGACACAGAATTAACAAACCCAGGGTTCAAGGGAGGATTTCACTTATGGAGGGAGAGAGTCATATTTGGCCTCCACTTGAAAGTTGAGCAACATATCATCCCAATGCATGGAGATTCAATGTTTCTGGAGGCCTCTGGCCTCTTCTCTCCTCAGGGTGGTACCCTCCGCAGTAGCCTAAACTAACAGCAATTACTGCCAAGCCATAGGTGCCAGAGCACAGGGATCCTTCCAGTTGCAAGTATCAGCACTCTTGGGCAAAAACAGACCTAAGTCTACCAAATGGCTTTCGTTTTGTTCATTGTGCGTCGGTAGGAACCCAGGACATAAGCCTCACAGCGCTGTAGGGGCGGTCAAGTCTGTTGTCTGTGCAAGCTGCTCAGTGACTGCTGACCAGTACTATGACAATGAGGGACTTGACCATAAGGTGGCACAAGTCAGCTCAGGGAGTTGTCAACATGGGCAGCAGGCATTCACCTTTGGTAAAAACGCCTTAGAATTGGCAGAAGATAAGTACGCCCTGTGCCGCACAAAGAACAGGATGAGCTTAAACCTTGCATTCCTGGAGATGGTGGCTGGGTAGAGCAGCGATCTGTGCCCCGCTCTTTGTCGGTTAAGGTTAGCCCAAGGTCTGCCTCCCATCTGTCCTGAAGACAGGTGACGGAGACCCAAGTATGCTCTCCGGTGGCCCTGCTCAACCAATGAATGAGACTACACCCATTGTGTGGAAGTACTACACAACAGCAGGAGTTGGTGAAGAAACTGTATAGTTGATAGATTTATCCAGCTTAACCGTATTTACTTAGTTAATAATTATATCCTGATACACTCCTTTTTAAAAAGAAATATGTTTATTGGCATTTATAATCATACATTCTTATATTGACATATTTAAAATCTAGAAATAACAGTTATCATTCACATAGTTATTTTTCTGCTCAGTTGGGCAGTGAGTATATAGATAATCGTAGTTTTAGTGTATAATATACTCCAGCGGACATACAAAGTGCATTGCATATCTTCATGCACTTAATAGCAAAGTCTGTTGTATACTGTGTATGAGCAATATTCCTCTTACATCTATCCCTCTTGCATTTTATATCTTTAAATATTCCCTCCTGGGGCCAATCATGTGGTCAGCTGTGATGCGTTCATTTTAATCAATGTCGTTGATAGTCGTATTATGTATGCCTTCACTTAATAAACAAGTGAACAAAAAACAACTAAAACCGTGTGAGCCTGTACATGGGGGTGTCTATGTTTACCTCTCAACAATGGAAGAAAGACTCATTAAGGGGGCCCGGGTTGGCTAGGGACCATCCAGATATCAATGGTGCTCTAGATATCTCAGGGTCTTGTTGGTCATTTATGGGGGAGGGGGTAAGAGGTGCGAGGGAGACCTCCAGCGAGAGAAGTAGCCTGAGCTAGAATTTATCAGTCTCAGCCAGTCTATGTAGCCCCCCCCCTCCTCCTCCTCCTCCTCGCAGCTGGCGGGGCAACTCGGATGTCCCTATTTGTATAAGACTTCCCTTCACGCCTCTGTAATCGGGCGCCTGCGCAAGCCCCTTAGTTCTTCTCCTTGTAAGGCTCTGCACTCCGCTGCTGCCCAACTAGTCACCTCCTGGTTCCAAACCCCTAACTTTGGTCCCAGTGTTGAGTTCCATGTTATCGCAATGCGCCTCCTGGCCAATGCCAAGGACAGATCAATGAAACTGTTTAAGTGGTCTGGGGTATAGCCCGAGGAGGCACACCCCAGCACAGTACGCTAGTGTGCGCCCCAGTGTGTTATTAATTTTAGTCACTACTGCGTCCCAGTAGCTCTGTACAATCGTCCAACTCCATTTCATGCGGGAGAAGTCAGCATCTTAATATTTACATACTGGGCACTCTCTGGGTTCCCCACCAAATGCAGCTTGTATGAGGTGCGTGGTCATATATGTCATATGGCCATAGATCAAACTGCAGGTATTTTAGGCGGGTATTGGGAGGTATCTTTTCAGGCGTATTCTGGAAAGATGGTGCCGCCTGTTCTGACCCTTGCAGTCGGGGAGGTTTATAATAGTTGAACCCATTTTGGCCAGCTCAGTCCCATTCTCATTTTCTTCACAACTCCTATGAGATAGTCCCAGTTGACTGTATTGAATGCGGTCTCCAGATCCACTGACAGCAGAGCTGCTTGCAGTAAGTAATGGCCTCTGAATTGTATAAACAACGCAAATTATAAGAAGAAGTGTTTCGGGAGGGAACAAATCCATTGTGGATCAAATTTGTCATATGGGGTGTCAGTCTAAGCACTAGTATTTTACTGTGTTCCTTGAAATCATTGTTGAGCATGGGCAAACATCTAATCTAATCTCTGCCTCTGGGCTTTCGGTCTTGGGAAGCGGTATCACCATCGCAGAGCGTGTAAAGGGCGACAGTTGCCCCAATTGAAGGGCTTCATTGTACAAGCAACCTGGCGGGGGCCAATATAGACCTATATTTCACAAAAACCTCTGCGGGGAGGCCATTAGGTCCTGGCGTTTTACCCCCAGCCAGCAGAGCCAAGGCTCTCCTGACTTCCTGGAGAATAACCTATCCCCCCCAGATCTGTTCCTCTACCGCCATCAGGGCCAGAAGGGCCAAAAAGGCGTCAATATCTTCTTGTGAGGCACCCGGCAGGCTGTATATAATTTTTCATAGTATGTCTGGAAAGCTCCATTTATCGTATGTGGGTCCTACTCGGTCCTATTCTCCACCTCCTGATTTGGGTAATGTGGGATCCCCACGATTCAGGCTTAGTGATCCATGCCAGTACCCACCCAGCTTTCCCCTCCTCATTCTGTACTCTATCCATGTAGGCCCTACAGTTATGTGAGCGGAGCCTTTCCAGTGCCGCCTCATTTTATTTTATTTCACATGGTTTTACTGGTCCTGAGAAAAAAACAAGTTTCACCTTTAAAACTTCTGGAACGGTTTCTTGGTGCCAGCAGCCTTAGTCACTTACAGTACATTGAAGCGGCCCGTGTTGCTGAGGGGACGACACTCTCCCACTGTCACATTACCTCCCACCTGGACATCTCTGAAGGCCGGGGAGAGATGAACAGACATGTTCTTGTGGCATTTCTCGAATCTGCTAGCAGTTGCTCACAAGTCTGTGATCTGCAGTTCACCCTCAATCCCGGTGAGCTCTCTGAAGTTCTTTCTGTATCCCAATGGTTTGCCCCATACAATATCCCTTCACCACCACTATAAAAGCCTCCCATTACACTAACACTGTGGAAGCAGTGCGCATATTTTCAGTGAACTATGTGTCCACCGTATTTCGTAAGGACTCTGCAAAGGGCGTCCAGAGCCACAGGGGATCACTATGTCCCAATGTCACCAGTCACCATGTGGGGATCGGGGGTCTGCACCTCCGGGGGCAATAAGTCAATACCAGGGGGCTATGATTTGAATACTGGGTGAGAGGTCTGTGAACACCAAAATGTATCTATTCTCATGTGGAGATGGTGCAAGTGTGAATAGTAGGAATATTCCCTAATCCCACTGTACTGCACGCGCCATATGTCAAAGATCCCAGTTTGCCATCCAATCCCAAAGCCCCGCTGCAGTCTTATGTGCCTGTGCTCCTATCAAAGGTGGGTGAGACCGGTCTTGTTGCACATCTGTCACACAATTAAAATCTCCTCCCAGCACCAACTGCCCTGTTGCTATACTTGCTATGTGTGCGGAAAGGGAGGTCAAGTATGCAGACTTGGTCATAATTGGGGGCATAGCAACAATTGGGGGCATAGCAACAACAGATTGTTATCTCCTGTCCTAATAAGTGCCCCACCACTAGCAGATATCGCCCCTCTATTTCTTTTAGGGTGCGGGTTGTCTCAAAGGGTACTCCCGGTCGAACCCACACGAACACCCCTTGGGCAAATGCAGAGAAACAAATAGCGAAGAGTTGACCCCGCCATCACAGTTTCAACTTCTCAGCCTCCCCCTTGCTCAGATGGGTCTCCTGCAATAGTGCAATCTGCACATGGAACTTATGCCCCTGATGTTCCATGTAAGCAGTTTTACACTTTATTGCGCCATTGCATACCTTTACATTTCACTGTCTGCCACTCCCAGCCGCCCCACCCCCTCATAAGACAGCAGAAATCATCAATATGACACCTACGCATGCACTGAAATCAAGACTGACCAATTGTAACAGTCCCAAACTTAAAACGCCCCAGGGTATACTGGCAATGGCCATCTGCCCATACATTCCCTTTATCAAAATTTCAAATAATGAAGGTCCAAACCATACGCAATGTGGACCTCCAGGGGGGTCGTGGTTATGCTACTTTTACAAATCAATCACAACCTGTAATAGGCCAATTCTCTGGGCGCACTACTATACCATCCGCAGCACCGGCCCACTCTTATATCAACTCAGAGCAGCCGTTCTTAGTTATATGTCGTCCGCCGTGTGTGGGGTGCCTTTGCCAGAGGACTCCGATTCTAAGTCCCCCGTTCTCCTTTGTAGATCTGGAACCCTGTTCGGACGATGTTGGCCCTCCGCGAGCAATCTCCACCACCTCCTGCAGTGCTGCCGCTCTTTCAAGTTCAGTCTATGAGGAATTTGCCTACTCTGCTTCTATTGTTTCATATCATCTTTGGAAGCGGTTTCCAGATCTCCTGTCCCTCGCCGTCCGCTGGGGTTTCGGAGCATGGCCTGGTTTTTCCGTGCGGTAAGACTCAATCCAATCCCAAGACATTTTGGGGAGTTTTGCAAGTGAGTTCTGCCATCTAGAAAAATGCGGAGCTTGGCCGGAAACATGAGG
Source organism: Lissotriton vulgaris (assembly GCF_964263255.1). Lineage (NCBI taxonomy): Eukaryota > Metazoa > Chordata > Amphibia > Caudata > Salamandridae > Lissotriton > Lissotriton vulgaris. The sequence continues at coordinate 589,987 of NW_028246228.1, forward strand.
GAGTACTGGACCCCCTCCTCCCTGAGTGCATTCTTAACTACGGAGTACGAGGCCCGCTTCCGCTGGACTTCCAGTGTATAGTCCAGAAACATGGAGACCTTGGCGTTGTTGACCATGAAATGACCATTCGTGCGGGCTTTTTGTAAGAAAACATGCCTATCCCTGTAGTGATTCATCATGAACCACTACCAGTCTTAAGGGGTGGCTCGGCACCACCGGACGTGCCGGCAGGTGGTGTGCCCCTCCAATGTAAAGAATTGAGTCAGCGCTCCTGGGGCCACTACATCCTTGTGCCACGACTCAAGACATGCCACCATGTCTGCTTTTTCTATCCCTTCCGGAAGGCCCACAATTCTTACAATGTTGCCGCGACAGCGACCTTTTCTGTCATTCGCCTATCGTTCCAGAATGTGGACCTTGTTCGCAAGTACAGTTACCCACTGGGAGAGAGCTTTATGTTCAGGTGTTAGTTCTTCAAGTCTGGTTTCCACTTCTTTAACCCTCTTGCTGAGTTTGTGGTGTTCCGCCCGGACGAGGCCCAACCACACAGAGACCGTGCTTATGTCTTGATGGAGTGTGATATCTGAAATGGCTTCCAGTACTTTGGCCAGTTGTTGCTGGATGGTATCAGTTTGTGTTTGAAGTTCAGGGCTACATCTCTGCCGGTCTGAGTGCTCATCCTTGTGTTCAGGGGCAGTGCTAGTTTGTTTTCCCCGCGTCTTCCTCATCATTACGGGTTCTGGTGTTGGGAAGGGTTCCAATCCTTACGCCCAGCCTAAGCCTTCCATCCGGGTCCACTGGGTCACAAATCACTCAGCCACTTGCCATATATCCACTATTCTGCCCGCTCCCCGGAGATGTCCAGAGCTAAGAAACGGCGCTGGGCTACCCCACCCCACCCCCCCCGACACAAGGCCACCCCAACGTGCTCCTCCAGCCGCTCACCCAAGTTCCCACAGGACTGGGATCGCTACCACTCTTGGGGTGCTCAATAGTGTTGCCGGTCCTGCGCTCTGTCCAATGGGAGGGGCCACCGCTACAAGTGTATTTCAGTAAGGCCCGCCGTGTACATCTCGTTGGTGCTCAGCTGCGTCCAGCCGGGCACGCTGCACGCCTGTTCCTCTCAATGGGGCAGCACTTCAGGTTTCACCGTTCAGCAATCGAGGCAGCGATGCCAGCTCATCGCGTGGAGGCCTCTTCTTGCATGAATAGTCAACACTGCAGCATCATTTTGTTCCCCATTGCTGCATAATTCCAATGGCTCCAGAGCAGGTAGCATATGTTAAAAGTGCTTATGCATGAAGCAGAGAGACTGAAGTTTGCAAACTTAGTTTGGTGTGCGTGCAAATCCTGCATTGCCGATCCTTTGTGAGTTGCAGCTACTACTGCTGAAACAATGCCAATAGAGGTACCAATCAGTGAGGCGGACTGGCCTTGATGGCACGGCCGGCTTTAGTGCTGGTGGCGCCCTGTGTAACAATATTTGTTGGTGCCGGCAATGATCACCTACGCCTTGGGCTCCCTCACTACCACCTTTTAACAGTCCCACTCAAATCTCCATAACCACACTCTCTCAGATGCTTTTAATTTTACTTACAGTGCCACTCATACCAGTATATGGTGTCAGAGCACTTTACATCACACACACTACACAGAGAATCATTTATACATGTGTAAATCACTGTATAGGAAGTGTTACATAAGACAAAGGTCTACAAGGTATAGAAGCCACATGACAACCATACTAATAGGCAGTATAGTGTAATAGCTCGCTGTTCTACGTTAGAATTTTAACTTAGAAACTGCAAGTAACAAAAGGATATCTCTGACAAAAGCAGTAACCTACTAACCTAGTTAACATTTTGTGCACTTAGTGATCTGCATGGTATATGTTCTTTGCAGCAGGCACATTAACCCTCTGTGCTACCTTTCCAGGAGTCAACCCTTCCACCAGACAAAACTCTGATCTCCCTGTAGGTAGAAGAATAATCACTGAAAAGGTCATGGCATTTTTTTTGTTGCTGAAAATTGCTGGAGGCCAGGAAGGAGGCAGCAAGTTTTTTTAAACCATAATATACTTGCAAACACTACACACCCACCCGAAAAAGGTACCCAGTGCAGTCACACAGTTTGCACCGCCCTCACCTGCTTAAGGTTCATGAGACCTCAGTGACAGTCAGTGACTGGATCACTGTTTCTCTAGGATGTGCTGCTTCATAGGCCTGGCCGCAAGACTGGAGATGAACTTCAATATGGATTGTGGTGGACAGGCCTTCAAGGTTACCACACAATTGACAACACTAGGCTACACCTGCCTGTGCTAAGACTTTAGGCCTTTTAAGGTCTAGTGGGCCCTTCTAAGGTCTAGCATGGGAATAGGCTCACTCAGTGGAGTGGTCTGGTGGACTGGTCATAAGGCTGAACCCGGTTCCCCAGTTCCAAATTCTACAGCTCTGGCATAAGTGCCACATCCTCTCCCCCACTGAGAGAAACTCGCACTGCCTTCAGCTAAAACCTAATTGTGCCAGCTACAAACACTTGGATGTGGCTCAATTCAAATTATGCACTTGATAAGGGTAATATGCTGCCTAAAAAAAACAAACACTCATAGGGAATGCAAAATTAAGTAAAGCATGTGAAATGCAAGCAGACACAACACGGTTACCATAACGATCTCTCACTCACTATTCAGAAATCAGCGAGTGGTTTTACCTGAAAAGTTAAGGACATGACTACAGGGCCCTGAAGCAAACTGTTTCAATGTCCATTGCTTATATCCTAACAAAACATAAGCAGTATGGTTTAAAAAGACTATCCATAAACAGCCATGGTACGCATTTTGTTTTCTAATCCACCCATCAACCAGGTATTGCAATACATCCAGGAATGGTGCACTTCCCCACCTGGGGACAACAATGCTGTTCAAAGAAACATGAGATAACAAAAGTAGTGCTTCACTGCAAAGTCTGTAAAGTGAGGCTGATGTGGTTGGATGTGAATAAAACCAAACGGTTCACTTTGCAACCACTCGGTCTTGCTTTATTTAGTGATGTATTTGTTTTTCATATTTAAAACCTTTTATTTCTCTCTATCCCGAGGCTGCACTTTGGAATGGAAAAATGTCAGAAAAAGGGCATTTCCCGCAAGAGTGTTTTTAGGTCTCGCCTACGCATCACGCATGCGCTGGAGGGGACCTCTTGAAATAGATTCGCTTTTTTGCCCAAAAACGTGCACGCTTTGAGATTCTCTTGTGCGAACGAGCTTTTGGCGACATCTGCTTGTAATTATCTTGCAAACAGTTGGTGCCCCTGCTCGCTCCCGCAAGGGAAACGCTGTGTGTGCTCTCGGCCACACCCCCCCCCCCCCCCTTCCCACTTGTTAACTGAACTTCTGTCTATCGCTGTGCCGGCATCTGAGGGGCAGATGTGCCGGATGCTGCACAGGCAGTTCACAACTACCTCCTCTGCGGCCTGTGGTTCGTCGATACTGGATGAACCCGAACACTTCTCCTGGGCGCCTTAATCTATACTCACGCGATCAATGTGCCCGGAAAGGGCTTTGAAATCTCACTTGAGTGATGATACATTGTTTTTATTGCTTTGCATTGGGATTGCTGCTAGTCTTACAGGGCACGGACCTCTGGGTAGTGGGTAATAGAAGCTTGCATATTAAAGTTGTCCCTTCACAGTTGTTTCATAGAGCCAGGAAAATGACAATATGGGCATGCCAAGCTGTGGTTTACATCAGTTTTAGACGTTTTTCAGCAGCACAAGCATTATCCCTCTAAGTACCCCACTCAGAGGGCAGGTGACCCCCCCCCCCCCACATAGTGGGCGGGTGCCCTCCACCCCTCCTGCCATGCTCTGTTATCTGCGTATGTGGGTCTTAGCAGTGATAAGGAGCCAGTCGTACTGCAAGGGCTGGAGGGACTCCAGCAGCTCTGTGGCCTGCGGTATGTACTTGGGGTTCGGACCTCCATTATAGGATCACAGTGCGGCAGGGAGGAGTACTGCCCATGCCTTCAATCAATCAATCAATCAATCACATTTATAGAGCGCGCTACATACCCGTAGGGTCTCAAGGCGCTGGGGGTGGGGGGGTGCCGCTACTGCTCTAACAGCCAGGTCTTCAGCTTCTTCCTGAAGGAGAGGTGGTCTTGGGTCAGGCGCAGGTCGGTCGGGAGGGAGTTCCAGGTCTTGGCGGCCAGGTAGGAGAAGGACCTTCCTCCTGTAGTCGCTCTTCGGATGCGGGGGACGGCAGCGAGGGCGTGGTTGGCTGATCGGAGGTGGCGTTTGGGAGCGTAGAAGTTGACTCGGCTGTTGAGGTAGCTCGGGCCTTGGTCGTGTAGGGCTTTGTGTGCGTGGGTGAGGAGGCGGAAGGTGATTCTTTTGTTGACGGGGAGCCAGTGAAGGTCTCTCAGATGTCCGGAGATGTGGCTGGTTCGTGGGTTGTCGAGGATGAGTCTGGCTGAGGCGTTCTGGATCCTCTGGAGTCTCTTCTGGAGCTTGGCGGTGGTACCGGCGTAGAGGGCGTTGCCGTAGTCCAGTCGGCTGGTGACGAGGGCCTGGGTGACGGTCTTCCTGGTCTCGGTGGGGATCCACCAGAAGATCTTCCGTAGCATGCGTAGGATGTTGAAGCACGCCGAGGAGACGTTGTTGACTTGCCTGGTCATGGAGAGGGAGGAGTCCAGGATGAAGCCCAGGTTGCGTGCATGGTCTGTCGGTTTGGGTGCGGTGCCCAGGGCGGGAGGCCACCAGGAGTCGTCCCAGGCGGAGGGTGAGGAGCCTAGGATGAGGACCTCCGTCTTGTCCGAGTTCAGTTTCAGGCGGCTGGTCGTCATCCACTCGGCTACCTCTTTCATCCCTTCGTGCAGGTTGGCTCTGGCGGCGGCGGGGTCGTTGGTCAGGGAGAGGATCAGCTGGGTGTCGTCGGCGTAGGAGATTATGTTGAGGTTGTGCTGGCGTGCGATGGCCGCGAGGGGGCTCATGTAGACGTTGAAGAGGGTGGGGCTCAGAGAGGATCCTTGAGGGACGCCAGAGATGACTTCGGTGGCCTCTGACTTGTACGGTGGTAGGCGGACTCTGTGTTCTTCCGTCGAGGAAGGAGATGATCCACTCCAGCGCCTTGTCCTGGATTCCGACGTTGCTGAGGCGCTGTACTAGGGTGCGGTGGCAGACAGTGTCAAATGCCGCGGAGAGGTCTAGGAGGATGAGGGCCGCTGTTTCTCCGTTGTCCATCAGGGCTCGGATGTCATCGGTGGCGGCGATGAGGGCGGTCTCGGTGCAGTGATTGGCTCGGAAGCCGGACTGTGAGGGGTCGAGGGATCCATTCGTCGAGGAAGGCGGCCATCTGCTTGTTGACGGTCTTCTCGATGACTTTGGCTGGAAACGGGAGGAGCGAGATGGGGCGGTAATTCTTGAGTTCGGTGGGGTCAGCTGTGGGTTTCTTGAGAAGAGCGCCGAGTTCGGCGTGCTTCCAGCTCTCAGGGAAGGTGGCGGTGTCGAAGGATGTGTTGATGATGTCTCGCAGGTGGGGTGCGATGACAGCGTCAGCCTTGTTGAAGACGTGGTGAGGGCAGGGGTCAGTCGGTGATCCGTAGTGGATGGAGTTCATCGTGCGGATGGTGTCTTCGGTGCTGATCGGGGTCCAGGCGTGGAGGGTGGTGGTGGTTGTTCGGTCTTGGTGTGCGTTGGTTGGTTGTTGAAGCTGTTGTGTATGTCCGTGATCTTGTTGTGGAAGTATGAAGCGAGGGAGTTGCAGAGGTCTTGCGATGGGGTGATGTCGTTTCCTGCGCTGGGGTTGGATAGCTCTTTCACGATGTTGAAGAGTTCCTTGCAGTTGTGTGCGTTGTTGTCCAGCCGGTCCTTGAAAGCAGTTTTCTTGGCGGCGCGGATCAGCTGGTGGTGCTTCCGGGTGGCCAGCTTGAAGGTGGTCCTGTTGTCCGGTGTAGGTTCCCTTCTCCAGACTTTCTCGAGGGCTCGGCAGTTCTTCTTGGAGCTCTTGAGTTCGTCGGTGAACCACGGGGCTTTCTTGCTGCCGGATCTGCTGGGCGGGGTCCTCAGCGGGGCGAGTTCGTCCGCGCAGTTGCTGATCCACTTCGTGAGGTTGTCGGCGGCCTGGCTGGGGTTCGCTGAGCTGGCAGGAGGGTGCTGGTTCAGGGAGGTGGCGAGCTGGTCTGCTGTGATCTTGTTCCAGCTTCTGCGGGCGGCCTGTTGCTGGTGGTGGTGGGTCGTCGTTCTCTTGAAGGTGAAGTGGACGCAGCTGTGGTCCGTCCATTGAAGCTCTGTGGCGTGGCTGAAGTCGATGTCTGTGCTGGAAGAGAAGACTGCGTCGAGTGTGTGTCCGGCGAGGTGGGTGGGGGTGGACACCAGCTGCTTGAGTCCAAGATTGGCGAGGTTGTCGAGCAGGGTCCTTTGCCTTCCTCCAAGTCTTCTTTCTACCTGCTGCTGGATTCTCCAAGACCCTATCTTTCCCTTCTCTATCTCATTTCTTCCTGTCCTCGATCGATTAAGACTCCCCTCACTCATTCCCGCCTTCCCAATCTTAATTTCTCTCTGTCTTCTCCTCAACCTTCAGTTTCTTATTTTTTCACATCTTCTCCTATCCAAGGACCGTCTCTTCTTTACATCATTCGTGTTCTCTTGATAGTTCTTATCTTTCTCTTTTGATGTCACATTATCCATTCCTGATGCAATTAGCTCTCGCTAATGTTTCTCTCATCCTCCTTTCATCCATTTGTAAATGCCTATTTCTACCTTGCCCCTGCGGTCTCTCCTTCCTTTCTTCCCATGTCCCCTCTCCATCAACTTTCTTACATGTTTTCTCTCTCTCTTTTTCCCCTCACACTTTCTCTATTCCCACTCATCCCTTTTTCCTCCCACTCCACTCTCCTCTACCCTACATCCCACGCTCTCCCGCCCACATTGGTGTCCGTGTACCACGGTCTTCTCTCCTCTCGCTGGTGCGGAGACGGGTCTGTGGTTCTCCACGCTCCGCCTTTGCCCCCATGCTGGGAGCAGAGGTATGAATCCAGTAGAAACCCTCAGGCCTCCACAATCCCCTTTGCCTTGACCGCAGCCTAATGCATCATAGCCGTTGCTCGATGACCTCCATCGCTGAACGGGACTCCGCTTCTTTCTGTAGGGACCTCCCCGGCGGCCAGCGACATCACCCCAGCAACCAACTCCCTGGCGCCCTGCTCGGACCTCTTTGCTCCGCCGAGCTCACCCTTTGCCGGAGAGGGTCAGAAAGGTTTAGCAACTTCATTTTCATTCTTAAGATATATCCTGGGCTGACCAGTTGCACCCTCGCTAATCTTACAAGAAAATATCAATTAACTTGTTGAAATACTGCAATCACCCTTATCCTTAAACTAAATTTAAATCAAATTTTTTGCAGTAACACACTCACCGTTTTCATAAAATGAAACAATTTTTTTTAGTAATTCACTCTGAAACCTAAAACTAAATTTAAAAAAAATTCTAGGCATCCACTCGCCTTTATCTTGCTAGAAAATTTCAAAATTCCACCAGAAGATCGCTGACATCCACAACAGCTTCAACATCCCCAACTACCCCGCCCGCACCAAACTTCACCCTCGCGAACACCACCCGGACCAACCACCTGACCTCCTGGAGCAATGTCAACGACGAAGAAACAGGCAAGGTCATGAACTCCATCCACTCAGGATCACCATCAGACCCATGCCCACACCACGTGTTCAACAAAGCCGACAACCATCGCACTCCAAATATAGAAGGTCCTCAACATCTCCTTCGAGACAGCCACATTCCCGGACAGCTGGAAGCACGCCGAAATCAACGCCCTCCTCAAGAAGCCCAAAGCGGACCCCAAGGTTCTCAAGAACCTTGAGAACCTTGGGGTCAAGCTAGCCGGGCTGATGAGAGGTGTTACCTCGAAACCAGTCCGGTCCTCTGATGCTTGATTCCGTTCTGGGAAGGACATGGCTTTTGTAGTTCGGACTGGACTGTTCCCATGGGGCACAGGGTCAGAGCTGATTTGCATATCGCCATTGTCTAACCCAGGGTGGTGTGGAGTGCAAAAAAACGATGGATTTGGGCCCAGATCTTTGGACTGGGGTGAATGTGTGACATTGATCCACATTCTGTCCATCACCTGTTTTGTTTGCAATTGCCGCCATAAGTGTGCTGGGGATGCTCAGACGTGGGTCCCAGGCACTCCACACCACTGGAGTCAAGCTAGCTGGGCTGATGAGAGGTGTTACCTCGAAACCGGTCCGGTCCTCGGATGCTTGATTCCGTTCTGGGAAGGACATGGCTTTTGTAGTTCGGACTGGACTGTTCCCATGGGGCACAGGGTCAGAGCAGATTAGCATATCGCCATTGTCTAACCCAGGGTGGTGTGGAGTGCAAAAAAACGATGGATTTCAGGGTGGGGAAATCGTATCGCCCGACGCCCAAACCAAGTAGATTTTTATAATGGGCAAGAAGATTTATTGTCTATTTTGTCCGATGGACATGTAGACATTGAATCACAAAAAATATATGAGCTGTGGGCCCTTTCGGGTTCACAGCCAATTAGAAGTGTAGCCAGAATGCTTTTGGAGGCCACTGACTGGCTGGAAGGCCATGACTGGGCGCTATCTAGCCAGTGATTGGCTGGGAGAGTCTTGCGCTAAACGTCCGTGTTCTAGCGCGGATTCCTCACTGGTGCAGCCCACCTGCTCTTGGAACTCAGCTGCCGAACGTGCAAGGGCGGGCGCCGAGACAGGAAACACTTTTCCACTGCCAGCACCGAGAGCTGTTGGCCTAGTGACCTGGTGTTTTCTCTGCCGCTTAATGCTGCGTGGCTCGATCGCCCTGCCCAGTGGGATCCGTACAAGGCAGGCCTCTTATCTTTGGTGCGCTGCTGCGCACTTCATGGAATCGGGAGCAACAAGTCGGCGTCTGACACACTCTATGCCTCCCCAGAAGGTGAGTCCGTCTGAAAATGGGTTTTGCAGCGGTCTGAGCTTTAAGAAAATGTTGTTAACTGTGATTGATTTTTCACGCAATGATCTGGAGTCCGTGAGCGTGGGAGCAGGGTCAGGTCAAATGTGTGGCACTGTAAGGTATTGTACATCTTCAGTTTCTACCATTGTCACTGCGCCTGGTAACTCATGCGTTCTGTTACATCCTCATCCTGCGTTCCATGATCTGCATCCTCGAGAGAGAGTGTTCTTTCAAACATGTTTATGTTTGAGGTGTGCATCTCTCGAGGATGCAATGTCTGTTATTCTACTGTTTCACTTAAACTGTATGTCTACTGGTCAGTATAATGTTGTGCTTGCTACTGGCCAGTGGCACTCCCGTGTGATGCTGGAAATGCTGGAATAAACTTCCTACTTGGATTACAACTCACACCTGAGATTTCTTCTTCTCATCAATTACCCTCTACCTCACATTTGGCGACAGGATTTGGGATTTTCCGGCATTTTCGGCATTTTTCACTATTTTCTCGGTCCGTTAGTTAATCTAACCAACGATAATCCCGAGAATACTATTGTTCTACTGTGCCGAATTTAAAAGAAAGAAGCGTTTCTCACCTCGTGTTGGAATTTTTCATTAATGAGCTTTCTTCGTCGTTTTATGTTTTTTTCCCTGAATCGGTGATTTCCACGAACCCTTCCAGTTCAAATATCGCGGGAGTAGCCTCCGGTGAGCTCATCGCGCAACGGAAGCATTCCCTGTTAGGAAGTGAATGTCATTTTCTTCGATTCAACGTAAGCGTTTCATTTCTGAGCCTGATTTTAGAAGTAAACACCGCTGTGGTTTCCTTTCCTTTCGCGCAACTGCCGATCTCTTAAAGGGAAACTTCAAGAAAATTGTATGTGCATTTTGTTTTCACTTCTCGAAGTAACTATAACAAAATAAGTATAATTCAGTGGCTCATTGGGCATTTCACTATCCTTTCTAGACTGATATCTTATATTTAAAAATCCTCAAGAGTTAAAGTACTTTTCTACACATTTTGTGAATATTTGAACATTCACATCTTCTACAACTATCTATTTTAACATGGAGAATAATCAACAAGTGATTATATTAAATACATTTTTACCTAGTAACGGCAAACCAGTTGAACCTTGGAAGATATGGTTCAAAAGCTTTGAAAATTACTTGATAGCAATTGATGCTGAGGAATATTCTGCAAAAAGGAAATTAGCCATTCTATACAGCCATTTGGGAAGGGCTGGAAGAGAAATTTTTGATAATTTACCCACGGCCATCCCTCCTCCGGGCAGAGGTGATGGATGGAATGTTTACAGGGATTCAGTTCATAGACTGAATATCAAATGTTTGGTTCAACCAAGTGTTATTTTGGAACGTTATAATTTTAGGAAAAGAAAACAAAATATGGAGGAAAGTGTTGAAGACTTTATTTCTGTTTTAAGGAGCATGTCAGCTGAGTACAACTTCAGAACTGACTTAGACATTTACATCAGAGATCAGTTCGTTTATGGTTGCTGCCATAAAAAAATCCAAGAGAGAATTTTGAGTTGCAGAGATCCTACTTTGGCGGAGGTCATTGACATGGCTAAAAGCATTGAGAGGAGCATAGTTTCATCGAAAAGTATTTTTTCTGAAAACTCTGTCCCTGTTAATTTTGTTCAAAATGACTTATCAGTTAATGCGTTAACAGTTAGAAATAAGTTTAGTAAACCTCAACAGCCTCGCTCTAATACTTTTTGTTTCAGATGTGGATCAAAAACTCATCTTAGTAATAGCACAATATGTAATGCTCTGGGTAAGAAATGTACAAACTGCCATAAAATTGGTCATTTTAATATTGTTTGTAAAGCAAAACGTACTGTGCATGTTAGAGCTCTTGATACTCATGATCCCTATCAATCTGATAGCTTATCAGGCTTTGATGTTCTCCAATTAGGGTCTGACATGCAACATTTAAACATTAATACTATTGAGTTACCCACTATATCCAACGAATTTAAAGACATTTTGGCTGTGGATTCATTTGGTAAGTTAATTGATGATGAACGTGTTCCTGATCCCACTTGTCAAGTGTTTATTGGTGAACACTCACTTGACATGATGGCTGATTCTGGCGCACCAGTCACAATTGTTTCTGATGTTATTTTTGATAAGTTGTGGGCTCATTCAACCTCTTTATGTAAAGTTGACATTATTCCTATAGCATATGGAGAAGAGCATTGATATGCTTGGGTTTTTCAGGTCTGAGGTAACATGTTTAGGTAGGAAAATATTCACTAAAGTCTATGTAGCCATTAAGGGAAAAAGCATAGTTGGTTGGCAAGATTTAGCCAAAATGGGTTTAAAACTTGTTCCTGGCTCTAAAAATCCAGTTCAATTGAATGATGTTGAAATTGCTTTGGTAGACAGAGTTGATGAGTCTTTTATTAATGACATTTAGAAACAATTCCCAGAAGTGTTCATTTCAAATGTGGGAAAAGTTGAAAAATTTGAACATCTTATCAAGTTAAAACCTGGTGCTATTCCAGTTGTACACAAACTTAGAGCAATTCCCCTTAGTGTTAGGGATGATTTAAAGATATTATTAGATAACATGGTGGTTGACAAAATCATTGAACCTACAGATTCATCGCAATGGGTCAGTCCAATTGTTATTGTTCGCAAAAAGGATTCCAGTATCCGTTTGTGTGCAGACCTTCGGTCTTTAAACAAAAATATATTGATTGATTGTCATCCTATTCCCAAGATTCAGGATCTCCTTGTTGGCATTGATGGATGTAAGTTTTTCACGCTCCTAGACCTGCGAAGTGCTTATCATCAAATCCCTCTATCTTCAAAGTCTACTGACTTAACCACATTTATCACACCATTTGGTGCTTATAAGTATTTAAGATTGCCTTTTGGCCTAGCCTCAGCTGCTAGCGTTTTTCAAAAGTTCATGGACTCTGTGTTAGGTAAAATTAAAAATGTTCAGGCATATCTGGATGATGTCCTCATTTTTTCTAAAAGTATTGAGGACCATGTTAGCACACTAAAGGAGGTACTGTTGTGTTTCAAGAATGTTGGCATCACCTTAGGAAGGGATAAATGCAAATTTTTAAAATCAGAGGTTGATTACCTAGGTCACTGCATTAGTTCAGAGGGCATAAAACCCAAATTCTCTCTCACTAAGGCCATTTCAGATGTTCCTATTCCTGGTAACAAGGATTCGTTGAGGTCGTTTCTTGGCATGACAGAGTATTACTCTAGATTTGTCTCAAGTTATTCACAGATTGTTCAACCCCTACGGGATTTACTTAAGAAGAATGTGAAGTTTGAATGGTCTGATAGTGTTAACAAGTCATTTCTCACCGTTAAAGAAGCAATCTTATATTCTCCAGCATTGTCATCTTTTAGCCCAGGAGTTATGTGCACTATTTCGGTTGATGCTAGCCAGTTAGGTCTTAGTGCAGTTCTATGTCAGCATTTAGGTTCTCTTGAACGTACAGTAGGGTTTGCCTCAAGGTCTTTGTCCTCAGCAGAGAGGAATTATTCAACAATTGAGAGGGAAGCATTGGCTTGTTCGTGGGCTGTAGAGAAGTTTAAAAGTTTTATTTGGGGCACACATTTTGTGTTGTTAAGTGACCACAAACCTTTACTCAATTTACTGAATGGTAATGGTACTGGGAAGGCCTCAGCAAGTTTGGTGCGTTTACTGTCTAGGTTACACGAATTTAATTTCACAATTCGTCATGTATCTGGTGGTCTCAATGTTCGAGCGGATTGTCTCTCAAGACTTCCTCTACAGGAAGACTTTGTGGAGACAAAATTTAGTGATGTGGAATGCGTTGTAGCATCTATCTCTGATTCAAGTGAAGTTTTTCCATTCTTAACTCAAGAACTGTGGTTCAAGGCTTATGGTGATGATAACGTTTTACAAGCGGTTGAGAATATGATTGTTAATGGATGGCCAAGGGAACTTTCTTTACCTTCTTCCATGAAATCATTTGCTCAGGTTTCTGAGGAACTTTCGATTGTAAATGGGATTTTGATGCGTGGAGATCAATGCATTCCACCTTGTTCTATACGTACGAAATTGGTGGAATGTGCGCATCAAGGCCACTTGGGTATTGGAGGTACCTCCAGAAAACTTAGAGTTTTTCTGGTGGCCTGCATTAGATAAGGATGTCACTTTATTTATAGATACATGTGATTTTTGTCTGTTATCCGATAAACATTGGAGAGTCAACAAGTTGCCTCTTCATCCTGTTTCTATTCCAGATGAGGCATGGTCTAAAGTTGCGTTGGATTTTTCTGGTCCGTTCAATTTATTGCCTTCCAGTGATCGTTTTTTAATAGCTTTAATTGATTGAAAGATTTAATAGGTTTCTAAAGGAGGGTGTACAAACAGCTCTTGCTAGTAATTTCCCAGTTAAAGAATTTTTGAGGAAGAAAATTTGGTCCTACCTAATCACACCACAGGCAACTACTGGTATTTCCCCGTTCAGACTGTTGAAGAAAAGAAATCCGAATGGGGTTATTTGTCCAAATTGGTTGAGGGAGTTAAAAAAGGACAATTCTTCTTGTATTTCTTGTCATGATAAAGGCGTTCTGAAGCAGAATGTTATGAAGAAGCAGGCTCTACAAAAGAAGTATTTTGATGCTTCTTCTCATGTTGTCCTTGAAGACTTTCAAGTGGGTGATTGGGTTTTGTTTAGGAACCCTAAGAAATGTCCTAAAGGAATGTCGACATTTTCTGCTCCTTGTCAAATTGTCAAAACTTCTAAAGGTTCAGTTTTTCTGGAGGAAAAGGGATGGTGGAGTAAAAGAGCTCTTGTTAAAGTTTTACGATCAAGCCAAAAGATTTCGTGTTTATAAGACTGACTCCAGTGATGTTGAATGTTCACATTTTCCTTTAGGTACCCCCTCTGATTTTCGTCATAGCAATGCTTGTTCCTCTGTTACTCCTGCCACCTCTCCTTCAGGTATGGTTTTGCAGACTTCACCAATTCCCTCACAAACATCTACTATGTTAAGTGCAAGGTATGAATCTGTAAGATCAAATCGCAATGGTTCCTTTCCTTCTAGGTTCAAGGATTTTTATGTGTCTTAGTTCATTTTGTTCTTTTATTTTATTCTCCTTTATAAAAAGAGAGATGATGTAAGGTATTGTACATCTTCTGTTTCTACCATTGTCACTGCTCCTGGTAACTCATGCGTTCTGTTACATCCTCATCCTGCGTTCCATGATCTGCATCCTCGAGAGAGAGTGTTCTTTCAAACATGTTTATGTTTGAGGTGTGCATCGCTCGAGGATGCAATGTCTGTTATTCTACTGTTTCACTTAAACTGTATGTCTACTGGTCAGTATAATGTTGTGCTTGCTACTGGCCAGTGGCACTCCCGTGTGATGCTGGAAATGCTGGAAATGCTGGAATAAACTTCCTACTTGGATTACAACTCACGCCTGAGATTTCTTCTTCTCATCAATTACCCTCTACCTCACAGTCACCTTAACATTTTACAATAAGTCGTCACCTCTCCTTTTACAATCTAGCAATGGAGCCAGTACATCGTTGGTAAGGAGTGAAAACACGATAAAAGGAAGTTTAATAGAGCGATATTGACCTTTACTTTGTTTCTGCTTTTATGGACAAGGTCGCATTTGGGGGCACGGAGCAAACGATAATACTTTAAATACCTGGCAGGCTTACAGAAAATGCAGCCTTGCAGGATTATGCGTGTGCTGTTAATGGAAGCATTTTTTAATTTGCATTGTTTTCCTGGTGTTAAGCAAATCAAGCTATAGTTAAATAAAGAAAACACCACATTATGCTGAAGGCAGAAAGTATCTTTGTAATCCAAGAAATGTGCAGCGTATTTCACACTATTCACTGAGATGTGGGCCACTCTTGGCGTTTGAAACGTTGCAATGTCCACATTTTTACCCAAGATGAGTTCTCCTTTACCAATACTCTCCCCCACAGTCTTTTTTGCCTTTTCCTTATTCCATTACCTCCCCCTTTGCTCCACGGCTTCTCGCTTAATCAGTGCCCACACATTATCTTTCAATCTAGCCACTGCTGCAGAGGAAAAGCCTCACGTCCGTGTCAATACTTGCAGGCTTAATCCTTTCAAGAAACTGATTTTTCTCCACATTTAGGGCTCGTTTCTGTTATCCTGTACCTTTATTTGGTTGAATTTCTTGTCTCCTGTACCTATTGTTTGTGCTAAATAAGCAGAGCCATTGTAATGAAGCGGCAGGGAAGGTCTAATTTATGCGGCAGGGAAGGTCTAAATTACGCAGTACGGTTGACTAAATTATGTTGCCACAAAAATGAGAATTATGTAGCATAATGCAGCTCATTTTCGTTGATAGTATTACTTCATTATTTTGACATCTGTACACGTTAACACTCTATAAATGTTTCGCCTCATTAGTCTCAGATTAAGACCCAAATACAGCAATAGCAATTTAAAAGAGACCAGTCACTACTTGTGATGGGCTTTTCACTGTGTGCCAGGACATGTTACCCTCTTTTTAGTAACTTTTGATCTGTTTGAGCTAGTATAAACATTTTTTTGTTAAAATATGCCGTTTAGGCAGCATCTGTTGATATGGCAAATTTTATGGAAAACTGCTCAGCTGTAGAATCTCATAATTAGAGTTGCTCTGTATATAAAGCACGAGGGACCAGTCACCAGTGGCGGACCATATTTCATTTGCAACGATATAAAATGGCAAAAATTGAAGATGCAAATTCAATATAAAGCAGAAATTATCAAAATATGCATTTGTAGGTCTCACAATCATGTTTTATTCACAACTGGGTGAAAATATACAATATTCCTACCTCTGAATTTTATGCAACCGCTGTAGTGTTGCTTTTTTGTTGCCCAGTTACGTCAGCAGTAAAAAATTAGCCCATAACAGATCTAAGGAAAAGTGACTCTTCCGCCTGTGTAAATATTTGTCCTATGTAGACATAAAAGTTTGCATTTCTTTCCCTACATGATTTGCCAATGGGTGTTATTCATGTGGGTCCTGTCTTTGTGCCTTCTTTATGCATGTGCCCATTTTCAAATATCCAAGTATCATCCCTTGGACCCTCAGGATGCTCAGCTTCTGAAATAAAGAAACTGATTGCACAAGTTGCTGCAACGTTAAAACCGTTTCCTTCACCAGGCTTCCCAATACTCGTATATCAGCATCCTAAAACAGAATCACAGGAATTCCCTGAAGATAACACACATTTCGGTGGGCAGTGGAGGGCTGGTGACACTGGAAGGAGAGAGACAAGTGGCAGAGATCTTTACAAATCTCAGTGTGACAAACTTACACATCCATTGCTGATCTGCATCCCTTCAGGTTAGGGAAGCTTTCTCTGCTGGTGCCATGACTAACCAGTACTGTGCACAAGAGAACCCTGTACTGCTACTGCCAGTGTTACATATGCTCCTTGTGTGGTAAAAGAATATGGGGATGTAGCAGTGAGTGCACAATAATATAATGACACCACACCTGCCCAGGAGTGTAAAAGGGGAGATTGATTTAACTGCCCATTACTTTCTCCTGTGTATTCGTACTTGTGGATACTGCTTCAGTGAACTAAACACCTCTGCTATGTGATTATTGCTGCCCCATAAACAATTCATAAGCTCTGCCAGGAAGTGGTTATTCCCCTCCACATGTTTATCAGAGCATGATCACATCTGAGTATTTTTTACACTGTACAGCTATGAATTGTCCCTAGAATGAAGAACACCCTTTTGCCCTACAGGTTCATATTCCGGCACAGTCTATGCCAAATACGCTTCAAGAAATGTAGTCTTACCAGCCTGCACTCTGCTTTTAGGTACTATTTCTCTAAATTTGAAAATGTGTCACATGCATACTGGTTAATAATTGAGTGCACACTGACACATCTGCACACATGCTGTACATCCATCCAGTACAATAGTTGAATTAAAAGGTGTGACCATGCACTGCATAATTGGACTTGCATTGAAAGTATATATTTCAAAGTATGTTGCACTGATTGCCGTGCAGGTTATCTCTGTGCAGACACCTCAGTGATTTATGGAATATATGGAATATATGGAATAGGTGAGGCAAGCAGATATCTTCCCAGGACAAGTAGATTTATCTTTGGACTGGGGTGAATGTGTGACATTGATCCACATTCTGTCCATCACCGGTTTTGTTTGCAATTGCCGCCATAAGTGCGCTGGAGATGCTCAGACGTGGGTCCCAGGCACTCCACACCACTGGAGTCAAGCTAGCAGGGCTGATGAGAGGTGTTACCTCGAAACCTGTCCGGTCCTCGGATGCTTGATTCCGTTCTGGGAAGGACATGGCTTTTGTAGTTCGGACTGGACTGTTCCCATGGGGCACAGGGTCAGAGTTGATTTGCACATCGCCATGGTCTAACCCAGGGTGGTGTGGAGTGCAAAAAAACGATGGATTTGGGCCCAGATCTTTGGACTGGGGTGAATGTGTGACATTGATCCACATTCTGTCCATCACCTGTTTTGTTTGCAATTGCTGCCATAAGTGCGCTGGGGATGCTCAGACGTGGGTCCCAGGCACTCCACTGGAGTCAAGCTAGCCGGGCTGATGAGGTGTTACCTCGAAACCGGTCCGGTCCTCGGATGCTTGATTCCGTTGTGGGAAGGACATGGATTTTGTAGTTCGGACTGGACTGTTCCCATGGGGCACAGGGTCAGAGCTGATTTGCATATCGCCATTGTCTAACCCAGGGTGGTGTGGAGTGCAAAAAAACGATGGATTTGGGCCCAGATCTTTGGACTGGGGTGAATGTGTGAGATTGATCCACATTCTGTCCATCACCTGTTTTGTTCACATCAAAGACAACATCCTGGACCCTTCCCAGTCCAGGTTCAGACGGAACCACAGCACGGAGACAGCCCTCATCGCTGCCACAGACATCAGGCACCTACTTGACAACGGAGAAACGCCAGCCCTCATCCTCCTGGACCTATCGGCCGCCTTCGACACAGTCTGCCACCGCACCTTAAAAACACGCCTCCAAGAAGCCAGGATCCTAGAGAAGGCCCTCGACTGGACCACATCCTTCCTCTCCGGCAGAACCCAGAGAGTCAGCCTCCCACCCTTCCAATCCGAAGCCACCTACATAATCTGCGGCGTACCCCAGGGATCATCCCTCAGCCCGACGCTGTTCAACCTCTACATGGCCCCCCTTGCACTAGTGGCCCGCCAGCACGACCTCAACATCATCTCCTACGCTGACGACACCCAGCTCATACTCTCCCTCACCAAGGACCTGCACACCGCCAAAACCAACCTCCATGAAGGAATGAAGGAAGTCGCCGACTGGATGCGGTTTAGCCGTCTGAAACTGAACTTGGACAAGACTGAGGTCCTCATCCTCAGACCCACCCCCTCGGCCTGGGACAATTCGTGGTGGCCAACCACGCTGGGAACAGCACCTACACCGCTGAACAAGCCTACCTGAACTACAGACTCCGCTTCTAAACCCCCACCCGCCAGTTCCACTCCGCAAACCTCGCCCATGTCGCTGTCCCCCACATCCAACGAAAGACTATCGGCGGCAGATCCTTCTCCTACATCGCCGCCAAGACCTGGAACACCCTCCCTACGGCAGACCCAGGACCTGCTCACCTTCAGAAGACTCCTCAAGACCTGGCTCTTCGAGCAGTAGTGGCCCACACCCCCCCCCTCACAGGTAAGTAGTGCGCTTTACAAGTTCCTTGATTGATTGATTGCATTATTTCAACAAGTTATTCAATCAATCACCTTTAACCTAAAACTAAGTTTAAATCAACTTTTTGTAGTAACACTCAATTTTCATAAAATGAACACATTTCTTTTCAGGAATCCACTCAAACCTAAAACTAATTTCCTTAATCTTGCAAGAATATTTCAATTAACTTGTTGCAAGAATATTTCAATTAACTTGTTGAAATAATGCAATCATCCTTATCCTCCTGATACTCCAATGCATGCAACAACTCCCAAATGCATCCTGGTCTTGGAGGTCCGTGGACTAAGGCTCAGCGAATCCAATGCTGTCTAAAATAGATTCACAGCTGCATTGTGGTCTCTATGGTTTGTTGGAGGCTGGATGTGAGCGCCCGTAATCAGCTTGATGATTCAGATTACAGACAATATCGTGGCTCCACACCCGGCTCTATACTCTGCTCCGAAGGTCAACGGCGTACCGGCGCAGGCTTACGGCTCACCCCGCTGGTCTTCAATTGTGTATCTGGCGCTTCAACTTGCTCGAGTTTTCTAGCACTCGCACCAGGCTTGGTGGATTTCATCAAATCAGCTGTCACAATCACTCCGACTTTTGGGGATTTATGGTGTCAAGATGCCGCCTAAGAACGTGAATTCCTTACTGAAAGCACCTGCTACAAGGAGCACCAAATCTAAAAACCCTGTAATGGCAGACGCTGTGGAAGCTGCAAATAACGGTACTCTGGACTCTACAAAACCCGGTGAGTCGGTTCTAAAAAATTCGAGCATATCTGTTTCTAAGAAAGGGGGAGAGCGTGGCTTCCAAAAATAATAACTCTGTGCAAACGGTACCGGCCCTGTTTGAAAAGCAGTTTAACAAATATGTACGAATACAGCAATATGAAGCGGCTAGGTCTGCTCTGCTCGAAACTCATCTGGTTCAGACTGATCCTGAGAGCAACATTGATCGAATAACCCGAGTAGAACAAATCATTGTCTCTGAAATACCGGCAGATTCCGAATTGCATAAAATATCGGCAGAGTCTGTGCCGGTGCTGGGACCTGAAGTCATAAAAAAGGGGGTTATGGGAACTGAAGGTCTTTGTACCATCTTTCCCATGCTAACTGCTGAAATTATAGAAATTAACTAAAACTCGAGCACACCTCATTTAGCATTAGACACTGATGGAACTACTCTACAAGAAGCTATACTAGGGACTAATGATCAATTCTACTCAATGTCTGACCTTACCTCTGATGAAAGCTCCGACAAAGACTGGGCTGATTATCCAGTTGATGACAGTAGTCTAGACAGAAAAGAAGGCTGGTATGTCACCAGGGTCCGCTATCACTGCCATCACAGTCAAGCAACAACGAGTCCGCAAATCACTCTGTCCGAAACAAATCTATCAGCCAGGAAGAGCCTGTGCAGGAACCCAGCTTAACTATAGAGTCAGCTTTGCCAATAGTATCCGATTTTGAACTTGACTCTGGCCCAGAGGTGACATTGGCTATGATTTATCAAACTATGGTAGCACATAGATCTGATACCAAGATAGAGATTGCTCACACGCAAGCAACATGCAAAAAGGTACCGTATCACCAAGATATGCACCGATATGTCCGTAAGAGTTTCAGAGGCGGAAACGAGAATATCAACATTAGAAGATGAAATTATTTCACATAGGAAAGAACTGTCCTTAATCAAGGAGCAACAAGATGATATTAGTTATAAACTGTCGGAGCATGAGAACCAATCCCGACGGAACAATCTGCGAGTTTTGGGGATCCCAGAAAATTTAGGTGGGAGCGATAATCGTAAATTTATATGTGAACTTTTTTCTGCGGCTTTTCCAGATCTCACATCTTGGGATTGGCCGGTGGTAATTGAACGTGCTCATCGCTTTCCGGTTACTAAAAATGCCAAGCAAAAGGACAGCGATTACCCAAGAGCTTTTCTGGTCAGATTCAACAACTTTTTAGCAAGAGAAGCAGTGTTTGACTTGGCCAGACCAGACAAAAAACGCTCGGCCAATGGATGTAGCTTTTTTGTTAGACCTGATTTTTGTCAGGCGACTATCTAAACGCTGGCATTTAAGACAACTGATAGCCGGGTTTCAGGAAAAAGGAGCTACAGTTTATCTCCAAAACCCGGCTAAATTCAAGGTCATTTTCAAAGGCCAAACAACATTTTTTCTCTGAGATTGTTGCCAAGGAGTGCCTAGCTAATTGTTAAAATTTGTCAATTTAGGGGTGGATTAACTGAGCATTTTACTTTGAAAACTCTTTATTCTTGCAACTGTATAATACTTGTAATCAAAGATAAATATGCGAAGTGGTAAATTCTTGAGAAGGCTAGGTCTTTATCTGAGATAGGGCTCTTTTTTCGGATCTAGTGGGGGGGGGGGACTCTGTGCACACATGGACTGTAAGGTGGGCTTGGGTGGGGGGAGGGATGGTTGTCTGGGTCAAGGGGTTTCAGGGGTAGGGTTCAGGGGGTTTTGGTGGTTGTGGGGGGTGTATAATTCAGCAACAGTCAAAATTAAACAAGAAACAGATCGTGAAATTCAATCAATTTGTGTTATTACATTTGAATGTGAATAGCTTTATGAAGTACAATGGTCATTATAAAGACGATATATGTATTTTGATATTTTCGGACAGGATTAGAAAAACAAGCTTTGCTATTATATATGCATGGTTGCCTTTATTTGATTTCTTACTTCTTAAATGGCTAAGAAAATAAAGGTGTGTACACTAAACATTAATGGCCTTAACGATATTAAGAAAAGGGGATTTTGGCTAAAATTATATACCTGTTGCAAATCGATATACTCTGCCTACAAGAAACCCATGTTGCATGGGATAAAAGGGTATCTTTAAAAAATCTTGGATTAGATCTGTTAGTATGCACAAAACAAACCGGGATTAAGAGAGGAGTCGCTATTTTTATGCGACGAAATCTAGGCTTATGCCTTAAACCCACTTCTGATAAATGGGGGAGGTTGGCCTCCGCAGAACTTTTTTTGCATCAACAAAAAATCATGATTATACGGTATGGTCCTAACTTAGATGACTCCGAATTGTTTAATTTTCTAAATCTAGAGCTCGCACTGTGTAGCCTTCCCATCATCATATGTGGGGACTTCAATATTAATCTGGACTCAGACTTTGAAATAAGACAGAATAATAATAAATACAAGGGGTCTAAACCACGAACATACAGAGCTTTGAAGAATTTTGATAATGGGCTTTTGGATGTTTGGCATAATCTTCATGCCAAAGACCCCGGGTTTAGCTTTTTCTCAGCTCCACACCGGAAATCGAATATGCTACTTACCAGTATGCATCTGTTCTTGGCATGTAGGGCTGCTGACATTCATATCTGTGCATAGATCCCCGTCTACTGTTGGGTCCGGACGATTGCACATTGTTGTCCTGGAGAAGTCTTCGAAGTATCACTGGATAGGTGGCTCCTCCCCTGGACTACAGTGTGCATGGGCATCCCCTCCATCCTCAGATTGTTTTTTGCCATTGTGGCAGAGATGGAGTGTAATACAGTGAGTGATGTCCATGCTGCCTAGAAATTCTGAATGCTACAGCTGCAACAGGTGCCGGGGAGGAGGGTGGGCGATATGAATGTCAGCAGCCCTACATGCCAAGAACAGATGCCTACTGGTAAGTAGCATATTCGGTTCGAGGCATGTGGGCTGCTGAATTCATATCTGTGCATAGATTGCATAGCAGTTTCTCCTGTTAGCGGCGGCTGCCCGTGCCAGCTGCAGCAGTCTGAAAAAGAGTTCAGAGAACAGCCTGTCCTACAGCTGCCTGCTGTCTAGAGTGTACATCTACGCAGTAGTGTTTTGTAAATGTATGAACAGTGGACCATGTGGCTGCTCTACATATCTCCTCCAGTGGAATGTTCCCCAGGAAAGCCATGGATGCTCCTAACTTGCGCATGGAGTGTGCACACGGAGGAATCGTTAAAGTGCGTTTAGCCTTCTCATAGCACATTTGGATCATTTAACGATCCATCTGGCTATTCCTGATTTTGAAATGGGATTGCCTTTGTGCTGTGGAGCAAAGGCAACAAACAGTTGTTTCGTTTTCCTGAAATCTTTAGTTCTGTCTATAATACATGAGGGCCCTCTTCACATCCAATGTGTGTAGGGATCTCTCAGCAACATTCTCTGGATTTGGTTAGAAAACCGGCAGTTCTATGGTTTGGTTCATGTGGAACTGCGAAATCACCTTCGGCATAAACGTGGGGTTTGTACGCAAAACAACTCTGTTTGGGTGAACCTGTATGAATGGCTCTTGAATGGTTAGTGCCTGGAGTTCACTAACTCTTCTGAGTGAGGTAATGGCTACTAGGAAAGCCACTTGCCAGGTCAAAAATTTAATCTCACAGGAATGTAGAGGTTTAAAAGGTGGCCCCATGAGCCTTGTGAGGACCACATTTAGGTTCCAGACTGGTGAAGGTGGGAGTCTTGGAGGGATTACTCTCTTGAGTCCCTCAAGAAAGGCTTTAATGGCAGGTACTCTGAATAGTGACAGGTGCTGCCTGTTATGCAGGTAAGCTGCTATTGCGGATAGATGTATGCAGATGGAACTGAAAGGCAGATTACATCGGTATAAATGCAACAGATAAATAATGTTCTGAATAGACGCATCCAGGGGGTTAATGTCATTATTGTTGCAGTACATGACAAACCTTTTCCATTTCGCCGCATAACATGCTCTAGTCGTGGGGCGTCTTGCCTCCTTTATGATATTCATACATTCTGGAGGCAAGTTGAGGTATCCAAATTCTAGGACCTCAGGAGCCAGATCGCCAGGTTGAGCTGTTGCGGATCTGTGCTGAATTTCGCCATGGCTCTGCGTCAAAAGTCTGGGTGTTAGTCGCAGTCGTTGATGCGGCACCACGAAAAGTTCTACGAGCGTGGTGTACCATGGTTGGCGGGCCCACGTTGGAGCAACTAGGATGAGCGTCATTGAGTGTTGCCTCAGCTTGCGTGCCACGAGCGGTATCAATGGTGCTGGGGGAAAAGCGTACGCAAATTTGCCTGACCAGTTCAACCATATCGCGTTGCCCTGTGACTGCGGATGTGGGAACCTGGTGGCAAAGCTGTGGTATTTAGCGTTTTCCCTTATGGCGAATAGGTCTATCTCTGGATGACCCCATTGCGGGAAGTACGGCTGGAGTACTGATGGATGTATCTCCCACTCGTGCATCTGGTGGCTGTGCCTGCTGAGCAGGTCCGCCATCTGGTTGTCCTTGCCCGGGAGCAGGTCCGCCATCTGGTTGTCCTTGCCCGGGAGGTGTTCCGCCATGAGGAACATGCTCCTCTGAATGGCCCACTTCCACATGCTCTGAGCCAGGTGAGACAACTGTGGAGAGTGTTCCTCCCTGCTTCTGTATGTAGTACATGGCAGTCATGTTGTCCGTTCGGATCAACACGACTTTGTTGCAGATGTACCTTGAAAGCTTTTATTGCCATGAAGATTGCCATCAGCTCTAGAAGGTTGATGTGCATCTTCTGCTGTGTCGTCCATAGTCCCTGCACTGTGTAATGGAGTACATGAGCTCCCCATCCCAGGAGAGACGCGTCCGTTGTCAGTATGATCTGTGGTACAGGCTCTTGGAACGGTCGGCCCTTGCAAAGGTTTTGTGGATTCCACCAATGCAGAGAGTTGTATGACCGACCGCTCACCAACACTAGGTCTTTCAACTGCCCTTGAGCCTGGTTCCACTGACGTGCCAAGCAGTCCTGAAGTGGGCGCATATGTAGTATCGCGTGCAGGACTATGAAGATGCAGGAGGCCATCATGCCTATCAACTGCATGAACACTCTTGCCTGAAGCGAGTGTTGAGGCCTGAATTTTTGTATTAGCAATTGCATGCTGTGTATTCTCACTGAATTTGGCTGAGCTGTGGCTGCCAGTGTCTATTGTTGCGCCTAGGTACTGCCGTACGTGGGCGGGTTGAAGATGCGACTTCGGGTAATTTAGTAAGAACCCCAGATCGTGAAGGAGGTGAATGGTGTGGGACATGTGGCTGGCACACAGCTGGGCTGACTTTGCTTGAATAAGCCAGTCGTCCAGATAAGGGTAGACATGTATGTGCTGTCTTCTCAGGTGTGCCGCCACTGTCGCCAGACACTTGGTGAATACTATGGGTGCTGTAGTCACTCCGAAGGGGAGGACCTTGAACTGGTAGTGTCGATCCTGAATGGTGAGCCTGAGATACTTTCTGTGTGAACGGTTTTTGGGTATGTGAAAGAAAGCATCTTTGAGATCCAGTGTTGCGAGGATCAAAGTGGTCTGACAGAATGTATTGGTTCAGAGGTCTTAGGTAGAGTATGGGCCTGAGACCCGTCCTTCCGTCCTTTTTTGGAATTAAGAAGTACAGAGAGTACACCACTGACCCTTGTTCCGCTACAGGCACGAGCTCGATGGCTCCTTTTTGCAGCATACTGACGACCTCTTGCTGCAATAAGCGTAAGTGCTCTGCGGACATAGGACGGTGTCTTGGTGGTATGTTGGGTGGAGTGGCTGTGAGCTCTAGACAATACCTGTACTGTACAATATCTCTTACCCACCTGTTTGTGGTGATGGATTTCCATACAGACAGTAACTGTTGTAGTCTCCCCCCCGACAGGTGTTATATGGTCGGGGGCAGTGACAAGGCGTCACTGTTTGGTGTTGGCAGAGGATCTGAGTTGTTGTTTCCTCTTCCTCTGCCCTTGAGGTTATTTCCCCTATATCCACCTCTGGGATTTTTATTGTAGGTGGATTGTGTACCTCCCTTGGTATACTGCGTTTGTTGTGTGTGTTGGCCTCTCGAAGGTCCTCTGTTATTGGACCGACGAAAGGAACCACCCCGAAACTGCTGCGACTGCAGAGCCCCCATGGATTTCGCAGTCTCCGTGTCCTTTTTTATTTTGTTCTAGGGTGGCATCAACTTCCGGGCCAAACAAGAAGTCAGTGTGAACTGGTTGATTAAGAATGGTGGTTTGTATTTCTGGTTTGAAACCAGATATCCTCAACCAAGCATGTCGCTTTAGCATGACGCTAGTGTTTATAGCCCTAGCTGCAGTGTCCGCAGTGTCTAGTGCGCACTTGATGGAAGCGTTGGAGATTAGCTTCCCTTCCTGAACTAACAGCTCTGCTCCTACCTTGAATTGTTCTGGGAGGTGCTGTAATAATGTCTCCAGAGTATCGTAGTGTGACTTGTCATATCTGGCCAGAAGCGCCTGAGTATTAGCAATACGCCAGATGTTCGCTGCCTGTGCTGCCACTCTTGCCAGATGTTTCTAGTATCTTTGATTCCTTATCAGGCGGAGGCGCATCGCCTGTCGTCTGAGAGTTTGCCCTCTTTCTTGCATTTGCAACTACCATAGAGTCTAAAGGCAATTGTCCTCTAATATAGGCTGGATAAACAGGTGCCGGCCTATATTTCTTTTCTATCCTCGGGTTAACCACCCTTGCTCTAGTTTAGTCTTTAAAAAAGTCCTTGGCATGCTTAAGAACACCCATTAGCATAGGTAGTGTCTTCACACTCTTTTCGGAAGATGAGAATGTGTCCACAAGGAAGTCCACTTCCACAGTATCACTTTGAAGGTCACCGTCATGATTTAACGCAGCTCTTTCAATCAGAGCGTTGAAAGCTGTAGTGTCTTCAGTTGGTGATGTCTTGACATTGTAGACCGTAGTATCAGGGTCATGTTGTGGGTCTCCTGGGTCAGCAGGATCTGCCCATGGGTGGTTCTGATCATCACGATCAGTGTCCATCACATCCTCATCACCACCATGATCATCGTCTCCTGCCCCTGCATCAGAGTATGCAGGGGAAAAGGATTGAGGCTCCTGCTCATACGTCTGCAAGTGTTCGACCATCACTGGTGACGCAGGTGACCCCCTTTTTTTTCTTTAGAGGAATCCTGAAAGACTCCATGGGTTTTTCCGGGACTATCTTTCTTTTGTAGATAGACAGTCTCCCCGTTTTCCGAGTCAATGAACTGCCTTGGTTCCCGTTCATCGGTCTCGCTCGCAGGCCTTTGGGTCAATGCAGGTCTTTTTATGGGGTCGATGCTCCGTTTCGGCTCGAACATCTTCGGCCTCACTGCCGGTGGTAAACCGTATTTAATTGGCGCCGGCGTTGCGAGCGCGGTGACCAACTTGGTAGTTGCGGCTTTCTACGGTCCCGCCGTTGAAGCCGTGTCTCTGATTCTTTGAATCGACTCCGAGACGTGTATGGCCATGACCTGGGCCTTATGTGCCGAGTCAGCATCGGAACCGACATTAGTCTCCAGTCCAGTCATCGATCGAGGATTGGTGCCCTGTCTCGATTCGAGCTGCGTAGCGGCTTCCTTCGGTGCCGGTGTCCTCGACTCGACGACCTTCACCTTGTCCTTCGGCGCCCCGCTACTCGAGTCGAGGGCATTCTGGAAGCTCCCTGCATCGAAGTCCCTTATTTGTTTCGTCGGCCCGAGGGTTTTGAGGCCTTGACGCCGACTAGAGCCAGTTGCAGTTTCGATTTTGACTGTGCTGGCTTCGGTTTCGTTTTGCTGAGATCAACCAAAGTTGGTTTAGAAACCGATGGCTCGTTTAAAATGTTTGAAGCGGGGCCTTTGTGCGGGGCTGTTGAACTTGAAGGTAGATCTTGGGTAAGGCCTTGTGGCGATCCCTCGACCTGAGCCGTATCGATATTTTGTCCATCGGCCCCCGTTACGACGGTTGGGCCTAGCTCCTCCGAGCTATCCTTCTCGGCCCCAAGGGCCGGAACGTCGTCTCCTACCTCGTAGACTTCATAATTTTCCTCTTCCTCCAGATATTCCTCTTCATTGGCCTCAGTCTGATCCATGCTCGGATCCCTGCTCCGATGGTTCGTCTTGGTCCGGAAGCTCGACGACTTCATCGTCTCCGGTCCCGAAGAGATTATCTGGTTCCGGCGCTTGCTTCTTCGATTCCAATCGAGCTGCGCGTCGGGTCCGAAGAGTCTTCTTTGATCTGAACCAGGCACAGGCCATACATTGGTCTTCATTGTGGTCCAGTGACAAGCATTTATTGCACACAGGGTGGACGTCGTTGTGTGCATATTTAGCGTTACAAAGCGGACACCGCTTGAAAAGGCCTCGACACTCCATCGATGAAACTATGCGAGAGGTGAAGGAAGCCTTCTGATAGTCGATGTCCTGTAGATAAGATGTTATCGATACCGATCGAAATGATACAGACGCTCGCAAAAGCCTTTTGGCTTTGAGAAAAAGTTTCCTAACTTGAGCTAAGATTTAAACATCCGAACCCAATGGCGGAAAAAAACAATCTGAGGATGGAGGGGATGCCCATGCGCACTGTAGTCCAGGGGAGGAGCCACCTATGCAGTGATACTTCGGAGACTTCTCCAGGACAACAATGTGCAATCATCCGGACCCAACACTAGGCAGCGATCTATGCACAGATATGAATTCAGCAGCCCACATGCCTCGAACATGTACGCTTAGATTATTTTTTGTATCTCAATTTTTTATTAAAACAATAGCGATGGAAATTCTTTCCAAATTATTATCGGACCATAATCCATTAATTCAAAATTTTTGCTTACCTTTGGTTGGGGAAGTCCCCAAAACAATTTGGTCTTATCAGAGGAATTTACTATTTGATGAGGACTATATATAATTTATGACTAAAGTTATTCAGGATTTTTTTCTTATGAATAATGAAACCGCTTCTATGGGATACATTAAAATCCGTAGTAAGAGGGGAAACCCTAAAATATTCTAATTTTTGAAACAAAAGTAAACGTGAGAAATTTCTAAGTGATTGTGCAATGGTTTTAAAGGCAGAGGAAAAAGCTAGCTGAAAGCATTAAGGCTAATAAGCTCATCGAAGAATCGCAAATTGATCTATCAGTCACGCGCAGCATAGTATATTCTCATATTGCTGATCGAGTTGCATCTGAGTTCAGACAACATAGAACTAAAAGCTACAAATTAAACGAACAAACAGGGAAAACTCTCGGGCAAAGACTACGCCAAAAAACAATATCTAACGAAATCCTGAAAATCCGCGATATCAGGGGAGATGTTAAGACCTCTAGAGAGGATATATCAGGAGCCTTTACCGAATTCTACTAAAACTTGTATCACCAGACCCATAGTGGGGTAGATTTGGGAGATAAGACAGCACAATACCTGGCAAGTATTAATAAAACTGAACTCTCTGAAGATCAGAAAGATATATTAAGCGCCCCAATCGTTTGGGAAGAAATTGTAGCAGCTATTATGGGCCTGGCTATCGGTAAGGCAATGGGACCCGATAGCATCCCCCTAGAATTTTACCGGGTGTTCAGGAGAATGCTAAAACCAGAACTGCTTAAGCTATTTCAGCAAGCTTCCGTAGGCAATCCTCCAGATTCGTGGGCTCTAGCCACGATCGTCATTTTTAAAAAGAAAGGAAAGGATGGGGAAATGCTTGGATCTTATAGACCTATCTCCCTCATCTCAGCTGACAGTAAGATTTTTTCTAAAATTCTTGCTAACCGATTAAATGACTTGATGCCTACCCTGGTTTCTATTAGGCAACATTGGTTTATATCTAAAAGAGACACTATGGACCACATTAAAAAGATTATAGCTTTATTGGACTGGGCGCAGGCTTCAAAATCCCCAGTTGCAGTGGCCCCGTTGGACGCTGAAAAAGCGTTTGACAGGGTCACCTGGGACTTCTTATGGGCTGTTATGGCATGGATGGGATTCCCCAAGTCAAGTATTGAAGCAGTTAAGGCATTACATCATCACCCAAAAGCTGTTATAAGGATTTCAAATACACTATCAAAGCCTTTTAGGATAGAAAGGGGAACTAGGCAAGGCTGCCCCTGCTCCCCCTTGCTACTTGCTATTTATCTCGAACCTTTTCTCCGTAAATTATCAACAGAGGATAATATCATACCGGTTATGGTTGGACAAAGTCAATTTAAAATATTTGCGTACGCAGATGATGTCGCTATTACTACTTCTGACATTAGACTGGCATTGCCAAAAATTAGTTTGTTAGCGGAAGAATTTGGCACTCTGTCGGGTTATAAATTAAATTTAGCAAAAACTCAGCCGATTCATTCCGAAACTGGCCGCCCCAATGAATTGGATTTTGTCCAAGAAGCCCAATATCTTGGGATTACCATCTCCCCTAAGATCGAGGAAATTGTTCCTCTTAATATTGAGCCAGTGCTGAAATCTTCTAATACTACGTTGGAAAGATTGAATATACACTTTTCTCTTTACGGCCGTGCAAATATTTTGAAGATGCTGATCTTTCCTAAATTTTTATATTTATTTCGAACAATCCCCCTCTTGTTTTCAGCATCTTATTTTGCTAAAATAGATAGAATGGTCTCTAGGTTTCTATGGGGCTATCGACGATCTAGGCGTGCTCTAAGATGGTGTTCCCTCCCAAGATTGAAGGGTGGGGGATTCCCAATTTCCGCCTAGATTACTGGCTAATATCTCTAAAAAATATGGGCATATTAATATTTCCCGGTATTAGCCTGACGAAGCAATCAATCCCTCAATTTACGAGATGTTGTTAGGGGAGGAAGTCTCAATGTCTAATTAAAATTATAGAACCCAGCTATTATAAGACTAAATTTAAAATTATATCAACAGCAATATCAATATGGCGCCAGAATAAAAAAAAAGTTATCCGATTAAACGACTTGAATTATTATTCTCCAATCTTAAATAATCATATGCTTCCCGAAATCTTCAAAGATCAAATCATGAAAAGATGGCACATTGCAGGCATTTGTAAGTTGGGAGATCTTTATTCTGATACTTTATTTTCCCCTTTCTCCAACTTACAAACTAAATATAATCTTCCTAGAATAGATTTTTTTAAATACCTTCAGATACACAGCTTTTTGGATGCAAGGGGTCTCATTCAGCATATCTGTATAAATAAAAACAAGATTTTAGAAGCTAGTAGAAGCTCAAATAAAATTGGACCTATCAGATGGCTATTAATCTGATGGATGATGATCTAACTATCATCGGGAATAAATGGCAAGGGAAACTCGCAATGGGTAACATTGATATTACAAGGTCTATTCAATTAACGATCAAACTATTGTTTAATGGTTCGCTACAAAGCCAGCACTTTATGGCAATCTATGATCTTTATTATTCTCCGATAAAGATGGCTAAATGGAAAAACAGCAATAATCACATGTGCAAACGCTGTGACGAAACAGCCGCTGACTATCCACATGTACTTTAGATGCCCTAAACTTCTTCAATATATTTCTGTCATTGAATTTTTTTTGAATAATAGTTTGGGGGTCACCATAAAATTGTCTGCTGAAATGGTTATTATGGGTGTAGAAATGGGTCAGATAGAAATAAGGTCGCCAGCTGAAGAAGCTTTCCTATTTATTTGTATGTCTGCGTATCGTTTTTGTTTTACCTCATGCTGGCTAGATATCGAACCTCCAGTGTTTCACAACTGGCAAGTCAAACTGTTATCTATCTTCCAATTTCAAATGGCTATCTACAAACATAAGGGCACTAAAAGAAAGGAGTTTGGACAAAAAATTTGGGCGCCCATCATCAACTGGATCTAATTTCGTAATGCCTTTAAAATGTAAAATACTTTTGTTTTTTTTATATAAAAAATTATGAACAACTAGTAGAGCACTGTTAATATGATGATAAAGCTGTGAGGTATGTTTATTGTTTGACTGTTTGCTGAAACAAAACTAATTAAAAAAAAATTAAAAAGAAAAAAAAAAAAGAAATAATGCAATCTCCCTTATCCTATAACTAAATTTAAATCAACTTTTTTGCAGTAACTCACATTTTTCATAAAACGAACAAATTTTTTTTTTCCAGGAGTCCACTCTAAAACCTAAAACTATTTTTTTTTAAACTACATTGTAGGCATCCACTCTCCCTAATCTTGCAAGAAAATGTCAATTAACTTGTTGAAATAATTAAGCATGGGCCAAAAATCCGTTCCGCTAGTGCAATTTGCAGATTTTCGGCAATTTCGAAATCCACGAATCTCGCGAAATTGTCACAAAATTACCGTCCAAATCACTCCGGCGTCACGGGTTACTAAGTAATCCCGACGTATTGCAAAAGGAGCAGGAAACCCGCAGTCTGCATGGACTCAAAGGTAGGGCATACGCCTCCTTCAATGAGTAGATCTACTCATTGAGGGATGCTACCGCTTCCTCCTCAGCAGAAATGCGCTGTCATCCTCATCTCCATCATCTTGTGTGTCATGTACCTCACAGGTGTCCGTTGGTGTTGTGGCTACAGTCCTGTGAGGCACTGACACCTGGTGTTGGAGCTGAGGATGTGGAGGCCGCTGCAGCATCCATCTGAACCAAACCCTGTGGCAGCAAGGAGGCAACAAGCAGGTGCAGGGCATTATAGATCCCAGCAACCTGGCGCATGTGTTCAGCCCAGGCAGCTAAATCTTGGGCCTGCATCCGCTACATGCTCTCCATGATCTTGCGGATGTTGTCCAGATCCTTGGTGACACTGCTGGAACCACCCTGAGCAGACAGTGACTGTTGCCTCAGGATCATGACTCCAACAATGTCAACCATGGACCGCTGGAGAGCATGGAAGGGGCTGTGGGTGTCCGAGTGTCTTCATGCAGTCCCTAGTGGGACTGAGACACCCACGTATGCCCGCAATTTGGTCTGCCATTTGCTAAGACCCCACCTGCACCCTTTCCCCCAACCGTTCCTGGAGCTTGATGATCCACAGTTGGAAGGAGCGGGTGGTGGGATCTGGCTCCTGGGAACTAGCTGGTGCGGTAGGTGCCTGCTGCTCGTTTGTGTGAGCAGGGGGTGGGATCTGCCGAGGTCTGCTGGGTTGCCCTGCAGAGGAGGCTGGCGAGTTGAGGTTGTCGAGCAGGAGTTGCAGGGTGTCTATGTTGATGTTCGCATGCGTGTCCAAGTCATAAGTGGGTTTTAGGCCAGGTTGCTGTTCAGGAGGTGCTGTTTCGCCCTCTGAAATGGGATATGGGAGAGAAATGACATGAGTGTTTGTCATCAACAATCGTGCAGTAGTTCATTAAACTTTCAGACAGCAGGACAATGTTAGACCCTACTGATTTGGAGGGGAGGACATTTATTTTTCCAAATGGTGACAAAATAGAAGATTTTACCTATGTGAAGTTGTTTTGGAACATGGTGGTCTAACAGTGCCCTACTTGCATGAGGATATAGCTAAATGGCTTTGCTTTAGCACAAGGAAACGGGCACTTGAGCGGAGATTCTGTTAACACCTTGCTTGATATGCCCTGTGATGTTATTTGACACTGGCAATCGGGCAGCCTTTGTGAGCCATCGTCGCATATGCTCTTCCTTCCCCACAATACGGTTCCTATCCTCCCCTCCTCCTTAGTTGTTGGCTCTTCTTTGTTCCGCTTTTGATTCATGCTGTAGAGCAAATGGATTACAGACAGTCATCTCAACGCACCACCCACCTCCTTAGTGGGGACAGCGCTGATAAGTGTCCTGGTGTCATAGGGCCTTTCTGCCAGCCTATCAACTATTCTGACTTCAGTATTTCATTATGGGAGTTTCTATGCGTACAGCTATCCGCAATGCCTATGATATGGTTGCTTGCATTACGTAATGGCGTCCTACATGTCTCCTAAGGCCCACAGTGTCAGACATTAAGGGGCAGAATTTCGATAACTGGTGCCTCCCTGCATGTCTGCAGGGATCCCACAGTTATTGTGCACAACACCTCAGCCAGCATGGGTGTGATGCATATACAATGCGGTGCAACATGGGCCAAAAATGAAAACGATGTGTGAGCCATCTCTGCCGTAAATGTGTAGCATTGCTGGAGTGGGTTTGCAAGTGCATCGCAGCCAGCCGCAGCCGGCAGTGGGAGTACCTGCAGGGCGGTGACGTGGGCAGGGTGGGGGGGTAGTAATGTATGGATTACAGATTTGTGCAGGTAAGTGAACATTTAAAAAAAAAAAAATTTGTAGCGCGCACTACATTGCATTTATGGATACAGTGCACTCAAAAAAATGTGTCTTATTCATTTACATGTTTACTTACCTGGGTAGCTCCGTAATCCATACATTCCTACCCCCCAGCCTGCCCCTCCCCCTCCCCACGTCTCCGCCTTACAGGTTCTCCTACTGCTGGCCGCGGCTGAACGCAGCCCTTGATCCTGGGGGTCCTTTCTTTCAATGCTGCATCAAGCTTCACGCCTGCTCCAAGCAAGCACAGGGATCTGACGCAGCATGGGACCAAAGTGAGTGACTGGAATCTAGTAGATTTAAATGAGCCACAAGAACGAATATGCTACTTACCAGTATGCATCTGTTCTTGGCATGTAGGGCCGCTGACATTCATATCTGTGCATAGATCGCCGCCTAGTGTTGGGTCCGGATGATTGCACATTGTTGTCCTGGAAGAGTCTAAGTATCACGAGATAGGTGGCTCCTCCCCTGGACTACAGTGTGCATGGGCATCCTCTCCATCCTCCGATTGTTTTTCGCTATTGTGGCAGAGATGGAGTGTAGTACAGTAAGTGTTTACCATGCTAAGAGTAATTCCGAGTACTGCAGCCGCTACAGGCGCCGGGGAGGAGGGCGGGCAATATGAATGTCAGCAGCCCTACATGCCAAGAACAGATGCATACTGGTAAGTAGCATATTCGGTTCTAGGCATGTGGGTTGCTGAATTCATATCTGTGCATAGAATACACAGCAGTACCTCCATTAGCGGCGGCTGCCTGTGCCACTGCAGCAGTCTGAAAAAGTGTTTTTAGAACAGCCTGTCCTACAGCTGCCTGCTGTTTGGAGTGCACATCTACGCAGTAGTGTTTGGTAAATGTGTGTATGGTAGACCATATGGCTGCTTTACAGATTTCCTTTAAGGGAATGTTTCCCAGGAAAGCCATGGATGCCCCTAACTTTCGTGTTGAGTGGGCTCTTGGGGGAACCATTAATGTGCGCTTAGCCTTTTGATAGCAAATCTGTATGCACTTACAATCCATTTGGCTATACCTGCTTTTGAAATGGGGTTGCCTTTGTGTTGTGGTGAAAAGGCAACAAACAGTTGTTTTGTCTTTCTAAAATCTTTTGTCCTATCTATGTAGTACAAGAGCTCTTTTGACATCTAGTGTGTGGAGCATTCTTTCGGCCACTGAATCTGGATTCTGGAAGAACACTGGCAGTTCTATGGTCTGATTCATATGGAACTGTGAGACCACCTTAGGTAGAAACTTAGGGTTAGTGCGTACCACCACCCTGTTCGCGTGAATCTGTATGACTGGCTCCTGGATACTTAATGCTTGAAGTTCACTAACTCGTCGTAGCGATGTGATTGCTATTAGGAAAGCCACTTTCCACGTTAAGAATTAATTCTCGCATGAGTGGAGAGGCTCAAAAGGTGGA
Organism: Lissotriton vulgaris; assembly: GCF_964263255.1. NCBI lineage: Eukaryota > Metazoa > Chordata > Amphibia > Caudata > Salamandridae > Lissotriton > Lissotriton vulgaris. The sequence goes on from NW_028246228.1 coordinate 625,114, forward strand.
CCCATCAGTCTGGTAAGGACCAAATTTAGGTTCCATACAGGTGCTGGTGGGTGTCTGGGAGGAATAACTCGTTTGAGTCCTTCCAGAAAAGCTTTGATGGCTGGCACTCTTAAAAGTGAGAGATGCCTCCTGTGTTGGAGATAAGCTGCTATTGCGGATAGATGTATACGTATGGAAGCGTAGGCCAGATTGCATTTGTATAGATGTAACAGATAACAGATGATGTTTTGCGTAGATGCATCTAGCGGATTAATGTCATTAGCACAATAAATGACGAATCGCTTCCATTTTGCCGCATAACATGCTCTAGTTGTTGGCCTTCTTGCCTCCTTTATGATATCCATACAGTCGGGAGGCAGGTTGAGGTAGCCAAATTCTAAGACTTCAGGAGCTAGATCGCCAGGTTGAGCTGTTGCGGATCTGGATGCTGAATGTCGCCATGGTTCTGCGTCAAGAGTCTGGGTGTGAGTTGCAGCCTTTGATGCGGTACCACAGAGAGTTCTAGAAACGTGGTGTACCATGGTTGGCGTGCCCAAGTTGGAGCAACCAGGATGAGAGTCATCGAGTGTTGCCTTGGTTTGCGTGCCACCTGCGGTATTAGCGGGGGCAAAGCGTACGCAAATATGCCTGACCAGTTCATCCAGATCGCATTTCCCTGCGACTGTGGGTGTGGAAACCTGGCTACAAAGCTTTGGCATTTTGCGTTTTCCTTTGTGGTGAATAGGTCTATCTGTGGATGACCCCACTGCTGGAAGTACGGGTGGAGTACTGATGGATTTATCTCCCACTCGTGTATTTGGTGGCTGTGTCTACTGAGCAGGTACGCCATCTGATTCTGAAGTGGAGAAGTGTGGCTCAGGGGTTAGAGGCGGCAGACCTGGAGCTTGAGTTCGGTCCTGGACCAGGGTTCAATTCCCCGCCTCGGCGGGTCTTGGGCTCAAAAATTCCACAGACTCGTTAATTCTCGCTCCGGTGCCTTCTCGACTCACGGGTTCACACTCTGCGACTCTGGGCAATAGCTTGCTTAATCTCCACAACGGCCCCTCGCGGTGGGATGCCTGGCTTTCACCTTGTGGATACCCTGCCAGGGTTATCTCACAGGGGAATACCAGGACGGGTTCCCTAAGCAAGCGCGGAGATGCCCCAGGGTAAGTCGTGCGCTATATAAGTTTCATTCATTTCATTTCATTTCATTGTCCTTGCCTGGGAGGTGTTCTGCCATGAGGAAGAGGTTTCTATGAATGGCCCACTACCACATGCTCTGAGCCAGATGAGACAACTGTGGAGAGTGTGTACCTCCCTGCTTTTGTATGTAGTACATGTTGTCCGTCCGGATCAACACCACTTTGTTGCACAAATGTACTTTGAATGCTTTCCTTGCCATGAAGATTGCCATCAGTTCCAGAAGGTTGATGTGCATTCTTTTCTGCTGTATTGTCCATAGTCCCTGCACTGTGTAGTGGAGTACGTGAGCTCCCCATCCCTGGAGAGATGCGTCCGTTGTCAGTATTATCTGTGGTACAGGGTCTTGGAATGGTCAGCCCTTGCAAAGGTTTTGTGGTTTCCACCAATGCAGAGAGCTGTATGCGCGACCGGTCACCAACACTAGGTCTTTCAATTGTCCGTGAGCCTGGTTCCACTGACGTGCCAAGCACTCCTGAAGTGGACGCATGTGAAGCCTCGCGTGCAGGACTATGAAGATGCAGGAGGCCATCATGCCTATCAACTGCATGAACACTCGTGCTGGAAGCGAGTGTTGTGGTCTGAATTTCTGAATCAGCAATTGAATGCTGTTGATCCTCACTGAATTTGGCTGTGCTTTGGCTGCCAGAGTGTCTATCGTCGCGCCCAAGTACTGCCGTACGTGGGCGGGCTGAAGGTGGGACTATGGATAATTTAGTGAAAACCCCAGATTGTGAAGTAGGTGAATGGTGTGGGACATGGGGGTGGCACATTGCTGGGCCGACTTTGCTTGGATAAGCCAGTCGTCCAGATAAGGGTAGACGTGGATATTCTGTCTCCGTAGGTGTGCAGCCACTGTCGCTAGGCACTTGGTAAACACCCTGGGTCCTGTTGTTACTCCCAAAGGGAGGACTTTGAACTGATAATGTTGGTCCTGAATGGTAAATCCGAGATATTTTCTGTGTGACGGGTGCACCGGTATATGGAAATATGCATCCTTTAGATCTAGTGTTGTGAGGAAATCTCCCTGACTGAGTAACGGTAGAACCTGCGGTAACGTGAGCATGTGAAAATGTTCTGACAGGAAGTACTGGTTTAGGGGCCTGAGGTCCAGTATGGATCTGAGGGACCAGTCCTTTTTTGGGATTAAGAAGTACAGCGAGTACACCCCTGTACCCTTTTGTTCCACAGGCACGAGCTCTATGGCTCCTTTCTGCAGCATGCCGACTACCTCTTGCTGTAATAACTGTATATGCTCTGCGGACATAGGACGGTGTCTTGGGGGTATGTTGGGTGGAGTGGATGTTAACTCCAGACAATAACCGTACTGGATAAGTTGCCTCACCCACCAGTCTGTGGTGATGGTTTTCCAGACTGGCAGGAACTATTGAAGTCTGCCCCCGACCGGTGTAATATGGTCGGGGGGTAGTGACAAGACGTCACTGTTTGTTGGTGGCAGAGGATCGGGAGTGGTTGTTTCCACGACCTCTGCCCTTGGTGCAGTTTCCACGATAGCCACCCCTATTGTTATAGGTGGTTTGCGCGCCTCCTTTACTATATTGTGTCTGCTGGGACACCTGGCCTCTGGAAGCTCCTCTATTGTTGGAGCGACGAAAAGAACCACCCCTGAACTGCTGGGACTGTAGAGCCCCCATAGACTTTGCAGTCTGTGTCCTTTTTAATTTTTTCCAAGGTGGTGTCCACTTCCGGGCCAAATAAGAAATCAGGGTTAACTGGCTGATTGAGTATGGTGGTTTGTATCTCAGGTTTGAAGCCGGAGATTCTCAGCCAGGCGTGTCTACGTAACATAACGTTTGTATTAATTGCCCTGGCTGCAGTGTCTGCTGCATCTAGCGCACACTTAATAGACGCGTTGGAAATAAGCTTTCCTTCTTGAATGAGCATTTCTGCTGCCTTCTTGTACTCATCTGGCAAGTGTTGTAACAGGAGTGTATCATATTGGGCCCTGTCGTATCTGGCTAAGAGTGCCCGTGTGTTGGGAGATTCGCCAGACATTGGCCGCTTGAGCTGCCACCCTTTTTCCTGAGGCTTCTAGCACTTTGGATTCCTTGTCAGGGGGAGGAGCATCACCCATGGTTTGAGAGTTCGCTCTTTTACGAGCATTGGAAATAACTAGAGAGTCCAATGGCAACTGTCCCTTGATATATGTAGGGTCCCCAGGTGCTGGTTTGTATTTCTTTTCAAACCTGGGGTTTACCACTCTGGCCCTTGTGGTCTCCTTAAAGATGTCTCCAGCGTGTTTCAGGACACCTTTTAGCATGGGCAGAGTTTTGACAGTTCTCTCTGAGGTGGAGAAGGTGTCAAACAAAAAATCCTCTTCAATAGGGTCAGCATGGAGTTGGACATCGTGATTTTTTGCTGCCCTCTCAATAAGTGCGTTGAACGCAGTAGTGTCTTCTGTAGGTGATGTTTTAACAGCATAGACATTGCTGTCAGGGGCATTTTGTGGCTCTCCTGGGTCAACAGTATCTGTCCAGTGGTCAGTGTGGTCTTCTGGATCAGTGTCAACAGGATAATTGAATTCCTCATCGTAAGCATCCATATCTGAATGTGTGGGTGAAGAAGGAGCAAGCTCTTGTCCATATGTGTGCAGAGGTTCAGAATGAAGAGGTGATGTTGCTGAATCCCACTTTCTCTTCAATGGAATTTTATATGACTCCATTGGCTGTTCTGGGACGATCTTTCGCTTGTGAATGGAAAGTCTACCAGTTTCGGCGTCGATGAATTGCCTCGGTTGGTCTTCCTGGAGAGGCTGTCGATGCTTTGTGGCCTCTACAGTAGCAGTAGGCTTTGGCCCCATCGACACCTTCTTGGCCGCTTCGATGCCCGTGTGTGGGGCGAACGCCTTAGGTGTCACCGGCGGCGGCAGTATAAACTTAATCGCCGCAGACGCCTACGGAGTCTTACTGACTGCCTTTGGGGGTGGAGCGGCCTACGGTCCGACAGCTATAGCTTTTTCCTTAATGCGCTGCAGCGAGTCCGACACTTGCTTCGAGAAAGAGGAGGATGGTCGTGTCGACTCGATGGGAGCTTTAGAGCCACTGTGTGTTTTGTGCTCAAGGTCCTTGCAGAGTTTTGCTTTGTCGAGTCGACGCGTAGGATCGGTAGCGTCCTGTGCTTCGAGTCCTTTACTTGTGTTTGCGGTCCTTTGGGTCGATGTCCTTGACCTTTTTCTTCGGTGCCCGGATTTCGACTCAACACCCTTTAGCGACCTCTCAGAGTCGATCGCACCCTTTTGTTTCGTCTGAGCCGATGGTCCAGAAGCCTTCGATCCGATCAAAGTAACTTGTACTTTCGGTTTAGATTTTGTTTCCGGTGCTTTTGGATTTGTTGTCACCGATGTTTTCGGTTTCGATTGGTCAACCGATGGCTCCTTAGTAATGTCTGTAGCCGGGCCTTGAAGCGAGGCTGTAGAACTATGCGTTTGATCTTGGGTAAGGCCGCGTGTTGTGTTAGTGTCGGCCCCCATACCAGCGGGCGGGCCTAGCTCCTCGCTGGAGCTATCTTCTACAGCCCGAAGGCCTCATCGTCGTCTCCTACCTCGTCGACGACTTCGTCATTTTCGACCATCTCCTCATCTTCTGCGTCATAACTGGAGTCAACCTCCGACGCAGGATTCGACTGGATCTCTTGAACTTCCTGCTCGACCCCTTCATCGTCTCAGCATCGAAGGTGTTCACCGGGTCAGGCGATGTGTGCTGGGCTTCCTTCCGCGCCGTAGGCGAAGTGTCTTCTCGGTTCCGGTCCAAGAACAAGCCAGACAGCTGGCTTCATCGTGATCCGGAGACAGACACTTGTTGCACACCGGGTGGACGTCGATGTGAGGATACTTTGAGTTGCAAACGGGACATCTCTTGAATGGGCTCCGTTCCATTTTCGATCGTCGATAAGGCCTCTGGCGTCTACCGGGCCTTTGGAGCTGAATAGCCACGCAGCTTTTCTTGACATCCGGCTCGAATAGCGAGCTGGAACGAGTACTCTGCACCGATCGCATAGACAATACCGACGATACCTATAAGCCTTTTGGCCAAATTTAAAGTTTTTTTTTTTGATTCCGAACTTAAGTTCACAAATATACATCCGAACCCAATGGCGGAAAAAAACAATCTGAGGATGGAGAGGATGCCCATGCGCACTGTAGTCCAGGGGAGGAGCCACCTATCTCGCGATACTTCGAAGACTCTTCCAGGACAACAATGTGCAATCATCCGGACCCAACACTAGGCGGCGATCTATGCACAGATATGAATTCAGCAGCCCACATGCCTCGAACTGAGGCGTTCCACCGCCAGAACACCACCTCCTGTGCATGAATGCCTCCCCCTGGGCCCGGGCTTTGGGACTTAACATATCTCAATGATGCATGACCTTGAGGATAGCCCGCTGCATTAGGCATCCTTTCCGCCACAGCTGACTCACAAAAAGGGACGCAATTGCGGACTTTAAGAGGCGCAAGGGACTTGTAAATATGCCCCATGATGTATTTGTTTGGGAGTTAAGATCTCCCCTAATGTGGGTTTCCTTATAACAACTGCATGATGCAGTTTCACGTAATACACAATGCATTAAATGTACAAGATATTGGAAAAATATAAACAGTAACAAATTTAAATGCTCTTAAACTTATTCCAAAAAAGTCCAGGCATACTTTTACACATCACCATGAAGAAACACCCCTGTAGCATGCATTTTCATCATTGGGCCCTTTGCGACCCATCAGCGTGAATTTTTTTGACGCATTTAATAAAACGGGCCACATTCACATATCATTTTTACTATGTAAAACTTTGCGGCCTGTTTGGGTCCATATTTTTGTTGCTATAGCTATATTTTTTCCGCTAACACACAGGAAGTGATGCATTACTGCTTCCTGTCACAGGGGTGTGGTTTTCACTTTCACTTTCTCTTTTCAGCACATTGCTTGTGTATGTGCTGAGAGGAGGTGGTGTATGGTGGTTGCTGGTGTTAGATTTGGTGCTGTGTCCTGTCAGAAGTGTCTGTTAGGTCTATTTTTATTTTCAATTGTTTGTGTGTACTATCCTCAGTTTTGTGGTGTTGTGTGGGATTAGTGAGTTATTGATATAGTTAGCTAAGTGGGTTATTTATTAGTAGTAAGTGGGTTACGGCGTCAGGGAGATGCCGGATGTGGGAAGGTCAGGGAGGATGAGTGGGGGGTCTTGGGAGGGGGGGCGAGGGTGGGGTGTGTTTCTGTGGCTGGTAAAGTGCTATTGATGTTGGAGGCTGGGGTACGGATCCAGCAGGGCTACAGTGTGTCTGTTCGGAAGGTGTGCTGGGAGCGGGTGAGGGTCCAAATGGAGCGATACTTTGGAATTACCCGGAATGTGCGCCATTGGAAGCACCGCTGGCAAGACATGCTTGTGCGTGAGGCAGACCTGCTCGATTACACCGGAGTAATGACTGGCCTACAGGGTGGTAAGTACTAAACCCATTATTTTACTTTACAAAACATAGGTATGTAAGTGAGTAACGTGTGTGACAAGTGTGTATGACATCTACATGCTGTCTCACAACTGTGATATTGTGACGTGTTACTGACAATGTCATTAGCCTAAAAAATGTGCGCATGATTCACATTACTTAGGATTGGAAGAACTACCTCTTCTAAAAACATTGTGTGCAACAGTAGAGTAGGTGTGTGAGTAGTCAATACAAAGATCCCGATTTGTATATCTACTTCTGTTTCTTCCATATTCCCCTCCCCTCACAGTGTTCCCCAGGGGTCTATTCTTAGCCCTCTTTTCTTCAATCTGTAAGTGAGACCCCTTGCATTCTTGGCAGAGCAAGCTGGTCTCACAATCTATTCTTACGCAGACGATACACAAATAGTCTACTCACTTTCTACCAATAAACATCTTCCTACGTCTTCCCTACAGCCCGGACTGAAACACATCTGACTGGATGTACAAACAAATTAAAATTAAATGGGGATAAAACCGAGCTGCTCCTGTTTGGTCCAGATACATCACTCTGGGGCCTGCAACATTGGCCTTCTCAGATGGGCCCTCTACCTACTCCATCAGCTACAGCCCGTAATCTGGGGGTCCTTCTTGACAACCAGCTATCTTTTAATCAACACGTTGTAAAAGTCTCCGCCACCTGTACCACCATCATCAGGTGGCTAAGCTGACAACCTGAGGACTGTAGTCCAAGCCCTCGTCACCTCACGTATGGACTACGGGAACATTCTACTTTTGGGCGCCTGTAAGGAGGTAATAAAGAAATACCAGGTGGTTCAGAACATGGCAGTTCGCCTTATATGTAACCTGCCTGCCAGATCCTCGGCCACTACCCATCTGCGTAAACTGCACTGGTTACGAATTGAGAGCAGAGTGAAATTCAAAGCCCTTTGTTTAATGCACCATATTAAGACCGGTAAAGCTCCGAAATATCTATCCTCTTTGGTGCAGCAATATGTTCCACCCCGCACGTTGAGATCCTCCACACAAAACAAGTTTAGGATCCCTCGTGTCAATGGAGCCAAAATGGGCGGTCGCTCGTTCTCTTTATTAGCACCCTCCTTATGGAATTCTTTACCTCAAATTTTGCGTTCTGAAATCTGTTATTTGACATTCCGTAAAGGTCCGTTTGCGTTATAAATGCACATGTGTTGCCATCTACTAGAAAGTGTGATTATGGGTTACAAGACACCCAGAAGTGGGATGAAGGGTTAAAAGATATATCATGTCCCTCGCAGGGTGAAAAAGGCAGACATTGTATAGTGATGGTTGATTGAGTTAAACCACTTTGTGCTAACAGCTGCGTTCATAGCACTACCTTGTTTCATGTGTGATGCTTGTTGCATGCAAAATCTGGGGCCATATGATCAAGAAAGGGCGACACATTATCGCCACTTTCATCGGCAGAAAACTGCCAATGAAGCGGTGATAAAGGGCTTGATAATAGGGCCTTGTGATTTCACATAGCAGCCCAGGTTCTGGTGTTAACCTGGGCTGCTATGAGAATTCTCAAGGGCAGATTATCAAGCCCTTTATCGCCGCTTTAGCAGCAGTTTTCTGCCGATGAAAGCGGCAATAATGTGTTGTCCCCAGTTTTTAGTAGGGGTGTTCCAGTCTTGTTCCTGTGCATGTAGGCTGAGCTTACAATCGGTTGTCATGGACACCTGCACACAGCCACACTAGCACTCATGTAAAAGAGTGCCAGTCTTCTCACTGACTACATGAACTGTACCCCATTTGCAGGTAGACACACATGTCTGCACATGTGCATTGTACAGAAGTAGCAACAGTGTGTCACAGGATCAGATGAAGGTGGTGCTGGCCATGGAGGGGTAATGCCGCCCTACTAATGTGAATTGGACTAGTTGCACACACTCAGGATGCACAATGGTGACATGTTATGACAGTCATTTTTATTTTGATTTGTCAGTACATCTCACCTGCCAGGCACTGTCAGGTCACTATCCATAGCCTGTAGTGAGCAACAAATGGCTTGACATTTATGTGGACAGGTCACTTAGAGACTTTACAGAGTGCCACTTGTGTGTTGCCTTCCATGTTGTATAGGATTTGTGCAAATATTTAATAATTGGCCAATGACCTAGTGTGCTTGGGTGGGAATTAACATTAACATATTTTTCAGACAACATGACTCCTGAACAGGTGCATGCTACCAGGTGGCAAAGGACAGGTGGCACCATGTACAACGGGTCAAGAAGGGGTACAGGGACATGACCCGGTAGTACTTGTCTGACAGGAAAGCAGGGAGGTGGCCCTCTGTGGCAGAGGCTGTTTGAGTGCAGGACAAACGCACCACCTCCACCGCTGAGGCCAGGACTGGACCGATTAGTTTTGTGCAGGCAATGTCTACACCAGTCGTTAGGCCAGTTCCAAATCCAACCATCCAGGGGACAGTTCCCACAACAAGCAGCCAGGTGCCGGTTCCAGCAACAAGCAGCCAGGTGCCGGTTCCAGCAACAAGCAGCCAGGTGCCGGCTCCAGCAACAAGCAGCCAGGTGCCGGCTCCAGCAACAAGCAGCCAGGTGCCGGTGCCAGCAACAAGCAGCCAGGTGCCGGTGCCAGTTGCAACTACCCAGGGGGAAAGGCCAACCCCCACCCAGCCAGGATCGTGTCCCTCCCACCACACTGCCTCAAATGACCAAGGCACTTATGTTTCTGTGGAAGGAACAGCAGAGGAACAATAACTTACTTTTGGGTGTCAAGAACGAATTGCTATCCCTAAACCGGCTGATCCATGAGATTCGGGAGAAACTTGCACTTCCCTGAATATTCCATTGTTATCCCTCACGTCCCTCTTCTGCCTTCCCTCAATGTTCCTTTTTTTAGATGTGTAATTAGTGTTTGTTGGAATTAGATATAGATTCGTTTTAGAATAGGTATACTTAGTTTGGTAGTGTAAAATATTTATAGGATAGGTTAAGATAGTGTTGGGGCTAAGTTTCTTTTATCTTTGGGTGGGGGATTGATGTCCTTTTTTAGTATGTGTAGTAGTGGATAGTTAGTATTACATGTGTAGTTTAGTTTAACATGTGTTTAGGTATTTTAAATATAGTGTTAGCTGTAGGGATCCGTGTAGTTTTTTGTAAGTTAAATTTGTAAGAATAAATACTGTTGAATTTATTACTGCTTGCAATGATGTCGGGTAGGATGCAGAGTGTGGATCTTGATACATTGTATGCTACTCATGCCATCTGTGGAGTAATCCCTGCATGTGTGACTATGGATAAGACCCGTTACTCTGCTGCATGTATAGTGTTCAGTAAACCTTAGCTGAGGGATCTTTTGACTTGCATGGTTGACAGATTACGTAGGATTTGGCATGGCCTAGTCTATTGACATCTAATTTTTGAAGCACAACATATCAAGTGTGATGCGCAGAGTTGCACAGCACAATGTTACACATTAGAAATTGTACATAGGAACATGGCATTTGAGTGTCAGAGCCAGGGGAAGTGGATGAGTTTGCTGTGCGATAATGAATGGTATATTTTCTGCAAATCCATGCATGTGTCTCAGGTGAGTGTTTATGGACGTTGCAGGACAGTGGAATGAGGTTAAACAGACTACTAAGGTAAGACAGGCCTTTGTATGTGACTGCAATTTGTTGTGGATAGGTCCACTAATGAGGCTAGGCTCACAGCATACATTGAATCTTGGATGCAATTCTATGTGGCATTTCATCACGCCTCTTGCCAACACTTTAGTTGCATTTTTGTACTGCAAGGCAGGGATGATTTGGTCACCGATCTGGGTAATGTGGCCACACATCTCATGGAACGACCCGGACGCACATTGTATGAGATTGCTGGTGTGGTCTTAATCTTCTATTTTGATAATCACTGTAGGAAGGTAGATACCTGACTATGGTTCCCCCGACTTTTTGCCTGGTGTTTTGCTGGTTTTCCGACTTAGTTGACCTGGGGCCCTGCCAATCAGGACCCCAGGCCTACTGCTCTCTCTCAAAAATGGATTCCATGTACCTTAGGTACATTTCCAATTGGAACTGGGCCACCTTGTCAGACCCTGTAACTCAGGGCATCGGTGTACCCAGGGCCTACCAGGGGCTGAAGCATGTATTATGCCACCCCTGGATGGCCATCTAAAACTGACAACTGGCTGCACGACAGCTGGGGCAACGTAGCGTACTCGCTCGTTGCTTTAGGTATAGTATCCCTATATCTAACCTCACAATGGACACCCGGGTTCCTATCAGTCACTCCTATGGCAGGCCTTGACAATCCTGAAGGCAGAGTGCATGGACCCGTGTGAATTGGGCTCTGGCACGAGCCGAGCCCGGTTGCAGCTTGCGGAACCAAGACCCAATGGCTGTTCCATGATAACGCGAATCATATCGGTAACTTCGGTATAGCGTTATCAAGACATGTCGAGTAAGGTGTCATACGAATCGGGATGCTGCCCCCTCGCCAATTCTGGCGACGAGGTTAGCATTCCACCCTTCTAGAGGGACACGACATGTACGTAACTGTGAACCCCGGTTAAAGTTAACTAAAGCCTCAGCTCCACAAAATGGATGCTGCCACCACAGACACGAGTCTGACCTCCTGCTGCTGGGAGTCCTTCCAGCGAGGAGAGCTTGGACAAAGGGTTTCCTGTCCAGGGCGGTGTTCGCACCGTCCCAGACAGGGTTTGTGTATTCTGGGTAGGTAGGGCTTTGCGAGAAGGTGACTGCGGAGTGGCACCCCGGTGCTCACTACGCATCTGCCGGTTAGAACCAGTTCCAGGGGCGCGCAGCCCCTGACCTGGGGAAAGTCCGGCAGGGGAGAGGGGTGTAACTACCCCCCTTCCTGGTCCCACCCCTAGGGCAGGACCTAGTCATGTACCCACCCCTTTCTTTAGGATAAAGGCCGGAGCGGGGACCCTTCCAAATTAGATCATCTTTGAATCAAGAACTACTTTCTACGAAAGGACCTTCAAGACTCTTCTCAAGATTTCTCCCTTGTGGCTAAGGAGTAGTCACCCTGCATCCGCAGGCACCATCTAAGAGCTCTGCGGTTTGCTGCAAGTCCTTCCTCAGGAACCCGACGACCCAGCTCGACGAGAACCGGCTTCCCTGGCACCTCTGACCTCTACCCACGTCAGCTCAGCTGAGATCTGTGGGTGCGACGAGACCTCGAGGGACCGGCCATCATCAAAACCTGCACGCTTTCTTAAACTAGCACGATCACCGAAGGAATCCTCTGGTGAGTGCTCTGGGATCCGAGAAGCCCCGACCCTGAGCCGCTCCAGCACCGAAGTGCAGCCTCCCAGCATCTCCGCGATCTGCGTGGGGCCCTTCTGCTCGCCGCTCAGCACGTTGTCTGGTCACTAGCCGCTGGCTTGTGCCCTTCTTTGACGACACCCGACAACCAACGCTGCTGGTCTGGTTGCTCCAGACTGGCCTTTGCTTCCTTCTTTGAGAGAAGCACCCCAGACCCTCCTGGTCCACTCAAGACGCCATTTTAGGCTCACCACGTGGCCCTGAAATCTGCCAAGGCTTGTTGCCCCAATCCTGGGCCCAGCGACGCCGACAGCATCAATCTTCGTGGGACAGCTCGCACCTCCATCCTGGTCGCCGACAACGCCTCCTGGTCCGTGAGACTGCAGAGCCTAGCGTCGCCCACTCACCTTGTCGAGGTGACGGCCATCCGGTGCCTTCCTGGTACCCTCCGACTACTGGCTAGTAGTACGAACTTGGTCCCCTCTGCTTTCAGGTATCAACGATCTCTGATCCAGGCTTGGATCTCTACGAACTATTCAGCACTGGTCGCCGGCCAGCAACTCCTTTTCTTCCGGCTCCTGGCTCGTCAGCGAAGACCCAGACGCCTGTAAGACTTATGCAGCCGCAGCCCTCGTGGCTAGGTAACTTCGGCACTCTGGTGTCCGCATAGCCTCCTTACTCTAGGGTCCTGAGTCCCTCGCTTCCGACTTGCCTTATCGGGTCCGCCCGAGACCATTAGAACTTTCCGTGCCCTCGGGCATTTGTTTTAATTGTGCACTTGAAGTATTTTCTAAGAGCTTTGGTTCTGTGCTTAGTACCCTGTCCTCATAAAGACTACAGGGCTGTTGTGATTCTTAATAAATATACTGTTTATTTTCATAACACTTGTGTGGTGTCCTTTCACTTGGTGTTCAAGGGGTATGTGATGGTATAACAGCTGGCTTAACACGCCCTCTAGAGTTTAGCCCGAAGACTGCTCGTATCCACGCTACTAGGATAACTGGTCTAAGGTTGACTTACAACCAATCACCATAAGGGTCGTTTGGAACGATACATAGTGGTCGCTAGAATAGCGAACGCTGCATATCGGGCCAACTTCTCACAATCACCACACACATCTGATTTGTGTGCACACAGACACATGCAACTGTGACAGCACATTGTGGATGCACTGTGAATGTTGATGTTGATGTTCATGTGCACAATTAGGCATGGTGCCTCGGACATTGGCACACAGGTGACATTGGGTACAAGTGCTTGAGTAGTCTGCAGGCAAGTGTGTATGTGTCAGGCTGGCAATGGTTGCACGAGCTTGGCCACTACTCGGATACATGTGGGCAATGCTGCAGGTGTGCAGACATTGGTGAAGGCATGCCTGATTGTGCGCAGGGGCATTGACATTTCCTGCACATACACAATGTGACATCCGAGTGACATGTGTAGTTGTGCAGTCAATTTGTATGTGCATGGTGATGTTGCAAGGGGTCCATTTTGTAAAGGTTCTACATGTTACGTTGTTGTGCCACTGTGTGTTTTGCAGATGCACTCTGACGCTGCTTGCAGGCAGATTGCCCCCCACGCCACCACACAGCCGCCAGCTGCCTCGGGCCTGCTCCCTGCTGCACGCCTGTGTTGCTGCCGTTTTCGGCTCCTTCACGCCACTGCGTCCCTGCGCCCGGCACCCTGCTCCCCTTTGGACACCCCGCTACCGCCTCCCAGCTGCTACTACCTCCCTATCCCTCTCTTATGGAGGCCAAACAGCGGGTGGGCAGCTGGCGTGCCGAAGGCGCAATAAAGGCAAGCCTGTCTGCACCTGGACCGCGCCCAGCTCCAGATTCCACCTTCCCTGTGATTACCACCAGCGCCGACCGCCTGACCTCCTGGTCCAACGTCAACAACGACAAGATCCACAAGGTCTTGACCTCCATCCACTCAGGCTCTCCGTCAGACCCATGCCCACACCATGTATTATACGAAGCAGACGTTGCCATCACACCCAAACTACAGAACAGCAACATTTCCGGTAAGCTGGAAACACCCCAAAATCAACGCCGTCCTCAAGATGCCCAAGGCGGACCCCAAGGACCTCAAGAACTTCCAGCCCATCTCCCTGCTCCCGTTCCCAGTGAAGCACACTGAGAATAATATCAACATGCAACTGGGCTGCCACATGGAGACAACAACATCCTGGACCCATCCCAGTCCAGGTTCCAACGAGACCACAGCACTGAGACAGCCCTCATCCCCGCCACAGTCGACATCAGGCGTCAACTGGACAACGGCGAAACATCAGTCCTCATTGTCCTGGGCCAGCTGCCTTTGACACTGTCTGCCATCGCACTCCAAACACACGCCTCCTATGAGCCAGAATCCAAGAGAAGGCCCTTGACTGGATCCCCCTCCTTACTCTCCGGCAGGACCCAGAGCGTCCACCTCCCGTCCAATCCTAGGACACCGACATCTGCGGCATCCCCCAGGGTTCATCCCTCAGCCAGACACTGTTCAACGTATACATGTCCCCACTCGCACAAGTGGTCCGCAAACACGACCTCAACATCATCTCCTATGCTGAAGACACCCAGCTCATCCTCTCCCTCACAAAGGACCCGCACACCGCCAAAACCTACCTCCACGAGAGAATGAAGGCCGTCGCCGACTGGATGAGGAACAGCCGTCTGTAGCTGAACTCGGACAAGACGGAGGTACTCATCCTCAGAGCCACCCCCTCAGCCTGGGACTACTCCTGGTGTCCGACCACACTGGGTAAAGCACCGACACCCACCAACCATGCACGCAACCTAGGATTCATCCTCAACTCCTCCCTCTCCATGTCTACACAGGTCAATGCCCTCTCCTCCTCATACTACAACACCCTCGGCATGCTCCGCAGGATTTACAAGTGGATACCAAGCGAAACAAGTAGAACGGTGACACAGGCCCTCGTCAGCAGCAGACTGGACTACGGCAATGCCCTCTACGCAAGAAACCCAGACAAACACCTACGGCATCTACAATGCATCCAAAACGCCTCCGCCCGACTGATCGTCCACCGCCGCTGCCACATCACCCCTGTTAGACCTGGCACCATTGGCAGGGGTCTCCTTTCCATTTTTTCTGTTGCCTCATATATTTTTGATGGTGTTAAATGCTTTGGGCTCTGTGCCACTGCTATTCAGTGCCACAGTGCAAGTGTGCCCTACTGTAACTTAATGTACTGATCAGTGGTTCCATGTTTGGCTATTTGGTTTACCTGTCAGACCCTAGTCTAGTGCACTGAGTGTGCCAGGGCGTGTACATCCAAATGCTGCCAGTGGGCCTGCCGCACTGGTTGTGCCACCCACAGAAGCAGCCTTGTAAAATGTATCCAAGGTCTGCCATTGCAGAGCCTGCATGCAGTCTGGTACTGTCATGCTGACTGGGCAAGTGAACCCACTTTCCAGTCCCTAAACCTTCCCTTTTCTTCATATCAGTCACCCCTATGGTAGGCCCAAGGGAACGGTGCATTGGAAGTATAAGGTAGGACAAGCCCTGATGTGTGTGGCATGTCCTAATAGTGAATTAGTCATTTTCATTTTTTACTATTGCAAGGCTACCTGTTCTCATAGGCGAGAATGGGCTGTTAGAATTGTTACACTTTATAATCCTAACAGGCTCAGAGAACATGGTAGAAATTCGAGTTTAGTATGCCTGAACTCAGAATAATAAAATACATCTTTTAGTAAAGTTTATTTTAATATTCTGTGTTTGCAAATACCACTTTTAGAAAGTAGGTATTTGCTTGTCTAACCATTCAAACCTGCCTCTGCTACTTTGTGTATTCCTATGTCTGGTTTTGTGGGTGACAGGGCTGGGAGACAGGCTGAGTCACCTAGTGGTGAATAGAGAGATTTGCATCCAGATGGGAGGGAGGGGTGCATCTGGACTCTGATTAGGGCTGTGCCTGCCTTCCACAATGCTGGCTTCACCTCCTGGGGTGCAGCTGATGTCTCTGCCCTGCACACTGAAATAAGAGAAGGAGTCCTGTACACAGAGTACTCCAGGACTGTACTTGACTTCCAGAATGCTGGCTCCAACTCCTGTGGGGAGTCTGATGTGCATGCCCTGCACTGTGAAAGGAAAGGAGAAGTCTGGTAAACAGTGCTCAGGAACTGGTTTGGATTAGGCAAAGGCCCCTCTCCCCTCGGAGAACAAAGGATTTCTGTGTATAAATATTGGGACACTGATCCCATGAAATTATATCACTCTGAACAACAAGAAGAAACCTTTACTGAGGAGAGGAACCTGAAGATACTGTGGAGAGACTATTCGCAAGCTGAAGTACTGCTTGGGGGATTGGCCTGCAGTGGTTGCCTTACTGCCAAAGGAAGGAGAAAGGAACTTTGTAACTTTGCTTTCAACTTGTAAAGGATCTCTAAGGGCTTGGAAAAGAGCTTGCCTCCTACTGAAATTTCAGGGACAACAGACTTCACCCCCCAGCTCCCCAGAGTTCTTGTGGAAGTGCCTGCTGCTGTTTTGGGCCTTCTGAGGAATTGCGTGTCTCAAGGTGCTGGAAGCGCGACTCAACGAGAAGAATCGTGTCGCCGTCGCAACTCCGGAGAAAAGAGGGAGTCGCCGCTGGAACTGTCACACTGCACCGCATCTGAGAGAAGCGTGCCGCAACAAAGAGGAAGCGTGTCGCCGTTGCTGCTGCCGTCGCAACTCCGAAGGAGGGTGTCAACGCTGTAGTTGTCGCACTGCACCGCATCAGGAGAAGAATCTCGCAAAGAGGTGGGAGCGTGTCGTCGTCGCAACTCCAAAGGAGGGTGTCGCTGCTGGAACTGTCGCATTGCACTGCATCGACCAAGAGCACCTCGCATGCCCGAGAAGCGCAGCGCCGGAGCTGCTGATGTCGCATCTTGAATGTCGCTGCTGTAGTTGTCGCATCGAGCGGAAGATTCACGCATCGTGGAGAAAAGCGTCGCCGCTGGAGCTGTTGCCGTCGCATCATAAGGGTGTCGCCGCTGCAGTCCACGCATCGAACCGGGAGATTCTTGCATCCCGAGAAGCGTGCCACATTTGGAAGACTCTTCACGTCTTTATTTCTTTGCACCTGACTTTGCCGCATTTCCCATCACCGCGACATTGCTTGTCGTGGAAGCGCAACACAACTTAAGGTACATTGACGCAGAGTGTCGCATCTAAGAACTGAACTAAGCTTAAATCTACCATCTAAAAGTAATCAGTGTGTATTTTTGTTGTTTATGGTCTTGTGGTAACTATATAAAGTCTACTTGATTTTGATATAAAAACTGTGTGGTGTCCATTTGTAGTGTTGTCCCTGGGTTACTGTATGTGGTCATAACTGCTTAACTTACAACACCTCTGAAGTAAAGCCTTGGCTGCTCTCGCCACGCTACCTCGAGGGTGAGCAGGGGTTATTTTAGAAGTGTAATCCCCTTTCCCTGAGTAGAGGAGAGGGTCCCTGCTTGTCACAAGTACCTACAACACCCCACCTGAGACACCTACACTGGCTCCCTGTCGACAAGAGGATCACCTTGGGGATCCTCACCTACACACACAAAGCACTCCACAACGCCGGACCTGCCTACCTGAACAGCCGAATCAGCTTCAACACCCTCACCCGCCAGCTCTGCTCTGCTCTGCCAGCCAGCCTCCCCTCTCCGCTGTCCCCCGCATCCAACTGACAACCTCCGGCAGCAGATCCTTCTCCTACCTCGCCGCCATGACCTGGAACACCCTCCCATGGCAGTCCCAAGACCTACTTGCCTTCAGGAGACTCAAGACCTGGCTCTTTGGCAGTAGCGGCACCCCCTCCCCTCAGCAGCTTTAGACCCTCCCGGGTAAGAAGCACACTTTACAAGTACTCTGATTGATTGATTGGGGTGCTCTGGCATTGTGATTTGACTAGGTTTGCCTAGCTTTTCGGTGCACATTTTGGGTTCTCTCTGGCTTGCACAATGGTCCATGATATGACATGTGTTCACCAACATTGTAGTAGCTTGTTCATGAGGGAGATGCTTCTTCTATGACAACAGTGCTTGCTGATATGCACTATTGTATTCAAATAGCAAAAGAGGCTTCTGATATGCACCTGGCCTACTATTCCTGTTACTGTCACCCTATGGGGCATATTATCAACAAAGTGGGAAAGAGGCGGTAGCCATCTTGGCTTGACGCCTCTCTTCGCCACTTCGGATACGCTACCCTGCAGCATATTACCAAGGATATGGTGCAGCCTAGCGTTTCTCCCTGCCATGGTTGTAGTTGTTGCTACTTATCGCCAGCACAGGCAGCCCTGCACCAGAGTGCAAGGGTGTCTGTGAGCAGATAGGTTTGTTTATGTTCATGAAGGAGTTCCTTCATTGACAAACAAAGAGTAAATGCCATTTTGTAACTTACATGTGTGATGCTTTATGCAGCACACATGCAAGTAACAAATTTGCTATTTAAAGTGGTTTGTTTATGTACAGGAAGAGACACCTTCCAGAACATGAACAGGCCGTGGCATTTTGTTTTTTCCATGTGTGCTGCACGAAGCAGCACACATTGTAGAAACAAAAACTAGGAGATATGAAGCATTTCTCCTCCTTTCACCACCTTGAGGACAGGACTTGCCACCTGTTGTCACCTAGCTTGATAATAGTTGTCAGCGTCAAAGTGAATGGGTGTTGCAGTGGAACGCACACCACAACACCCACTGCACAGCCCCTTTCAGTATGAGTTTATTGTGAAAGTGGCCCTATTACAAAGGCAGTGTTAAAACAATTTACATGTCTTTGAGCACAGTTACTTCACTTAACGCTGCCTTGATAATAGGGCGATGCACATATTTCCACGTTATCTGCAGAAAAGTGCAAATGACGCAGCAATGAGGGGCTTGGTAATATGTCCCTGTGTGAGTTGCTGTTTGCGATTGGCGCTATGTCCCTATGCCAATATGAACAGGGGTATCCACGAATTGTTGTACAGTACATGAGGTTATGCAATACAATAACTTTCACAGTACATGTGTGCCACTGTGCCCATCCAGCCCCTCCCCCCCGTCCCTGGTTGATGCTCACCCTGGTGATGTTGTGGGCATTCCAAATCAGCACTATCCTGGCCTGCAACTCCAACCACAGTCTCCTCGCTGATTACATGGGATACCTGCTCCTCCACCTCATCCAGCTCCTCCCTGTCGAGCTGGGCCGCTGCCTCTGGTCTCCCTCGCTGCCCTAAGGTTGGCTCCCAGTTTCTTGGTCTTGCTCTTAGTATCGTGCCACCGCTTCTTGCACTCGTCCAGTGTCCTCCTTCTCTCCCCCACAGCATTGACTTTAGTCATGATGTCCTGCCATATCTCCTTCCTTGCCATGGTGACGGTGGAACTCACGAAGAGTTCCTGCTGGTGTTGTGTCATCTCTTCAACCTGTACCTGGTTCTCCATTGGACTGAACTTTGGGTTCCTCGTCCTCGGGTCTCTGCCTGGCCTTCCTGGGTGCTTCTGCCCTCTGCACTTGTCCCTGCTTGCTCACCATCTACAATGTTCTGCATCATGGGCGATTGTGTTACTGCAAAATAGTTGATTTAAATTTAGTTTTAGGATAACAGTGATTGCATTATTTCAACAAGTTAATTGACATTTTCTTGCAAGATTAGTGAGAGTGTATGCCTAGAAAGAAGTTTTTTTAAAGTTAGTTTTAGGTTTTGGTGAATGGATTCATGAAAAATAATTGTTAGTTTTATGAAAAAGTTAGTAAGGTACTGCAAAAACAGTGGATTTAAATTTAGTTTTAGGATAAGAGTGATTGCATTATTTCAACAAGTTAATTAAAAAATGTTTAGAATTAGGGAGAGCGGATGCCTGAAATAGGTTTCTTCAAGTGTAGTTTTGGGTCTCTGGAGAGTGAATTCCTGAAAAAAAAAGTGTTCATTTTATGGAAAAGGCGAGTGTTACTGCAAAAACGTTGATTTAAACTTAGTTTTAGGATAAGGATGATTGCATTATTTCAACAAGTTAATTGAAATTATTAGCTTTGTCATTTACAAGGCCAATAGTTTTAACTTTTGCAAATGTGTCAAAGTGCTCCTGCGCTTCTTAAATGAAACTCGTTACAAAGGGAAGGGGTCCCAGACAACGGACAAAATACTACAAACTTATAACATTTGATGAATTCAAAGCACAAAGCTAGTAGATGCAAAAAAGTTTCAGATTTGCATGATTACCTTCTACTGGTTAGAGTTCATATCATATTCAATTAAACACATGACAAATTGGTATTAGATATGTGCCCACATTCACAACGGGGAGGGGGGAAAGTGAAGGAAGTGTCAAGGACAGGGTGGGGTCAAAGGATAGTTCGATTCATTCAGTGACAAGTTTTAATCACTATTTGGAAAATTAGTACATGTGGCCACAACATAAGGCTCTGAAAGGGTCCAAACTATAACTGATACACAGAACCAAACTCTGCTTCAGCTGATAGGGTCTTGTTTAGGGTAGGAGATTGGTCGTAGTTGTATAGTCTAGTCAACGTTTCGACCCGAACTATGTGTAGGAGGGTAGTCCTTACGAGGCGGGTCTTCTTCAGGACAAAGGGGTTGTGGGTGGGTTCTGAGGTTCCTCAGAGCTTCTGGTAAATAGACCAGAATATGATATGAACTCTAACCAGTAGAAGGTAATCATGCAAATCTGAATAAAACTTTTTTGCATCTACTAGCTTTGTGCTATGAATTCATCAAATGTTATAAGTTTGTAGTATTTTGTCTATTGTCTGGGACCCCTTCCCTTTGTAACGATAACTACCCAGGTCCCTTTGACTTTATTGGGTCTAACCCTGTTTTTTATAATCTTAAATGAAACTGGGAGTAGCGCTCCTGCGCCACGGCCAAGCATACGAATAAAGGCAGAAAAGTAACAGCGAACAATGGCAAAACCCAAGTACAGCAATGTCAAAACGCTCCTGCGCTGCAGTATCTCCATCACAAAACACGGCAAGAATACTTAACGCGTGAGCCCCTGGAAGCGTTACCGTGACTCGAAGAGTAGCCGTCCCTCCCGACGAGTAGAATTGCAGAAGACAGTATCTCCGACGTCTGCTGGGCTCTGCAAGTACAGAAGTATCAGAAGCACCGATCCGGCGGGTTGCACGCATTTTAAGAGTGTTCCCCCGGAAGTGCTTGGTGAGGCGATGAGGTGGAGGACTAGAGCGGGACACCACTTCCGGCCGGAAGTGAGTATCCCGATGCCTGCATGTGTCCCGTGGTGGCGCCCGGAACAGCGGAAAGCCGCCACCCGACAGTACCCCCCCTCAAAACAGAACCCCCACCCGGGAGTCAGAGAAAAGAAGCAGGGCGCGGGCACAGGGGGTGGCTTAAATGAAAGGCTCGGTCCAGAACAGGGGCATGACTAACATGGGACCGGGGTTCCCAGGACCGTTCCTCAGGACCGAAACCCTTCCAGTCAACCAGGTAGAACAACCGCCCCCTGGTACAACGAGAACCCAGAATGGCCCTGACCTCATACTCCACATGGTCCTCCACCCCCACCGGAGAAGGAGGAGAGGAGATGGTGCAGGCAGGATGGACCGCACACAGAAGAGAGACATGGAATACCGGGTGGAGCTTCATATGAGCCGGGAGCGACAGTCTCATGGCCACGGGGTTGATCACCTTCTCAATGGCAAAAGGACCCACGAACAGAGAGTAGCTTCTTGGGACCATGTACGTTGAAATGCCGAATGGAGAGCCACACCTTGTCGCCGATGCGATACTTTTTGCCTGGGAGCGTCCGCGTGCGCCTTATAGGCGTCCTTTGCTTTGGCCAGCTCGAACCGGGCTTGTTGCCAGAGCTGACAGTGTCTTGTGATAAGCCTGTACCGTGGGCAAAGGGCTATCCGCTGGAACGTCCCACGCCGAGGTGCGGGGGTGTTTACCTTGGAGGCAGAAAAAGGGGGACATCCCAATGGCCGAATGTTTGCTGTTGTGCTGTGGATGGCAGAGTACACCTACAACAACGGACCATTCCTTCTCGACCGTGAGCAACAAACAGCGCAGGTATTGCTCCATGGTGTGGTTGGTCCTTTCTGCTTGCCAGTCTGTCTGCGGGTGGTAGGCGGAAGAGAGACGAACGTCCATCTCCATGATTCTGCACACGGCCCTCCAGAAACGGGACACGAATTGCGACCCCCGGTCCGTTATCACCACCTCAAGAACGCCATGGAGGCGAACCACGTTGTTCACGAACACCAAAGCCAGCTCTGACGCGGTGGGTACTTTGGGCAGAGGTATGAAATGAGCCATCTTTGAGAGGTGGTCCACTACGGTGAGCACCGTGGTTTGGCCAGTTTTGGACAGTGGAAGCTCTACCACGAAGTCCATGGAAATGGTGTGCAAAGGATATGGTGGTACCGGGATGGGACGAAGACGGCCCACAGGAGCTTCTGACCTGTTCTTGCCTTGTAGGCATATGGCACAACGGGAGACGTGATTTCTTGTGTTGGTTTCTATGGTTGGCCACCAGAACTGTCTTCGTACAAGATCAAGCGTCTTGTGGTATCGCGGATGACCAGAAAGCACATGGTCATGACACATACGGATCGCTCGTTGCTGATAAATTGTACCTACCTGGGGAACCCTGTCTCCTTTGACTAGGAATCCGTTCTCACATACCACGCCTTCGTGTCCCTTCTCAAGGACCTCTGGATCTATTCCGTCCATGTCCTAGCATAGCTGGGTCAGGAATTCCAAGGAGGCCACTACGCCCTGGAAGCTATGGTCCGGGATGATAGGTACTGGTTCCATGTTTTCGGCGGCATCCTCGGGCTCGTCCAGCCGCGAGAGAGCATCTGTCTTGGCGTTGTCCTTTCCGGGTCAGTATGTGATGGTGAAATAGTACTCGTTAAAGAACAGGGTCCAACGTAACTGTCTGGCGGTAAGGGCGCTTGCTGAGCGCAACTGTAAGTTCCTGTGGTCTGTGTAAATGGGGACCATGTGTTTTGCGTCCTTCAGGTAATGACGCCATTCTTCGAACGCCATCTTGATAGCCAGGAGCTCCCTATCCGACACGGTGTAGTTCCTCTACAGGCTGTAGTTTCTTGGAGTAAAAGGCCACCGGGTGTAGCCGTCCGGTGTTGGCTTCCCTCTGTGACAACACGCCTCCCAGGGCATCCTTTGAGGCATTTGCCTCTACCACGAAAGGCTGCTCGGTGTCTGGATGTATAAGCACTGGAGCTGTGGTGAACCGTCTCTTCAGTTCCTGGAACGCTCTGTCTGTTTTCTGGTCCCAACAAAAACGCTGTCTTTTGCGCAATAAGCGAGATATAGGTGCCACCATTCCGGAGAAACCAATGATAAAACGGCGATAGTAATTGGCAAACACCAAAAACCGCTGCACCTCTTTCACGGAGTTCGGAGTGGGCCAAAGAAGGATGGCCTCTACTTTCTTGTTGTCCATCTGTAATCCTGCTGGGGTGATGATATCCCCAAGGAACTCCACGGAGGTAACGTGGAAAACGCTCTTCTCCAGTTTCACGTATAGCCGGTGTTTTCCCAGTTGTCGTAGCACCGAACGCACGTGCTGCACGTGTTCGGTGAGGGTCTGTGAGAAAATCAGGATATTGTCTATGTAGACGATACAAAAGACGTCGAGGAACTCCCTCAATACCTCATCAATGAAGAACTGGAATGCTGCTGGGGCGTTGCAGAGTCCGAAACGCATGACCTGGTACTCGAAGAGGCCGAATTTGGTCCTGAAGCCGGTCTTCCATTCGTCACCCTTCCGGACTCTGACCAGATGGTAGGCACCCCGCAGATCCAGTTTGGTATAAATGGAGGCGTTTTTGACTTGGTCCAGGAGGTTGGAGATGAGCGGGAGGGGGTATCGTTTTTTTACCGTAATGTTGTTCATTGCCCTAAAGTCGATGCAAGTCCTCAGGTCCCCTTCCTTCTTCGACACAAAAAAAAAGGGGGGACGACACCGGGGACGTGGAATGGCGGATAAACCCATTGTCCAAGAAATCATCCAGATAGGTACGTAGGTGGACGTTCTCTTTTTCTGTAAGCGAATAGATCCTGTTGCAGGGCAACGTAGAATCGGGTATGAGGTCGATCCGACAATCAAAGGAACAATGCAGTGGTAAGGTGTTGGCTCCCTTTTTGTCGAACACGTCTGCCAGATCCCGATAGATCTCAGTACTTAGTCTTGGGTTACCATTCCCATGCCTTGAACTGTTAACGATTGCCCTGCAGGTCGTCCTCCTTGTAGCAGGTGCTACAGCAGTGTTCGGAATCCAGACAGATAACCCGCGAAACCCAGTCGACTCAGGGTTTGTAGTGTACCAGCCATGGTAGGCCCAGGATGACCTTGAACTGTGGTGCATCGATGACGTCAAAGCTGATGGCTTCGGCATGGTTGTTCATGAAGCACAAGTTACTACTTGCTTGTGTAACGATACATCTGTAAGAGACATTAGTTAGTGATAGATTCCTTACCTTAGAATATCCCCAGGCGCCAGACTGGATCCGGACATTTTTGCGTAGCAATACCCCTGCGCGTCGGCAGACGTCATCTGCGGCTCCGCGTCCGTCGTCGGCGTCGTTAGCGCCGGAATGACGTCGGAGTACTTAGACGCCGCCCATGCGCGCTGACGTCAGTTCTGATACACAGCTTTTCCGAGCCAGATACGCAGAGCCATGATAGAACCAACACTGGTGTCATGAAACTAGGGCCCTGAAAGGGGATGACCTTAACCCTAGATATCGCTTCGCAGAACGGGAAGGATGGGTGGGTCGGTAAGGAATCTATCACTAACTAATGTCTCTTACAGATATATCGTTACACAAGTAGTAACTTGTGCATCTGAAAGAGACACGTTAGTAATAGATTCCTTATCTTAGAAAAGATACCCCAGCAATACCAACCCCGGTGGTGGTTCTGCGAACCAATAATCACACCAGAAAGTCCTGGAGGACGGAACGGCCAAAGAAGCCATTCCTCCGGACTCGACTGTCCAGGCAGTAGTGTCTTGCGAACGTGTGCAGTGAGGCCCACGTAGCTGCCTGACAAATGTCCTGTAAGGGGACTCCTCGGCCCAAGGCAGTTGTTGCTGTGGCTCGAGTGGAATGAGCCCGCAATCCAGCAGGAGGCTCCTTTTTGGCCATGGAGTAACATGCCTGAATACACAAGATGATCCACCGCGAGATGGTCCTCTTGTGTACCGCCTTTCCCTTCTTCGCGCCCACGTAACCAACAAAGAGTTGGTCATCAACCT
Organism: Lissotriton vulgaris; assembly: GCF_964263255.1. NCBI lineage: Eukaryota > Metazoa > Chordata > Amphibia > Caudata > Salamandridae > Lissotriton > Lissotriton vulgaris. Next base: position 650,280 of record NW_028246228.1, read on the forward strand.
GGAACTGGCGTGTGCGATCCAGGTAATGAGAGCGCACGTTTTGGGTCCAGACGGTGTAGCCTCTCTTCCTCTTTCGAGGGATGCGGAGGCGGAAAGAAGGTGGGCAAAGTAATGGACTGCCCGATGTGGAAGGCCGTGACAACCTTGGGCAGAAAGGAAGGTCGTGTACGCAACACCACCTTGTCCGGACAAACAGAGAGGAAAGGTGGAGTAGAAGAAAGAGCCTGGAGCTCACTCACTCTCCTGGCAGAGGTGATGGCAACCAGGAAAGCCGTCTTCAGGGTAAGGAGACGTAGAGGACAGTTATGGAGTGGCTCAAAGGGAGCACACATCAGATAAGCGAGTACAAGATTCAAGTCCCACTGGGGCATCACAAAGGGAACATGTGTGTGATGCCCTTCAGAAATCTATTTACAATTGGGGACTTGAATAAGGAAGGCTGATCAGGGAGCCGTAAGAAGGCGGAAAGAGCCGAAAGGTATCCCTTAAGAGTGCCCAGAGCAGAGCCCTGCTGGGCAAGGGAAAGAAGGAAGAGTAGAACTTCAGAAAGGGGTGCAGAAAGAGGATCCACAGCCTTTGCTGTGCACCATGCCACATCTGTTCCACCTGCAGGCGTATACTGACTTTGTGGAGGGACGCCTGGCTGCCAGAATGATATCACAGACTCCGGGAGGCAAGTCAAATGGCCTCAACTGCCGGCGCTCAATCTCCAAGCTTGTAGGTGGAGACTGGACAGGTACGGGTGCAGGACCGTCCCTGCTGCTGCGACAGAAGGTCCTCCCGAAGAGGCAGACGAATCGGGGGATCGACTGACATGCTGAGTAGCTCGGGATACCAGTATCTTCGTGCCCAGTCCGGAGCCACAAGGATAACCTGGGCCCAGTCGCGCCTGAACTTCAGCACTCTGGGCAGAAGTGGTATAGGCGTACCATAGACCGCAACTCCACTTGCGACGAAAAGCGTCTCCTAGTGACTGCCGCCTTGGAAAAACCAACACGCAGAACTGATGACATTGCGCCTTCTCTTCTGTGGCGAATAGCTCTAACCAAGGCTCTCCCCATTGCTGAAAGAGGCCTTGCGCCACGTCAGAGTTTAGACGCCATTCGTGATCCATCATGCACCGACGGCTGAGTTCGTCCGCCCTGGCATTCAGAGAGCCTGCCAGGTGTTGAACCACCAGGGTCACGCCCTAACGTTCCAGCCACTGCCAGAGGCGCAGAGCCTCCTGGCACAGGGTCCACGACCCCACCCCGCCGGGTTTGTTGCAGTACCACATGGCGGTGGTGTTGTCCGTGAACACCTGCACTACACTTCCCCGGACACAGGGGAGGAATGCCTTCAGTGTTAGACTAATCGCCCGCAGCTCCAGAAGGTTGATATGGAGCCGGGACTCCGCCGGAGACCAGAGGCCTCTGACCTCCGCCTCCCCCATGTGGCCTCCCAAGCCCTGGAGGGACGCGTCCGTCACAACTACGTGCTCCGGGTAGGGAGAGGGATCTGCCACTGACTTAATCGCGGTCCGTGAGCCACCACTGCAATTGTCTCGCAGTGCCCTCAGAGATCAAGACATGATCAGACAGGTTGCCCTGATGCTGGGCCCACTGAAACTTCAGGTCCCACTGCAGAGCCCGCATCCGCCACCTGGCGTGATGCACTAGTAGGATGCAGGAAGCCATCAGCCCCAGAAGCCGCAGCGTCAACCTGTCCGAGACTCGGGATAACGGCTGAAAGATGGGAATCAGAGCCTGTATATCCCGAACCCGCTGTTCGGGAGGGTAAACCCGAAACTGCGCCGAGTCGAGAACCGCTCCAACGAAGAGGAGCTTCTGAGAGGGACACAGGAGCAACTTCGGCACATTGATAGAGAGCCCCAGCAAATGCAGGAGGTCGGCCATAGTCTGGAGGTGGCTGACGACTGTCTGGGGCGAGCACACCTTCAACAACCAGTCGTCTAGGTAGGGGAAGACTGATACCCCTAACCTGCGCAGATGAGCTGCGACCACCGCCATCACCTTCGTGAACACCTGTGGGGCGCTGGTAAGGCCGAAGGGGAGAACGGTAAACTGAAAGTGCTCTTGGCCTACCGTGAACCGCAGGTAACGCCGGTGGGCCGGCAGGACGGGGATGTGGAAATACGCGTCTTGTTAGTCCAACGCTACCAGCCAGTCTTCCGGGTCCAGGGCAGCTAGGACCTGAGCCAAAGTCAGCATCTTGAACTTCTCCTTTCGTAGGAAGCCGTTGACATTCCTTAGGTCCAAGATAGGGCGTAGGCCCACTTTGCCCTTCTTGGGTACCAGAAAGTAGTGGGAATAACATCCACACCCTACTTCTGGTCCAGGAACACGCTCGATGGCCCCCTTAGCCAAGAGGGCCGTGACTTCCTCTTGCAGAAGATGCAAGTGATCCCCCGACACGCGGTGGCATTGCGGTGGCATGGTTGGAGGGGTCGCCTCGAAGGGGAGGGAGTAGCCCCTTCAGACGATCTGCAGCACCCACCTGTCCGATGTGACAGTGTGCCAGTGGGAGGGAGAGGTGATGGCGAACCCTGCCTCCCACAGGCGTCCCATGGGCCTGTAAACTCGGAAGGTTGAGGCGGGTGCTGTGGAAGGAGGAGTGGACTGGCCTCGCCGTTGTCCCCGACCGCCGCCACAGCGGTTTCCACGGCCGCCACCGCGCTGTTGAACATTTTGCTGGGCGTGGCTGGCAGCACGTGTGGGGGTGCCCCTTCCGTGGCCACGAAAGGAGCGAAAGGCACCTGATTGCTGGCGTGTGGCCGTAAGGCCCAAGGACTTGGCCGTAGCCCTGGAGTCCTTAAAACGTTCCAGCGCATGGTCTGCCTTGTAGCCGAAGAGGCGATGGCCATTATACGGCATGTCCAGGAGTGTGGCCTGGACATCGGGTGAGAAGCTGGCGGACTTCTGCCAGGCGTGGCGTCGAACCACCACCGTCGTTGCCATCACCCTGCCCAGTGAGTCCGTTTTATCCAGTCCACACCGGATCGAATAACGTGCTGCATCTTGGCCCTCCGCAAGGGTTTGGGCGAGTTTAGCCTGGACCTCCTCCGGGCATTGTGGCAGCACCTCCGCAACCGTGTCCCACAGAGTGTGGGTGTAGCGGCCCAAGAGACAAGCGGTATTGACAGACCGCAGCCCTAGGCTAACAGACGAGAAGACCTTCTTCCCAAACTGTTCGTATCTCTTGGATTCCCGGTCGGGCGGGGCCGACGGGAACGCGGTCTGGGAGTTGGAGGCCTGGATGACCAGGCTCTCGGGGGTGGGATGGGTGGACATAAAGCATGGGTCGCCCGGGGCTGGGCGGTAGCGTCTGGCCACGTTCCTATCCACAGGCGGGCCTGTGGCGGGCTTGGACCAAGTGCCCAAAAGAACGTGACACAAGGCCTCATTGAACGGCAGCAGAGGCTTGCTGGAGCTTGACTGCGGTTTGAGTACCTCAGTGAGGAGATTAGTCCTCACGGCCGCGACGGGAAGCTCAAAGTGTAAGGCCTTGGCCGCCTTCGTCAACACTACACTATATGTTGACCCCTCCTCCGAAGCCACAGTCGGAGGGGAGTTAAATCCAGTGTCTGGCGAAGTGTCAATACCACTGGCCTCCCCAAGCTCATATGTCCAGTCCTGTTGTGACTGGCATTCCAGTGCCAGAGGGTCCTCATCCCCTCCCCATCTTCCTCGTCACCCATTTCCTGTAAAACAGGCTCAACAGACTGGGCCTCCTCGTGGTAAATAAAATCGCCAAAGGCCGTCGGATGCAGCGTCCAGCGGTGACGTTCCGGCGCCAGAGTCTGACTGAGGGGAACATTGGGGACGGCGTCCACAGCGGGCGCGACACCCGTGGGGTCGGCGAGGTCGTAAGGTCGACCGGCGACGACCCGGATCCGGAAGCGGATCCGCAAGGCCCTGCGGCGCCGAGTCCGAAGTCGCCGGCGGCGCCGGTGCCGAAGCACTCGACCCGCTAGGGCCTCCAGCCGGGACCGATGGGCCCGTAGGCGCCACGGAACCCGGCTGCGGAGGGAGGGACCTCACAGCCATGCGGTACTGCTCGACCTCCTCTGGCGTCGCGCCTTGCCCAGGGACCCGAAGGTGTGGGGCAGGTGGCGACACTTGCGACTCGCGGAGCCGCGTGGGCGGTGTCTCCCGGCCGCATCGCGGGTGGGTCGGAGGAACGATGACGTCGCTCCGACCTCTCATGCCTCTTACCTGAGGACTTTGAGCCGGACGATCGGTGTCCACTACCGGAGCTTCGATGACTCCGACCTCGCGACCTGTCCCTCGTACTCCCGTGGGACCGGGACCTAGAGTGGCGCGGGGCCGACTGCCGCAGCTCGAGCCGCTTGCGGGACCGCTCCCGCCTAGCCTTCGACGTCAGGGCCCGGCAGACGGAGCAGGTTTGATCGTCATGGTCGAGGCCTAGGCACTTCAGGCACCAGCGATGGGGGTCCGTGACTGACATCAGTCGGTCGCACTTGAGCAGGGCTTGAACCCGGGCATCCCTACTGGCACGGATAGAGTCGAAGACTCTAAGAACAAGAGTGATCAAAAAGATCAAAAGTTTAGTCAAAAAATGACTAGGGGTAGAGCTTCTCCGGATCTGCGCTAGCTGGCGCGAAAAAAAGAATAACTGACGACAGCACGCATGGGCGGCGTCTAAGTACTCCGATGACGTCATTCCGGCGCGGACGACGCCGGACGCGGAGCCGCAGACGACTCCTGCCGACGCGCAGGGGTATTGCTACGCAAAAAATTCCGGATCCAGTCTGACGCCTGGGGATATTCTAAGGTAAGGAATATATCACTAAAGTGTGTCTTTCAGATGCACATAGTCATGGATTCGGTCTGATGCCTGATGAGACCGGAGGTCAGATCCGTACCATCGACTGCCTTTACCGTTTCTGGTTGCTTTTTAGGCACCGTGCTCATTCCCACGGTTTATGAATAGACGATGTCTATAAAATTGCCGGTGGCTCCGGAATCTAGCATTGCGATGACATTCCAAGTGGCGCCTGTTTGGTTCCGTAAGGTCACTTCCATGCCTATGGCACCTTCGGGTTTAGTTTGCGCGATACATGTTGCTTAATAAATAAATAAATAAATGGTTGCCATCGAAGACTGCAGGGATCGCTGTAGTGCAGGAAGAAAAACCCAGAGGACGAACCCCCATGTCTACTGGGTTGTCTCGTTTCCCGCCTGGTTTCCTTTGTCTATGGGCAAGGCGAAAGGCAGTTTGTTCCGTGTGCGGCTTGGTTTCACCGGGCATTCCCTGACGAAGTGACCGCTCTTACCGCAATAGAGGCACTGGTTCTGTTTCCTCTTTTCTCTCGCTGGACTGGTTAGGGCCCCTCTGATGCCGCCTATCTGCATTGTTTCCTGGGTGTCGCTAGGCGAGGTTGCATCCTCCTTGCCTGTGTCGGAGGCCTTCTTCGCAAATGGAAGGAAACTGTTGTCGCTGTTTTTCCCTTTTTCGGTTTTCCTCTTGCAACCGGAAGTTCATCTTGACCACCATGTCGATGAACGGCCCTATCATGTTTGGAGGGTCGGGGTGTTGGGCAATAAGGTCCTTCAGGTCATCCCTCAACCCTCGGTAAAACACAGACACTTTTTTGTCCTCAGGCCACTGTGCCTCGATGACTAGGCGGCTGAAGGTCGTGATATAGTGGAGAAGGTCGCTGTTTCCTTGCTTTAACCCGAGCAGTTGGTTGTCTGCGGCTTGTACAAACGTATGGCAAGCGAACATCCGTCGCATGGTCTCTTTGAACATTGGCAAGTGGTTTAGCATGGGGTCGTTGTTTTCTACCAGCGAGATGGACCACTGCGCGGCGTCCCCGCCCATGTAGGACAGTATGAATGCCACCTTTGATGCATCGTCAGGGAAGGCAGCTGTTCTGGCCATGAAATGCAGATGGCATTGGTGGATAAAGACGCCATACTTGGTGCTGTCGCTATAGAACCGTTCGGGTGGAGCCAGTTGCACCGGGTGAGGCGTGATGACCTGGATAGCCGTGTCCTGACCGGTGGCAGAGGAGGACCCTCCAAAGGAGAATGTAGGCGGTCTAAGCAACCCCTCTTGTCGGGCTCTGGGACTAGGAGTGGTTCCCCAAGGGTTGGTGAAGCCAGCCGCCACTTGGCCCTGTAGGGCCGTCATATCTTGGCGTAAGCTGAGGTTCTCTGCCTGCATGGCAGCCAGCAAGGCTGCTATGTCCTGCAGGGTTACCTCCGGTTCTCCCATGTCGTCTGGGCAGAATGTATGAACGTGGGCTTCTGATTCTGTCAGGTACCCCACAAGACTCACCTGGGCTTGTGAAGTAATTCTGCAGAGACCACAAACCACCGCCCCCGATTCCAACCAACCCCCGCAGGGAGTAACACCCGACAAGGATGGGATGGATCCAGGGATGGGGGCCAAATGAACAAGAGAAGTGGCCTTTGGTGGTAGGGACGTTGGGTAGGGTCTTGGCACAGCGGAGGGAACAAGAAAGACCCAATTAGGACTTAGCACTACGCTTGCACCTACAACACCCCACAAAACACATGCAGGCAGGAGCCCCTGTCCCTGGCACTCACCACTAGTTGTTGCTCGGGTTGGCTCAATGAAGAGGGTAATGACGTAGTGTCCAGGAGCCTTAAGGCCTTGGCAAGGAAAACGAAAAGAGGAGCTACTGCGCCGCAACCACCAAAGAAACCAAAGGAAGGCGCTTCTGCGCCTGGGGTGTTACAAACAGGAACTCCAGGGTAAGCGCTATAGCGCGGCCCGATGTATAGAACTCCCACGCAGAATGCGTGAAGGCAAGTAGCAGTAGCGCTCCTGCGCAACAGCCAAAACTAAAGGAAGAACAAAGTACTGCAATGTCAAAGCGCTCCTGCGCGATTGCTGTACTTGGTTTTTCTTTAGGTTAGGCAATGTCAAAGTGCTCCTGCGCTTCTTAAATGAAACTGGCAGTAGCGCTCCTGCGCCACGGCCAAGCATACGAATAAAGGCAGAAAAGTAACAGCGAACAATGGCAAAACCCAAGTACAGCAGTGTCAAAACGCTCCTGCGCTGCTGTATCTATCTCAAAACACGGCAAGAAGTCACGTAACGAGTGAGGCCCTGGAAGCGTTACCGTGACTCGAAGAGTAGCCGTCCCTCCTGATGAGTAGAATTGCAGAAGACCGTACCTCCGACGTCTGCTGGGCTCTGCAAGTACAGAAGTATCAGAAGCACCGATCTGGCAGGTTGCACGCATTTTAAGAGTGTTCCCCCGGAAGTGCTTGGTGAGGCGATGAGGTGGAGGACTAGACCGGGACACAACTTCCGGCCGGAAGTAAGTATCCCGATGCCTGCATGTGTCCCGTGGCGGCGCCCGGAACAGCGGAAAGCCGCCACTCGACAGTCCCAGACTGTGGATGTGGGAATGTCCGGGGAGTCGTTCATATTGATGTATTCAACAATGGCGTCTTCTATTAATTGTATGTTAGCGGTGGACGATAGAATCTCATCATTGAAGCGCCATCGTTTTGGGGGCACAACCGAGTGGGAACCTGCAAGTTTAACGATAATGCAAGCATGGTCAGAGATCATCTTCGGGGCAATATCAGATTCCTCAATGAGATGAGTAAAGGGGCTGAATATCAGTATATAGTCAATTCTGGAGTAGGAGTTATGAGGGGCTGAGTAGAAGGTGTAGTCTCTGCCGTCAGGGTTCTGGAGACGCCAGGAATCCTTTAGCAGGAATTTATTGCAAAGGCGCATTAGTGAGTCATGTGATCTAGAGGGCTGGAATGGGCACCTTGATTTGCGGTCAAGCAGGGGGTCCATGGGGAGGTTGAAATCTCCACCCACCACTAGAAGTTCATCCTGAGGGATGTTTTCAATGGCATGAGAAACTGATTCCCAAAAGTCAGGTGAGTCCGCATTGGGGCCATAGATGTCCACTACACGTATTGGGTCATCATCCCAGAGCAGATGGGTAATAAGTAGCCTACCGTCCGTGTCGTGCGTATGTTGGGTGAGCGCTAGATTGAATTTCTTTTAGATTAAAGTTATTACCGCTCCCTTTTGATTGCTAAGGAGCAGAGGGTGTGAGAGACCCAGTAGAGGTTGATAAAGCTTAAGTCATCTTCTGATAATTTAGTCTCCTGCAGTAGAATGACATCCCCTTGGATTTAGAAAGATATTCAAAAACCTTGCGTCTTTTCACATGTTGGTTGAGACCCTTAACATTCAGCGAAATTACAGTGAGGTTCTCAGTTATGGAGTTAGACAGTCAACTATCCACGATTGTCCGCGATTTGTACCACTCTGAACCTCTCCCTCAAGACTGCTACCGTCCCAGCCAGTTGGAAACACGCAATGATCACGCCGCTGCTGAAAAAGCCTACTGCAGACCCTGAGATTCTTTCAAACTATCGCCCTATTTCATTGTTGCCTGCCTTTTCTAAGGTTCTAGAGCGACACATTATTCACCACCTCACTCAGTTTGTGACCACAAATAACTTACTGCATCCTTCGCAATCAGGTTTTGGGCCAGGTTTCTCTATGGAAACAACACTCCTGGGCGTCACGGAGAATCTTCGGTCCCTGCTTGACAGAGGTGAGACGGCCGCGCAGATATTACTTGACCTCAGCGCGGCGTTCGACACCATCTCACATAAAATTCTCCTAGACTCTCTATCCACCAGGGCTATTGAAGATCAGCCTTTGGCTGGCTGGCTTCCTTCCTCTCGACCGCACTTTCCAGATTCTCTCACTCAGCCACCTCTATTATTTATTCCCAGCCTCACGGTGTTCCCCAAAGTTCCCTCCTTGGTCGTCACCTACCCAGTCGGTCTTTAGACAGACTTCTTTCCGTCTCTCTGTATTGTCTCTTCCCTTTTCCTCCCTTTCTCACCTCCCCTTCCCCCTCCACTACTTTTTCGCTCTCCTTTCTCTCCTCTCCTAATTGTATTGCCTATTTTTGGGGATTTATTGTGTAATTGTTGAACTTTTTATGTTGCATTGTTGATTCTCATGTAAAGCGCTCTGATACCTCCGGGTCTAGCCAATGAACGCTATATAAAACTTTAAAATAAAAAAAATACATATAAAAAAAATGTTACCCCGTCTGGCCCACAGACAGCGTCGAACTTACTTTGTTCACGTATGCCAACGACTCACAGGTAGTTTTTTCCCTTACTAAATCTGACAGGGCCTCCATCTCTCTCCTTCAGTTTGGACTTGGGGAAATCGCCAAGTGGATGAACCACAATCTTCTCCAACTGAATGGTGGGTGGGGGGATGGGGGCAAACAACGTCCTCGTTCTCTGGCACAAACCAGATCTTTGGTCCCCCAGACACTGGCCTGCAGAGTTAGGCCTGCTTCCTTCTCCTGCGGAGCAAGTGCGTAACCTGGGTGTCATCATCGACAGGGGTCTGACAATGCAGGGTCAGGCTAACAAGGTGTCGTCAACATGCTTTACCATCACACGCCGTCTCAGAAATATCTTGTGGATGCTGCCCAGTGACGCCCAGAGATCTGTGGTTAATGCCTTGGTCACCATTGCTTCTCCACCCCACATGCTCCCACATCAGTAAAACGTGAAGATCCGAGGTCAGCTCTACCCCACGCAGCAGTGAAAGGTGCTTTTTTTATACCAGTCTACAGTAACTCACCATTTCAGCAATCGGCTGGTTGATGCATTTATTGGCGTCACACGCACAGGTCTTCCAGTGCTTCCGGCATCCACACATCTACGAGCTACATACGACTTTACATTAAAACTGGTAAAGAAAGAGAGACAGGTTAATTACCTGTAAAGAATTAGGAGTGAACATATCTATTATACCAAGATTTATTCATGCAGCCGATACGAAGACGATCACATCAAAGAAGAAAAATTTCTAAAAATAATTACATTTGAGTTCCGTACCAACCAAAAATCATAAAGGGTTAAACAAATTTTACTTGAAATCTTCATTTCGATTACATTTATTCATTCTATAGAAGCATCAACTTCGCGATCTACGCTTTGTGAATACATTACTCACCTGTGTAACTTCAGGGAGTGAGTTACTTCAAACAAAGTGCTAATACTGTGGGAAGCGTGACGTCTGGGCAAAGGACAATCATAATTTATCAAAGGTACGTTCACTTGAATGAGCGACTCTTAAGGGGTGGGGCATCGCACCTGAATGGGTCTTGGTCACTCGGCTGGGACGGACGTCTGCTGGTTCGGGATATTTGCAGTTCAATGCTGGGATGCCGATTGGAGCACGGCCTTGGACCAAGGGAGGCGGGCGCATCGTGGTCCTGGTTGGGGGTGGAAATACCTGGACTCGGCGGCACTTGGTGTGATGACGCGCTCTAGTAGTTGGGAGCATGCACCAGGGCATCACGGGAACGTGCGGGCGGCCAAGTTGGAAATGTCGCGAACCGCGCAATAAGAATAACGCTTTCCTGGTGCTCGGGAATAAAAGCTTAATTGCACTTGCACACAAGTCTGTATTTGATCACGGGCTGACCATTATAAATTGGCGACGAGGCTGGGACGCACCGCATCGCACTCGGCGGTACTGGACGCGCCCAGCACCTTATCTTCGTTTTGAGCGTGGCAGAGGAGAGTGAGTCACCACGTGCAGAAGGGGGCACCCTGAGGGCCCCGAAAACGGTGCAGAGGTCAGTGATTCCTCTGGAGAGTGCAGCTGAGGCACCGGTTGGGCGCGGAACAGAGAGAACACTGAGGGTACCACACACACACACACACAGGGTCAACTACAAGCCCAGATACCACATGGGTTGGTGCATACACCGGAACAGCTAGGCCCCATCAGCAGCAAGAATACAGGGCTCAGACTAGAGGCACAGCTAACACTAGCCCACAGAAGCAACAACCATCACAGCCCGAACTGCAAGCAAACCCGTGCAGCGTGAACCGTTTAGGAGGCACCTAGTGGCCCCAGCTGAGATCACAGCACCCCAAACCTCACCTGGACAGAGCACAGCGCTGGATACCCCACGCTCATACAGAGATAGGGAAGGGAGTCCTGCGCCTCCGCAAGCAAGCAGCACAGGAGAGAGAAGCCCCAGGAAGTCCACCTGGAATTGCCATACAGCCAGTCCCAGCCCAGCGCGAAGGGGGAAAATGTGCACGCAAACGTCATCCCTCACCAACCTGGTCCCGTTCCTACCTAAAAGGGGTGAGCCAACCTTGCGTCAAAACCCGGCACCTTTCAGGTATAAATATACCAACGTTGCCTTAAGCAAACACGGTGGTTGGGAGCAGAGCGGCTATCTACTTGCCCGAAGCCCAGCTGATGCGAGAGCCGAAGGAAGCCGTCCCTCCCATTTGAAGCACTGGGAAAGAAGCTGTCTTTTCTCCTGCCGTGAAAATCCAGCTCCAGTGTTTCCAGTCACCTTTGCGGGTTGCTGGGAGATCGAGTCCTGAGAGAGAGAGAGAGATACAAGACCTCCTTCATTCTATAACCAAGGTACGGAGCGGATTAAAACCTTAAGAGAATTCTTGATTCAGATTCTTGGCAAAAACCAACTTAACTTAAAACTGCAACTTACTTGCTCCTTCCCACGTATTAGGCTTAGGTCAGGTACACCGGGTCGGTCAGGTACACCGGGGTAGGCGTATCTTAGAAGCACCAGCTGAGTACGTTAGTCAATGTTTTTATGTATGTATATATTTTATCCGTTTTAAAGTATCATATGGCTAAGAAACCATATCAATGCTTTTACAGTATTATTTTATAGTACTCCTTTTACTGTACGCACTTTACTTCATGATTAGTATTGCAATTGTGGCAACTCATTTCTCTTGCATGAGAAAGAAGACTGCTCAATAAATAACAACTTTTATTGAAAACGCCTGTCTCTCCATTTCTCTGCACTCTGGTGAAATTAAGCATGAATGATTGACTGAGTGAAATATCTATTGTTTTCACACGACTCGAGATATACTCTTTATTCTGAGGGAGCAAAGTTGTCATGTTTATGCGGTTGTCAGAAGCTAATCCCTTGTCTAATCAGGACAGTTAACTCCTCCCTGTACATTCGAGAAAGTTTCTAGTGACCTCCGAGCTATCTGGCAAACCTAAATTAAGTCTAGCATAGTCAGAGACCTAGATGACCTCAGACCTACGTCTACACTGCTGTTTATTTTATTCCAATGCGCAGAGCCTATTGGGAATATAGGAACTACACTACATGGCACCCACGTTTGGTAAGGCGATAATCTAAAGCAAGACATTAGAGTAACTCAGTCGTGCTTTTTCACACGTACCCTTTTAGCCGTAAAAACTCCAAAAGACGTCTGGAGTGGGTAAAAGGTAAATATCCGCCAGAACTTAGTAGGAAGAGATTCCTATGTATTAGTTTTTGGTTTAGTCAACGTTGAAGGATACAGTGTTCCAAATATTGTGCACCTAATCTTTGTTTCCTTGAAACTTGATCTGCAACAAAAAACTGTCAGTAAAATGCCGGAAGGTGATGAAGAAAGATGCTTTAGCGTTGCAACTGTTGTTAGATGACAACTCTCCAACAGAATGACCTGAATGCTATAATCATTCCGGTCAATGTAAGAAGAACCATAACTATTAAACTTATAGAAAATGGACTATTATCGAGAGGTGGTACAGTCATATTGTGGTAGAGGCCCATGAATATCGGCAGACAGAGGTATTCTATTCATGGATACATTTTCCAGCAGCAAAGGCTGTGACACAAGATTTCCACTATTACAAAATAGAGGAACCTCCAGAGGAATACGCTCCTTCCGAGGACGTTGAAATTCCACTAACATACCAAGAGCACCTGCTCTGGTTTAATGGCGCCCTAAAACATCAAAGTCACATTACCAGGCTCGGTCCACTAGGTAGACCAGGAGCAACATGGCCGGTTCTAGCCAGAGGAATACGCTCCTTCCGAGGACGTTGAAATTCCACTAACATACCAAGAGCACCTGCTCTGGTTTAATGGCGCCCTAAAACATCAAAGTCACATTACCAGGCTCGGTCCACTAGGTAGACCAGGAGCAACATGGCCGGTTCTAGCCAGCTATACACCACATCCCGACATTGAAGGAATTTCAGACAGAGAACTTTTAGTTCAACTTAAACAATTAATTTCTCCCCGTAAAATACTCCAATAGACGTCTGGAGTGGGTAAAAGGATAAAATATCCACCATAACTAAGTAGGACGAAAATTCTATGTATTCGTTTTTGGTTTGTTCAACGTTGAAGGATACAGTGTTCCAAAATATTGTGCACCTTATCTTTGTTTTCTTGAAACTTGCCCTACATCAAAATCACATTACCAGGCTTGGTCCACTAGGTAGACCAGGAGCCACGTGGCCGGTTCTAGCCAGCTACACACCACATCCCGACATTGAACAAATGTCAGATCGGGAACTTTTAGCTCAGCTAAAACAACTAATTAAAATACATAGACAATTGGTCCAATATGTCATGCGCTTCAACAGTCCAACCAGCAATAAAAATGCCACAACACACCCCTCACCAGGGGAACACAAATAAAATCACACCACAGAATATACAATCAGCCATTGGCAAAATACTGGCAAAACGGGAACAAATTCCATTCTGGTTAGCACAAAAAAAAAAAAATCTCAAATAGAGGCAGTATTTCCTGATACACCTCATGAGAAACACAGAATCCTGACTGTCTTCCAATGGGGATCGCACCACATGTGGAGGACTGTGACACTTGGGGCACAGTCTTTGCTTCGATTTACACAAAAACACATGGTGTTCAGTCTATGGCAGTTATACCAGACGTACTAAGACAGATTCAAAATGAATACGGTCCAGAACCTGCCTAAACCCTAGGTATGAAATTACCGAAAGACTTTGAACAGGTCTCGGCTATATTATAAGCCAACATAAAAGGAGAAGCAGCATCTGTGGCGATCCGCCAAAAATTGAAAGAAACAGACATAGCAGAACAACCTTTTCAGCTTGCCAGAATCATTGAAAAATCCTATATAAAGAGAACTAGGTAGAGATAGTTTGGGTGGGAAACCACTAAAACCCCAACTAACTGAAAATCCGGAAAAAACCTTTATTAAAAATAATCTCAACACTCCAAAAGAGTTGGGAGGGTAATAAAGAATCCACTCCCAGAGAAAAACGGTTTCAGTCCAGAGGAAGGTCTCCTCAACGGAGATTTAGATCTCCAGACCGAGGAAGCAAGTCTCCCCAAAGGGAACCCTCTGAAAAAAAGATACAACCTTAGAAATAGGGACAGTTTGAGAAAACCTGACAGATCTCAAGATATTGATACACGTCCCTCTTGATCTTTTCAGACTTCCTCACAGAAATCGGAAAGAAGAGGACGGTCAGAACACAAAGAAGAGCACATCAAGTCCAAAGACAAGGAACCTGCTCATCAAAATAAAAAATTACAATATCCAAAGAAGAAGGTAGAAAGTATTAAAATAAAACATGCCGAGGATACTGAGGACACAACTGAAAAACGGAGAGTGGGCCCAGACAATGCTAGACAGCGCAGCAGAAGTGACCATAGCTCGCAAGATCCTGATGAATCTTCTGGAGACAGTGGATTCGAATGAATACATTCAAGTGGAAACTGCGGACACCAGAGTTAGCAAACCCCATAAATTATATGAAATAACATTGCGTATAGAGGGGGACAAAACTAGAAAAGTAAGGGGTCTCTTTTGGGACAACCTTTCGAAAGGCTATGACATCCTGTTAGCTGAGAAATACTGGCCACCAGAGTTTGTCAGGGAGTGCCCTCATGGCGAAGAAATGATTATGCCTGCCTTCTCAAATCTTATTCCAATTCATAAAAAATACACATTTGCAAGAAAATGGCAGTGGCCCAAGCCCCTGCTTTATATAAAAATCATGTAGGATGGGATGAGGATTCCCCTCCCCACAAAATCCAGTTAAAAAGTCAACCTACTCCAAAAAGGCAGTACCCATTTAAACAAGAAGCTAAAAAGCAAGTCAGACATCTATATAACAGATGACGACCTGGAGACACACTTGGAGAGTGAACACCATAATACTTAGTTCGCACCTGAAGGGTATAAATTCAACTTAAAAAAGTCACGAATTGCTCACATAACTGTCCTATTTTTAGGATATGCATTATCAAGTGAAGGCAATAGCCTAGCACCCAACTTTAGAGAAATGTGCAGTACTCCAAGCACCAAAAACGCTGAAGAAGTTACGATCAATACTACGTTTCCTGAATTTCGGAAGAACATACATTCTAAATTATGCAGAGAGGGTTAAACCTCTCTATGAATAAATAAAACCGGATTTCAAACCAATAAATTGGACTCAGAAACACAGAAATTTTAACATTACAAACAGACATGTTAACTAAAACAAAATTGCAAACGCGCGCAAACGAACGCAACCTTGTAATCAGTCATCCCAGGAAGATGCGGATTCACATACCTGACCTCTAATGAGGGAGAAACTGTACCAATAGCATATAAATCACACTTGTACACAAGCTGAAATGAAATTCAGTTCTACTGAAAAAATTCTGGCTGCGGTTCAAACTGCTGTAGCAAAAGAAACAGCCCTAGCCCAAGGCAAGAGCATATCTGTTTTAACAACAGTATCAGCACTTGAGGCAGTAACAAGACCACGCATTTCGAAGGCTGTGGCATTAGATCCAAACTGGATAAAATTGGAAAATTCTCTTGCTGCAGAAGACGTGAAACACGCTTTTGACTCGAAAATGAAAAAAAACTAGAAGATGTAGAATACGAACATGAATATCCTCTGTCAATCGAAATTCTGCCACTCGAACAGTACACCTGTGTAATGTACACGGACAGATTTGCACAACTCTACGTTGTGGAAAAACAAACTTACAATGCAGCGTGCGCGATTGTTAAAGGTCGCTGGCGCTTGGGTAAATTCAGACCGATGGTCACTAAAACTGAATCACTCAGAAATTGTACAGCTCAGCGAGCTGAAATAAGATCTTTAAAGAGGTCGCTTGAAAATGCCGATCGCGAATTCCCCACACTAATAGTGTGCGATTCGCATTACTGCGTCCAGTCTTACAAGAAGGCATGCAGACCTGGATTCAAAACAGTTACAAAGATGACAGGTGCCACTATAAAGCATAAAAAGCTAAGGGAACAAGTAGTTCTTTTGCAGAAAGAACTACGAAAGACTCACGTGATACATACACTGAGTTATTGACGTGATGGCGTTCACGTTGAAGGGAAATCATTGGCTGACAGAGCCACAGCGGCAGCGGTTCAACCGGCTTCCGTAGTCACAAAAAAGCGTACTAAAAAACAAATAGACTGTTAAACGCTACTAGCAGTAAAAGCCACAATGACAGGCAACTATGCGGCGTTACCTCTAAATTATCCACTCTGAAATACATACATAATTGATGCGTACTCCGTTCCTTTTGCTCAAATCCCAGGAGTGGGGGATAGAGTAATTCCAAACACGAACCGGAGAGCTTACTTGATTCAAGGAGCACATATGGGAATCTGTAATAGAATTACAAGCACAATACTGGTGGCCGGGAATGAGCGTGCAAGTTTATAATTTTGCAATGGATTGTCAGGACTGCAATAGAGATTGCAGTTGTGAACCGGACCAGACATCTGCCCAGACACCTCTTTTAGATAGCATCAGGTTATCTATACGCAGAAATCCAGTTGGAGAAATGCGTTCCCATAATTAAGACTAGATTCACTAAAGATTTAGGATCTAGCGCTCGGCTGACGCCAGAACGGTTATAAAACATTGGCGAGTCTTTATTGGCACATACGCAATTGTCATGCTACATTCGGACCAGGGTCCTGCGTTTAGCTCTCGAGCTTACTAAGAGGCCATGACCAGCATGGGCATTGCATTGCGGTACTCTTCTCCCTTCCATCCTGAGGGAAATGTGGTAGTGGAAAGAAAAAACCGTGACATAAAGCAATCTATAACGGCGAGGGTATTAGGTTCGGGTGATGGGTGGGTCAAACATCTAACAAGTGTCCAACGTAGTCTTAACAATCTGCCAAGAAATTCTCTAAAAGGTATCACTCCTTACGAACTATTGTTCGGTACTAGAATGAAAATCCAGGACTTAGATTGTCAGACTTCAGTGGTGAAAGAAAAAGCCTTTGATATCAAAGATAGTGTGGCTGTTTTATAGGACTTAAATGAAATAAGAAGTCTAAGTAACAAAGTTAAAGCCAACAACCACTGAAGAAAAAACACCTGTCCCAGCAAGACCTGTCTGGATTCCAAAGATTGGGGATCTGGTCAGAGAAAAGATCGCGTTGAAGAAGGAATTTGGGCCTTCTTACAGAAAAGCAGGACCTGTCTTGGCTGTCAGCGGAACAAGATCAGTAGTACTGCCGCCCCTTGCTGGTAAAAAGGAGAACAGAGTTTCATCCATCGACCTGGTAAAATCACAATCATGTGGCCAATAATAAGTAGTAGGCCCAGTGGACTCCCAAGAAATAGCAGAAGACCAAATCTTGCTACAATCCAAGAGGTTCAAACAGAAAGACTAATCACTTTTGATAAACCTGCAATGAATAAAAAAAAAGGACTAAGCAACAAAGCCATGGAACTTGTGCCTCTTGAAACCCAAATTGCAACAGTTCGTCCAGAAACACCAGTCTACAATGATGTAGCACCAGACTATACAAATGTAACAAAGGAAGATCCAAAGACTAAAGGAAATCCGAAGCAATTACAACAATTGACAGAACTGCATCTGGCTACTTCATCAATTTCGATGACTTTTCCGATGATCCAAGTGAACAGGAGGACAAACCAGCAACAAAAACTTTCAAAGACAAAATAACTGAACTCGTTCATCAACTAAAAGAAACATATCTGATTTCACCATGGATTGAATTTTGGATTGTGTTAGGTGTACTTTTCCTCCTACTTTGGCTCATCAAGGTTCTAAGTTTGGGAACATTTATTGATGGAAAATATAGTATTATGGACACAGCAAGTCAACTTGGTCCTAAAGCCTCACAGTTCCTCTCACATCGAGAAGAGAACTGTCATCAGGGAACATCACAGCCAATCCAATACCCGGTGGGGTAGCATGGGATAAAACTGAATATGAAATCTATGGCCCGATTGAGCTCTTGAAATATCCACATCAGTTCAAGGTTTCATTAATTGACTTTGTGACACCAAGTACTTTCTCTGATATTGGGACTTTGAAAATAATAATATGATGTCATATTTACAAATGTCAGCTAAATTCATAGAACATGATTTGCAGGGTTCATCAAATTATGAAGAGTTATATTGCTATTATCATTTTGGTCATTACTATTTGCATAAATCTGCTCAACCTAGAAGTGTTTTTACTTATAATCAATGGGAACATTTTCCAACTCTGCCAAAAGGCAGCTCGAAAACATTTTATGAGAAATTCCAATACTTCTCAGGGTTTAACAGTGATCCAGAAACGTTATTTTACAATGTTAAATAAGACAGGAATGAAAACAATGTTGACAAATACTAAATGGATTTTGAAACATTTTATGATAAAATGTCTACATTTAGTTTTGAATTTTGGAAAAACAACATTGAAACAAAAACCATCTGGGGTACAAAAGACTGGCAGGTACAAGGTCTAGAAGCATTATTTAGAGCCTGCATGATCCCAGAACAGATAGTATTCCTGAATGACACAATTCACCAAACAACCTGTCTTGGTTTGGCCAAGATAAGACTTAAATAAACGGTCTATTCCAAAGCCCATACCTGATAGTAATAGCACTACAGATGTGGAGATAGACGTATCCCATACTTTACACCAAAACAGAACAAATCCTGATTGGAAAAAATGGTTGATCTGGCCCACAGACACAAATAACTGTCAAGATAGATTCCTGAACAAAATACAGGGGTTCAAACAGACCAGGTCAGACCCAAGATATTCCCAGAGACAACATCCAGGGATAGTTACAACATACAGTGTAGGGAAACTATGCCTCGAGTGGCTACAAAAATCCACACTGGCTGAAATTAAGCAACACTTGACTAGTTAACCACTTGGACGCCAAGGGTATTCAGCAGCTATAATGAGATTTCCATTGAAATGAATGGGCAGTGCATGACAAGTTACCCTGGTCATTAGCATCCAAGTGGTTAAAGACTGTGCTGACTTGCGAAATTTCATAATGGGACCTCGCAAACAGCGTCAAAAACGTTTCATATACGCCGGTATATACGCTGCTTACAATGAAGCTTGGAAAGTAGCGCAAATTGAAACTGCAGAAAAAATACGAGAAATTGATCGTATTCATTTGGAAAAATCACTTTCTGTAGTGGACAATGGGTTTACGACTCTGTCCTCCAGAATATATTCACTGGACAGCATTGTATCATCTGCCTTTGATATAATAGAGCAGGACTTGCTAATGTTACAACATGGTCAGTCCCAATTACGTTCTATTGTACAGCTAGGCTGGACGTTACAAAACTTGCATTCAGGCTACGTGCCATGGCGTCTAATCAACATAACGTCATTATTTTCTATCTTTAACCTTACTGATAAACAAATCAGTTTGGCACAAAAAGGAGCAGACTATACGATTCACGATTCTGAGCACTGAAAAGCTTTAGAGATTACCATTGACAATGTCAGAGAGACCGGTCATTGAATGGATAATACACAGAACAATTACAATTCCAATAACAACTTTCCAGTTTAAGTATTGCCAAAAATATATAGCAGCAGGCCTGTATGAAAGGTTGGGTAAAGACTACATCAATTCGACCTGGAATTTACCTTATACACACAAATGTTATAGTGAAGGGAAAAAAGAGGTATTTCTTAGTGGTAACAATTGTAAAAAAAAAAAATCACTAAGCAGTACACTTCTGTGTCAAGGTATTAACTTGCATGGAGCCTGCGAGGGTTTATCACATAACCTTTCATGTCACCTGCACGGCACTCCTACAACATAGATAGAACCCTTTTTCAGACAGCTTTCCAACTGCAGTTATGTTCTAATAAGTGACCACAGCTGATGTGGCATGGTGCCAGGAAAAGCCTATCTCGTAACCGTTACTTCCAGTGTCATTTGCTGTATGCAAGTATTGTATCCAAACAGCAATCCAGACATGGAGGCAGCATTATGGCCTTCTGTGAATATCTCTTCAATTCAAATTGATTCTTTAAGCAGAATGAAGTCTATTCTTTTACAGACAACTGTGCCTTTAACCTCGTCCAAAGAGACGTATGATCTGCAAGTTGCAAGGACAGCGGCAGAGATACATACCCTATTATTGACATACTACCCCGTGCATTTCGTAGAAATGTTAAGTCAAATCTTAAACAGGTCTGATACCAGTGGCATCGCACATGTATTTGAGACAATTTTTTCAGGACTGCTAACACCCTTAGAAGCAGTTCTTGGCATCTTCCCGAATTTGGAGCATTCTCTTTTCGGTGGCCTGCCTCTTATTTTAGGACTGGTAGCAGGAATTTTATTTTTGTTCCTTCTACTCCGATATGGCAAGCCAAGTCACAGACAAAACTCTGGCTACGATGGAAGAAACGATCCAAGCAATAAGATACAGAGAACATAACACTAAAGTCCTTGGATTGGCCCGGCTGAATACTACCTGGTTTCTTTCATTCAGACCAATTTGGCAAAATTGCTTCTTACCTGTGCTTCGATGTCTGCTATGCGGAGAAGAATGAGTGTTGGACGTCTGTCTTACACTACCATCAGCAGTACCAATAGATATCGATGCTTTGCTTTGTCCGGTAACCACTCCTGCAACGTGTTGTCCCCAGCGGCTACCTATTCTAATGACGGCATTCGTTGAGACTTCACCATTACGATTAGGTGGCAGTGAAGTACGAGATGAAAGCGGCACCACACAGGTTCAACTTTCCGTGAACATTGCTGATCCCGACATCGATGATGGCAATGCATCGCACATATGCACGATTTCGACCTTTTCTGAGTTGGCCCAACTTTCACCTACTGTTGTAATCAAATTTTTTGCCGGCCTATCTGAAATAATGTTCTCTCCTAACAATGAGAATAATATTTAAAACAACAAGCTCACAGCGTTCCCTGAACTCTGAATTCGGCCTTCAGTTTTTGTAAACACTACTGAAAACATTTGGAACTATTTTTTCCCCTAAAAGCGAAAATATTTTTTCCACTCCCAAAATATTTACCTTTTTTTGGCACATGGTACTCTGCTTAAAGTAGAACTATTCTTAGAGAACAGAGGTTCTATTTTTAGAAACACGAGACAATATTTTACTTCAGCCTCTAGCACATGTACAGTATTTTATAAATATGCGATGAAATTGTCTCGACCTTTTTTTTCTGTATTCAGAGCCATTTCATAAATGTAAATTTCGCAATTCATTCAGGAAATATTTATATATGCATTTCCTGAATGATACCACTGCTTGAAAGAGTACAGTATAATACTCATTTTCGTGTATCTATACCATTTCAAATGCATTTTTTGTATTTTTTGTATCCGACCACTTAACCCGAGCAGAGCCAGTAACACCTGTCCTACAACCTCTGATCATTTTGTACAATTTGGACACCAGGTGTTTCCCATCCGAGGATCCAAGGAGGAGGTGCAGTGGTGCAAATGCCTCCGGTTCTGATGGTAAGTCTGGAAGTAATGCCCGCATCCCCTGTCGAAGACAGAGGTACAAGAAGAGGTCCAGGGGGGTGGGGTTAATGTCATGAAAAAAGAGCTCCCTCGTCCGAAACTGGGCATCAGCGGAGAGATCGTCCCAGGAAGCTATCTGCAGCTTCCTACACAAGGCCTGAAAGCCCACTTCTTGTAATAGGACGAGATTGGGGTGGTATGTAAGTGGCAATCGTTGAGAGTATAGCAATTGCACCTCCAGGATGCGCGCTATACGTTTCCAGGCATCTACTGTGCAAGTGACGGTCTTGAAGGGAGTCTCCACAGCTTCCACCGGGCCATGGATTGCCCTCAAGCAAGAGCGGCGTGCTACCCAATCTTCTACCACCAACTGGGGCATCCATGGCTTAGGCGCCATCCAGTGATGCGGATAGTGTGCCTGTGCACTCAGGTAGTAAATCTCAAAATCAGGTACATCAAAGCCGCCCTTACCATAGGTTGTGTAAGAACCTCCCACAGTAGGCGCGGTTGTTTGCCACCCCACACCAAACGGATCAGCACAGACCGTAGGGTCTTAAAAAATGGGCTCCAGGATAGTACGGTATGTTAAGGAACAAATATAAAAACTGAGACAGAATTACCATCTTTATTAGTGACGCTCTACCCGCCAGCGACAAAGGTAATGAAATCCATCGGGTGACTCTGGCCTCTAACTGCGCAATCGCCGTTCCACAGTTTAAGCGTATCGTCTCCTCAGAGTCTCTCGATACTTCTATTCCCAGATACCTTAAATCATCACTACACCATTCTAACGGAAAATCCAATGGGAATTTGGCCACTGCATCCGTTAGGGGAAAGAATTGCTATTTTCCCCAGTTAATATTGATCCTTGATAGTTGTCCAAACACCAGGAAACGCTCTAAGGATAGGATTAAGATTGTGTTCAGGGTCTCTCACATATAATGTTATATCATCCGCATATAGCGATATTAACAGTTGTCGCTGATAGCAACGGAAGGCTTTATTATTATGAATCTGACGCAATCTAGCCGCTAGTGGTTCAGTCGCTATCACGAATAGTAATGGCGAGAGGGGACACCCCTGGCGTGTACCCCTCGTGAGTTCCATTGCCGATGACATGCCCGTTGATCATTACTTTAGCTGTCGGCCTACAATACAACAATTTAATCCATGCTACAAATATGGGAGAGAAACCCATGCGCATTAGTACTTGAAAAGATAACCCCACTCCACAGAATCAAAAGCCTTTGTGGCATTTAAGAAGACCGCTGCAACGTAGGCCCCCCCTTGTCCATCTTCGGTACCAGAAAGTAGTGGGAATAACAACCACAACCTACTTCTGGCACTGGAATGCGCTTGATGGCCCCCTTGGCCAAGAGGGTAGTAATTTCCTGCAGCAGAAATTGCAAGTGATCCTCCGACATGCGGTGGCACTGGGGTGGCATGGCTGGAGGAGACGTCTCGAAGGGGAGGGAGTAGCCCCTCCGGACGTTCGAGAACCCACCAGTCTGAGGTGATGGTGTGCCTGTGGGTGAGGCGATGGCGAAGCCTGCCGCCCACTAGCGTAGAATGGTCCTGAAACCCCAGACTAGGAAGGTTTGGAGGTGGTAGTTGTGGGGCGATGGTGGTAGACTGACCTGCTCACTGGTCCCATGCTCCACCACGGCAGAGACCGCGTCCGCACTGCGACTGTTGCTGTGCTGGCATGTGGCTCTGCTGCAAACACTGCTGGGCACCCCTTCCTGCACCACTAAAGGAGCGAAAAGTAGAAGGCGGAGGAGGGTGGGTTTCGGACAACCCCCATGGATTGGCCGTAGCCCATGAATGCTTGAACCTCTCCAACGCACTGTCCGCTTTGTCGCCAAAAAGGCGACGGCCATCAAAGGGCAGGTCCATAAGCGTGTGAGACATCCCCCGAAAAGCCAGTTGTCCTCAACCAGGCGTGACGACGAAGCACCACCGATGAAATGGACCTACCCATTGAGTCAGTGGTATCAAGTGCACAGCGAATCGTGAATTTCGCTGCATCTCTCCCCTCTGCAATAGACTGGGTTAGAGCAGTCCGGGCCTCCTCCGGACACTGAGGCAGCACGTATCCCACAGAGCGTGGTAATAACAGCCAAAGAGGCATCCTCCGCGGTGTTCCTCAGGGTTCTTCTCTCTCTCCTCTTCTCTTCAATCTCTATATCTATCCCCTCGTAGCTGCTTTGCTAAAGATGGAGGTCACAGTATTTAATTATGCTGATGACCTCCAGTTTATCTTTAATCCTTCCTCTTCCTCTGACGAGCTTTACATTTCAATCTACCCTCTTCATTTATGAATGGGTGAACAGTAACCATTTAAAGCTGAACCCCGACAAGACTGAGTTGGTGTTCACCGGTAGCCTTCCCAGCCCCTGGAATTATGCACATTGGCCTTCCCTTCTCAGTCCCCCACCTACACCCTCTGAAAACTCTGGGCATTAAAGTCTGTCAGGACTTAACCATGCTTTCCCAGATCAGTACCGTGGCCTCCTCATTTTTTCTCTTAGATCTGTTCGAATGATCTCCCGCTTTTTTTCTGTCACTGCTCTTAAACTCATCCTTATTGCACTAATTTTATCCCGCCTTGATTACGGCAACGGATTATACGTAGGCATTCCTGCCTACCAACTCCGACGCCTACAGTTAATTCACAATCAGGCAGCTCGCCTCATCTACCGATTACCCAAGTCCCATAGAGCCACTCCCCTACTAATAGACCTTCACTGGTTGCCTATCCGAGAACGCTCCCTATTCAAGTTGGGCTGTATGATTTTCATGGCCCTAGCTGGCACTGCACCTGACTTTATCACCTCTAGGATCAGTGCCTATATACCTAATAGAAACCTTCGCTCCTCCACTCTTTGTCGCCTCAATGTCCCTCGCTTTAGGAGGAAAAAACTTGGTGGTATGAGGTTCTCTATCCTTGCTCCCCTCTTCTGGAATGCCCTTCCCTTTGCTATCAGGACTATCCCCACTTACACACTCTTCCGTAAAGCCCTCAAGACTCATCTTTTCTCCCTTGCATTTTCTTTGCAATAATCTCACTCCCCTTCAGTGCTAAATCCGTCTACAAGCGCCAAGAAACCGCTTGGTGAATGTACGCCTTATAAATTCCTTTCAACTTCATGCGGTATTCACGGACCGCAGCACCGCACTGGAGGAAGAACATTTTCTTCCCAAATTGATCCATGCGCTTGGATTCCTGATCCGGAGGTGCGGATGGGAAGGCGGTTGGGGAAGCAGAGGCTTGGACAACCAAGCTCTCAGGAGTGGGATGTTGGGAGAGGAAAATAGGGTCACCTGGGGCCGGGCGATGGCGTTGGGCCACATCCCTGTCCACAGGAGCCCCTGTGGTGAGTCTGGACCAAGTGCCCAGAAGAACGTCAGACAATGCTTTATTAAAGGGCAACAGTGGCTCAGACAGAGTAGCTGCTGGCTGAAGCACCTCAGTCAGGTGGTTAGTCCCGACGGCCACAGTAGGTGGCTTGAGACGCAGAGTCTGTTGCCCTACGCACCCTGACCGAGCATCTCCTACTGACCATACAGTATACACCTCTACATCTTAAGGGCTAATCGTCTGGGGTCTTCACTTAAGCACAGCAGCAAGAATACATGTTTACGCACACTTTAGAATGACAGTACCCATAACATTTGGATATCATTAGAGTGCATTACAATTACAGCCCCTAGGGCATCACAGATAAAATCACAGGTTTAAGTACATATAGTCCGACACCCTAGCAGGAATGTCTAGCCACTTAAATCCACTTTGCTTGCTTTTCTTTTAATTTTGTTTTGGACACTTGCCCCTTGTTCTTAGCAGCCTGGCCTCGCATACCCCCACCTCTGCCATCACACTCGCACCTTAATTTTGGCAAATCACCGCTTTTTGCGGGTCCTTCGCCCCCGACTCGTGGCGGCCATCTTGGGTGAGTGGGTCCTAGCGCGTGATCAAGTCCTCTCTCTACCTCGTTAGGAGAGTACATAGGTAGCCATGCAGACGCGCAGCGGGGACGCCGGAGTTACGCCAGAGTTCAGCCTGTCTGTGTCCTTCCGGGCCCAGACGGGCTCAGGGCTGGCCCCCCTGCCCGATCCACAGGAGCTATCTCACACCTGTATCAGGTATAGGAGGGAGGAACTCATGTCTTGGTGGGCTTCGAAATTCTCTACATGCAGATTTGCCCTCGAGGGAGGACAACCGTTCCTGCCTTGCGGGGCCAGTAATTCGGGTCAGGATATGCCCTCTGACAAATCTGTGTTATCAATAGCCTTGCTGAACTGCCGGTCCTTACCCAGTCACGCCACAGAAATCAACTCTCTCATTCTTGATCATAAGTTGGATGTGTTATTTTTAACAGAGACCTGGATCTCTTCCTGGTCAGGCCCGGATATGGTTAGAGCTCTTCCTCCAGGCTTTCTTATATCCCATCTTGACAGGCCTGTGGGGCGGGGAGGAGGAATTGCCATCCTCTATAGCGACAAGTTAATCTGTAAGGCTCAGGATGGAGGGATGAGCGACTGCAAGAGCTGTCAGTTCTCTCTTCGCCTGTCGCCCACTGCGTCCTTGGCTGGCCTTGTCTATCGCCCACCTGGGACTATGGGTAACTTTCTTAATTCCTTATTAGAAACGGTCGCGCTCCTTGCCTGCTCTACTGCCAACTTTGTAGCATTGGGTGATCTTAACATTCATTTTGATGACCCCTCCAACTCTCTGGGAGTAGATCTGCAGTGCGATCTTAAAGCATTTGGGATTGACCTGGTTAATTCGGGTGCAACACACGGGAAGGGACACTTGCTGGATCCTATATTTTCTAACTCGGATTGCCTCAAAGTACTGCCCACGCTGGCTTTGCCTTGGACAGACCATTTCATGGTGCCTGCCCAGTGGCAGTTTGATGTCTTAGTGGCATCAACTCCCAGGGTACACACGGTGGAAAGAGCCTGGTCCAGGCTCCCAGTGGACATCTGGGCGGTACATCTGGAGGCGTCCCGGCACTCCTCTGGGTCTGATCCGTTGGTAGCTGATGAGAACTTAAACATCTGGCTGACTAACTCGCTTGATGCCATCCTCCCCAAGAAGAGACTACTTACCAGGGGTAAGAGTGGGATCAGCTCCCTGGTACACACCAGAGCTGAGAACACGGAGGAAGGGCTGCAAGAGGTTGGAGCGGGTTTGGAGGAAGGATTGGAGCGAAACGAGCCGGAGAGAATATCGGGCGGCTCTTAGTACCTATAAATCCGCCATCCGGGTAGCAAAATCTGAGTTTTTCGAGGAGAGAATAGGTTCCTCCTCTAATTCCTCGAAAGAATCGTTCAGGGTCATCAAAGAACTCTTGAAAACTCCCGAACCTCAGGTCATTCACGACAATCCACGTGAGAAATGTTCAGAACTTGCCTCCTTCTTCAAAACCAAAATAGATAACATCTTGGCATCCCTACCCCGGCTAGCCCAGGAGACCCCCTCGGGTGGTAACCCAGGGTATCAGCCCAGGGTGCGGTCAGTGGAGTTGGACTCTTTCGGTCCTGTCACTGTGGAAGTTCTCGGAGTCCTGGCGACCATGAAGAGTGGATCTCCGAAAGACCCTGCACCAATGAAATATCTGAAGCAGGTAGCCTCTTCCATCGGCGGCCCAGTGACGGACCTTATAAATCTATCTTTCACCCAAGGAGTGGTGCCCCCCAGTTGGAAGGGAGCGGTCGTTAAGACCCTCTTGAAGAAGCCTAGCCTGGATCCCGCCGACCTTGCTAACTTTAGGCCTATTTCCCTGCTCCCCGGCCTTAGCAAGGTGGCGGAGAAGCTGGTGAATAGTCGCCTATCGGGTTTTTTGGAGTCCAACTCCCTTCTGGGTGACTCCCAAATGGGTTTTCGCCCCGGCCAGGGGACGGACACTGCCCTGCTGGCAGTCGTGGAGAATGCCAGGAGCATTTTGGATTCAGGGGGATCGGTGGCAGTGATCCTCCTGGGCCTCAGTGCGGCATTTGACACCGTAGACCATCAGGTGCTTCTCCAACGGCTGTCGAGTGTGGGGGTCTCCGGGATGGCCCTGAAGTGGTTTGCGTCCTTTTTGGAAGGCGGGACGTTTGAGGTGTGGGAAGGCCACGAGAAGTCAACATCGGTCCCCCTCCAGTGGGGTGTGCCACAGGGCTCATCGCTGAGCCCTACATTATTTAACATTTATATGGCCCCACTGGAGTGTGGTGCTGCCACTGGGTATCAAGATCATCAGCTATGCTGATGATACCCAGTTGGTGGTAGGGCTCCCCCAGTCGGCAAATCAACCCGACCGGCTGCACACGTGTTTGGCTAAGATCTTTACTTGGATGTGCAGCTCAGCACTTAAACTTAACGGCTCAAAAACGGAACTGATGATGCTGGGGAACTCCCCTCCCTCCTTGTCACCTGGTAGCTGGCCTAGCTGCTTGGGAGCGGCACCCACCCCCAAACAGGAGATTAAGAGCTTGGGGGTGTGGCTGGAGCAGGACCTTTCTTTTAAGACGCACGCTAAAAAGACCACAGGCATGTGTTTCGGTCTGCTCCGGTCAGCCCGGAAGATCTTACCTCTCCTCCCAGTGGCCTCTAGGAGGTTACTTATCCAGGGGCTCATCTCACGGCTGGATTTCAGCAATGCGTTGTTTCTGGGGACTCCAGAATCTACCTTAAACAAATTGCAGCAAGTGCAAAATGCTGCTGCCAGGCTCCTGACGGACCTTCCCAGGCATCAATCAGCTCACCCTGCGGTGAAGGCGCTGCATTGGCTCCCTGTTAGAGAGGGTGAAATTCAAAGCACTCTGTATGGCACACAAAATTTTGCAGGGGAAAGGCCCACCTATCCTACGGGATATGGTTCAATGTTACAAGGCCTCCCGTGCCCTTCGCTCAGGCCACCAACATCTGCTGCAAGTTGCGAGAGTAAGGAAGGCCAGGACCGGTGGCAGAAGATTCTCCATAAATGTGGCAACATTGTGGAATTCTCTTCCGCTGCATCTGCGCTCGCAAACGAGCACCTTACGTTTTCGCAAACTTTTAAAAACCCATTTGTTCCCTGCCTAACTCTTTTATCTCTTGCTTTGGCGTATCTCTCTGGATGAGCGCGGGGATGCCCAAGGGTAACCAGGCGCGATATAAAACTCATTAATAATAATAATAATAATAATAATAATTATTATTAGGACATCGCCTTACAAACTGTGAAATTCAGTCCCACCAAAAGAAATAACCATTAGTAAATGCATATCAAATGTCATTCCACCATTTCACCTCAAGGGGATGCCCCTCCAGACATCTCCAACTCAGCCCTCCAATCTTTGTTGCACTTCTCAATGAACTCCCAGCTGTACAACTAAAGCTCCAGCCTAGGAGGTGATGCAATCTTCACGAGCGTTGAAGGGTTATTCTTTTTAAAGCCACATGAAACTTAGGGTGGGACTTAGCTTTGTGCTGGGGGTGAGACTGTGCTTCTCCAACAGCTCCCCCGGCACCTATTCACACTTAAGGGTGAGCCCTCTTCTCTGGGAGCCACCGAAACGCCCCAAAATGATCCATTCCCCATGCCTTGCAAGGCATTATGGGGCACTGCAAGCTCCGGCTGCTGAATACTGGATGAGCGGCTCTCCTGCTGTGCCGGGGAAGAGCTGCGCTGGTGCTTCGCTGTTGTCTGGGGCTTCGGTGGGGGGCCCGGTCCCACCCGGACCCCCAGATTAGTTTAGAAGGCTCGGGGAGCCCGCCCCAGGCGCTTATGACCTTTTGTTGCGGGCCCGGTCCCACCCGGGCCCCTGGCTCCTCCTTTTGGCTTCAGGTCCCCGGACCCACCCAGGCCTTCTTAGAGGGAGGGCAGCGCGGGGAGCCCTCCCCGTGCGGCCAGCACTCTTCTGTGCTGCCGCGGGAGCCGGCCGAGCTCTTCCGGTCTGCCCGCTCATGGCAGGCAGACGTGGACTCGGTGGTCCCGACGGGACCTCGGTGGAGTGCGGCGGCACTCCCAGCCTCCTCCTCTTCGTCAGGGCCCAAATTCTGCCTATGTCCTACCACACCATTCACTCTGTAGCTTCTCCTGGACTGCGCACGCTAGGAATCGAATATGCTACTTACCAGTATGCATCTGTTCTTGGCATGTAGGGCTGCTGACATTCATATCTGTGCATAGATCGCCACCTAGTGTTGGGTCCGGATGATTGCACATTGTTGTCCTGGAAGAGTCTTCGAAGTATCACGAGATAGGTGTCTCCTCCCCTGGACTACAGTGCGCATGGGCATCGACTCCATCCTCAGATTGTTTTTAGCCATTGTGGCCAAGATGGAGTGAAACTCAGTGAATGATGACCATGCTAGAAGTAAAGTGAATTCTGCAGCTGCTACGGGCGCCGGGGAGGAGGGCGGGCGATATGAATGTCAGCAGCCCTACATGCCAAGAACAGATGCATACTGGTAAGTAGCATATTCGGTTCGAGGCATGTGGGCTGCTGAATTCATATCTGTGCATAGAATACATAGCAGTCCCTCCATTAGCGGCGGCCGCCCGTGCCAGCTGCAGCAGTCTGGAAAAGTGTTTTGAGAACAGCCTGTCCTACAGCTGCCTGCTGTTTGGAGTGCACATCAACACAGTAATGCTTGGTGAATGTGTGTGTGGTAGACCATGTGGCTGCTCTACATATGTCTTCCAAAGGAATGTTTCCAAGGAATGCCATAGAGGCCCCCAACTTCCTGGTGGAGTGGGCCTTTGGCGGAATGGTGAGAGTACGTTTTGCTTTCAGATAGCAAATCTGGATACATTTAACGATCCACCTAGCAATACCAGCCTTGGAAATAGCGTTGCCTTAGTGGTGTGGCGCAAAGGCGACAAAGAGCTGCTTAGTCTTCCGAAAATCCTTGGTCCTATCGATGTAATACATCAGGGCCCTTCTGACATCAAGGGTGTGGAGCATTCTCTCCGCCAATGACTCAGGATTCTGGAAGAAAGCAGGCAATTCAATTGTCTGGTTGATATGGAATTGAGACACAACTTTGGGAAGAAATTTAGGGTTTGTGCGAAGCACCACCCTGTTAAAATGAATCTGAATAAACGGCTCTTGGATAGTTAGGGCTTGCAACTCACTAACTCTGCGTAGCGATGTAATCGCTATGAGGAAAGCCACTTTCCACGTCAAGAACTGAATCTCACAGGAATGCAGTGGCTCAAAGGGAGGACCCATCAGCCGGGTGAGGACCACATTGAGGTTCCCCTCCGGGGCTGGTGGTGTATGTGGAGGAATGACTTGTTTGAGTTCTTCTAGAAAAAGCCTTAATGGCAGGCACCCTGAGGAGGGAGAGGTGCTGCCTATTCTGGAGATAAGCAGCCATCGCAGACAGATGTATGCGAATGGATGCAAAGGCCAGATTACATTTGTACAGATGGAAAAGGTAGCAGATGATATTCTGAATAGAAGCATCCAGCGGGTTAATGTTGTGGTCTGCACAATAAACGACAAACCGCTTCCATTTAGCCGCATAGCACGCCCTGGTGGTGGGCTTTCTTGCCTCCCGGATGATGTTCATACAGTCGGGGGGCAAGCGCAGGTAGCCAAACTCTAGGACTTTAGGAGCCAGATCGCCAGGTTGAGCTGTTGCGGATCTGGATGCTGAATGTCGCCATGGCTCTGTGTCAGAAGGCTGGGCGTGAGACGTAGCCTCTGATGCGGCACCACAGACATTTCCAGAAACGTGGTGTACCACGGTTGGCGAGCCCACGTTGGAGCAACCAGGATGAGATCATCGAGTGCTGCCTGAGTTTGCGTGCCACCAGCGGGATCAAAGGTATTGGGGAAAAGCGTACGCAAATCTGCCTGACCAGTTCAGCCATATCGCATTGCCCTGCGACTGTGGATGTGGGAACCTGGCGGCGAAGCTTTGGCATTTTGCGTTCTCCCGTGTGGCGAAGAGGTCGGTCTCTGGATGACCCCACCTTCGGAAGTACGGGTGGAGAACCGATGGATGTATCTCCCACTCGTGCATTTGGTGGCTGTGCCTGCTGAGCAGGTCCGCCATCTGATTGTCCTTGCCCGGGAGGTGCTCTGCCATGAGGAAGATGTTCCTCTGAATGGCCCACTTCCACATGCTCTGAGCCAGATGAGACAACTGCAGAGAGTGTGTCCCTCCCTGCTTTTGAATGTAGTACATTGCCGTCATGTTGTCCGTCCGGATCAACACGACCTTGTTGCACAGATGAACTTTGAAGGCCTTTAGTGCCAGGAAGATCGCCATCAGTTCCAGAACATTGATGTGCATCTTCCTTTGCTGTTGCATCCATAGTCCTTGCACAGTGTAATGGAGTACATGGGCTCCCCATCACTGGAGAGAGGCGTCTTGTCAGGATAATCTGTGGCACAGGCTCCTGGAACGGTCGGCCCTTGCAAAGGTTTCGTGGATTCCACCAATGCAGAGAGTTGTATGCCCGACCGCTCACCAACACTAGGTCTTGCAACTGCCCGCGAGCCTGAGTCCACTGACGTGCTAAGCACTCCTGAAGCGGGCGCATATGTAGTCTCGCGTGCGGGACTATGGCGATGCAGGAGGCCATCATGCCTATCAACTGCATAAACACTCTTGCTGGAAGAGCGTGTTGAAGTCTGAATTTTTGTATCAGCGACTGAATGCTGCTGACCCTCACTGAATTCGGCTGTGCTGTGGCCGCCAGAGTGTCGATGGTTGCGCCCAGATACTGCCGCACGTGGGCGGGCTGGAGGTGGGACTTTGGGTAATTCAGTGAGAATCCCAGATCGTGCAGGAGGTGAATGGTGTGGGACATCTGGGCGGCACACTGCTGGGCCGACTTCGCCTGGATGCGCCAGTCGTCCAGATAGGGGTAGACGTGGATATTCTGTCTCCTGAGTTGTGCCGCCACTGTCGCCAGGAATTTCCTGAACACCCTGGGTGTTCACCGAAAGGCAAAACCCTGAACTGGTAGTGCTGGTTTTGGATGGTGAACCTGAGGTATTTTCTGTGAGAAGGGTGCAGAGGAATGTGAAAGTACGCATCCTTTAAGTCTAAAGTTGCGAGAAAATCCCCCTGCCGGAGCAACGGGAGCACCTGCTGCAGGGTCAGCATATGGAAGTGTTCCGACAGGATGTATAAGTTGAGTGGCCTGAGGTCCAGGATGGGCCTGAGAGACCCGTCCTCCTTTGGTACCAGGAAGTACAGGGAGTAGACCCCTGTGCCTCTCTTGCATAGGCACGAGCTCTATTGCCCCTTTTTGCAGCATGACTGCGACCTCCTGCTGCAATAAGTGCAAATGCTCGTCCGACATAGGACGGTGTTTTGGGGGCAAGTTGGGCGGAGTGGACGTTAACTCCAGACAATAACCGCATTGGATAAGCTTTCTGACCCACCTGTTCGTGGTGATGGACTTCCAGACGGGCAGGAACTGCTGGAGTCTCCCCCGACCGGTGCTGTGTGGTCGGGGGGCAGTGACAAGGAGTCACTGCTTGTTGGTGGTAGAGGACCTGGAGTTGTTGTTGCCACGTCCTCTGCCCTTGGCGCTGTTGCCGCGGTATCAACCACGACTCTTGTTGGTATAAGTCGTGGTGTTGCCCTTGTAGTATTGTGTTGACTGGGAGAGCTGATCCCTTGTGGCGCCTCTAGTGTTGGAGCGATGAAAGGAGCCACCCCGAAACTGCTGGGACTGCAAGGCACCCATGGATTTGGCAGTGTCAGTGTCCTTCATTTTCTCTAGGGTGGTGTCAACCTCTGGGCCAAACAGGTGATCTGGGTTAACCGTTTGGTTCAGGAAGGTAGTCTGGATGTCTGGCTTAAATCCTGAGATTCGCAGCCAGGCATGTCTCCGAAGCATAACACTGGTGTTTATAGCTCTGGCAGCGGTATCGGCTGCGTCCAGAGCGCACTTAATTGAAGCATTGGGGAGGAGCTTCCCCTCCTGAATGAGCATCTCAACCCCCTCTTTGTATTGATCAGGCAGGTGTTGCAACAGGGTCTCTAGTGTGTCGTAGTGCGCCCTGTCATAGCGCGCCAAAAGCGCCTGTGTGTTAGAGATGCGCCATATGTTGGCTGCCTGTGCCGCCACCCTCTTCCCCGAAGCCTCAAAGATCTTGGATTCTTTGTCTGGGGGAGGAGTATCACCCGTGGTCTGAGAATTGGCCCTCTTCCGGGCATTTGACACGACAAGGGAGTCCAGAGGCAACTGTCCTTCAATGTAGGTAGGATCAGTAGGCGCTGCCTTGTATTTTTTGTCGATTCTAGGGTTAATCACCCTTGCCCTGGTAGGTTCCTTAAAGACCTCAGCAGCATGCTACAAAACACCCTTCAGCATAGGCAGAGTCCTCACTGTTTTCTCCGAAACTGAAAAAGTGTCAAAGAGAAAATCCACATCCACAGGGTCAGCATTTAGCTTGACACCGTGATTGCTAGCAGCCCGCTCAATGAGGGCATTGAAAGCAGCAGAGTCCTCCGTAGGAGAAGGCTTAGCAGAAAAGAGTTGAGGATCTTGTCCTGAATGAGGGTCCCCAGGGTCACCACCAGCTGACCAGGGCTCAACAGCATCCTCCGGGTCTGTGTAGACTGGATAACTATATTCATCCACCTCATCACCCTCACCAGCGTCCACATCCGAGTAAGTGGGCGACACGACATGAGGTTGCGGTGAAAGGGGCTCCACCAAGGCAGGAGAGCAAGCAGAGTCCATCTTTTTCTTGAGAGGGATCTTGTAAGACTCCAGATGCGGCTCAGGGGTGATTTTCCGCTTCAGAAGGGAAAGCCTGCCTGTGTCGGCGTCGATGAAGTGCTCCTGGCGCTCATCCAGCGAAGGCTGTCGAGGGACCACCGACGACGCCGATGCCGAGGAGACCTTTTTCCTGTCCCCGACTTAGGAGCGAAGGCCTTCGGCGCCGTCTTCGGCAGCAAGGTGAAAAGGATTTGCGTAGACGGTCTAACCGTTTTCCCCACAGTCTTCGCAGGCGGAGGGTCAGTCGGCTCGACCGCCGCGGCGCCATCCCTGATGCGCTGCAGGGACTCCGTGACCTTCTTCGTGAATGCTGCGGACGGACGCCCCTGCTCAGCGGATTCCTTGGAGGCCGTCTATTGAGTCGAGGTTGTCGAAGCCAACTTCGGAGTAGACTCCCGGGGCGCCGCACTCTTGGCCTTGTCTTGTGGTTGCGGGACCGAGAGGACAACCATCGGGCCGCTTTTTCGGTTCGCCAAGAGTTTTCTTCGGGTCGCCGACAGCCTTCTTCTGTTCGACAAGGCCCTTGCCGGCGTCGACCATCTTCGGCGCCGACGCACCAGTATCGACCACCTTCACCTTAGTCTTAGGCGCGGAAGACTGCGACTCGGCGCCCTTGACCTGGCCTTTCGGCTCGACCGCCGTCTTCGGCGCCGAGGCCTCAGAAGACTTCGTACCGACTAATGCGATGCGCACTTTCGGTTTCGATACCGGCACCTGCGCAGTATCTGGCGTCGAGACCGTAGGTTTCACTTTCGGTTTCGTTTTAACCAGGAGCGACCCGGCAGCAATGTCCGTGGCCGGGCCTGAAGGCGGGCCGTGGAATCCAAATCGAGGTCTTGGGTTAGGCCCGAAGGCGATCCCTCGACCTGGGCCTTAAACGGAGGCATGGCCCTTGAGTCAGTTCGAGGAAGCTCCTCGTCCGAGCTATCCTCCATGGCCCCGAAGGCACTGCCGTCGTCTCCTACCTCCTCGACGACTTGGTCTTCATCGACACCTCAGCATCAGCGCCGTAGTCGCCCTAGACGTCCGAAGCGGGGTTAGATTCCGAAACGTCCTGTATATAGTCCTATTCGACATCCTCAGTATCGAAAACGTCCGTAGGCGCCGGAGTAGATTGCTGCGCCTCCAGGCACGCAGCTCGACGGAGCGAGTGTCTTCTTGGACCTGAATCTGGAACAGGCCATACACTTGGCCTCATCGTGGTCCGGCAACAGACACTTGTTGCACACCGGGTGGACGTCGATGTGTGGGTATTTCGAATGACAGACCGGGCATCTCTTGAATGGACTCCGGTCCATGATGGATGGTCGATAAGTCCGGAGCGTCGACCAGGCCTTCCACGCCGAGAGCACGCGGAAGGGCAGAAACCGGCTCGGAGCCGAGCTAAAAGTACTATAGCCGAACGCAAGACAATACCGACGTATAGACTAGAGACCTTTTGGTCTCAAGAAAGTTTTTCTATCGATTCCGACAAGAGGGAATTAAAGACATCCAAACCCAATGGCGGAAAAAAACAATCGGAGGATGGAGTCTATGCCCATGCGCACTGTAGTCCAGGGGAGGAGCCACCTATCTCGTGATACTTCGAAGACTCTTCCAGGACAACAATGTGCAATCATCCGGACCCAACACTAGGCGGCGATCTATGCACCGATATGAATTCAGCAGCCCACATGCCTCGAACCTCCCCTTCGCAGCCCCTACACGTGTGCACAGGCATGTACACCGTGTCTGCATGCAACCAGCACGGTGTCCCATACTCCAGCTGCTGTGCCACGGCCTAGTCAAGCCAGGGGTACACCAGCCAAATCTCCATGCAGTCTCCTTCATTATGAGTTCACTGTGGGTGAGTCCCAGTTTATGAGGCTCGCCCCACAGTATAAGCTCAACAATTAGGTGCTCAAAAAGCGAACAATACAGGCGGAGCTCACCTTGCCTTCGCGATCCCTTGTCCGTCGACTTGTGGGTACACCGGAAGGCCAATCTTGATTTGAAAGGGCTCCCCTAGGTTGCTTTAGGCCTGCCCTCACTTTCCGTCGCTGGGCAAGGTCCTCAGACCTTGCTGGTCTGCACCACAGCAATTGTTCTCTTCCTGCGTGGGTTGCGGCTGCCAAGGCTGGTTAGGTCCAATCCGGATACCAACATCACAGCAACCTCCATCCTTCGCGGGACAGCTCGAATCCAGCTCCTGGTAGTCCTCGACTCCACCTGGTCCTCGTGGCTGCAGAGACTAGCCACACTTCTACGAACCTGAAGCATTCGACGACGGTGGGCATTTGATCCTTTTGCCCCTGGTCACTGGCAAGTGACCCAGACTCTGAATATGTAGAAGACCTGAAAGCAGAGGGGTCTATCTTCCTTTGAAACTTCACTGACTCTTCACGACTTCACAGCAGCAGCACTATTCTTTATTGAAATCGACATCGCGACCCGACACCAAAAGACACCTATGCACCCGGCTTCCCTGGGTAAGGTAACACTGGTGCACCAGTACTCTCGTAGGTGTTGGCCCTCCAACCCCTTAAGTCCAAAGGGTTTGGTCTAAAGTCCTGTAGGAATTATCCTTAATCTGTAACTTTGTAACAGCAACATTCTCCATAGAAGTTATAGGATTTCGCGACTGTGTTCCCACACTGCATGAGTCTCCTGTCGGTCCCCTGTGTCACTACCTTGGGTGGTTCTGAAGGGGCCTAACAATTCTACGTGCCCTAGGCCAGTGTTCCCAACTATCGTGGTTCTTATACCACTTTAATATATGGTCTGGTTCCCCACCCAGGGCCCAATGTATATTGTGCTACTTATGGTTTATTTAAATACTTGTAATTGTGTGCTTTAAACTCTAGCCTCTGACTAGTAGGGTATTCTTTGAGAATATGCATACATACATATACACACACACACACACACACACACACACACACTGTGTGGATCTTTCATTTAGTCATTCAAAAGATTATAACTGGTAAAACAAGCTGCTTTACATACCTTCAAGACTTAGCCAGAAAGCTGCAGTCCATAGCTACCACTAGGATGGCTTTCAATAAATTTGTCTTTCAAACCTATCATAAGGGTCGTTTGGACTGGTGCAGGCTGCCCACTAGAACTAGTGGATATCATATGCTTCCACTGCGGTATGGCTTTGGTATCTATTCCAAGTAAAGGAATATGCGACTAGATACTATCTATCAAATGAACGAGTTACTTACCTTCGGTAAAAATGTATCTGGTAGAGACTGTCTAGCCGCAGATTCCTTAACGCATAAATTCTCATGTTTTCCTACCCTCCCTCCACGCTAGTCTGTTCATCCTTGTTTATGCTGCAGTTGATTGGGTTGGGTTCTTTGGCTCTGCTTCAGTTCATAGATCTCAGGTGGGGGTGTAGAGAACTTTCTATGTGGTTGTTCACTTCTGGTCACTTGTCGTGACTCGTGTTCCTGTCTTGTGGTTCTTTACAGCTCTCTCCTGTAGTGCCAAACTATCCATTGTTTGTCATGCCATTCGTTTCTCCTGCCGGTGCCTCCTGGGATCACTGCTTTGATGGCACTTTGCTGGGGCGGTTGCTCTGTTCGCTCCCTTCTTGTGTTGGGTACTCTTTCAACATGGTGTTTCTCATTCTAATGATTTGTTATCATTCAAGATTCTTGACATTGTTGCGATGATTTTTGCTCTTTTTTTAACACACTGTTCCTATACTCTTGCCGTTTTTGTCATGGCTCCGCGTTGTGGCGTAGAAAGTTTCTGTAGAAAACTAATGTCAGCATGCCGGGAGGCTCTTATATGGCTCCATTGACGTCACTTCCGTGGACGACGTCAGGATGGAGCCGGGCGATGCTGCCTCCTGGCGTGCAGAGGTACTGCTGGGGAAAAAATATTTTCAGGATCCAGTCTGACACCTGGGGAATATTCTAAGTTAAATCTGCGGCTAAACTGTGTCTCTGCCAGATACATCGTTACCGAAGGGAAGTAACTCTTCTTTGCAGACCAAGCTGCACACTCTACTGCGACCAGCAGATTTTGGTGCGAATTTGAGTTTGCTATGCCAGTCTCTACGGGGAAACCCGCTAAGAATCTGGGAGTTTGGATTGAGGCGAACCTTTCGTTCTAAACTCAGATCAAGAACCTTGCCGGTAATTGTTTTGAGGTACTGAAAATCCTCAGGAAATTACTTCCACTTCTCCCGAGGTCACCCGTGCCCTTTTCTTATCCCGGTTAGACTATGATAATGCCCTGTATGCTGGCATGGCTGGCTATCTCCTTAATATCAAATACAAGTGGAATCCACTAGTGTGTGAGAGTGGTCCCTAGAATAGTGGGGAGCACAAAGTGTTTTTAAAATACCCCTCACACACCAAAAGCACCCTTGGTGTCATGATTCATCATCGGGGTCTTCGCACCCCTCTACGGGATGCTGCGTGCTACTACCTACGACTACGTGGGAACACTTATACACAGGCTATGTGTGGTGTGTGTGTGTAAGGTTGTGGTGATCAGTGAGTAGTGGGGTTTGAAGTGTTGTAAGTGATGGTTAAAAAGTACCTGGCTCATTGGGTAGCTCAAAAAAGTTTTAATGGGTCCCCGAGCTGGTACTGCTTAAAAGGTGTATAGGGAGGTTGTAATGTATTGTAATGTACATTTACCTCATGTGTGTCAACATGTTTCCGAGTAACAACTCCTTCAGGACGGGGTTGCACAAATCCTCACCTAACTCACGTATGCTATAAACAATCTGTTATCTACAGAAAAGTGATAAATAAGGCTATATTATACCTAATTTACTTCATATTAGGAGGTCCGTCGCCATTGGCGAACCTGCAACAAATGACATGGAAAGTATTACATTTCAATCAATATTTCCATTGGTAATTGTATCCCTCCTGGTTCAGTGACCTAAAAAAATTCTAATTGTGATATTGCCTCCTGGAAAAAAAAGGACAGACATAACATACGAAACACAACATAATACACACGCTTCTATGGTTATCATCTACTTGATTCTGTACTATTGGGAGGATAATGTAGATAAATACATTTTTAATGTCCAGTACATACTTGTTCACATTGTTGTTGTACTTCATGAGCCTTAAAACGTTATAGGGGCCAAACGAGCCAATATGCATCCTGTTGGAAGAAAGAGGGAGGCTTAGGCACGGCTACTTACAGATTGCTGCTGGCATTACCTCTCTCTGATCTATTACTCACGATTTCGGAGAACGTATCTGCCTTGTTTCCCCCAACGCGACTCCGCTGGAACTGAGGTTAACAGCGGGCTGCGCGTTTAAGTACCAATCACACTCGTCTTAATTTACGTTTCTAATTGCATGATTGAGAACGGAAGGTCACCTTATACCAAATATGGGTGCACCGGTTTTCCGTGTGGGTACGCATGCTTCCTTGATGGTTTTCAGCGACTGAAGGCTTGCACATGCTCATTTAGATGTTCGTTGGGAGAGAGGGGTGGGGGGAGAGTGAGCAGACCCAAAAACCATTGAAGTGTGAAAAAGGCCGCTTTATTGGAACAGGTGCACATTTACAAATACACAAACTCGGCAACCGCCTCACAATCTAAACCACAACCCAAATTTTTGTTCGTTTTTATTTCAAACCCCAAACCCCGCCCCACCCCACACCCTCCATCACACCCGCCCCCACCCGTACATACCCAACACAAAAACCATACAAACCCCAATAACATTATAATATTATAACATCACCTAACAAATACAAAATATCACATCTCCGACTATAAACCAACTGATCATATCCCCCGACCCATATTCTCCGAACCCCACCTCAATCAGTCTAAAAAAATCCCCTAACAAGATCCGATTACAACTAACGGGTCCAAACCTGGCCCAAAACTGACAATCACATAGCAAAACCGCCACGCACCTGTCCCACGCGACAAAAGAACAACGTCAAACCCCATGCACACATGTCCCAAACAACAGCCAAAAAAGAAATAAATAATTGAAAAAACCCCAAAAAAGGGGAGGGAGGGAGGGACAAAAATTCTAAGCTCAACCGGCCACCAGGTCACCAAGCCTAAAATGGTGCCCGGAGCGAGGAGCCCCGCCCATTTATAGGGGGCCGCACAATACAACTAAAAACCAGCCCAAAAATGCCCAAATGGGATCTGCTAGAAGAAATACCCCCACCCAGATCTCACAAACCGCCCGGGGGAGGAGACCTCCCAGGGGTCGGCTGCCCTCCCCCATGCCCCCCTTGGGAGAGAGGGGTGGGGGGAGAGTGAGCAGACCCAAAAACCATTGAAGTGTGAAAAAGGCCGCTTTATTGGAACAGGTGCACATTTACAAATACACAAACTCGGCAACCGCCTCACAATCTAAACCACAACCCAAATTTTTGTTCGTTTTTATTTCAAACCCCAAACCCCTCCCCCACCCCACACCCTCCATCACACCCGCCCCCACCCGTACATACCCAACACAAAAACCATACAAACCCCAATAACATTATAACATTATAACATCACCTAACAAATACAAAATATCACATCTCCGACTATAAACCAACTGATCATATCCCCCGACCCATATTCTCCGAACCCCACCTCAATCAGTCTAAAAAATCCCCTAACAAGATCCGATTACAACTAACGGGTCCAAACCTGGCCCAAAACTGACAATCACATAGCAAAACCGCCACGCACCTGTCCCACGCGACAAAAGAACAACGTCAAACCCCATGCACACATGTCCCAAACAACAGCCAAAAAAGAAATAAATAATTGAAAAAACCCCAAAAAAGGGGAGGGAGGGAGGGACAAAAATTCTAAGCTCAACCGGCCACCAGGTCACCAAGCCTAAAATGGTGCCCGGAGCGAGGAGCCCCGCCCATTTATAGGGGGCCGCACAATACAACTAAAAACCAGCCCAAAAACGCCCAAATGGAATCTGCTAGAAGAAATACCCCCACCCAGATCTCCCAAACCGCCCGGGGGAGAAGACCTCCCAGGGGTCGGCTGCTCTCCCCCAAGCCCCCCTTGGCGTCCATGTGCTGGCGCTTCCGCACAGGGAATCGCACGTTTGACGAGTTTATGGATTAACGCATGCGCGGCGTCTGCTGCCATAGTAATGAGCTTAAGTTAGGAGCGTTTATGGTTAACTCATGAGTTGGTGGGTGTTCAGCTAACACCTGCGTGCTGTCGGAGTTGATGCGTGTTTGATATTGGGTCTTAGTTGCATTGCCAAAACGAGTACCTGTCCTGGTTTCACAAAGCAGTTGGTAGGAGCTTTTACAGTGAGTGCATGTTCTCCCAAGTGGGAGTGCTCGTGTAGTTAGATACACTTCCATTTCCTAATTATACCGGCTATTGGATGTCAAAAAAAGGGGAAGAAAGTATTTTACTCTCCCTTATGCGTTAACAAGGCCTAACTTAGTGCCTCTGCTGCCCTGGTCTAAACTAACCATATTGCGCATAGGAAATGGATTATTAATACTGGGATTCTTAGAAGACTGCGTTGTTGAAAATGCTGCAATATAAAGAGAGAAGCACAGTATACCTCCAGCTTCAGGAGCGGGAGCTCAGCAGACTCAGGGTCCAAGTTGATGGCAGGTTTGTTCTTTAGCTGCCGGGCCTGGTTTCAATAGTGCAACATGCTTAATGTATCCTCCATGTTGAAGGCAGCAGGATTGACACATGCGATCATCAAAGTGTGGCTGTTCCCACCCAATCAGGGAGTCTGAAGAAGAGACCAATGTTAGATCCAATGAATCAAGAAACCGTTCCTTGCACCGATTTTACCACAAACAATGTAACAGCTGTTCACTGATGTCCTAAAAGAGTGTGCGCACCCATCAATACAAATAACTCCTGTAGTAAGGTTCTTTTAAAAATCAGCACTTAATCGGAATTTAGAAAGTAATTGAATGACAACCACGGCTTAACAATCCATTTTTACATTTTTTTTTTATTGTCTTTATTAGTTTTCAAACAGATCAATTCAGCAAAGAACGATGTGCAGTGTGAAGCATATCACATAGGACATTTTACCCATTGGTAAGCAAGGAAGTGAACTAAATACACACGAAATAGAGATAGAACCATTTTCAGGCCTCGGAGGAGATACAACTGAACCAGATTGAAAGTAGACAGGGAAGTGTTACACAGCACTAAATGCTGCTTGCCTCAGGTAGAATTCTTCGTTTACAACAGAGAACAATCCCAAAACCCTAATCACCAGGGGGTTCCTGGGATATCTTTCTATATTGTTTGTAGAGACTGCAGAAATGTGTTGGTCTATTACTGGGAGGCATCATATCACTTTACACTTCAGATTGGGTATTCCAGTATAGCATGTCTTTCTGCAACTCTGCTACTGTTGGTAGCGGACCGTGCATCCATCACATGGCCAGCCTGCGTTTTGACAATAGTAATCCCATAGCAATTAGTTTCCGGGTTTGTTTCCGCAAGGGCGTAGTGTAACTCAGTAGTACCAGGCAAGGGTCAGGCGTGAGAGATTACCCAGTGATATCATTAATCGCTACAAAGACAGTATTCCAGTAGATTGCCACAGGCAGTCACTGCCATGCCAGGTGAAAGAAATCTGCACCTGTAGCTGCGCACTTCTTGCATGCGTTGGTATCCCGCAGCCCATAACGGTGCAGGCGCTCAGGGGTGCAGTGAACCCTATTAAGGAACTTAAAATGTGCCAGTCTGATGCCCATTAAGAGATCCTACGAGTGGCTTCACAGCAGTATAAGCAAACATCATGCGTAAGCTGCATTCCCAGATCAGATTGCGAGGCTAACTGTGCTTTAGTGTATGGGAAAGTTTTAGCCATTGCCAGTGATGCGTATAACCACTACATTAATTTAACTGAAGACTGAGTGCAATAGTATGGAAAGGGGTGGTATCTGCGTACGCGCAGCGGGTGCTCCGATTGTGCGCCGAAGGCAAGCCAAAGGCAAGCCCATCTACGCCCATCCGCGCCAGAACCCCTGGTCCACACAGATGCCAGCCCACCCGCCGGACTTAAAACGCCACCCTCAACGCACTCAACACCAGCCGGATCCCCGATTGCTACCGAGCCACCCCGAGACGCACCCACGGACCCTTCACCTGCCAAACCTGCAAATTCACCGGCATCCGGACCTGCACTGCACCCACCAAGCCGAGCACCAGCAGCAACCACCTGAAGTACATCCTGCTCCACACCCGCTCCGTCCATAGACACGCCGTGGAACTCTGGAACCTGCTCGACACCACATCTCCAGACGTAGACTTCCTCACGGAAACATGGATGAACGCCTCCTTAGCACCAGACATCGCCATCCCGGACGGATACAAGATCACCCAGGGGCACCGCGTCAACCAGACTGGAGGAGGCATTGCCATCGTCCACAAGAACACCATCCGCATCATGACCAACTCCGAGAACAATGACAGTAACACCACCACCCTGCTGGACAACCTCGGACTCAAGCAACTGGTGAACACCCCCACCCACTACGCCGGACACACGCTTGACCCAGTGTTCTCCTCCAGCAAGTACATCTACTTCAGCCACTCCACCGGACTCCACTGGACAGACCACAGCTGC
This sequence comes from Lissotriton vulgaris, assembly GCF_964263255.1. NCBI lineage: Eukaryota > Metazoa > Chordata > Amphibia > Caudata > Salamandridae > Lissotriton > Lissotriton vulgaris. Next base: position 694,199 of record NW_028246228.1, read on the forward strand.
GTCCACTTCAGCTTCAGAAGGACCACGACCCACCACCACCCGCAACAGGTTCCCTGCAGGAGCTGGAACAAGATCACCACCGACCAGCTCACCACATCCCTGAGCCAGAACCCTCCCGCCAGCCAAAAAGACCCCAACCAAGCAGCCAACAACCTCACACACTGGATCGCCAACTGCGCGGACGACCTCCCACCACTGAAAAACCATCCCAGCAGGCCCGGCAGCAAGAAAGCCTCTTGGTTCAACGACGATCTCAAGAACTACAAGAAGAACTGCCGTACAATCGAGAAAGCCTGGCGCGAAGACCAGACTACAGACAACATGACCGCCCTCAAGCACGCCACCCGCAAACACCACCAGCTGATCCACACCACCAAGAAGACAGCATTCAAGGAACGACTAGACAACAACGCCCACAACAGCAAGGAACTCTTCAGCATCGTCAAAGAGCTCTCCAACCCCAGTGCCGGAAACAACGACATCACTCCCTCGCAAGACCTCTGCGACTCACTCACCTAGTTCTTCCACAGCAAGATCGCCGACATACACAACAGCTTTGGCGCACAGACCACACACCCAACTACCGAACCGACGCCCCCCACTACCACCCTCCACGCCTGGACCCCGGTCAGCACCGAAGACACCATCCACACGATAGACACCATCCACACGAACACCATCCACTCCGGATCACCAACCGACCCATGCCCCCACCACGTCTTCAACAAGTCAGACTCATTCATCGCACCCCAACTCCGGGACATCTTCAACTGCTCCTTCAACACCGCCACCTTCCCGGAGAGCTGGAAGCATGCCGAACTCAGCGCCCTCCTGAAGAAACCATCAGCGGACCCCACCGACCTCAAGAACTACCGCCCCATCTCGCTCCTCCCTTTTCCTGCCAAAGTCATCGAGAAGACCGTCAGACAGCTTGCCACCTTCCTCGAGACGAACGGATCCCTCGACCACTCGCAGTCCGGTTTCCGAGCCAACCACAGCACCGAGACCGCCCTCATCGCAGCCACTGACGACATCCGAGCCCTGCTAGACAACGGGGAAACAGCGGCCCTCATCCTCCTGGACCTCTCCGCAGCTTTCGATACTGTCTGCCACCGCACCCTATTGCAGCGCCTCAGCAACATCGGAATCCAAGAGAAGGCACTGGAGTGGATCATCTCGTTCCTCGCCGGAAGAACCGAGAGTCCGCCTCCCCCCGTTCAGATCAGAGGCCACCGAAGTCATCTGCGGCGTACCACAAGGATCATCACTCAGCCCCACCCTCTTCAACATCTACATGAGCCCCCTCGCGGCCATCGCACGCCAACACAACCTCAACATCATCTCCTACGCCGATGACACCCAGCTGATCCTCTCCCTCACCAACGCCACCGCCAGAACCAACCTATACGAAGGGATGAAAGACGTAGCCGAGTCGATGATGAACAGCCGCCTGAAACTGAATTCAGACAAGACGGAAGTCCTCATCCTTGGATCATCACCCTCTGCCTGGGACGACTCCTGGTGGTCCCCTGCCCTGGGCAGCGCACCCAAACCAACGGACCACGCACGCAACCTGGGCTTCATCCTGGATTCCTCCCTCTCGAGGACCAGACAAGTCAACGCCGTCTCATCGTCATGTTTCAACATCCTACGCATGCTCCGAAAGATCTTAAGATGGATCCCCACCGAAACCGGGAAGACTGTAACCCAGGCACTCGTCACCAGCCGACTGGACTACGGAAACACCCTCTACACCGGAACCACAGCCAAACTACAGAAAAGACTTCAACGCATCCAGAACGCCTCCGCACGACTCATCCTAGACATCCCCGGACACAGCCACATCTCCAGACACCTGAGAGACCTGCACTGGCTCCCCGTCAGCAAGAGAATCACGTTCCGACTCCTCACCCACGCACACAAGGCCCTCCACGACCTGGGTCCCAGGTACCTCAACGACTGCCTGACCTTCTACACTCCCACCCGCCAGCTACGATCGACCAGCCACACCCTTGCCGCCATTCCACGCATCCGAAGAGCCACCACAGGAGGAAGATCCTTCTCCTACCTGGCAGCCAAGACTTGGAACTCCATCCCCATCCACCTCCGTCTGACCCAAGACCACCTCTCCTTCAGGAAGCAACTCAAGACCTGGCTGTTCGAGCAGTAGCGGGCCCCCCCTCCCCAAGCGCCTTGAGACCCTCCGGGTGAGTAGCGCGCTATACAAATATCTTGATTGATTGATATCTCCAGCGGATCAAGCAAGACCTCACCCAGAACAGTGCGCAGGGCATGTCGTGTCCTTAAGAAGTGGAACTGCGTTAGTGGTGTGACACTATTCACTCCTACAACCACCTCTTCCCATGTGCGCACGCGTCCATGTGTGACGAGATCTCTAATCTCATGTATTTTATAGGCTCTGTAGGGACTACAGGGTCCCCCACTCAGAGCGGAGAGCAAACCACTGGCACTAGTCAATTTTCCTAGAAGGCGAATATAAATGTGCTCTGGCATGCATTTGCAGGATTAGATGCCAGGCGTGGTCTGTTTAGTTATCGAACCCAGCACCCCACAACGCCTATCTGGAGGTGCAGTAAGAAAGCGAGGAAGGGGATTAGGGATAGCTGCAACTCCTCTATTTGCAAATGAGGTAGCGCGTTCGAGCCATGTATCCAGCTGTGTGCACGAGAGGCCTGTGCTATAGGGTAATCTAATTCGAGATCTGGAGCACCAAGTTCCCCTCTGGCGCACGGCAAGGTCAATGTGTCAAACGCAACTCTCTGGGTCTTAGCAGCCCACACCAGCCTAACCAGCAGTGACCGAAGATCTCAGAATAGTTGTCTGGGGACCACTATAGGGATGTTGGTAGAGAGAAAGAAAGCGTGGGTGGACCACCATCTTCATAAGAGAAACACTGCCCACCAGCGAGAGCAGAAGTCTGATCCATCTGTCAATGACATCGCTTAACTTGTATATAGCAACTCCGTAGTTAGCCCTAATACCCTGGTCGGCATCAGAGTGAACGTGAATCCCAAGAATCGTACAGGGGAAGAGGACCACTGTAGAGATTAGTCCAGCGGGTTTGGCTGCGTGGCAGGACTTAGTGGGAAAATAATGGGCTTGTCCCAGGTCATACGCAGTCTGGATAACCCACCAAAACTTAAGTGTTAGACCTGGCACCATTGGCGTGGGTCTCCCTTCCATTTTTGCTGTTGCCTCATGTATTTTTGCTGTGTTGTATGCTTTGGGCACTGTGCCACTGCTATTCAGTGTCACAGTGCAAGTGCTCCCTACTGTAAATTGTTGTACTAAACAGTGGTTCCATTTTGGCTATTTGGTTTACTTGTCAGACCCTAGTCTAGTGCACTTAGTGTACCAGGATGTGTGTAAATCCAAATGCTGCTGGTGGGCCTGCAGCACTGGTTGTGCCACCCAAAGAAGCAGCCTTTTAAAATGTGTCTAAGATCTGCCATTGCTGAGCCTGCGTGCAGTCTGGTACGGTCATGCTGACTGGGCAAGTGAACCCACTCTTCCCAGTCCCTAAACCTTCCCTTTTCTTCATATCAGTCACCCCTATGGTAGGCCCAAGGGCAGGGTGCATTGTAAGTAGAAGGTAGGGCAAGCCCTGATGTGCGTGGCATGTCCTAATAGTGAATTACAGCCATTTTCGTTTGTCACTATTGCAAGGCTACCTGTTCTACATAGGCCAGAATGGGCTGTTTAATTGTTACAGTTTATAATCCTAACAGGCTCAGAGAGCATGGTAGAAATTCGAGTTTAGAATGCCTGAACTCAGAATAATAAAATACATCTTTTAGTGAAATTTATTTTAATATTCTGTGTTTGCAAATACCACTTTTAGAAAGTAGGTGTTTGCTTGTCTAGCCATTCAAACCTGCCTCTGCTAGGTTGTGAGATCCTGGTTGGTAAGTAATAACAAAATCATAGTCTGCAAAATACAAAGACCAACGTAATTGTCTGGGTGTAAAAGTTCGGGCTGACTTCAGAAATTTCAGATTTCTATGATATGTATAAACTGACCACATGCCTAGCTCCCATCAAATAGTGTCTCCACTCCTTGAACTCTCTCTGTTATAGTATAATTTACTTTGGTGGTGGTTAATTTTCTTGACCGAAAAGCCACTGGATGGAGCGGTCCGGTAACCTTATGTCTTTTCGATAACACACCTCCCAGTGCCAAATTGAAAGCATCGGTCTCCACATAGAAGGGTTCAGATGGAGCTGGATGTAGTAATATTGGTGCGGATGTGAAGTCTCTCTTCAATTGGTTAAATGCCTCCTCCGCTTCTTTGGTCCATTCAAATTGACTCCTTTAAGAATCCTGGTTAATGGAATTAACTTTTGGGAGAAGATGTGTATAAATCTCCTGTAAAAATTTGCAAACCCAATGAAACTTTGGATTTCCTTCACTGACTTGGGAGATTCCTAAACAATCACTGCTCTTATTTTGTTCTCATCCATTGTTATACCACTTGGCGCTAGCACAAATCCCAGAAACTCCAATGAAGAAACGTTAAATGCACATTGCTCTAATTTGACAAAGACTATGTTCTCGTAACCTTTGCAGCACCTGCCTTACATGTTCCTCATGTCCTTCCACTGTATCAGAATAAATCAGAATGTCATCGATATTTACCATCGTATTTTCGATCAATGAACTCTCAGTACATAATTAATAAAATGCTGAAAAGCTGCTGGGGCATTGCACAACCCATAGGGCATGACATGGTATTCTAAGAGCCCGTGCTTGGTACGGAAAGCTGTTTTCCCTTCATCTCCTAGTATTCTAACCAGATGGTATGCCCCTCTCTAATCCAACTTAGTATAGACTTTTGCATCCTTTACCTGATCTAATAATACCGATATCAAAGGCAAGGGGTAACAATTCTTTATAGTTATCCGATTGATTGCTCTATAGTCTATACAAGTTCTTGATTCTCCATTCTTTTTTGGAAAAAAAAAAAGTGGAGAAGACACAGGAGGCTGAGATGGTCTTATGAATCAAGTATTTTTGTAGGTATTTCTTCAGGTGTTCATCTTCTCGTTCGGTCAAAGCATAAATTCTGCTACATGGAAGGTTCGCTCCTGGTTCCAGATCAATCTTTCAAATTCCCGATGTGGGGGGGGGGGGTAGGGAGGGGAGGGGAAGGGGGGGGGGGGGGGAGTTTTTCTGCCTCTGTCTCACTAAAGACATCTTGATACTCTGTGTACTCTTTTGGTAAATTTGTGGTGTTGATTATACAAATCGTAGCTCCGCTCTCACTTAAGTGAAATGCTGGGGTCTTCTCTGAATCTTTTATGTTTCTCATGGCAATTTTCTTTGCAATACTTCATAGTCATCGTTCGAGCTGCCCAGTCAATGTTAGGATTATGCTCACTTAGCCATGGCAATTTTAATATTAATTGAAACTGTGGGGCATCGATAACATTAAATTGTTGTGTTTCCAAGTCTCCTTCTTCTGACTCTAAACTCCACTGGTTCCGTATGGCTCACTATGGGTCCTGATGAAAGGTTGGTACTACTGCTCGAACTGCTTCGCTCTTTTCTTTCCTAATTGCCCACAATCCAATCTTATCGGCGAACTTAAGGTCACAGAAATTCCCTGTAGCTCCCTAGTCTACCATTGTTACTTGTTTAAACTATTTACAATCTACTCTCTCGGGCTTAACCTGGAAACATTTCATCTCACTTTCCTTGCTGCATTTTTTTACTAAGAGTTAATTCACTCTAATTGTTACGTCTTGTTATGCATCTGTAATTGATTTTAATATTGCCTTAAACTTCTTAAACCCGGGAATAATCCTTCACTAACACTCCTCAAGACATTCTCTAATTGTGACTTGTGCGGCCTCTAAATATCTCCTTGCTAGCTACTCGTGACCGCTAAGAGTATGCCCAGAATCAAGTACACTGTTCTTAGCGCATGACTATTCTCGGCCGCCTCTCAGGTTTTCAGATTGCGCATGCTCCGAACTCTTAAACAATTTTAACATCAAATTGGGAAAGTCTTACTTGCAGGGAACGACTGAGTAATCCGCTGCCTCCAAAAACGAACTCTTTAAAATTAACGCGACACCTTTCCCTAACTAACTTCGCAATGAATTCCTGAAGCAACTGTTTCTCCTCAGAAGTCAGGTGAAGTGCGCAACAGCGCGCACTCGACACCTGGTTCTTCTAAATTGCCTGCAAACACTAGCGCGCTCTCATGCAGTCCTTTCCTGGCGCACTCTGCAGCCATCTTGGATTTCTGGCTCGCCTTCAGTCTGCCCTGCTTATTCCTTCTTTGCCTCAGTGTCTTGTAGTGTATATTGATTCAATATTTCCTACCAATATATGCCTTGTTATAACCCTGACAGTGGTTTACTGCAAAAAAGTGGATTTAAATTTAGTTTTAGTATAAGGGTGATTACACTATTTCAGCAAGTTAATAAACATTTTCTTTTAGGATTAGAGAGCATATGCTTGCAATAAGTGTAGTTTTGGTTTTCTGCAGAGAGAATTCCTGAAAAAAAAAAATCATTTTATGAAAAAGGTGAGTGTTTTACTTCAAAAAAGTGGATTTAAACTTAGTTTTAGGATAAGGATGATTTCATTATTTTAACAAGTTAATTGCAATTTTCTTGCAAGATTAAGGAGTTGATTCCTAGAATGAAGTTTTAAAAAAAGTAGTTTCAGGTTTCAGAAAGTGGATTCTTTAAAAAACAAGCGTGTTAGTTTTATGAAAAACTTGTGTTACAGCTATAAAGTTAATTTAAATTTAGTTTTAGGTTACAGGTGATTGCATTATTTCAACAAGTTAATTCAAATTTTCTTGCAAGATTAAGGAGAGTGGATGCCTAGAATGTAGTTTTTTAAAAATTAGTTAAAGTTTCAGAGGGTGGATTCCTGAAAAAAATATGTTCGTTTTATGAAAAAGGTGTGCGTTACCGTAAAAAAAGTTGATTTAAATTTAGTTTTAGGATGAGTAATTGCATTATTTCAACAAGTTAATTGAAGTTCTCTTGCAAGATTAGGGAGAGTGGCTGATTTTTTTTGGCAAGATGGCGTCTGCGAGTCAGACGCCTGTGTGAGAGGCACCGCTCGGCTGTCCCAGCGTTTGCTGCAGCTGAGGCTCTCAGAGGCGCTGCGGGGGTGTTATCGATTGAAATTTGCTCCGGGACCCTTGTGTTACCAGGGGGGGGGGCGCGATTTACTGTGGCAAGTGAGGCACGAGGAGCGAGGACATGGAGTTAGGAGCGAGAAGGAACTAATCTGGCCTTGCGCTGTGCCGGTTCGGTAAGAGAGACCGCGGATTCAAACCTGCCGCGAAAAACTGCTAGAAGGTGCGGTCGAGAAGCCCGAAACTTGAGTGGAGATATACGGGTTTCCTTTGCTTTGCATTTCGGCTGGCCGGTCAGTTGGAAGAAGTCCCTGGAGCTGGATATAAGTAAGAACTCCCTAAGAGAGACAGCTACTAGATGCTTTATAGTGCCTATCTTTTTTGATATTCCACAGCCTACAGACTAAGTATTATTACAGTCAATTGTATAATCCTCACAAAAACCCTTTTTTACTGAAAAACCAAAAGTAAGGAAAAGACAATAATGTCATTTTTTCATTTGACTGCAGTTAGGCTTATCGATCCAGTTTGAGTAGTATTGGCTATGGGACCTAAAACGGCGCGTGGTGCGAAAACCAGAGCCACGGGAGAAAGTCAGGTTGGCACTCGAGCTGCTCTCGCCTCTAAGCTCTCTCAAAATTCAAGTAATAGAGAGCCAAGTAGTAAAGACTGAGATTGATAAGCAGATCACCCCCAAGATTCCGCAAATGTTCCAGCCTGCTTTTGGGAAAAAGGTTATGACCCCAGTGGTTAGATCTGCTGAATTTAATACTATTGATGAAGACAACACTGGGGCCGAAGTATCCGACGGTTCCCTTGTGCAACCACAGTGTTCGCAGATACCACAAGCTGTGGAAGGGGATGCACTCAGCTTTGTTGATGCGGCTGGTGTGGTCAATCCTGCCAGGAGTGAAGATGCAATCTATCCCGCTAGCAGTAAAGATAGTGAATTTTATTCCCATCCGAGCAGTCCGATGGGACCGATTTTGATGGCGAATTGGAGGACGACCTTCAAAATTATGAAGAAGCACCAGGAGACACTACTCCTACTATGCAAGACACAGATCAAAGTGAAAAAAGCCCTGATGCTGTAGCAGATAATATAGACACTGTTCGGAAGAAGGATGCTGTAAGGGATGAGTCTCCAGCTACAGAATTATCGAATTGGGGCTTCTCAGGTGGCGAACAACTTGTGGAGCGATTAGATTGATCTGACCAAGCTAGTGGGATCCCGGGAGTGGAGACATAGTCATGTTTCACTTGAGGAAATCTATAGGTCTATTTCGGAGCATCGGATGGAGGCTTGTGCAGAACACTTAAAAACCCACATGTGCAGGCAGTTGCAGAATACGGTCCGTCGCTTGGCTAAGACCTGTACCGACTTTACTGACAGAAGCTGAAGGTCGTATTTCTGCACTGGAAGACCAAATGGCAACCCAAAAGGGAGATGTTGCCGATATAAAGGCTCATGAGGTAGATGTGCACGAAAAACTTGTTGATATGGAAAATTGACTACGGCGTAATAATTTACGAGTCCTTGGAATCCTAGAAGGCTTAGAGGGGCAAGATATTCGTAAATTTGTGATTGAACTTTGAGGAGGCATTCCCTGAGGTGAAAGAGTGGAACTGGGCCTTAGAAATTGAACGTGCTCCTCCATTTCCATTTCGTCAATGACCGGTCAGGAGTGGGCAAGGTGTACAAAATCCACGTGCTATATTGATTTCACTGAATAATTTTTTGGCAAGACAGACACTGTATGACCTTGCTCGACCGGAGAAAAAAAAAAGATCCGGTAAAGGGACTACATTTTTTGTTCGTCCAGACTACTGGCACTCTACAGTGGAGAAACGGTGGCAGCTTCGTCAACTAATTGCACCGTTTTAATCCAAAGGCCTACAGGTTTTTCTTCTTCAGCCAGCAACTTTAAAGACTGTCCAGAATGGGCAGATTAGTTTCTTTACTTCTGAGGCCTCAGCTAAGGAATACCTCTGTTCTCTGGGCTGATGGCTTAGTGCATTGGCCTTGTGTTTTTTTTGGCTATTAAGTAGATTTGTATTAATTTGATATTATGCACTTAGATTGTTTTTTTATTTTGACTTCTATCGACAGTGTTTGGAATTGGGACTGGTCGAGCATTTAGAGACTCTCTCATATCCATCAAAAGGGCAATAGGCCCTAATGCCTTGATTCAGGGGGAGGGACACTTGTGGGGGGGGGGGGTTGCTTGGGAGGTGTCGGGGGACACTTTTGGGGTAATGGGTTGGGTGATTATTTTAAGGGAGAAAGGGGTAAAATGGCAGTTCATAACAAATGTTGCAAGGGTTCAAGAATAATTTTATTGTTCTATCTATATATTGATGACCAGCGATTGATTAATAATTTGCATATATGCTCATTTAATGTATGTGGGTTGAACAATGTGCTCAAGCAGAAGATTGATGAATTGCGGCTAATTAATCCTGATATTATAGGTCTTCAGGAAACACATGTCCCCTGGGTAAACCGTAGGATATTAACCGAATTGGGCTATACATTAATTGCTGCATCTAGGCAGGCCACTAAGAACCGGGGTGTGGCAATTTTGGGGCGACAAGTGATAATCTCTACAGGTAAATCAAGGACAGACAATTTCGGGCACTGGGCAATAGCTGAATGCATCATTGGAGGTGTTGTGACCACAGTATGTACCGTATACGGCTCAAATTTTGATGAAGTGGAGATTTTGGATTTATTGAATGTTGAACTTGCATTATGGGGTTACTCCCTTGTTATTGCTTGGGGATTTTAATATACATGGTGAACTAGATACTTGGGATCCCCAATTTATTAGATATACGTCGCACACCGAAAGTATTTAGAGCATTACGCCAATTACGGTCTCAACATGGCTTAGTTGATGGATGGCCATTGGAAAATCCCGGGTACCCTGGATATACGTTTTATTCATCTCCACATAATAAATTTGTCCGATTGGATTATATTTTTGCTCCTCTATCAAAAATTACCGGGGCTAGAATGCAGGTAATGCCACGGATTACATCTGATCATGGTCCCGTGGTCATGGACCAGTCTCCTTCTGACATTAAGCGGGCACAGCGGTCATATACATTTAGTAAAAAGTTAACTGATGAAGAATACGTAGCCAAGCGGTTTTTAGAATATAATAGAGGTACAGCTTCACAACCTATAGTCTGGGATTGCTTGAAGGCTGGGATAAGGGGCGAAACTGCTAGTTATGGGTGGGTTCAACAAAGGAAACGGAAAGCTGTAGTGGAAAAGCTGTTGCTAGATTTATAAGATGCTGAGCATGAACTCATCCAGGTAATTAAATCACACAGCAATAGCCAAATTGCCCAGACCAAGGTAAGGCGGAAATTAATGGGGTTTGGAGCCAGGATATAGCAATTCAGTATAAAATAAATAAAACAGATACGAGTATGGTGAAGCGGTTGGTAGATGTTCGGCTCAAAGACTTTGTGGTCGGCAAACATCTAAACAAATAGAGGCGTTTGAGAATAATCAGGGCTGTCTAGTGGAAACGACGGATGGTATAATGGATGTTTTCCAACAGTATTATAAAGAGTTATATACCCAGGATAGCTTATCTCAAGATCAGATTGACCAGTTTTTATCCAGACTTTATTTACCTACGGTAGGGCTCCTTGTAAGAGAGGAACTAGAGGCCCCAATATCCATGCTGGAATTAGAGACAGCCCTTAACGACCTTGCACTGGGGAAAGCAGCTGCCCCGGACAGACTTCCTTTAGAGGTCTATCGAATGCTATATCCTATTATTAAGGATGATATGCTGGCTATTTTCATCACCGCTCAGTCCAGCAGCCCCATTCCTTCCTGGGACGATGCAAATATTGTGGTGTTTAAAAAGAAAGACACGCCTCCTAATCTCCCGGGGTCTTATAGACCTATTTCATTAATAAAGGCAGACGTCAAGTTATATTCGAAAATTCTTGCCAATCGTTTAAGTCAAATTGTCCCATCATTGGTCTTTCACTATCAACATGGGTTCCTTCCTGGTAGGAGCACGGTCAACCACTTGCATAGGGTTATCGCTGTGTTAAACTATGCGTCTGCGTATCATAAAAATATTGCTTTGGTGTTTTTAAATGCTGAAAAAGCTTTCGATCGTGTGGCATGTGCATTTCTGTGGTCTGTAATGCATAAAATGGGGTTTGGCCCTTTGTTTTTGCTTGCTCTGCAAACTATGTATTAGCGACCAAGGGCCAAGATCTGTGCGATGGGGCAGGAAACTGCTTTTGTTTATATCACACAGGGTACACAGCAAGAATGCCCATGTTCACCGCTTTTGTTTGCAATCTATATTGAGCCACTGCTGCGAATGCTTTAGACTACCCAGGGTATACAATCAATGATAGTGGCTGACCATTCTATACGGGTTCTAGCTTATGCCGATGATATTGCGGTAGTAACAGACCCAGAATAAGCACAGAGTGAAATTGAGCATTTAATAAAAGAATTTGGGAAATGCTTGGGCTATAAATTAAACATCTCAAAAACCCAGGTCGCCTGTACTGCTGTGCTATGCCCTAATGAATTGCGAGTGACTCATGAGGCCAGATACCTGGGGATTAAAATTAGGATGTCACTTCAGGAGATCGTAGCGGTGAATTGGGCAGATATATTAGGATCAGTTAAGCGGCAGTTGGAAAGGGTGGAATGCCATCATTTATCGATGGTGGGGCGACGCAATGTTTTGAAGATGTGTATACTACCTAGGGTGCTTATTATTTTCGGATGGTACCCTTGGAATTGACGTGCCCACAATTAATGCAGCTATAATCTATAACTGATCGGTTTATCTGGGGCTGGAAGACCGCTCGTCGGGCTTCAAAATACATGACATTACCACTTTAAAGAGGAGGATGGTGGTTCTGAATTTTACTTTTTACTATTTAGCTGGTCTTCAAAATATGAGAATTCTGGTGACCGGGGGAGAGAGAGAGGTGTTTGAAAGTCCCAAATATATATAGGATGTTACTGGGATATCAATCTCGACAAGTGTTGCTTAGTTTTCTTGAACCTAGCTACTATAAAAGAACTAGATTTAAGACTGTTAGTCGCATTTAAAGGATGGAGATGGATACGCAAAATCATTGTTCTGAACCGCATTTATTATTATACACCATGCGATTCTACTGAATTTCCTTTAATATTTTGGGACACTAAGATGAGGTCTTGGGCCGACAAAGTTATCCGTTGCTTAGGGGATATGTTCAATGCCGGTATTATGGGTACTTTTGCCGAGTTGACAGACAGATATGCAATCCCTCAGAATGATTTTTTAAAATATTTACAGCTATGAGATTTTATTTTTAAGCATCGCAGAATTATGTCTATCGCTACTAATGATCTTCTTGAAGTCTTGAATAAACGGACTAAGATTGGAACCCTATACGATAGCTTGCTGAGTATGCAGAGTGAGGATGTCGAAGCCCAAGACTTAAAATGGAGTTTAAGACTTGGCACTTCTGGCCAGTTTATTCAAGACTATTGATATGGCTTCCAAAGTCACTTTAACTGCTAATTTACGGGCTCATCATGAAACTTTGTTTATTCTATAAAATACACCGGCTAAAATGAAGAAATGGGGGGGGGGGATATGCATAATGGTCAATGCTTTAGGTGTCAATCTGCTATGGCAGACATAGTACATATATTCTTTGATTGTAGTATACTGGAGCCCTTATTTTATCTAATGCACAATTTCTTTCTAATCTTATAAATAACAACGTGGTGATATCTAGAGAGTTGATGCTTTTTGGGCTATGTAAAGATAGGGATTTCTAGTTATTATATTATCCACACAGGTTCCTTCTCTTTATGGCTATGTCAGTCGCTAGATTATGTATCGCTTCTATGTGCTTGAAGCCTGAGGCGTCTTCATATGAAATGTGGCGCGCTAAGTTCTATAATTTATTCCATCTAGCATGTAATCTTTACCGGCTAAAGTCAGGGAAGAAAAAGCAACTAGGGATTCAGATTTGGCAGCCCATGACACCACATATAGAAAGTAAAATGTAAATTGATACTTGTATAGCGCGCTACTCACCCGCAAGGGGCTCAAGGCGCTTGTACGAATACCGCTGTGGAACCCATCCTGGCTTTACTTGTGAGGCGTCCACTCCTGGGCACCCCCAAGGTGGAGGCCAGGCATCCTTAGCATTGTGGGGGCCGTTGTGGAGATTAAGCAAGCTATTGCCCAGAGTTGCAGAGTGGGACTCCATGATTGGAATAGGCACTGAGGCGAGAATTATCAGGTCCGTGGAATTTTGAGCCCAAGACCCGCCGAGGCAATGTCCTGATTAGTGTTCTCGTCTCGGTTTAGCTAGATTGATTTTGTGCACTATTGTTTAGCCACCCTGTTTTTTTGCAATGTTTAGATTTCCCTTTTTTTCGCTCTTCCTTGCAACATACTGCTTAATAAGTTGTTTTTTGTATATGCTATATTTGTTATGAACTGAACAAGAAAGACATTTAAAAAAAAGGAGTGGATGCCTATAATGAAGTTTTTTTTAAATTAGTTTTAGGTTTCAAAGAGTGGATTCATGAAAATAAAATGTGTTCGTTTCATAAGAAATGTGAGTAAATGTAAATGTATTGGCATTTATATAGCGCACTACTTACCCGTAGGGTCCCAAGGCGCTTCGACCGCTGCAAAACCCTTCCTGGCTTCCCTGAGAGATGGTCCCTTAATGGGTATCTCCAGGGTGAGACCAGGCATCCCCAGCGGTCTGGTGGGGCCGTTAGTGAAGATGAGGCAAGCTAATGCCCAGAGTTGCCGAGTGTGATCGCTGATCAGAGTGGGCACCGAGGCGAGAGAATTATCGAGTCCGCTGACCCTGGTCCAGAAACCTGCCGCGCCGGGAATCGAACCCTGGTCCCGGGCCGTCCTCTGCTCTCGGGTCTGCCGCCTCTAACCAGTGAGCCACACTACTTCACTAGTGTGGCTCACTAGTGTGTTTCTGCAGAAACGTGGATTTAAATTTAGTTTTAGGATAAGAGTGATTATTTCAACAAGTTAATTAAAATGTTCTTTTAGGATTAGGGAGAGCGGATGCCCGAAATCATTTTTTTTAAGTGTAGTTTTGGGTTTCTTGAGAGTGAATTACTGAAAAAAGGTGTGTTCATGTCATGAAAAAGGCGAGTGCCTTACTGCAAAAAAGTTGATTTAAATTTAATTTTAGAATAAGGGTGATTGCCCTATTTTAACAAGGTAATTGAAATTTTCTTGCAAGATTAGGGAGAGTGGATGCATAGAATGAAGTTTTTTTAAATGCAATCACCCTTATCCTAAAACTACAGTTAAATCAACTTTTTGCTGTAACACTTACATTTTTCATAAAACGAACACATTTATTTTTAGAAATACACTCTGAAACCTAAAACTAATTTTTTTAAAACTATATCCTAGGCAAGTAACTTTCAATTAACTTGTTGAAATAATGCAATCACCCTTATCCTATAACTAAATTTAAATTAACTTTAGTGCAGTAGTACACTCAAATTTTTCATAAAACAAACTTTTTTTTTTTAAGGAATCCACTCTGAAATCTAAAAGTAATTAAAAAAAAACTTCATTCAAGGCATCCACTCTCCCTAATCTTGCAAGAAAATGTCAATTAACTTGTGGAAATAATTCAATCACCCTTATCCTAAAACTACATTTTATGAGGAATATACCTTCGAAATGTGAACTAATAAAGAATGATTTTATACGTTTTAGGAAAATTTCTTGAAACTCAGATAATAAACCACTAAGTGAAATTGTTGATAATGATTTGTCAGTAAACCATTCTTCATTAGTTATTTCAACATTCTCCACATACTCATTTAGTGACTCAATCTGATCGAAATTTTGAGTATTGTACGTAACGCTTTGATCTTCAGCATTCTGCGCAGTAGGAAGATCACCTAATTTATTATCGATAACATTTGATAAAACGCATTCTCCATCGCGCCGTTGATACGAGGTACTTGCTTAATCGTTTCATGTTACCTGTAAATGCTTTATCAGCTGCACCTGCTTGAGTTTTATCACGTAAATTGAAATTATACAAATTACAATTTTTTTTTCTTCATCCTCAATTAAAACACAGGATGTGTTATTGTCGAAGTTTTCCTTGTATTTATTTTCCACCCCCTTACTATCTAGAGGTGTTTGCCTAAGGGTATATTTATTCTTTTTTAATTCTTAGGATTTTAAGCTAGCTTTTCCACTATAATTTATTTCATACTTTGTTGACTTTCTAGTATTTCCTAAGCCAAGGCAAATATTATTGGATACGTTTTTATTTATACTTTTGTTGTGAGGCATAAACTCATCTAAATTCCTCTCAAAACTCATGCTGTGGACCTCCAACTTGATTAGTTTCAGTACCTTTGCAATAATATCCTTCATTTGATATAGGCCCAGTCAAAACTTTTTTTTCTAGATTCTTGTGTAAACTTCATCCTGTAAAGTTACTGTTGGTATTTCAATCGAGTCCATTACTGAAAGAAAATCCTCCAAGGCTTTATCTTAATTTTTTGTTGTTTTTGAGTCAATTAAACTTTGTCTCACTAGTTTTATCCTTTCCCATTAAATGGATTTTCGGTAATTCAAGAAAGTAACCTAAACAACTGTCATCTTCCAAACTAATCAACCATAAACTTTTCAGTTTTATTAGACGTATCAGGATTGCCATCATAAACCATCCTGATTTTGGAAGGTGGTTCTTCTGATGCGTTTTCTGTTTCCACACTTCTATCAAAAAGTGTACTGGTTTGATTTTTTCGTCTACATGTTCGTATTTTGAGTTCATTAATTCACCATTATTTGAACCAATGACTAAACTGTCTATGGACATGCCAGCAAATTCTTCTATTCTGTACTCGTCAAGACTATTAACGGTTCTTCAACTTTTGTATTATCATCATTGAATAGATAAATAGATACTACACTATCAATTTCGGTCATATCCTCGCAAAAGCTAGCTTTGAGTAAATGAACAGTTTTAATTTTTATATTCGTTAACAGTACTAAACTTTGGTACAAAATGAAAAAACAAAGCTCCAATTTTTATTTTCTCCATTTTGTAATACTTTTCATCGTTCCTCAAACAGAAAATGAACGATGTATTAAACAAAATATGTAATTTTTAAAGCATTTAACATCAAGTCTTTTAATTTTTAACCTTGGTCCTAAAATAATTTAACAATTAAAAAAATTGCATAATAAGGAATACAATTTAAGAGTGTTTCAGTAAATTACTTTTAGCAGACATAAAGCTCCTACCCTCCCAAAAACTATTTTAGTGTCATACATTCTTCTTTAAATACCATTAAAGATCGAAATTCTTATAATTCATCCTTACTCAATCATCCTTTTGTTTTACAATCCTTATATATATTTTACACATTAATTAATAGATAATACTCAAAAATGTTTTTATTTAGGTGGGAAATGAAAAAGTGTCAATTAATTCCCTTGAATAAACGTAGAATTTCAGCTGCCATTTTTGTTATAATAATCATTTATAAGAATAGTTCTATAAATGTTAGCTGTAATCCCGTAAACATTAATGAATAAAAATTAAGACTAAAATAAAAGTATAATTCTTCTGATATACTTAATATTTTTATGTTAAGATTTACCCCATAAATATTCAATTGGTTTCATTTGGCCATGAAAAGAAAAAATTAAGTAGAAGTAGCACAATGAGTATAATTATAAAAAACAAGCCCAGTCTACATTTATCTGCTACACTCGTTTACGGCGAAAAAGAACAAGTTGTCTATATAAAAATAGGAGTCATTATAATTTGTAAAAGTTTATCGAAAAATAAAATAGTAAACATTTTTATTATGAACCATGGCTACATCTCTTTTCAAAGTCAATTTACAATTTATGTCAAATTAGCTTTTTTTCCAATTCTAAATAGTTTTTAGTCCAATAAAAAAATTATACAAATTTACATGTATTAGGAGGAAAAATGTATAGTTCTTTAGATTTTACGATTCGTTGTTTTTTACCTATAAATAACAAAAAAAACAGCATTATTACATATTATATAACTTATTGGCTTTTACTTCAAAATTTACAATGTTCTTCAGGTATCTGATCTTTCTTCTTTCGGACTAGGATTGTCCATAAAGTAGTATGTCCATAAAGAAATATGTCCATAAAGTATAACCATATACTGCTGCCGGCATAGAGTATAGTTTTCTGTTAAATACTCGTCACAAATAAGTAAACATGAAGTACTATGAAAAGAAGAAATGCCAAATAGTTTTTTTTTTATCAGTAGACTAGCGATGCTATTTAATTTTTAAAACAGAATAAAATTGGATAGAAATTTTCGAACAGTGTGTGGAACAATTTTTAAAAAAAAGTAAATTAAATAGTTTTTTTTATAAAAGTTGTTTTTATTGTATTTGAAAGAAGGAAAGAGATAAAGGAAAAAGACAGGAAAGACAGGGGAAAAAAAAAAAAACACAAGCGGCAATATTGCAGCATCACATACATAAGACTAGTAGGAACGTCCGACATACATATTAGAGGCACTGAGCTACGGCCAACCGAGCAAATCGGAGGGCAGGAAAGTCAGTGACGGCCAAGGGATTTACTGTCAGTCGTTCTCCAATAGTTCTGCTGCCACCTCAATGGGGGAAGGGCAATCCAGCTACACCAAGTGTCTCGGAGGGTCCCGGGCAGGCAAAAAAAACCTCCCTCAGCCATGTAGTGCCGCAACAAATACAAAACCCCCCCAACTGTGCCCCCATCCCAACCCCCCCCGATGTAGCCCCCCCCCCCCAGGTGGTGGCGCCAACGTACACTCTCTCTCCGTTACACACTCACACCACTCAGGTAATTAAACCTGGAAAAGGTGAAGGGCTCGTAGGGCCGATGGACAGACAGCAGATGGCAATCCACTCAATAAGAATCGGACCAATGGACCCCACCGAAACTTAAAGTTCTTAAAGTTGCCCAGGAAGATGT